>NC_092812.1:77022852-77732352 GCF_040954645.1 Diabrotica undecimpunctata
TTTTAAAAAAATCAGAAATTAAATTAAACAATGAAGTGAATATAAAACAATTAACAAAGTGAATAATTCAAAACGAAACGAAAAAAAATTACAATAAGTGTTCAAAATGTGCACCATTAGATAAACTACATAATCTAAATCTTTTGTGTAAGTTTTGTCTTATTTTAAATAATGAATTTCTTTGGGCCCTAATTACGTTAACTCCCTCTACAATATTTTGCCATAACTCTTGACGGTTATTTATTTTTTTTATAAACAAGTGACTTTAGGTAGCCCCACAAGTGATAGTCTAGGGGATTTAGTTCGGGACTGCGTGCTGGCCATGGGTATACACTACCTCTACCAATCCACCTTTGAGGATAAATTTCATCTAGATAATTTCTAACTTCTAGGCTATAATGTGGTGGTGCACCATCATGCATGTACCAAGAGTTCCGTCTCAAATTTAGAGGTATGTCTTCTAAAAGAGTTGGTAAATCTTTTCTCAAAAAATTTAGATACGTTACTCCGTCAAGCCTAGTTGGTAATTCGAATGGTCCTACAATACAATCCCCAAATATGCCACTCCACATATTTATGGAAAACTCGTGTTGAAAATGATGTTCTTGAAATGCATCAGGATTTTCTGTCGCGTAGGTATGGCTATTGCGCCAGTTAAATACACCCCTTCTAGTAAATGTGGTTTCATCGGTAAATAAAATTTTATTATAAAACATTGGATCGTCTAAATGCCGCCCCATCATAAACTGACTAAGTCGGAGCCTTGCTGGAAAATCCTGTGGTAAAAGATTCTGTACTGGAGTAAAACGATACGGATACAGATTTTCTGTCCGTATTATTCTTGACACCGTAGATTTGCTTATACCAGTGGCCGCACAAACAAGCCTTGTACTGGTTTCTGGATCTTCTGCAACACGCACAACAATTTCATCCTCCATATCCGCATGAATTACTCTCGGTCTTCCAGCCTTCCTGTTTTTGGGATGAAATGACCCTGTTTCGCCTAATCTGTAGAACAATGACCTAATAGTTTTATGGTTTGGTTGCCTTCTATTGGGATAAAGTTCGAAATAGAGTTCAGCTGCTTTACGAGAACAAAAATTTTCCTGGGCATACAAACAGATCATATCGCGCATTTCTACATTAGAAAATTCACTATGACGTGGCATTTTTCCTTTATCTTAAGTGGTTTATAAAAAACATAATAGCACTTTGACAAATAATGACTCGCACTGCACTTTGACAACTAATAATAAATAAATTCGTAGTTACCTTTGACAACTAATAATAAATAAATTCGTAGTTACGTCTTGACGTTGTCATTAAGTTCAAAGCATACTTGTTTTGCAAAAAATTAAATAAAGACATGCATCATTAACAAAATACGTTTATTTCGAAAACGGTGTACTTTTTTTATGTGAAAGAAGACTAGGTACCTTTTTTGTGTAGAATTGAATGTTAGTTCATGTTTTTGAAGTTATACTTCTTTAGGTGCGATTGGGAAAAATGTTGAGAGTGAATTTTTATAAAAATGTGCTAGTTGCTAAATCTTTGAATTTACGTATGTATCAGTGCAAATAAAGTGTGAAAAAAATATATTTTATAATTTTTGTGTCTTTGAATTTGTCTTCGTCGGATATAGGATAATAGATATTAAAATATGATGATAAGAAGATTAAAAGGCAATCTTAATATTATTCTTGTAGATATTATATGTCAAAATAATTCACTTTAGTATGAATTTTACGGCCGTAGCATACTGGCTACACCAGTTGTCGCTCGAAAACGGGAGTCAAGCAGTGTCTACCGGGGTCATACTTTGGTTGGGTGACCGCTTAGGAACATAACATGTCATGTTATTGTCTTGCTTACTTTTTTTTCTTTTCGGTATTATTTAAGAAAATTTTTAGGAAACTTGTAAGTATTAAAATTAGTTTAATATTTAAATAAAACACAAATAAACTGTTTAAAATATATTAATTTCGTTGAAGTCATATAATAGAAGTATAACTTCTTACCTGCGTACAAAGTACACACATATTCTTTTTTAATAATAGACTCGCACTGCACTTTAACCACAAATAGTAAACAAATTCGTACTTACGCCTTGACTTTGCCATTAAGTTCACAGCATACCTAGGTACCTGCTTGTTTTGCGAAAAACAAAATACGTTTATTTCGAAAACAGTGTACTTTTTTGATTTGAAACAAGAATACCTTTTTTGTGTAGAATTGAATGTTATTTCATGTTTTTTTCCTAGAATGTTTATACAGGGCGGGAAAAAAATTATGGCCCCATTAATGAACCAATGTTATAGTAGGTGGCGCCACCTAGTGTCATCGGTAAAACTAATATCATTTTCATATTAAGCATACTAAATAATAGCAAGATACCAAATTTTACTTAAATCGGTAGAATAGTTTTCAATATATCCCTAAAAATAATATAAAAAAAAATTAATGAATCACCCTGTAGAACGAAAACTAGCAACATTTTGCCTAAGCAATTTGAGCTCAAACGCTTTATTTTGATGTCAGCTATCACCCATTAGCTAATGTCCAATTAATTATGGGACACCCTGTATATAAGGAATTCCAGGAATGCATAAATAATTATTAATTTTACATAATAAAGTAAACAATATGTTCTAGTTTTCAATTAAGTTTAACAGAAATCATCGACGAATATTCGTATATAGGGTGAACTAATTACAAAAGAAAATTACGATTTTCTCATATTTTTTAACTGTAGAACCCATGGACGTAGTAGAACCTTATACTATAAACAACTAATTATGATGTCTGTAGGTCGAGGAAGGACATAGATCTAATAGTTTGATCTTTCTAATTTATGGTATATCGCATATTTGTTGACATTGTTCTAGTATCACAAAAATAATTAATATCGAAGGAATCTATCGTTTTAGCATTTTTAGAAAACAATTGAGTGAATGGAATTTGTTTTGGAAAATAATATAGAGTTGATTATATTGGAGTAATATGTTGCAGAAGTTTCGTCGTATTCTGTATTAATTTCATTGGATTGTATTAAATTATCTCTTGCTAACTGATAAGAGTTCTGTAATTTTAATTTAAGTTCGTTGACATAATCATCGTAAGTATAACGGAATTCGGGATCTTTCGTAGTTGAACTTGGCAGATTTGCTTTATTTCCAAAAATGAATTCAAAGGATATTGGCTTAGTTGATGAGTGATTCTATTCTATTGTTGTAGCTCAAGGCCAAATAATGCATGTTTCCATATTTATCTCAGAATTAAAGTACATTTAGTCGTCGGCAGTTGCAACAATCTTGAAACGGTTAGTAGACTTTTCTAAACCATCGTATTTTATTTTTGTGTTTATAACGTTATTTTCTATTTTATCTTGTTTCAATTATACATAGTAAGTTAAATAGTCTGCTTTAATAGAAATTACCTTAATTTAAAAAAATATAAATTTTTTAATCTAACCTGTATACAGTTGAGGCGTTGAGTTACCTAATTTCGGATTTGTGGTATGCTCCCAAAATCCGAAATTAGGAAATTTGGTAAAATAAAATATTTACAATAATTTTTTTATTTCAGAAATGACTGGAAGGGGTAAAAAGCATAAATTTTGATTAGCTGCAGCTATGCTAGAGGCCGTTGAGGCAGTAAAAAGGAATGAAATGGGTTATTTAAAAGTGTCCCGCATGTTTAAAGATCCGAAATCAACATTAGAAGACTATGTAAAAAAAGGCAGTTCACCAGCTTCTCCTGCCGGAGACCTGTGTTTCCATTAAGTTTAGAAAAACATTTGGTTTCCTATTGTTTGGAGATGGATAAGTATTATGATTTGAGAACATCGGACATCAGACGGTTTGCTTATCAACTTGCATTGCAGAATGGTATTTCCCATCCATTTTCAAACAAAAATGCGACAGCGGGTAAAAAATGTCTACGCAAGCCTCAGGGCCTTTCCAAATTAAGAATAAAGGGCTTTTGGTTACGGAAGAAAACGTAACACGTTTCCTTAGCTTGCTTGAACTCGCTCTAAAGAAAATCAAATTTAATCCAGCAAGACTATACAACGTTGATGAAATGGAAATAACAACTTAATAATGATTAAGATAGTTGTTAAAACGTATTAATGAGAAAAACAAATAGGTGCATTACATTGCTCCTCACTAACATCCCCCAAATTGTCCGGGAAGTAATCAAGGTGACTGTTCAAAAAATGAAGTTTCAGCCTCATCAACCATTATAAGTTTTGACATGTTAGCTACAGTAGAAACATATTCTGGGGCTTTTTATTCCCCAAGAATATTTTAAGGCTTTCCTTGAATTATACACATCCTTCCTTCTCATTTAGGTCATTGTGGATGCAAAATTAACGCCAATCGTCATTCTGCTAATGCCAGGTATGACAAAGATGCCTTCTTTTAATTTAGATTGTGAAAGGCGTGGAAACTGTTGGCAGATTTACTTAAAACATGGTCCATCTGTAGGCAAAGCTATCTTTGAGCACTCATTTTGTGTTTATGAATGTCTTTATATCTAAAAAGAACGCGTTTGTGATTTTTCTCGATAGCAAAGCGTCTCAATTTATTCCCACTACTTGTTTCCAATTTACGTCACTTTCTATAATCACATGGTCTGTTTTATTGTATTTGCCAAGTATTTTTTGAAATGATTTGTATCGATGTATTGTTTCCTCCCTTTTACATCACTGTGGAGCATAAACATAAATAATTGTGATCTGATCTCTATCCAATTTTAGTCATGTTAATATTCCTTTATTTATGTATGAGTATTTGTAATTCATCCATATCTGAACTTAAAAATGACAAGGCAAAGATTTCGAAAATAATATTAATGAAATCCATATACAGCGCGGAAACATTTGGCGTTTTACTGATATATGGCTCTATTATAATAACGAGGATGCTCCATTGAAAGAAAAGATAAAACTTATTTTTTAAAATTTCAAAGCAGGTAATCCCAAAGATCCTTTTCCCAAAAGCTCAGGGTCCTGATTCTAATTGAGATTTCGACTCAAAACATGTCGAAATTAATATGGCGACGTCGAAATGCGACTTTGCGAACCTTGTGGATTTCAGCTGAACTAACCAAACGACGTCACTAGTTTTCGACTTATCGAAATTAATTTCAACCACAAGAAAGTGGTTGAAATTTCATTTCGAGTCGAAAATAATCTGACATGACTGACTGGACTGGGAGAAGTGAACTTAGGTTCAGTTTAAGTAGGCGGTGTTTTGATCCTTGCAAGGAAAACTGAGGCAAAAAGTATCAATATGGCTGTGTTTTACGGACATTTGCTAGTTTTGGAGGAATTAGAGAGGTTAGATATCCGACGTTCATAACGGAGGATAAGAAGAATGTTACGGGATACTCAAAATTCTTTTTCACTGTGATGCTCAATTTAGGCAGCAATTCCGGCTTAATAAACAAGCTGCAAATTATTTAATAAGGGTATTAGAACCATATTTGGAAGAAGGTGTTTATGCCTCTAGGATACCCAAAATGTTTAGGGATAGTATTACTAAGCTGCAGTAAATTTAAAAATATATTAGAATATAACCACTAAGTCAAATCTTAGTGGTTATAACTTAAGGATCTCCCACATCGCCTTTTTTTTTCTTGCCATCTTTTCTTTCAATTCAAAATATAATTGAGAATGGCCAATATTTATGATTTAACAACTCAAACAAAAAAAAAAGACGTTCACGTAACGTAAACAAAACAAACATTCAACAAGCGTAGTGCAGCCAATAAACAACAGGGCCAACCCAAATTTTCAGCAGTGCCAAAATGATAAAGTAAATATCCCCAGTTTTAACTACAATCGAAATGAATGAGAATCGCTAGCGATTGCGACTGTCATGGCGTAGTCGCTTTTAAATTTCGACATCGAAATGAAATAGAATCAGGGCCCAGTAAGCAAAACTACTTTAACAGTGATTTTTATTACAAAACCACCCAAACACGCGAGGCACTCAAAAGGTTTTGGCTTTGTTATTCACATTTATTAAAAGGAGTTTGCTGCCAACTTTGCTGATTATTTGCTGATAGGACTCATTTAAAAATTTTAAAATGCGTGGGGTTAATGTAGCAACGCAATGAAAAAGCGCTAAAAATAATACATACAGTTATTTTGTTTTTAACAATACCGTAAAAAATATTAGTAATATGAAGTCAATCATCGAAAGAGATACACTTAACTGGTATGAAATTCCTAAGATACTTTTGAATGTAGTATGAACTGAGCTAACTTTTAATTTAGCGTTGAGAGGAAACGGGAATGAAAATATTAAATAATTGGTAATACATCTGGAAACGTTTTAAATATATTTGATTTACTTCTATCTAGACTACTACTATCTTCTATCTACTATCTAGACAAGACCGTTTTAAAGCCATTTAGAACATGAGTAAGTTTTAAAATTCTTCCCCTCTCCCAATTCGCAGACATAACGTTGGGGGTTGGAAGGCTGTTTTTTTTTATCTTGGATGCCCTGAAACATAGAGTGTCCGAGTGGCCTTTCTGCGGTGATGCCCCTTTAATAGGGTGGCGTTATGCGCCTTTCTCCATAGTTTACCTTTCTTTTTGTGAAACCTCTAGAATGACCTCTCCAAATGTGTGCCCATTAAGTAAGCCTGTGACCTTGGTTTTTGGCCTTGATAATTAGCTTTCCACAAAGGCTTTTGTGTGTGCCGAATGATCGGCTGCCAATTTGGCAAACGGTGTTTGCTTACGTCGCCAGCCAACCATCCGGCGGGTCTGATCACCAAGTCCGTACCTAACCATCTTAATACTCTTTTCGATGACCTAAAACTCAGAACTAAGAAAAAGATTAATTAAACGGGAGGAAATAGTAGTATTTAACCTACAGGGTGAGCCATGCATTCCCAGATGTATAGTGTCCTCATATGCCTCGTGTATGTGTTTTGTACGTGTTTTTGTATTTATTTATCCTAAACCTACCGATCCTATTTTTGAACTAATCAATTCTTATTATTTTAAGTGCTAGCTACAGTGCAATGCCAACTCTTCTTCACTCTTTGTGTTGATACCCTACTAATTGATGCCTGGGTCTTCTATGCCTTGCCGGTCTATTTTCATCGTAGTTCAAGTTTTCTTTGAATAGTTCAACTGTGTATCGATATCGCTAAGATAATAGGGCATGAGTATAAGAATGTCCTGGTCAAATTACACTGGTCAACAAAAATCTACATTTTTGGGACATGGATGGACAATGGTATTCATTGTATACAATATCGTCAGATAGCCGAAAATAAACTTGAATTTTTCCTATCACCCACACTTTATTTGCTACGAAGAATTGTGCATTGTAGGAGAATGTTTCAATTTTATTATGTTCTTCGCTGTGCGCTTGTCTTAAAATATTGTTGCAGATATTTTTTTTATTCACTGTAACATCTCAAATTAATGTCCAACAGTAATCTGTCAGCAAACTAGGACTTCATTTACCTTGGTAACGCTTTTCCATGTCTACAATGTCTTGGTGGAACCGTTCACTTAAGCACCTACATTTTCTGGGAAGAAATTCAGATGAGCATCCAAGCGGTAAATTTTTAAAAACATGTTACATCCTATTTCTCTGTAGGCAGTAAGTAATTCAGTGACAAGATCTTTGTAATTGTCAGCTTTGACATTGCGAAAAAAATTGGACACAACTATTTTAAAAGCTCTCTCTTAAATCATTAAATTCAGTCTGTGAAAGTAGATGGGGTTTTGAGGAACATTTTGGTTTTTTTGATGGTTTTGAGATAGAAAGATTTTTGCAATGTTCGACGGCACGGAACAGCTGATGGTAAATAGGGACACTGCACAATATTCTTGGACTTCGGTCCTCGCTCTGAATCTTCGTGAGACAAAAGTAACAATCTATAACATGGGCTGTCGGCTCTCTCCATATCATTGGTACTGTAAAGTGCATTCGACATTTTGTAGCTTTTAACCAAGCTGTTAATAATGTTACACAAGTCTTACAAAATATATGAGGTTAATGAGGTACCCGTGACTTATCTTGATGTCCTACTTTAACTCCGAAATAAAGTTTATAAGCTCTACATACAAGTGGGATGAAAGTAAGTGTTTGCGATTTGAAAGTTAGTTCCTCACACGAAACAAAAACTGTTATCCTGATTTACACACTGCCTAGGCATTTTACTTTGTTGGGAATTCACAATCAATCACAGTATTCTTATATAAATGAACAAAACAAATGCAAAACTCAAAAACTTAACTACGTTTTACGCCACGATAATAGGAACTCTACTAACTTCATACGCCGGTAAATACCTAATAATGTATAAAATCAGATGAACTATGTACATCTTGCATATAATAGAAATAAACAGATTGAACTTGTATTAAACTGAGATATTTGTCCTATATCACTATTTTTCCTTGATTTTATCAAGATAAAATTAACAATTATAAATTTAAGAGAGCACGTATCTGCAACATCTAACAAGAAACACGCATGGGACTCCGTTTACTACTCCACGTAGTGTGTGAACGTGAAAGAGAGATGGAATGAAAGCGAGTGAGTGGGAGATGAGGGGACTACAACTATACACAGCCGTATTAGAGCCGTATAAAGAAAAATATTAGAGAATGCCGCGACCACCGCAACATAGTCTGTTGTCTCACACAGACGTACAACAATGTTCTTAAAAATCATTCACAGACGTAGGTACCCGAGAAGCTCTTTGCATTCAATTTACTAATCCAGAGATACTAACCAAAATATGTACGTCTGTTTCATAAATTACAACACGCCTTTGCTAAAGTCCGCCATAAACAGCTAATGGATGTCCTCAAAACAAAACAAATAAACTGCAATCACCTTCGAATTTTAACAAATCTATATTATAAGCAGCGGACATATGTACGCATTAATGACCACACTTCAGAAGAGTTCGAAATTAAAAGAGAGGTACGACATGGATGTGTATTGTCGCCACTACTGTTCTATGCATACTCTGAAGAAATGATGAAAAGAATTATCAAAAACACAAAATAATGATGAAAACCTAATAATTTACGGTAATACTTTAGAACAAGTAGAAAACTACAACTATCTTGGTACAATAATTAATCACATAAACGATTACTCCAAAGAAATCAAAGTTCGAACAGAAAAAGCACGAATAAACTTCAATACTTTGAACGAATACTTACGAACAAAGATACTTTGTACAAGAGCACTGAAATTAAACTTAACGAGTTAGGCTAGCAAGGTGCTATATTTACTCGACTCTGCTCTACGAAATGGAAGCGTGGACGCTTGACGCGGCGACTACTAAGAAGCTAGAAGCATTCGAACTGTGGATATATAGAAGAATCCTGAAGATATCATAAACCGAGGATGTAACAAACAACGAGAAGAGTTAACAAAAGAATGGAAAGCATGGATTGCGTGGTGAAAGATACGACGTAATTGATTATACAAGGGAAGATCTAGGGCAGGAGAAGTATAGTCAAGATGATTGCCAACCTCCATCGTGGAGATGGCACGTAAAGGAGAAGGGGAGGTGTGAGTTATTACAATTTATCTTGGGTTTCTTGATAATCTTCTCTGGCTATGTTGGATTTCTTCTATAAAATCTCTTTCTTCATCCTGATGGCTTCATCTGTTTGGCCTGAAGTGTCTTTCCCATGAGACGTCTCTTATATTAACTATCTAAAAACTTTAGAATAAACTAGTAATAATAAATAAAGAATAAATTAGTGATTATTAAGTTGCAAAATAATTCCTTTATTGATTATTCTTGGTGTGGTCACTTTTGTCCATATTCCATACATATAACTATTCTATCATTTAAATTCATGGTTAGTATAGTTCTATATTGTTTTTTTTTTAGATTTAGCATATATTTTTCTCATATACATTAGAAAAGAACCTGTTACTACTAAGTTAAACTTTTTGAATGAGCTTTTATGGTTATATATCTATTATTGCAATATCGTGGGTACCAAAAAGAGACGTGAACCTTTTGAATCTGTATATCCCTTGATTTGTGTCTTTTGAAATGCCGTCTCTAAGACGAAGTTAAATTTGGAATTCTCAGAATCAGTGGGTCGTTGAGATTCTTTTTCTATTGTCGGAGGCTTGTCTAATATCTATGTACATTATAGAAAAATTTTGTATATTCGTAGGCATGTTCTTATATTTTTTTATTTTAAAAATGAAGTTTATAGAGTTTATAGTTGATAACGTTTAAAGATGCAAAATGCAAGCATCTTCCCGCTCGTTTTATAATTATTTCAAAAATACAAAACCTAAAAATATAACAACTTTTTTAAAACGAGAGTCTTTTCATTATTACTCTCGTAATTTTTTAGAATTTTAATTGCACAACACAACAATTAACTTAATACTTATCAATTAAAATATATATACTTATTCATTTTCTCTTTCTTCCGCATTTTCTGCGTCACTATCATCATTCAATTCAATAATTTTGTTTCCACCATTAATGTAGCAGTGTTCAATCTTCTTCGTCAATTATGTTTCGTCCAATCAATTAACGTAGCCGTGTCCATAGTATTTTTAAACTTTGATCACTTGAAGTTAATTACCTCAATTTCCTTCTTATCCAATTTACCTTCTTTATCAAAATGTATTTGCACGCCTTATACATGGTTTTAACTGTCCACAATTAACTTTATAGGATTGAAAACACCAAAATAGGGGAAAAGTCTCAATATAGCGTGTGCATTTTTTCGGCAACACTCTTTAGGGCGTACAATTTGTTAAATTGCTTTGTGTGTAGAACTTCAATAAGTTGTTTTTTTGTATAAAAATCTTCGAAATACAAATCATTTTCCATTAAAAAGCTTTGCAGTTCAGTTTTCTTTGAAGATGTATTTGATATCTTAATGACCTGTCATGAATAATAGGAAGCGTTGTCAAGCACTACTACACTATTTGGTTCCAAGTTTTAGATCAGTGAGTTTTTAAACCATTCCTCAAAAATATCAGCTTCCATACATTTATAGTAGTCAACGTTACACTCCTTTATTTTCTTCTCACATAATTTTAAAACATTCGGAACCCAATTTTCTTCGCAATTTAAAATAATTAGCCGTGATCCTTTCTTCTTCTTCTGGTGCACTCCATTATTGGAGGTTTGCGATCAGTACATCAAAATATTCTCTATTCTGCGCCACTCTTAGTAATTGTTGAACGTTCATGCCTGTACAAGCTCTGATATTGCGAAGCCATGACAGGGTTCTTCTGCCTACTTTTCTTCGGCCCTCTATCTTCTCTTATTTTATAATTATTATTCGTAGCAGGTTATATTTGTCATTTCTCATAATGCGGTCTAGGTACGAGGTATTTCTTTTCTTAATCATTGTTATAAGTTGTAACTCTCTATTTATGGTGTTTAATACTGTTCGATTCCTAATGTGTTGTGTCCATGATATTCTGAGCATTCTGCGATAAAGCCACATTTCAAAGGTTTCCAGCTGTCTCATGGTATTTAATTTTAATGTCCAGGCTTTAGTTAACGTTAACCATCAAAAGATGATCGAAATTCTGAGAACAACTGGAGTTGACGAACAAGACTTGCGAATTATCTCAGAACTATACTGGCACCAAACGGCAACAAATGAAATAGAGCACACAACATCCGAAGACATACAAATCCGACGAGGAGTGAGACAGGGTTGCGTCTTATCACCGCTACTCTTTAATTTGTATTCGGAGTCTATATTCAGAGAAGCATTAGACGAGGTTCAAGGCGGAATTAAGATTAACGGAATCAGCATAGACAACATCAGATATGCTGATGATACCGTCTTAATAGCAAGCAACGCACAAGAACTACAAAATATAATAAATGCGGTAGTTCACCACAGCTAAATGTTCAGTTTACATCTAAACGTTTCCAAAACTAAAACTTTAGTATTTTCAAAGACACCAATAAACGTACAGGTGTATGCCAAGGGTCAAATAATAGAACAGGTAAATTCCATAAAATATTTGGGAACAAATATCAATAGTCAGTGTAATCCAAAAAAAGAAATCCTATCAAGAATTGAACAAGCAAAGAAAACATTCATGATCATGAAAACATTTTTTACAAAATCAGACCTTAGTCTACAGCTTAGAATCCGAATGATCAGATGTTACGTTTTTTCTGTCTTACTGTATGGCTGTGAACGTTGGACAATGGACTCTGAAATAGAATAGATGCCTTTGAGATGTATATATACAGATGAATGTTGAGGATTCCATGGGTACAAAGAGTTACTAATGTTGAGGTACTTCGTCGCATGTGTAAACAAAAAGAATTACTAAAAATAATCAAAGAGAGGAAAATGCAATACTTGGCTCATGTGTTAAGAGGCGAAAGATATAAATTACTTCAAGTTATACTGGAGGGAAAAGTACAGGGCAGAAGATCAGTAGGAAGACGCCAGAACTCGTGGCTGAAAGACCTGAGGAGATGGTTCGACCGCTCATCTGCAGAGATCTTTCGCGCAGCAGTTTCCAAAACTACAATTGCCATTTGGATCGCCAACCTTCGAAAGGAGACGGCGCAATGAGAAGAAGGCTTCAATTCCATATAGAAGGACTGAACAAACGTAACATTTAATAACTCTAATTCGGATGTTTATTTACATCCGAATGTTACAAACCATTTATAGAGTGCCGTTTTCAGCTTTTCTGAATATTGTCTCTGATATTACGTCAGTCCCTGATGTTTCTCAATTACGAATGTTATTTTCTTTCTATGCCTCAGCGCCCCTGTATCTTGCCTGTAAGATTAATTTGGGAATATAGTATTTGCTTCTCCGACGAATATGGCCAAGGTAGGAAATATTTCTTTCCTTGATTATGTTAATGTTCTCGTTCGCAACCTTTTGTTCTTAAAATTGGTTCATTCGTGGCATGTGCGGTCCATCGTACTCTGAAGAGTCTCCATTTTAAATGCTTCAATCCCATTCAGTGATCTAATCCTTAAGTTAAATGGCCGTATGTAGCACTTCACAACATGTAGTCTAAGGAAAGACTGTCAACTAATAGAAAATTTGTAAGTTTGACAAAAAAGTTGTTCTTGCGTAATTGATTCTTAGTTTAACTTCATCGCAATCCAATCTTTCATTGACCGTGGTGCTCAGGTATGTAAATCGTGATACCCGATCCATAGTATTTCCATCTACTGTCAACATAGTATTGATTATCGGCTGTCGACCTATTGCCATAAATTTGATCTTAGTAGCGTTGATCGTAAGCCCAAAACGTTTAGAAATGGCATCAATCCTATGTAACATACGCTGCAGATCCTCCCAAGTTGTTGCCAGAATCGCCGTATCGTCAGCATATCCTATATTTTCTATTGGAGTCCCGTTTATTTTAATGCCTCCACTATTTCCTTCGAGAGCCATTTGAAATATCTTTCCCACGTTTATATTAAAAACTACTGGTGAAAGTATGTAGCCCTAACGTACTCCTTTACATACATTAAACATATCCGTTAATAGATCTGATTTGATTCTTACTTCTGCCATTTGATTCCAATATAATTCTTGTATAACTCTGATGTCATTTGTGACTATTCCTATTTCGAGGAGCCTATGTAGTAGGATGTCGTGTTTAACGTTATCAAAAGCTTTTTGATGGTGTATCAAATATACAAAAACATCTTGACGTTGATCGTAGCACTTTTGAATCAACAATTTGACTAAAAACAAAGCCAGTCTTGCACCTAACCCTTTCAAGAAACCAAATTGTGTCTCTTTGCTGTTCACATTTTGAGAGTTTTTATCTCGAAGAAAAACTTTCAGAGCATAACTCATAAAACATATGAGTCGATAGTCACTACAGTCTTTAGGATGTATCTTTTCGGAATTGTTACAAATCATATTTCCTTTTGTGTTCCGTATAAGTTGTGTTTCATCTGTTTTGAGAAGCTCTGCTAGTGTTCACTTTTTATTTTTCTGAGTAAAGTATTCGTTTCATTTTTGATTCTTTTATAGTGGTTGTATGCCTGTAGTGTTTGTTGTGTTTTGTATTGTAAACAGCCATTTTTCTTTTCTTCATATTTTGTCTTTACTTTCTCTCTAAACTATTGGTTTTTCGTTTTAATATGTTATTTTTCGTTACTTTCCTCTCTCTAAGTGTTCCTCTTGCTGTGTTTATGTTATTTTTGAGTTTTTCCTAGCTTTCCTCGATGTTATTGTTTTCTAATATTTCATTCCCAACAATCTTCTCTGATATTCTTTTTCTATATAAGTATTCAGTGGATTCCTTATTCAGTCCTTCGACTCTGAGTTTTGTTTGTGTTGGCGCCGCTCTCTTGGATGTGAAGTATTTCATGATGATTCTTATTTTACATAATACTAGGCTATAGTCACTACCTACATCTGCTGAGTTAAGGCATCTTACGTCGATTATTCTTGATGGATGTTTATCTCTGTTGGTTTTTACAACTAAATTTGAACATAATAATTAAAAGTTTACTACATTGTTAAATTAATGTTTACCTAATCAAGTGTTCAAAATGTGCTCCGTCGATAATTTGACAGTATCCTAAATCATCTATACACATCCCCAGGCATATCTGGTCTCAATGCTTTACTTTTACTCCTCGTTTATTATTGTGGTGAACATTGTTATTGTGGTGACCATTGCTGTTACTGTTTCTGTTAGCTCAACTTGTTTTCTGTGAAATTCTTCATTTAATAAACTGCCAAAGTACTTTTCCCATCGCTTTTTGACATCCTTTTCGTGAACTACTATTTCATTATTTTGAGACAAGAAAATTGCAAATAATTTTCAAATTATTCGTCACTGGTTAATGACCTTACATTGGAGATAATCATCAGTCATAAAAACAGTCCTATCAATAATTTTCAAACGTGGTATAGGGTATAGGAAAAAAACAAAATAGTCGAATAACTTCTAAAATGATATTTCTAAGGAGGGTTTTCGACTGATTAGCAATGAAGGAATAAAAAATAAACTCAGATGTCGGAAGTATGCAGGAAAATATAAGAAACTACAGGAAAAATGGACACAACTTTTATAGAGAATGTCACTAGAACTCGAAAGACTACTTACAGAAGCTTACACTACAAACCGGAAGGTCGACGAAATATAGAGACCACAAAAGGTGGAAATATATCTAAACTTTGAAAACAGAATGGGCTTTAGCCTAAAACTAAAAGGGGAAAGGGGAGCAGACGAATTTCAAAAACATCGCATAATTGCAAAAAAAAGGGTAAAAAAGGTTATAAATAAATATGGATTAACGGTTTATCAATACAAACTATTCCGCAAATGTTGTATAATATATCGGATTGCATGCATTTTCATTTCATGCCGATCGTATCGTATGTGCTGATCAGGATAGAAAACGGAAATTAGAGTAGAGGACTTCGGACATATCGTGAGAAATAATGAGCGATATGGTTTACTTTCGTTGATTTGAAAGATATTGAAGAGAAACCTAAGAACTTGGTTAAATATGACGACCGCAGGCCTGTCTCGAGTGGCAGTAAACAGAGCTGTCATGATGATCGCCCACATCCGGAATTGCTAGACACCACGCGAAGAAAATGCCGATCGTGTATATTTCGGTTCATTTTCTTTTCAAGGGTCAAAAATATTGTTTCAAATTGACTGAATACTAAGATATTGAATGATGATTAATTATTTGAAAAATTTAACTTATTATTTAATCTGGAGATAAAAATACGGTTTGAAATGAAAATACAAATATATAGAGCTTCAAAATACTTTATTACCACCATTAAATTACCAGCTCATATAGGGATATTAGAATGACTTATCGACAAATTTTAGGAAATTTGATTAAATTAACGTACCTGTGTCAGCGCCAGGGCCGTACTGACCCGGAGGTGCAAAAGGTGAGGGGCTCCCGGGCGGCAAGTCAAAAGGGCGGCGTGAGCTCCCTAAAAATAAGGAAAAACTAATTATAAAATCAACATGTCTAGTTGTAGAAAATATCTAAGTGGGAGCGAAAACCGAAAGAAGAATGATGAGTTAATTGATAAAAAACAAAAAGAGGTTAATCTTTGTAAATGGGTATATTTTATAAAAACCCTTTTTATAAAATATACCCATTTACAAAGATTAACCTCTTTTTGTGATACGTGGTATACAGCCAGCTGCAGGAATTATTTTCCTTGTGGATTTTGATAAAAAACAAGTGAAATATGCTCTGAAAGCGAAGAATCGGACTTAACTAAACGTAACAGTATGGCAGATGCAGCATCCGACACCAGTGATCCAGCCAACCACAACAAGATACTTGGTAAAAATCAAAGTGAATCATATTTTAATGTGAATAATATTGCATCTTCATCACATATTACTGATAAGTATGTTATTGTATACTTATACAGTATGATTACTATATTGTTTTCAAGTCTGGTGTGAAACTTAAAGGTACATGGCTATCCTATTCCTTAATACTTCAAAAGTCGTATTGTGAATTATCTTGGTTATTCGCAAATCGGACATCTAAAAAAATACAAAATGTTTGGCTATGACAACTGTCAACATATTGTAGAGGCCACAGAAAGACATGAGACATCAAAAATTTACCTGGATTCTTGTCTTACGTATCAACAATGGTTGTTACATAGAACACTAAATGAAGACTTTGGAGCCAAGTACTCTCTTGACTCCTTGATGTTAGTCTAACGCTTTTAACGTGTAATTTAGCCTTTCGTGGCCACAGAGAAAATACAGATAGCAATAATCCTCGTTTCCGATGATATTTTTTGAGTATTGTCGAGTTATTATTAAAAGACGATCCGATTTTAGAAGAATTATTAAGTAAACCAAAGGGCCAGATAAAATGCTTACGTCCAAAATTACAAAATGAGCTCATTTCTGTTCTGGTTCTAAAAGCAGAAAATACACTAATAAATTAAATAACCGCTGCACAATTTTACTTTATCATATTCGATATTAGACAGCCTTGGCAATGTCTAACCATATTAATAAATCCATAAAGGACAAAAATATACCTCTAAGTATCGAGGACAAGGATATGATGGTGCTAACACAATGAAAGGCACTTATGGTTGAGTTCAAAAACTCATAAAAGATATCGAACCTAATGCGGTATATGTTCACTGTGGTGCTCATAAAAATCTAGTAATTAATGATGCAGTTAGAAAGATTATTAATGTGCAATATTTGTTTGAAACGGTTCAACAAATTTATAATTTTATTGGCCACAGTATCAAAAGATGGTGATGGAATATTTTATCAAGTTTTATATCTAATAAAGCAAGGGAGTTTTCACCTTCAATTACATTAAAAACATTGAACCCTACTAGATGGCAGGACGTCGTGATGCTATTTTTGCTTGAAAACTTCGTTTTATTGAAGTCCAAAAAGCACTAATGATAACCACTGTGTTAAATTGCAAATCAGATGAAAGAAATAAAGCTAAGAAGAAGATTGAGAACTACAATTTTCAGAAAGCACTTCAGTCGAAAGCCACCGATCTTTCAAATGCTTTAAAACATTTCAAAATTTATTTGGAAGAATTGAAAAGGTATCGATATAAATTTGAAAATTTACAAAACGAAGCAAATATTGTAGCGGAAAAGTGGTCCATCAACCCGAGTTTTCTAAACCTCGTCAGAGGAAGGTGAAACGCTATTTTGACGAACTTTGCGAAGTATCGAGTATTCGAGATCATTATTAATCAACTGAAATTCCGTTTCCTTCCAATGAATGAAATTGTTTCCAGTTTCGGTGTTTTACAACCTGCCACTTTACAAAATTGAAATGATATTGATATATTAAATAAATCACTAGAGTCTATTGAAATATATAAACAAGACATATCTGAATCATTTTCCAGAGAAATTCTCAGTTTTCAGTTCACCTTCAGAGATGAAGTAGAAAAGTCAACATGTATTAAAAAACTTGTTGATTTATTAATAATAAATAATCATTCCTAAAGTGTACTGCATTAATGTTATTTGTTACAATAGCTGTGATTACAGCTAGTGCTGAAAGATCATTTTCGAAACTAAAATTAATAAAAAAATCGGTTGCCTGTAAAGTCGGTTTTACGGGCGAAGATTTTGCGTGACAACGTCTTTTTCTCGGTAGAATATTTATTGATATGAATATTATTAAATTGCACAATAGGAACAAGGAATTGAATGAAAATAAGAATTGCACAAATTTTAACTATAGAAATATATTTTGTTTACTAAAACATTGTACATGTAAACTTAAACTTAACTAATTTCTATTTGAGTGATTTTGTTGAGGATAGGACGATGATAGGAGAAATATGAAATGAAAGGAAGTGTTTCTGCTGTAATGTGTCTTGAACGCCAAGAACGCTCGAGAAAGACAGAGACACAAGCACGGAAGCACGCACCGATTCAACGCGCCTAATTCTCTAGTGCTGCGCGCGCAGCGGACCGATCATGTTTGAGTGGGAGAGAGACTCAAGGCATTCGCCGGTCCGGCGGGCCTCTCTCTCGTTCGGTGACTCACTGTAACAGACGTGAGCGGGCGTTACACTTTTTCATGAATTACTCCGAGCCACAACCTAATTTAAGACGTTGTCACGTCAAAACCTATTTAAGAAACTCTATGTTTATTTAGTTCTTCCTTTATTAGTAAAGCTTATGGATGCTGGGTGTATATTTTCTTGATTGGGTGTAGTGATGACATTAAATCTATCACGATTAATATTTTGTTCACCTTATTATTTGCATGTGCGTGCAGTATGGCTTGATAAATTGCATAGAGTTCCCCTGTTAAAATAGTTGCAGTATCAGGAATTCTATATTTGAGAATCTCTGTGCTGTTAATTATTGCCACTCCGACTCCATTTTCAAGTTTAGACGCGTCTGTATGGTATACTGTGTAATCGGAAGAGGAGTTAATTAGATCTCTGAAGTGTTATATTATAAGATTAAGGTTGGTGCTATTTTTTTGGAATTTTAATAGACTGCCATTGACTTTGAAGAGTCATTAGCCATGGATATGTATAAACTGTTATTTATTGGAATTCTTTTATTTACAGTTAAGCTAGAAGTGTAATTAAGGGTTAATAGCTGCCTACGAAGCTTTATCGCAGTTGTTCGATACTCTCCGAGTATAATCCTTAGGGAGATGTTATGTAACGGATCCAAAGGTTTTAACGTTATTGTGCTGGCAGATGCATATGCAACACATCCGTAATCCATTTTGGAACAAATTAAGAATCTGTACAAAATGAGCAGTGTTTTACCATCGGCACCCAAGTTTTGTGAGCTAGGTACTTTAACAAATTAAGGCCATTTCAATATAAAAGAACTGACTGCTGGATCTGACTTTTCTAATTTAACTATTGATCATTATATTATTCTTAGAAATTTTATTTCGTTTGTATAGAAAAGATTTTGGTTTTCAAGCGTTAGGTTTTGTTTATCCTCGTTATGTCTTTTTGAAAATATTATACATTCTGTTTTATTAGAGCAAAACCTAAACCCGGTACTTAGGGACCAATTTTCTAGTTTACTTAAGTGTTCTTGTAATATTGACGCCATACGATTAACGTTCTTTTCTTTGATGTAAATAATTAGGTCATCAGCATGTAGTCTTGCTTGAACAGGTTTCGCAATGATTTTTATTATATTGCTAATGAAAATAGAGTAGTACTGATAATCGATCCTTGTGGGATTCCGTTTTGTTGTTCTTTAAGATAGGATATAGCACCATTTGCTCGGACTTGAAATGTTCTTTAAGTTAAAAAATTGTTGATGTAGGCCAGAATATTTTCTTGATATCCCAATTTTTTTAGAATGTGCAATATACGGTGTTTTCATGCTGTATCAAATGCTTTATTATGTGATCTTCAACCTTTGATAATGTTATTGATACTTTTGCGAAACAGAAAGCTCGGAAAGAAGAAATTATTAATAAATATCTTGTTAACAACTATTATTTTATTATAAATATTATAAATTATATATTATAACTAAAATAAACACAATAATACTGTTATTAGTACCTAACTATCTCAGTGATTTATTAAAATTAAATTACAATGTAAAGATTTTTCTTGAGGTCCCATCCAAAGAATTTGTTACGGGCTTCAGATGGTATACGGTTAACGGTTACGCCACTGAGTGATATATAGTTTAATTGAAGTTTAGCATTTTAATATATGTATTTCATTTTCATAAGGTTTTATTAAAAGTTGTTAAGTGTTTAGACAAATGAATAGAATAGTGAACACGTTTCTGAAAAAGGGTGTTCTTTTTCGACCAAAGCTTGCTTTATATTTCTTAAAATTGTCAAAAACAACATTTCTTGAACGCATCATAAATTAAGATTTTTTTTTTGATATGTTTGATAATCTAAAAAGTTTTCTGGAGCCGAGTATAGAAAAAGGAAGCTGCAAAAAAAAGAACTAGAAAAGAAACACAACTGGGACGCAATGTGTTTTAGCAGAAGAACAGAGTCCTGAACAAGTTAGTGTTGACAACATAAGGATCCTAGTTATTGGTAGTGTATTTTTTTGGACAAAATTAAATTAACTCTGATAGAATTAGGTTCTATCCAATTGACAGAGCTGACATGACTTTTCCTTTAAATAAATAAAACAGAAGTTTCTCATATATATTTATACTAAAAAAAGATTGTGTAATGGGAAAATAATTCCAAGAAAGTTTGGCTAGTGTATTCTAAATGAAAAGATTGTGTAGGTATATTGTTTTTCTTGCAAATTGTTTAAAACTTTTCATAGTAGTTTTGTTGAGGGTTATAATTATTAGATACATTTAACTAAGGTTATAGAGGGACATGAACAATTAAAAGATCACACTTGTACTACAAAATCGTGATTACTTTTAAAAAATAAATTTCCTCTAAATAACAACTGATTCACTAAATGATAAATTAATAAATATGGAAAAGGTGTTTTAGGGATGAAATTAACAAGGTAATATGAGCAACAAAATGGAAACTTTTTAAAATAAAGTGAAACGATTGCAAACTTTAATGATAAGATATCCAACCACATTAATAGGATTACAAGGACTCCATAAAATATATCTCATTAATTAGGTGTTCATGTTGAACTAATTTCCCTCTTAAAAGAAAAAATAAGACATGAAATTATATCTCTGTTAAAAGTTAGCAAATACTTTTCTATTATTTTAGATTCGATTTAAGTCATAAAGACCAACTTACCGTTGTAGTAAGGTATGTTTTATTAAATAATAAACCAAAGCAAATCGAAATTAGAGAGCATTTCTTAGTATTCGTTTTTATGTCACATTCGTCAGGAGGGTTTAACCAATATTTTATTAATTAGAGTTTTTGAAGATTTACATATGTTTAAGGGATTTAAGAGGACAGGGCTACGATAACGGTGCGAATATGAAGGGTCGCAATTATGGTTTACAAAAAAAGTTTCGTGAATTAAACCCTAGAGCCTTTTAAACGAGTCTTGTGCAGCCCATAGCTTCAATTTAGTAATTAGTGATGCTGCAAAAGCATCTTTGAAAATTGCATGTTTTTTGCTATTGTGCAGGAACATTACTTTTTTTTCTGCATCGACTAAACGTTATATTAAATCAATAAAATCACAATTTTAACACTGAAACCTCTTTCTAGTAGTAGATGGGAAAATAGAATAGATGCATTTAAAGTTCTTAGATACAACCTATCAAAAATATAACGCTTCATATGCACTTTATTCTGATAATAGCGTAGACTCTGAAACTAAAAATATGGCAAATTCGTTACTTTTAAAGATTAAGTCGTTTAAATTTAGTTGCTTCATTATTATATCGTATAATCTGTTAATAAAAACTAATATTACAAGTTAGGTGATGTAGGAATCCGATGCTACACTAGTTAATATTATTTTAATTTTGGAGCAGACCAAAACATATGTAATATTAGATCAAATGAAGGTTTTAAAGATATTTAGAGAGGGGCCTTCGTTTTCACAGATCAATATAGTTAGGCCTCGAACAAAAAAGCGTTCATTTTACTACGAGTGTCAAGATGAGGCTCAAAAAATCCATCTGCTGACCAATTTTAAATTAATTTGTACTTTGTTATATTGGACACTGCCCTGTCAAAATTGGAAGAAAGGTTCGAACAAATAAAGCAACATACACATTAGTTATTTTCTCAACGACCTATATATTTTCCTTAAAACGAATAAATATTCAATTAGGTCTGCAAAATATAAAGCTCTTGAAAATATTTTATGTGGTCCAGAGAAAATTAAAAGATGAAAAATAAAAAAATGAAGGAAAATGAAAATGAAAAAAATATTGTAGGTCAAGATTTATATGATGAAACTAACAATTCTGCAGGGATAGGGGCGTAAGTTGACGAAGTAGGGAAGATGACGAATAGGCTAAAATAAAGCAGTGGCAATCCTTGAAGTAACGTCGACCGTGTCAAAACATCTGTTTTGGCGCGTACTCGCCATCTAATCTGTTTGCCGCCGGACGTAGATCATCGGTTTGGTTACAAACAGCAAAGAGTGTAACACGTGTGCTGCGTTATAATTTTAGCGAATGCAAACCTCTACTGGTGGCTAGGTGGGTGTTACCATTTTACAAGCAATTCATGCATGTTTAAAATGTGATTTAGGAAACGAATTAACAAAACAGTTTATTTACTTTTGTTATTACCAACGTTTTAGCTTGAAATAGCTTAGGAGGGTAAGTTGGCGAAACACAAAGTAGGTAGGCTGTCAAATTCGTCAACTTACCCACGATCATCTCCTCTGATATTTAATGATTTTTGTGGGGTTTTTAGCTTATAAAAATGGGCAGAATATATGTACGCAAAACAAATCGACAATCTTGGCGAAAAGGAGATATGAATAAAGCATTTAGCGATGTTAGAAATAATCATAAAAGCGTGAATTCGACAGCTAAAAAGTATAACATACCAGAACCAACTTTACGAAGATATTTACAGAAGTATCCCTATGAGGTAACTTAAAAAACAGCCCATAATCTATTTCAAATTTCAAAATAAATAAGTATTTAACACTTTCCCTAAATTCAAAGGAAAATGTGTGGCTTTGAGAGTGAAAAATTAATTAAAAATAAGTTGTGACCTAGAAACTGGGATTCGTATCAAAGGTCCTGGTTGGAATCCCAGTTTAGGTAAAAAAAATCCAATTTTTTTTACATCCCCTTTTCAAAACATTTTTCTTTCTTAAGAATATATTTTCAGGTTTTTCCGTCCAACGCATGACATTTCAAAAATACGTTTTCTGATGAACAGCTAGAAGAAATACGACAATATAATATTGATGTTGATAAACGTGCATTTGGTCTTACCAAAAAACAGTGTAATAGAATAATTTTTGACTACGCAGAGACACGTAAAATCCCTAATAGATTCAACAAAGCAAAAAAAAAGCAGATCGATATTTTGTTGAGTGGTTTATGAAAAAATACAAATTATCACTAAGAACATCCAAGTCAACGTCCATTCTTCTTCTTCATGTGCCTTGTCCGTTCCGAACGTTGGCAATCAACATGGCTATTCTGACTTTGTTTACGGCAGATCTGAATAGTTCAGCAGATGACAATCCGAACCATTGCCACAAGTTTTGGAGCCACGAGTGTCTTCTCCTCCCTGGACCCCTTCTGTTGTCTATTTTCCCTTGAACGATCAGTTGTAGTACTCTATATTTATTATGTCTCATAACGTGACCCAAGTATTCCAACTTTCTTTTCTTTATACTTATTCCTACCTCTCTCTCTCTTTACCTATCCGGCGTAGTACCTCTTCGTTGGTCACGTGCTCAGTCCAGGATATACGTAATATACGTCGGTAAGCCCACATTTCGAAGGCCTCTACTTTTTTCATCAATGTTGCGGTCATTGTCCACGCCTCCATTCCATATAACAAAACCGGGAATACATAACATTTCAGAAGTCGAATTTTGAGAGGTAGGGTGAGGCTTTTAGAGGTGAAAATTTGCTTCATGCCAGTGAACGATGCTCTTGCCTTTTCTACTCTTATACGTATTTCCTTCGCTTGATCCCAATTTGAGTTAACTGTTGTTCCCTAGTAGATGTACGAATCCACGTGTACCATTCTTTCATTGTCTAATATCAGTTGCTGTGGTGGTTGTTGGGTTTTGCTTACTAACATCCATTTGGTTTTTGTGATATTTAGTCTGAGTCCGTATTGTGCACTTGTTTTTTGTATCTTACTCATTAGGCAACTCAGTTCCTCCATGCTACTTGCTAGAATCACAGTGTCATCAGCATACCTTATGTTATTAATTATTTCTCCATTTATCTTTATGCCTTCTGTGCTTTCCTCCAGCGCTGTCTTAAATACTTCTTCTGAGTATATATTAAAGACAATAGGAGACAAGATACAGCCCTGTCGTACCCCTTTCTTGATCTCAATTTTATTGGTCAATGTAGATCCTACTTTCACTTTAGCTGTTTGGCCCCAATAGAGGCTCTCTATTGTTCAAATGTCTCTGTAGTTCTCGATCTTATGGAGAACTTCAATTATCTTTTCGTGCTTTACGTTATCGAATGCTTTTGCGTAGTCTATAAAGCATATGTACACGTCTTTGTTCATATCTCTGCAGCGCTGGATGAGTACCTGTAGACTAAAAAGTGCTTCTCTTGTCCCAAGAGAATTCCGAAACCCAAACTGCGAATCTCCAATGTTATCCTCGCATTTTTTGCTTATTCTGTTGTAAATAACCTTGGTGTATGTCTTCGAAATGTGGTTAATTAGACTTATCATCCGATGTTGATCACAAGACTTTGCTTTTGGTTTTTTCGGTATGGCAACAAAAGTTGACTCTAGCCAGTCTTCAGGAAACTCCCCGCAGTTATAAATATTGTTAAAGAGTCTGACGAGTGAGTCTAGAAATTGACTGTTTGTTTCGCACAGCATTTTCAATACTTCCCCGTATACGTTATCGTTGCCTGGTCTTTTGTTATTTTTAACACCCTTTATAGCATTCTCCACTTCTGATTTTAGAATAGAAGGGCCAGTATCATCATTGCTCAGTGTATACCCACTAGGACGGTCATCATTAAACAGTTGTTCCTCATAAGTTTCCCAGATTCTAACTATTTTGTCGGGGTCTAGTTGTAGATTTCCATTATCATCGCACAGCCCTTTCGATAAAATATTGTAGCTTTTCTTTGTTGTGAGTTCCTTTATCTTCTTATGCATATTGTGATAGTCGTATACCTTTTCGCACTGTTCGATTTCTTCGCATCTCTCCGAGAACCATTTCTCTTTAGTTTTTCTTATCTCAGCTCTAATTCGTCTATGGGTTTCGCGGTATTTGGCAGTATCTTTAGTTTTATATATCCGTCTCTCTTCCATCATGTCAATGATTTCTGCAGTCATCCAGTCTTTCTTTTTTCTCTTATCAGGTAGTAAAAACTTAGTGTTTGAAGTCCTAATCTCTTCTTTAATTTCACTCCACTTTTCCAGCGGTTCATTGTTATTTTTAAGGATTTTTGATATCTCGGTATTTAAATTCTCCTGCATCTGTTGTTTAATATTATTGTTGGAAAGCTTCCTAATATCTAGCGTTTCGGGCCTGTTCTTTACATTTGTCTTTTTTAACTTTACTTCAAACTTGCATACCACCGGATTGTGGTCTGATGCTACGTCCGCACCCGGGTAAGTTTTTACGGCTTTGATGGAGTTTCTAAACCTGACTGGTGCAGCGATATAATCTATTTGATTTCTGATTATTTTACCAGGTGAGTCTGCCGGTGATTTCCAGGTATAGAGTCTACGGTGCGGGAGCTTAAAGAGAGTGTTAGTAAGTACTAGGTTGTGTTCTTGGCAAAATTGAACTAGACGATCTCCTCTTTCGTTTCTTTCACCAAGTCCGAAATTTCCCACTACCTTTCCTGTTTTGCCTCGTCCTACTTTCGCGTTGAAATCTCCCATTATAAGTGTTATTTCATTCTTTTTGGTTGCCTTAATTAAGATTTCTAGTTGTTCGTAGAAGTCTTCCATTATTGTTTCCTCTTTGTCAGCTGTAGGTGCGTATATCTGTATTATGTTCAAATCAAATGGGGACGCATACAGCTGTAAAAGAATCATTCGGTCTGATAGTGCAATATAGGATTTTATTGACGATTTTAAACGAGGTGCAACGATTATTCCAACTCCATGATTGTGTTTAGGGGTATCGTTACCAGAATAGTACATTGCATGGTCTAGGATATTACATTCTCCCGAGTTGGGCCAATGAGTTTCACTGATACCCATTATATCGATTTTGAGTCTCTTGACTTCTTTTACGATGTTATGTGCTTTGCCACTTTCGTACATACTTTTAACGTTCCAGGTGGCGATTTGTAAGCATCTCAATTTAGGTGTTTTACTCTTCAAAACTGTTTTGTTGTTGCAAGGATTTCGCATGATGTCGACCTGGGAGGCCTTGCATTCTGAGTTTAAGTATCCTCCCTTGCCGGATCTTGACTTCCGAAGTCCATGATCAGTAACATATTCCTTATCACTACCGAAAGCCATGATAATTTTCCTGAGGAAATCCATAGGGATCTTTAATGTAGTGGTTTCCCCTTGCCTTCTACATCCTTATGCCGTTGGCCAAATTTTGGTTCATTCGCCTTCGGAGCCGATTTCCCAACTCCAGGACAAAAGAGTGCCCTACCACTTACCAACTCATCCGCCCGAAGCCGTTGGTCAGCAAGTGGGAGATAGCTTATACCGGCAATTGCTCGGTAAAATTTTCGCCATATCTGGCTACCCTCACTTAGTTTAGCCTGCAGACCAATGCAGTTGCCCGGGGTGTGGCACGTGGAGCCATAAGTGAGAGTTAGCTGTCTTATGAGGACCAGTTATCAAGAACCATCTCCCGTCTATGACGCTCGATGTGGTCGTTCCGATAAAAGGTGCTACCTCTATAACATAACTCTACACCCCCAAACGTTCAACGTCCATTGCCAGGTTTATGTCCTTCAAATCAGCGAAATGTTTCTCAGTTCTTTAACGTATTAAAAGACATTACAAGAAATACAATTTTACATCAAACCAAATTCATAATCTCGATAAAACCGGTATTTCTACTGTTGCTACTAAGAATCCTAAAGTGATAACACCAAGGGGAAAATTTCGAGTTGTAAAAGTGTTATCGTCAGAAAGAGGTCCAAATGTAACAGCCGTCTATTGCATGAATTCCAGTGAGAATTGTATACCACCATTTTTAATTTCCACAAGAGTGAGAATGCAACCAGCATATATGGCCAATACGCCACCTGGATTCGTTGGGGTTGCACATGAAACAGGTTGGATGATTTCAGAAAATTTCATAAAATACCTACACCATTTTATCCAGCATGCTAGACCCAGTCAGAACAATAGAATACTATTGTTAATGGACAACCACGCTAGCCATGTCACCCTAGAAGTTATTAACTTGTGCCGCGAAAATTTTATTTCTATGATCTGATTTCCACCCCACACAAGTCACGGAATACAGCCACTGGATGTGTCACTGTATGTGCCTTTGAAAGCTGCATATACCAGAGCGTGTGATAACTTTATATTAAATAATCTCGCTAAAAATATTACTCTATGATATAGCCTCCATTTTTGGTAAAGCATACAAGCATACTTCTTGCAAGTACGGTTGCAAATGTCATAATAGGTTTTAGAGCCACTGAGATAGAACCATTTGACTTAAAATTATTCACCGAAGTTGATTTTGAAGCATCAAAAACAACAGAAAGAGAATTAACTTCAACGCCAATAGGAGAATTTTGCCAACTAGGTGAATCTTGCCAAAGCAGCGCCTTCAACTTCTGGAGTAAACATCGCTAAGTCGTCGCCACTAATAGACAGTCATTCCCTGCCTTCCCCTTCAACTTGTAATTTAATGAAGCCTTCACGAACCCCAACCAAGAAAATTCAAACGACAATTGGTTTACTTCTTGTACCTCAAGCAATCATAAAAAATAAACGCTGTAGAAAAAAACTACCTTCTCTGATCCTTTCCAGCACACCTGTGAAAGATTCCCTGTAAGAAAAACAAAAGGAAAAACTAGACAAAGAACGAAAAAAAAATTGACGTCGGTTGAAAAGCCCCAGAAACTAAAAGCCACTAAAAAAATACAAATTAAAAAAATATAGGAAAAAATAACACAAAAGACAACACAAAACGACAGTTATTCGATTCTTCTTCTTCAGAGAGTTCAATAGAAATATCTTATGACTGTGATTACGATATAGATCCAAAAAATGAAGAAGACGATAAAGTGTGTTTGATTTGCAATGAAGAAGGCAAAAACAACGAGTTATGGTTTCGATGTGACACATGCTCTAAATGGGCTCATTCTGAATGCACGGATCTAAATTTAAAAGAGCGAAGGCCAGAAAATGGGTGTGCGAGTTTTGTTACAATTAGAATTAAGAAAATAAACTGTTTTTGCTAACTTAATTAGAGGACTTTACTTAATTTAATTTTAGTACTTAATTAAAAGAATTTTTCATCAAATCAGTACGTCAACTTATCAACATATGTGGATGAGATGATGATGATTGGATCTTTTCTTTTTGTTTAATTATATGACAAAGTTTTAGCTATTTATAGCTATGTTATTTTGTAGGTTGACTACTGTGACAAGTAGAGTTCACAATATCAATAAATAAATATTTTTAATTTGAAAAAAGAAGCGTAATTTGAATATTAGTCTTAAGTTCGCCTACTTACTACCATTTCCCCTATCTTATATTTCGACAGAAATGAACGCATTGAATGTAATCAACTAATAACACCATTTCCATTTCAAAACTTACTAATTTCCATACTGATTTTCTAACATTACCTGTGAAAGTAGCTGGTGGGGAAAGAAGCTTTTCGAAACTTACGATAATAAAAAGGCTTAAAGCTTTCAGACTTATTTATCATTACTATTGAAAAGGATATTTCAGAAAATATAGATGTGTCTGACATTATTAAAACATTTGCATTAAAGAAAGGCTAGAAAGCAAAGTTTACTGTATAACTTATTAGTAGATATGTTAACATCCTGTCCTCTATTTATATTTATGCATTTATTCCCTAATATTATAGCATATTGCAAGTAAGTTGTAAAATTATATTATATTAAATAAACTCCGTACCTTTCTTAGAATTTTGTTATTTTAACTTTTTTATTTACAAATGCTCATAAACTTTCTGGGAAGGTTGGGTTTGGGAAGGACGGCCAAATTACTCTAAAAATGCCACCCGCACGGCAGATATATTAAGAACGGCTCTGGTCAGCACTATCTGCGCAGATGGTATCATTTTACACGTTCTAAAACTATTTTCTTGTACAATGCATATTTACGAATGTTTTGACAGAAAATATGAAATTTTAGTTAAAATAATTGTGATTTATTAGCATAATATAAAATATTCACTCTGACAAAAACTTATTAGAATTGAATGGAATACTAGATTAGAATTTATCCACAACTGATAGACTATTGTTACGATAAAAATCCTGGCCTAAAAATAACCGTATTATATTATGACTAATGCTGTTCTGTTTTAGAATATACGAGACCTTTCGAATAGCTGGCATAAACTCCAAGTAATAAAAAAACTGGTCCCATTCGAATCTTCCGGAATTAGGCCTGTCCATTCGAGGCGAAACCAGGTCAATTGAGGTCAAAATCCATGGGATTCTAGAGCAGCTGTTTTCGTATAAATATGGAGGAACTTTTATTTTGAAGACAGTTAATTCGGACGACGCGCTCGCGATAAAATGTTACGTTCGCTTTTTAATAAATTATGTATGTTTAGTGAAAATAAATAAATATCAGTCATTGTGCTTTTTAATGAATTAAGATAAGAACAAGACATTATAAATTAAAGACTTAACAATTAATAAATTCACAACAAATGGTGTCAGAGTGGGATCGAACATAAATTAGACTTATAATAATAATACAAGTGAATACGTAAAATAAATTGTGAAAATGGCTACGATTTATGAGCTGACAGTGACTAATTTAAGAAGACATCTTGAAGACAGAGAATTATCTTCCACCGGAAAAAAGGCTGAGTTAGTCCAACGACTAAAGAACGCTTTGCTAGAAGAAGGACTAGATCCAGAGACTTATATATTTGAAGACAAACATGATGCTGTCATCTCGTCGATTTCGAAATTGGAGAACAAAGTATCCGGCGACATCGCTTCTTTAGAAAGCAAAGTTTCTAACGAGATTTCTTCGCTGGAAAGCAAAGTCTCTGCTAACATCTCTTCGGAAATCTCTAAAGTCACTTCTGAGATGTCTGCCCTCGACGATAGAATATCTTCGTTAAAAAATCAAGTTGCTGCCGATATGTTGGCCTTCGAAGAAAAGATGAAAGAAATGGAAAGGAAGATGGAGGAAACAGGGACAGCAGAGAGAGGTAACAATCCGATTACAGTGGAGATAAAAGAAGACGAGACGAAATGTAAGTTGGAGACACGGCCGAAATTTGAAGGAAGTGGAGGTTCTATTCATGTTAAAGTCCCAACTTTCGATGGAAAATCGTCATGGAACAACTACATGAAACAGTTCGAATCAGCCGCAAGAGCAAATGGATGGTCTGAAAAAGAAAAGGCGGTAAACCTGACTATCGCTCTTCGAGGAGATGCCTTAGATGTGCTTCAGACCATAGCCGTAGAGGAGACCGATGATTTCGAACAACTGAAGAAGAGGTTAAATATGCGATATGGCCACGAACATTTGGAGCATGTATATCAGTCACAGCTTAAAAATCGTAGACAGAAGAAAGATGAGGCTCTTCAAGAATATGAGGTAGATATTGCCAGATTAGTACGATATGCTTATCCAACAGCTCCCGAAGACATGATGGAAAAATTGGCCGTTCAAACGTTTATTGATGGTCTTCGTGATCATGAAATGCAGAGAACACTACGATTAGCTCGTCACAAGACGCTGGTCGATGTCTTATCCGCCGCCCTCGAATACGAGTCAGCTACGCAGGCCTCTGGAGGATACAGTAAAGTTAGGACTGTAAAAGAGGAAGGAGATGAAGATAAACTTGACCAGCTCGTTAATATGATGAAAATTATTACATGCAAGAAAACGAAGACCATAAAATCAAGAAACTCACCATCAGGAAAACCAGAACGAGTTGGCTTTAGGGGAGCAGCTTCGACCCGGAACTTTTCCAAAGACCCTCTTATACTAATAGCTTCTTTGAAATGTCGTGAAGATAGTGTATATGTAGATGGAGAAATAAATGGTAAAAGACATACGTTGTTGGTGGATACCGGAGCGACCAGAACCATTATACGTCCAACAGTTATAAACAGCCGAAAGAAACTGTTACCAACGAGGTTGCGACTTCGGACCGCTACAGGTGAAAATGCCAACATTCATGGAGAAATCCAGGTACAATTGGGAATTGGAGCAGAAAAGTTTGTCCATACTGTTATAGTTGCTGACATCGAAGAGGATGTTATATTAGGAATGGACGTAATGAATATGCATGGATTCCAATTGGATTTTAAGAATAAGGTAATCAAAGTTGGCAACGAGGAGGTATTTCTCCATCCACATAATGACAACACTGTGCAAGCAGCCATTATAGAAGATACAGTCGTGCCTGCGAGAAGCGAAACGATCATAGTAGCGCGACTACAGGGAATTGTAGACGAAGGGAGACCTGTTATGATGGAGCCTTGGAACCACGACGATGAGGTTGGCCGTGGAATCATAATTGGAAAGGAATTGGTGACTTCGGCTAAAGAAATTCCTGTGAGACTTATCAATGTCAACGACTACCCAGTGACCATAAAGAAAGAGACAAAAGTAGGAACTTGTGTACCTGTGACATCCATAATTCGTCAGGCGACAACATCTGATAATTCCAACGACAAATTCGACCAAATGGTTGCAGTTGCAGGACAGTCTCTAAATCAGATGGAGAAAAGGAAATTAAGGGAATTTCTTCGGCAGTATCGTGATATTTTCGTACCGAAAGGAGGAAAGACGGGAAGAACTACCGTTGTTAAGCATAAAATTGATACTGGTAATGCTAAGCCAATTCGTCAAACAGCTCGACGATTACCACAGGCGAAGAGAGAGGAAGCTGAAACGATTGTTCAGGAAATGAAGAAAGACGGGGTGATAGAACCTTCTACGAGTCCATGGGTCTCTCCGGTGGTCCTGGTTAAGAAGAAAGACGGAACGACGAGGTTCTGTGTGGATTACCGTTTGCTGAACAACGTTACCAAGAAAGATAGTTATCCTCTGCCTCGGATCGATGACACATTGGACACATTGGCTGGAAGTAAATTGTTTTCTACTTTAGATTTGAAGTCTGGATACTGGCAGGTAGAAATGGACCCAGTCGATAAAGAAAAGACAGCCTTCACCACAGGATCTGGATTGTGGCAATTCAACGTTATGCCATTTGGACTTTGTAATGCTCCTGCGACATTTGAGAGGCTTATGGAAAATGTGTTGAGAGGGTTATCTTGGAAAACATGCCTGGTTTATTTAGATGACATAATCGTCTTGGGGGAGACATTCGAAGATCATTTGAGGAATTTAGAAAACGTTTTTAATCGACTTAAAGCTGCCCAATTGATGCTAAACCCCAAGAAGTGCCAGCTATTTCAAGGTAAAGTCAATTATCTGGGTCATATAGTCAGTAAAGAAGGAGTGGCCGTGGATAAGGGAAAAATCGATTCCATTAAGGAATGGCCAAAACCAACTGACAAACATCAAGTGAGAAGTTTTCTTGGACTATGTACTTACTACCGGAGGTTTATTAAGAAGTTTGCAGATATCGCTAAGCCATTAACGCGACTTACAGAGGAAGCAAGAGAATACCGCTGGGATATAGACTGCCAAAATGCCTTTGAAACGTTGAAAAAGCATTTAATAACAGCACCAATTTTGGGGTATCCACTGCCAGAAGGAGAGTTCATCTTAGATACGGATGCAAGTAATGTGGGAATTGGAGGAGTGCTGTCTCAGATTCAAGGAGGACAGGAACGAGTCCTCGGATATTTTAGTAAAGTTCTTTCAAAACCTGAGCGGAATTATTGCGTCACGAGAAGAGAACTTCTAGCAGTAGTTAAATCAGTAGAGCACTTCTATCAATACCTCTATGGAAGGAAGTTTTTAATCCGAACCGACCATGCCGCCCTTAAGTGGTTGATGCAGTTTAAGAATCCAGAGGGTCAGATAGCCAGGTGGATCGAACGACTCCAAGAATACGATTTTAAGATTGAGCACCGAGCCGGAGTTAGCCACAGAAATGCTGATTCTCTTTCCAGAAGGCCATGCCCCGCAGAGTGTTCCCACTGCAACAAAACGGAATCCAAGGAAGCAGCAGTGCTAAGAACGACGATTGTCAACGACGACTGGACGCCTACTAAGATAAGGGAAGAACAAGAGAGAGATCCAGTTATACAGAAAATCCGAAAATGGAAAGAGGAAAACCGTCGACCACCTTGGCAGGAAATATCAAACCTATGCTCAGTAGTTAAGACGTATTGGGCCCAGTGGGACTCATTTATCATCGAAGATGGCTTGCTTAAACGAGTCCTGGAAAATGATGACGGTTCAGAGAAGAGAAGACAGTTGGTGATCCCAAAGAGCAGAATAGCCGAAGTACTTCGTCAGTTACACGACAGTCCATCGGGAGGGCATTTTGGTGTAAGGAAAACCCTTCAGCGAATTCGGGAACGGTTTTATTGGATGAACAGTTCCGACGATGTAAAAGACTGGTGTAAGAAATGTACTATTTGTGCCACGAGTAACGGGCCTTACCGAAAAAGGAGAGCTCCTATGAGACAATATAATGTTGGAAGCCCGTTTGAAAGAATAGCTTTGGACATCGCTGGGCCATTTCCAGAAAGTGAAAATGGAGGCAAGTACATGCTGGTAGTAATGGATTACTTCAGTAAGTGGGTCGAGATTTACGCACTTCCAGACCAGAAGGCCGCCACCGTTGCAGATAAGTTGATCCAAGAATATATCAGCCGATTTGGAGTGCCTTTGGAGATCCATAGTGACCAAGGCAGGAACTTCGAAAGCGATCTATTCCAAGGAATATGTGATAGACTAGGCATGAAGAAAACAAGAACTACAGCATATCATCCGCAATCTGATGGTATGGTAGAACGGATGAATAGGACAGTTGGCAAATATTTGACAAAGATGGTGTCCGATCATCAGCGAGACTGGGACCAATACCTTCCGTTCTTCACAATGGCCTACAGATCTGCTGTTAACGAATCAACAGGCCAGACACCAGCGAAAGTCCTATTCGGACGCGAAATGCGACTACCTTGTGATCTAGAGTTTGGGTGTCGACCTGGAGAAGATGTAGCAGGTGAAGATTATGTGATCGAATTACGAAGAAGAATGGACGATGTACATGAGTTGGTCCGTTCCCACCTTCAGATCGCTAGCGACCGAATGAAGAAACGGTACGATACACAAGCCGAAAAGGGTTGCTTTAAGAAGAACGACAAAGTATGGCTGTATAATCCCAAGAAGCGAAAAGGTTGTTCTCCCAAATTGCAGCAGTTTTGGGAAGGTCCATACCTCATCATGGAGAAGATCAACGATGTCATCTACCGAATAAGCAAGATTCCGAGGGGAAAGCCGATGATAGTACACCATAACCGGTTGGCATCTTTCGAAGGTGACCACGACGTAGATGAAGAAGTGGAAGTAAACCAAGTCCAAGATGTGTCTGACCTCACGTTTGAGGAATTCATGGGTGCCTATGGAGGTACCGGTAAAGCGAGACATGGTGTTACCACTGAAGAAAAGCAAGATCTACTCGCGCTCCCCGATGACTACTCGCTGGCCCTTACCATCCCGGCCAGTATCAAAGACGCACCAGGGTTGGCATCCGTCTTTCGAAGGAAGTTTGGTCGAGTTGCAGAACTTCAATGCCAAGTGCCAGCGTCCGGTAAAACCTTGAAACTCCAAGATGCATCACGTTACCTTTTCTACCTGGTAACAAAAGACACTGCCCGTGACCAACCTACCTACCGAGATGTATGGGAAGCCTTACTTCAATTGAGAGAGCACGTACTAGAGTCCGACGTGGAAAAGTTAGCCATGCCAAAGTTGGAGTGCCGCCAATTAGATTGGAGGGTTATCCGAAATATGGTGGAGGAGATCTTCAAAGACACCGAAGTCCAGGTGTTAGTCTGTTGCAATCCGCATAGTTACTGGTGCGGAGAGAAAACCGTCCCTTGTCATTTTTATACAACTGGAAGTTGTAAAAGAGGGTCCAGTTGCCGATACCAGCATACAGTTCCGGTTCCAGTCCCGACAAGGTTCCAGGAGGAACCATCTTTTAAGAGGGGGGCAATGTTACGATAAAAATCCTGGCCTAAAAATAACCGTATTATATTATGACTAATGCTGTTCTGTTTTAGAATATACGAGACCTTTCGAATAGCTGGCATAAACTCCAAGTAATAAAAAAACTGGTCCCATTCGAATCTTCCGGAATTAGGCCTGTCCATTCGAGGCGAAACCAGGTCAATTGAGGTCAAAATCCATGGGATTCTAGAGCAGCTGTTTTCGTATAAATATGGAGGAACTTTTATTTTGAAGACAGTTAATTCGGACGACGCGCTCGCGATAAAATGTTACGTTCGCTTTTTAATAAATTATGTATGTTTAGTGAAAATAAATAAATATCAGTCATTGTGCTTTTTAATGAATTAAGATAAGAACAAGACATTATAAATTAAAGACTTAACAATTAATAAATTCACAACACTATGATTTTCTGCTAGGTTTGTAACATACGAATACCTTCGTCAGAAAAGCTAGAATCTTGCACCAGCTATAATACGTTTTTAAACTATTTATATCACAGAGATGAAGATTTTCAAAAGTATTTGAAATTTTCTTGTCTCTCCCAAATTGAAATTTCACACTCGGCAAAAAATGTTGAATTCACTTGAAGATTTAAGTGAGTTGTTTGTTGAATACAAATTTATTTTTCATCAATTTAATAAACTGGTATACCAGCATGTTTTTAAACGTAGTGTACAAATCAGATAGTGTACAATTGTTCTTAACCTCTACTACTGGAAACTTCACTTGAAGAAGAAGATCAACTGAAAAACAGCAGATTCATGTATGTGGCAAACACACACACTTACCATTGATTAGGTCCAACATTTTTAGGTTCTCTATCACCCCCTTATGTTCTTCGTGCAAAGTTTAAGGCATTGCTACGAGATTCCATCGTGTGTTTGCCTCTGAGGTGCCCATAAGCTGTTTCCATCGGTGTCTTCTTCTTGTTTGTCGTTGCTATTTGTTCAAGGGTTGAGATGTTTTATCTTAGTGCTGGTATGTTTGTATGTATTTTATTTTATTGGCTTTTATTTGTGGTATTCGTTTAGGCGTCCTCTCTTAAGGGCGTTGCCGGCTTTTGATTGTCAATCGATTACTGCTGCAGGTTAACTGCTTTTTCTGAGTTCTGAAAGTTACTTACTTATTTCTCCTGATTTCTTCTGTGAAAGCACCTCCTTTTGTTGATTGCCCTTTTTTATGAACTTGGTCACTATTTCCATGACGCCGGCATGTGTGTTTGTTCTGTTGCTCATTCATTCATGTTATTAGTTCAAAAATAGAGATGAGCGGTATAAAAAAATGATATGTAAGAAAACAAATAAAGGATATCTAAAACAACATGCAATGAGAAACCCGAAAACAGAAAAAGAGAAAACAATATCGTAATGACAGGTCTAGTAATTGACATAACAGACACAAATGAATTAAAAAGACAATGACCAATTAAAATAGAACGAAAAACCACAAAAAACTATTAAACTAGGGTGAGACTTGCCTAAGTAGATTAAATAGGTACTGAGATAGATAGATATTGAGACTAAAGAAAAATGTAAAATAAACAAAAATTGGGTAATGTAATATATATATATATATATATATATATATATATATATATATATATCTTCTTCTTCGTCTAGCCATTCACGTCCACATCTGAACATAAGCCTCTGCAAGTCTTCCTTTCCATTGTTTTTTATTGTACGCTACTTGTAGCCAATTTTTCCCGGCAGTCCTTTTCAGATCATCTGTCCATCTCATAGGAGGTCTGCCTCTGAGTCTTTTGTGTTGGTATGGTCTCCAGGTTAAAATTGATCTGTGCCATTTGTTAGTATCGCTCCTAGCTACATGTCCAGCGTATTCCCATTTCAACTTTAATGATTTTTGCACCACATCGGTGACTTTGGTTTTCTGTCTTATCCATGTGTTTGTTTTCTTGTCCTTAAGTGATATACCTAGCATTGCTCTTTCCATCGCGTGTTGAGTGACTCAAGTATATTCATATTCTTTTTTGTGATTGTCCATGTTTGTGCCGCATAAGTTAATATCGGGATAATGCATGCATCAAAAATTTTAGATCTAAGATGTAATTGAATTTGTTGATTTCTGAGTATATAGTTCAGTTTACCGAATGCTGCCCAAGCTAACTTTCTTCTTCTTTTTATTTCTTCAGTTTGAATTTCCCTATTTAGTATTATTTTTTGTCCTAAGTATATATATTCTTCAACTTTTTCTATAACTTTATCGTTTATTATTGTCACGGTGTCTTCGGAGTGCATGACTTTTGTTTTGTTTAAATTCATTTTCAGTCCTATTTTAGAAGATTCGGTATGTAGTTCTAAAAGCATGGTTTGCATTTCTTGTAGGTCAGTAGCTATCAGGATTACGTCATCTGCAAATCGTAGATTAGGTACTGAGGTAGCGGCCATTGATGTTTATTCCCTTATATTTCCAATTTAGGTTTTTAAAAACGTCCTCCAAAACTAAGGTGAACAGTTTGGGTGATAAAGTATCTCCCTGTTTGACTCCCTTGTTTAATGGTACAGGGTTCGTGTGTTAGGTACTACCAATTTAGGTAGTATGTAGCTGTAATTTGGTTCATAGTTTCTTTTATTAAGTTAATATATCTGCTGTCTATTCTACAATTTTGCATTGCGTTTATTACGGCCGTAATAAATATATATATATATATATATATATATATATATATATATATATATATATATATATATATATATATATATATATATATACATATATACATATATATAGGAACTTAAAATGTGAAAGGCATGCTAGTAGTGGGGAAATGCACGAATTAGCCCAGCAGACGAGAAAATATGAACTAGATATCTTAGCACTTCAAGGAAATAAGATGAAAAAGAAGGGAAAATAAAAAAGAAAAACTTCACACTGTATTATTCCGGAGATAATAAGCGGGGAAAAATGGAAATGCATTTATAATCAGTAAAAAACAAATAAATAAAATTACGGATTTTAGAGTAATTAGTGGAAGAATTTCATGCATCAAAATCAAGAACAGCTAAGCAATTGTGTCAATAATAAACGTTTATGCTTCAACAGAAGATGCAAGTAATGAAAACAAATTAGACTTCTACGAGCAACTAGAAGAGGCTTGTAAAACCGTACCCAGAAACAACATCCTGATTATAATATGAGACTTCAATGCCAAGGTTGGAACAGAGGAGAATAATAGGGAAGTTGCAGGGAAAAAAAATTAACAAAGAAACAAACGATAATGGAACAAGACTAGGCAACTTAGCTACGGTAACAAACATATACATTGCCAGTACAAAGTTCCGATAAAAAATAACATAGCTACCTCCAGGACGAAGAGAAGGTAACCAAATAGATCATGTACTTGTTTAAAAAAAATGGCGAAGACCAACACAAGATCTCAGATCATACATAGCGGACAAACGCCGATTCAGACCAGATATTAGTACGAGCAAAATTAAAAATGAAAATAATAAAAACGCAAGCTCAACGAAATCTGGAATCATGACAAGCTAAAAACAGAAGAAGTAAATAAATACTCCGAAGCCCTAGCAAAAAACTACAAACGGTCGAAACTAAAGGTATAGAAAATGACTGGAACAACATAAAAATAAGCATAATAGAGGCAGCAGAGGAAACAAGAGCCAAAAGAGTTGATCAAAAGAGTGGTTGGCATAGAGAAGAAACAAACATGGCTGACACGGATAAAGATGGAACAGATGAAAAACTAAAAGAATACTAAAGGACAAAACAGGAAGCGGCAAAACTATATAAAAAGAAAAAATCAGAATGGATTAAAGAGCAAATGGAAGCAATAGAAGAAAATAACAAAAACAACAAAAAACTATACGAATATGCTATAAACAATATAACAACAATAAAACAACAGAAGAAGAAGAAGAAGTAATTGAAGAAACGAAGAAGAAAACGCTCTCAAATACAAGGAAATGCTTGAAGTAAGGAAAAGCAGCAGGGCAGGATGAAATTAACAATAAGTTATATAAATATAATGGAAATAAAAAATGGAGGAGAAGAACTAGATGCACCGGATTCATATATTAATAAAAAATATATGGAACTCAAAGAAAACTCACAGAGTGGAAAAAGAGTCATATAATGACGATGTATAAAAAAGGAGAACCAAGGGATAGCAGTAACTGTAGAGGAATCATACTACTGAAGACCACGTATAAAATCTTAAGAAACAGAAGAGATAAATACACCGAAAATACTCTAGGGAAATACCAACAAGAATTCAGAAAAGACATATCGACCATAGATGCCATTCACCTACCAACACAACTGATTGAAAAGTGCTACGAATATAACATAAATGTACACTTACTATTTGTAGACTTCCAGCAAGCCTTTGTCTCTATAAATAGATACTAACTCTTACTTGAAATGCAAAATATGAATATATCAGCAAAACTAATTAGCTTAGCAAAAATGACAGTGGACAAATCTGTAGCAGAAGCTATAACAGACGAGGGAAATATAGAAGTAGGAGTTCGAGAAGGCGATAGCTTGTCTACAACACTTTTTAACATAGTACTGGACGGGGCAAATAAAAAAACTGGAATCAACAAGATGATCATACAAAACTCTACACAACGACAATGGTAATAGCCGCAAGAGATAAAAGAGCTTAGAATACGCACTGGTGACTCTGATAGAAGAAGCGAAACAGAAGAGCACTAAAAATAAATGAAGAAGACTAAGTATCTTAAGGAAAAATTGTAACAGATAATATAAAGGCTGAACAATGTATATTCGAAAAAGTGGAGAGAAATTAAAGTATCTAGTTGTAACAATAGAATAGACATCCCAAAGGACAGGAGCGCACAGAAAACTAAAAGAGTAAAAGCGGGCAATAGAGCATATTGGAAATATCAAAAACTACTAAAAGGCTGACATATATCAGTAAAACACTAGAATTAAAATATATAAAACAGCAATCAGACCTGTTACAACCTACGCAGCAGAGACAATGTGCCTGACTAATGGTGACGAAGAGAAGCTAAGAATAATAGAAAAGACGACCCTTTCCGAGGAAGAATTCTTGGACAAAAAAATATCCAAGATGGAGAGTAGACGATTATTTAACAATAATAAGATAAAATAATATATAATCAAATAAATGGAGAAGATGTACTAAATCATATAAAGGTCTAAAGGTTGAAATGGCTCAGGCATGTACTAAGAAGAGAAGAAGATAAACTAATAAAGAAAATAAAATGGACACCTACAAATACAAGACCTAGAAGGAGACCAAAGTACAGATGGGAAGATCAGGTCAGAGAAGATATCAACAAAATGAATATACCTAACTGGAGAACAAAAATAGAAAATAGAAAGGAATGAAACTTAATCACCAATCGGGCGAAATATATATATATATATATATATATATATATATATATATATATATATATATATATATATATATACACACGTACAATTGAAAGTGACGAAGACTCTACAACTTTTTTCTAGAATACACCTGGAACCAGATATCGTAAAATAAATTAAGACAGGATGACTGGGTGGATAGGCAAATAATGCGGATGGAACAAACTGACCCAGCTAGAAAAATACTCCTTGATATATCCATTGGTCAGAGAAGAAGAGGAAGACTCAGAACAAGGTTCCTTAATAACATTGATGAAAACATGAGAAATATGGAAATACGTGCTTGACAGAGGAAGGCGATGGATAGAGATGACTGGCGAGAAATTCTTATTAATTAAGAATTTCTCTTAATGTTGTTATTTTATTGCTCTGGAATCTCAGTTTTTCAATTCTTCGAGTAAAGAAACACATCTACATACATCAGGAAATTAATTATACCTATTTAATAATATTACTAATTATGTAAGAATTATGTTTTTATAGTTATTTTTACTAGATATCCATTGTTAGTTCTGTTTATTCTTTATTAATTATTGTAAACTGGAGGATTTGTTGTCTTTTCTAATGTTGCAAACCACTATCTTATCCTTTAATTAAGATAAAACATCGAATAGCAAAGACTTTATACAAATTAAATATTAAGGTAAACAAAAAAACAGGCATAACGAGGTCCCACTGGCTTGCCTTTACATTTTCCCTCCAGAATGCACATTCAGTTGCATCCCCGCCAAAAGTTACTTTTGTTACGATAGGTATCTTACCTGTGAAGAAGGGCTGAGGAATTTTTTTCAATTTATAATCTAAACGAGTTTTAGTTTATGGGATCGGAATTTGGGAAGATAAATATGAAAGTTATTACTAAGAATACCAAAAAAATTACTAATTGGGTCACATAGAATGCTAAGTACATAATTATTATTATACATAATAACAAGCATATGCATATATGCATATTAAAATTCTTAAAAAAGTTCACGAGTGCTGAAACAGAAAAAAAAAAATAAAATAAATCGAGGTCCTTGCCTTTACCACTTCTTAAACGTTTTAATAAATGCCCGTGACTTTACTTACCCATTGTGAATATAAACAATACTCATATACACCTGATAAGTCTATAACAGAAACGTGATCCCTCTAATCACTTTCCCGCGCTTACATATTTTGCTATTCTCACTTTCCCACCAAATCATTGTACATGCGAAGCACATTTTTTCTATTTAACAAAGTATGCGGCATTATGATATAAGAAGACGATACAATGATCTTTAAACTACATACATAATATTTGCATTGTTTAATAAAATTCTGGGATTTAACATAAACCTTAAAAAATGCAATGGGTATCATTTCGCGCTCTTGGCAATCGAAAAAATACAGGACCGTCCGGAAACACAAAAATGTTACAACTTTTCCTGTATTGACAGTAATACCAAATTCTATCAAGTACTCTAATAATAAGAAGATAATATTAATATTAACAATATCACAGTAAGCAGTGAATTAGAAGCAAAGCAAGTGGTCTGATTGCAAGGGGCTCAGTGGCCTGATAGTTATCCAATTTTGATGCTAACCTTTTTCTTAATAGCTTACATATAACATTCGCTAGGGTTATGGGTCTGTCATTTCTTTAGATCTTTTCTTTTTTATATAATAAGATTATTGCTTCATTTAAGTTATTAGGTATCTTTTTCTCTTGCAAGACCATTGTTATACTTAGAATTGTCCTATACAGCTCTAGAACGCCATGCCATGGAGGGAAGACTGGGAGTTTCTAGAGAAAAATTAAAAAGTTCATGCTTATGTCAAATAATTAAAGGGAATCCCAAGATTACGAAGTCGCCATAAATGGACAACGGTACAAGATAGTGATAAGTTGTCAATACCTGGATGCCGTATTGACCGAAAACAATTTTGTGCCAGGGTGACACCGGCTAACAGAAGCTGTTTCAGTCTACTACCGTTCTTCAAATCCAGAGTTATCTATAAAAACACAAAAATGTCCTGCACCTAAGGTGATCCGTCCAGTAGTAATGTATGAAAGCGATGTCCAACAAGAAAAAGCCTCAGAAATATGTATGGGCTAGTTAAAGACGGTGAAGTATTGAGGTTAAGAAGAAACCAGGAACTGCAGCTGTTGTTTATAAAACCAGTCTTAGTGACTGAAATAAAGAAAGAGCGGATAAAGTGGGTTGGTCACGTACAGATAGCGGGGAGGAAAGAACCATAAAGAAAGTGTTTCTGGGTGGCCCGGGAGGAGGAACGAGTAGAGGAATACTCCGACTCAGATGGATAGACGATGTGCAGGATGACCTAAGGAAATGAGGAACCCAACGGTGGCGGCAGCGAGCCAACAACAGAAGAGAATGTCGTGAGGCAGTTAAAGCAAGGTAACGTATATTTTTGTAGTTACGTTTTCTAGACAATTCGCCGATCTTTTCCTAGTGATTTGTTATTCTTCACTTGCTATATTTTGGCTTAGTTTACGCAATATTGGATACACATCTTTGTTTCTATTTTTTATGCTTCTTTCTATGAGATTATCTGTTTACTCCTTGTATAAACCGTTTGTGTCACATGGTATTCACGAATTTCGAATTCAGTCAATTTCTTCTTTTAATAATTTTCAATCTTTATATTATTCATTCTATTATTTGTTTATTTAATACTTATTTAATTCAATCTTAGGACAAGATGCTCTATCTTGATAAGAATCTATTCAAGAAGAAGGTGAATGCCAGATGCATGTACTAAGGATTGTAATTTTCTACAACAGGTTTTCTTTTCTAATGAAATGTTTGCACTTTGATTATGTAAATATTCGCGATCTAAAAAATGAAACAGCTTTGTGGTAAACCCAGAAAATTTTTTTCACTGTTCAACAATAATTAACTATAATCTTAGTAACAATTTCACAATAAATAAATAACTTCTAAAGTTACGAGAAGGCTGTATTATTCAGTAAAACATTTGAATATAATCTGACTATACAGTTTACAAAAGTTTGCATTGTGAGATGCGAAAACATTATACCATTATCAAAGGAGACTTATTCGTCTACAAATTGAAAGATTTTACGAAGTCAACTACAAGTCAAATTAAACAGTTATGCGGTTATGTACATAGACTTACTTAGAAGTCTACCGGTAGCGGAAAAAGTTGAAAAATAAAATGCTGTTTAGAAAATAATAAACTTGTCACAACTGCTATAAATAAGCATGGATATATTTAACCAAATAACTGTAAAATGCAGTATTTGGAAGATATGTCTTCGTTTATCACTGAGGTTTCGTATTCTAAATACTTCTAGTTACAGTCACTAGATCAACTACAATTATTTGAATTATTTGAATCAACCACAATTTGAACATAATTATTTTAAATCAAATTGCATTTGAGTGTGGCTCGTCACAAAAAATATTGTTATATAACCTCACTCTTAACGCATCAAAGCCATAAATCACTGCATTTTTTACAGTGGTCGTGGTATTCTTAGTTTCACCAACTATGGTTGAATTCTTGAAAATCTTTTGACGTGACAACGTCTTAAATTAGGTTGTGGCTCGGAGTCACTCATGAAAAAGTGTAACGCCCGCTCACGTCTGTTACGATGAGTCACCGAACGAGAGAGAGGCCCGCCGGACCGGCGAATGCCTTGCGTCTCTCTCCCACTCAAACATGATCGGTCCGCTGCGCGCGCAGCACTAGAGAATTAGGCGCGTTGAATCGGTGCGTGCTTGTGTCTCTGTCTTTCTCGAGCGTTCTTGGCGTTGGAAAACCGAGAAAGCGTCATAATACAAGTTCACACGTGTGGTTAAAGTATCGTCAGCCGTGTCTGTAGTGAAAATGTGGAGTGCTTAGATTCGTCATTTACAACAACTACAACAATAAAGGTAAATAATTGTACACTAATATTTCATTATCGTAAACTATGATTGATTGATTAATTGTTAGATTGACACAAAAGTTGAGAAACTGAGTTTATAGGTTATGTCATACTATTGACAAATGTTGATAGTGTTAAGTAAATTATTAGTTTAAATCACTCTGCAATCAATCGTAATTCAGTCGATTGACTGACAACAACCATCGACTTGACTTTCGCAAGACACATTACAGCAGAAACACTTCCTTTCATTTCATATTTCTCCTATCATCGTCCTATCCTCAACAAAATCACTCAAATAGAAATTAGTTAAGTTTAAGTTTACATGTACAATGTTTTAGTAAACAAAATATATTTCTATAGTTAAAATTTGTGCAATTCTTATTTTCATTCAATTCCTTGTTCCTATTGTGCAATTTAATAATATTCATATCAATAAATATTCTACCGAGAAAAAGACGTTGTCACGTAAAATCTTCGCCCGTAAAACCGACTTTACAGGCAACCGATTTTTTTTTGATTAACTCTTTTTGAGCCAAAAAGAACGCTAGCGATCGAAAATTAAAAAGTTATTTATGTATTTAATGGAACTATAAATATTACTATATAAGAAAACTTTTATTGGAAGCAAAAAGCAGTCAAACGAGTCGATGGTATATACCGACGAATGTTACATTCAAAGAGGAGTCAGACAGGAATGCATTATATCCCCGCTGTTATTTAATATCTACTCGGGTATAATTTTCAAACAGGCTTTGCATGATAAATACTTTGAAGTGAAAATAATGGTGAACTGATTAATAATCTTATACGCTGACGACACTGTTATCTGATGAAATATTCTCCAGGGCTTTCAAGAGTTTTTGGATTCCAAGAGAAATGGGTCTAAAAATGAATGTTTCTAAGACAAAATTTATGATATTTAGTCGCCAACCTCACGGGAATGCTTTGCTACAGATAGAACAACAAAACGTTGAGAGAGTTATTCACTTCTAGGATGCTACATTACAGACCAACCAGACCCAAGTCTAAAAACGTTTCTAAAAATAAAATAATTCTTCAGTAACAACAACTTAAACCTAAAGTTACCTCAAAGAATGATCCAATGCTATATTTGTTCAGTGTTATTACATGACAAAGAGACCTGAACTCTGAAGGTTGATACGATCAATCACTTAGAAACGTTTGGGATGTGGTTGGCTCCAAATACCCTGAACAGGGATGCAGACCAACGAAGCTGTGTTAAATAGAGCAAATGCGGTTCGTAAGTTATTGAAAAAATTCATAACTGGACATGTTCTTAGAAGAGACCCGTACAAAATTCTTCAGTTTATCATGAAAGGTAAAATCGAGGGCCGCAGAGGAATTGAAAAGAAGCAGCTGTCATGGCTTAAGTACGTTCGCGATTGGACTGGAATAGCAGTTCCGAACAACTTTTTCGATTAGTTGAAGACCGTGAACAATTCGCCAATGTAATTGCCAACGGTAGGGGGGCCTAATATGGCACTGGAAGGAGAGGAAGATATAAACAGATTGAAAATTATTAAGACAATGTACTATGTTCAATGTACAATGTATGTATATACAATATTCTCCTATCGGATGTTGAGATGCATCTTATATTAATCTATTATACGGCAAGAAATTCCTCTTCTTCTATATATATATATATATATATATATACTTCTTTGATATAATGATACACCACACAGACTTTTCTGATTTCTGTTAGTACTTTTATTTCTTCTTCTATAATTTATTCTCTATTTATTTTACTTTTATATTTAATATATACATCCAAATACGATTAAAATTGTATTATAATATCGAAATATAATATTTATTTTAGAATAATTGAATGATATTTTAAATTTATAATTATATTTTCTTAGTACGGCTCTGAGGCAGCCCTCAAAACCGGTAAGGGTACAATCCCCACTCTCCCATTGAAACTACGTGTGGGACAGACCAGTTTACAGTTCCGTTGCTTTGATGCGCAGAATGAACGTTTTATAGCCATCTTATTTTTCAGTTATCGTTTAGATTCAGAAGTGGTAACTAGTGAGTTGGGAGTGAGATTCAGTTATTATTTAGGTTGTTATCTGATACAATTATTATTTTTAAACACAATTTTAAAATGTGGGATTCTTTTACTATTGATGAGTGTCAAACATGTCCGTATAATAGGTAATTTTTTCTCTCTTTCGTCTCTAAAACTCAACAGACATATCAATGCCAACTGACCTTTAATGTCAGTTGGCCCTTTGTTTGTGTACATAATTATTAAATTATGAAATACATACTTACTTTTTTTAAATATTAGGTAAATAAATAATTATAAATAGTGATAATGAACTTTAATTAGTTACTTTATGACTTAATGTATTTTACAAATAGGTCATACTGGTCCAAAACATAGGAATGTGACCGTTATTTCCCACCAAGGTGCAGTTCTCTGAAAGACACTCAGCTGGTTGAATGTTGAATAATTAAAATAACATAAAATTACAAAAAGGATATTATGTTCGCGCGGTTTTTTATCGTAGTGTCTTATTGTCCAAAATTGTAGTGTGCCATTTTTATACAGGGATGTAACGAATATTCCACTGAATGAAGTAGTTTATTAAAAAGTGTGCTAAAACTATTATTATAAAATATAAGTAAAAAATTCGAAAAACAGCTGAAAAAATATCGTTAATATTACAAATTATTCTTGTAAAGCCTATTTATATGCTTATCTATTTTATATATTTATATATTTCCGGGAATAAACACAGTGGTGATGCAAATTATATGTGCCAAGGACATTCATATTAGAAGATTTCGTAATAAAATAACGATTTAAGATTACGATTCCAGTGCAAAAATTGGTCAAGTTAAACAATCTTTGTTTGGTTTTAATTTTGGAGTAGTTAAATTGTAAACAGTTTTTATCAAAATAACTTCCCGCAAAATAAAAACTGACCTTTAGTATGTTATTTGTTGAGATAAATCTTCTTAGCTCCTATATTTATATTAATAAAAGAGTTATCATTCAGGATGTGGTGAAATTTTGATTTCAGTTTGCTATATAATAATATAAAAAGAATGTATGAGGTAATTTTGTTATAACTTATATAAATACAAACAGGAAAATACTAACTATAGATAATATCCTCACTTTTATATCTCTTTACAGTAAATAACAAGGAAATAACTTTGAGGTTCACATTTTAAATTTATATCATGAAACATTTTAACTGAATTATACTAATACTATATATAAAACTAAGAATAAAAGACAGTAAGAGTCTTTATGAAATCCAGTAATATATTTTGAATGGTTTTCCTTTGACTGCAGCTATTAGTCATCTCATACTTCTAATAATGTTCTTTATCTCACCATATCTCAGTAAATTTCTTCATCCAAGTTTGTTGTGCTTATTGTTTTTCCTACGTCTCTGATTATTCCAGTCGTCAGAGACGAAAATATTGCTGAGAATGTCAATTTTGGTACTCCAAAAAGGATGTAAAAAAGTTACCTTTTTTACCCCCCGGCTTCCCCGTAAAACGCCCCCTCGTAGATGGGGAAAACGGAAAAATCGATCTGTTTTCTCAGAAACAAGGCTTAAAGAAACCAGCGATTTTGAATGTCAGTCTGAGCGATAAAATTTGTATCAACTCGACGGTATAAATCCGAAATCTTGTGACAATAGTGTCCTATCGAAAACAATCAAAATGTGTATGAAAGATGAAAAGTGCTGCTTTAGTGTGCAGTTTTTGTGTTTTGCCGCAAAGGAAGTCAGTTTTTAAAAAGGTTAAAGCAAAAAAACGTTGCCCGATTTATGCCATTTTTTACGATTCTCATGAGATCAATAAAATGTATTACTTGCATTGACCGGTCGTAGTGGAATTTCCCTTGTTAGAGCCGAATCTTCAAAACCTATAACATAAAATTTCGATTTTGAGTTTTGGCAACAAATATGAGGCATTTGAAATATGCCTAAAATAGCTGAATTTAAACTTTTTAAATTGTTTAAAACTACTTCCTTTTGATTGCATAAGTATGTTTTTCAAAACTACACAGCTTCAGCTACAAATTCAACTCAATACCGTCTTCGTTGCGACGTTCCTGTAACGTGCAGTCGTTTGTACTGTAAAAGTTTAAATTCTACGGTTTTAGGCATAATTCAAATGCCTTGTATTTTTTGCCAAAACTCAAAATCGAAATTTTATGTTATAGTCTTTGAAGATTCGGCTCTATCAATGGAAATTCCACTACGACCGGTCAATGAACGTGATAAATTTTATTAATCTCATCAGAATCGTAACAAATGGCATAAATCGTGCAACGTTTATTTATTTAACACCTTTATAAAAATTGACTTTGTCGATATGACACTCTTATCAAAAGATATCAAATTTTAACCGTTGAGCTGATACAAATTTTATTTAAAATTGGTTTCGGGCGCGTAACTGACATTTAAAATCGCTGGTTGCTTCAAGCGTTGTTTCTCAGAGAACGGTTCATTCTACACAAAAAGTGATAATAGACATTTTTTGCTCAAAATTATCTCAGCTGCATTTTGTATTTAAAATATTGTTTTCTATGGCATACAGATTCTTGGTACCTAAAATCGGTAAATCGATTTGTTTTTCCGTTTTCCCCCTCTACGAGAGTGAGTTTTAGGGAAAGCCGGAAAGTAAAAGTAGTAAACTTTTCTGCATCTTCTTTGGGTCCCAAAATTGACCTCAGCAAAATTCAGCTTGTTGATATAATTTTCAGGCGTCAAATCTGACGACTGGACTGGATGTTAAGATTACAGCGAGTTTCCAATTGACTTTGCTCTCAGTAGCCGCCCCTACATCATTCGCACCACGTGTCCATATCATTACACTTGTTTATTTTTCCACATCCTCTCTAATTGTCTTTTCGAACTTCTACTATGATTTATTTTATATCTCATTTCAATATTCTACATGATCTTCGTCATATGTCCGTCTTCAGAGTGACTCTAAACTCTGTGAACTCTTTTCTCTCTTTGGTTTCCTGTATGTCTGTTCCTTCTTCACTTTTTATGTTATGATATTTTGTTTTGTCCTCCATCCATTGCCAGCCCTCCTATTTGGTATTTCTCTGTTATTTTTCCCATGTATTCTAAGTCGTCCTCGTCTTCTGCGAATTTTACGGTATTCCCACGTATTTACGCGTTTGGCATTTATTTTCTTTATATTTATCCTTTCCATTGTTTCGCATAGTTGTATCACCAATCATTGCCATATGCTTTCTGTAAGTACATAAATACTGGGTGGAGGCTTCTTCCTGTATTTAATTTTTTTTTCAATTATTTTTTTTAAGTGGATAGATCATCACAGGATCGCCTTCTCCGAACCAACATACTTTTATTATTTCTTGTCTTTCCGCTTTTTCCAAGTTTTAAAACTTAATGTTAATTCCACTGGTTGTCTTGTCTTACTTTTGTATTGTATTTCTTTTCTATCCTGATCTGGATGTATATGCTAATCAGAACTTCTTTATCAGCAAGCAGGTATTTCTAACATTAGGTTATAAAATCCTTAAATCATACAGCACTGGAAAAAACTTCTCATTTCTTTCCTAAAATATTTATCTGTTTATCCTTCTTCTCTCTGGCATTACAGTCTGAGCTGGATTTTCGCTGACTTAACAATCTGCCTCCACTTGCAACGGTCCAATATTTAGAGCGCGTAAATCTGCTGCATTAATATCTCTCTGCCGCATTCTTAGTCAACCTAACGGTCGCTTTCCTTCCGGGTTCCTTCCCAGGCCAGCTTTACGACACGCTTATCTCTATTATATTTGGCTAGTTATATAATTCTTCCAATTCTCAGTTAGTTCTCACACTGTTTAGCTCTGTGGTGTTATCCTTAACTGATCCATATATTCCTCTAAGAATTCTTATTTCTGCGACTCCTAATCGGTTTTCATTTTGTTTTGTTGGTATTGTCCATGTTTCACTTGGATAGGTTATTGTAGATCTTTTGTCTGAATGGTAAATTCTTATTATCTTATTGTGGAATACATTTTTGGATTCTCTTGGTAACGTTAGAGGTGATCGTAGCTCCCAAATATTTTAACTGATGAACCCTTTCAAAGTTTTTCAGGTCCATTGTCACCTTCTGCCCTATTCTGCCTCATTGTTCTATTCTTGTTGTAGCCATATATTTTGTGTTATCTTAACCCAATTTCTTTTACGGCATTTTCCAGTTTAATGAAATCTTCTTTGACACTAAAAGTTGTATTTCCCACTAGATCCATATTCAAAGAGATGTTAGGAGTGGGGATAGGACACTTCCCTGTGTGTCCACTATTTATTGTAAAGGTCGGCAGTTTTCCTTCAAGTCTTACTGCATTTCTAGATCCTTCTACTTTGGGAGATTAATTAATTTCTTCGGTATGCTTAGCTCAGCCATGGCATATCACTTTAGCCTCCCCTGTAACCAAGTTACCTTAGTCATTCTTTATGATAGTTCCAACTCTTGGTTGAAAGCCATTTTTATGTGTTTTTACTTCCGAAGGAAATGTCTGCCCCCGTTGTTCATTCTTTTAACCTCTGATTCTTCGAAAATATTTTCTTCCTGTACTCTTTACTAATTTCCGGTATTATATAAAACATACACAAGAAAAATCAACTCATTTAATACCATATAATATTTCTAACTTCTTAAGAATACAAACAGAATTTCTTGATATGTATCTTAACGTAAATGTGTAACTTCTATTGAGCATTTTTCGTCCAATTTTGTTATAACTTTTAACCTTTGGTCTTAGTTACTTAAATGATGCAATTTTTCTGTCAATAATTTTTGAGAGCTGTCAAAATTTAATAGGAGCAGCGACGATGGTGCAATACTTCACAATATGATTTACAATATCTGCTAAATCGAGGTCTGTATACTAAAAAACGCATAGTAGGTTGCTTTAGAAAGAACGTTTGAAGATTCTGTTCGATATCGACAATAACCAATGCGCTTTTTTTAGTATAAAAACGTCGATTTAGACAAATCTGTCACATCGGAGGTATTGCACGTTCGGTGAATATGTTCTTTCCTTTTATAAATTTTTTTATATTGTCAAATCTTTATACAGTACAACTAAATGTATGATCTTCACCTTACTGCTCCAAATAGCGATCTGTGCTAACGCCATATAGATGTATTCTAATTTTCTCTTTGTGATATTAATAATTGGAATCAAACATTTTCCGGGTATCCAGTTACTGAAGTATTCTCAGAAAACTGGCTTCCATCAGATTCTCAACAATATATTTACTTAATACATAGAAATATTAGAATTTCTTCTATAAAATACTCCACTTGCAAAATTCTGTAATCAAACGTCCCTCGATAAGAGAAACGCGTTTACGATTGGTCATAAGATTGTTGTCTGTACTCCGTGTGAACTGATTAATTAACGGCGAAAATGCTATCGGACAATTGTATAAATTCTTGAGAGATTAAAGCTTTATTATACGTGTCACATTCTTAAAAGAAATATCAATTCTTTAAAGAATGTTAATAAGACCTCGATAAGGTCATACATTTCATTCAATGATTATTTTGTGTTCAGTTGCTCCTGATAAGTTTATTTACTGCTTTACTTAGAAATAGAGAGTCTTTAGACTTTATATTCATTCTTTTTCTGCTTTACCTAGAAATAGATATGACTCTGTACCCATGTACCCTGTAGCATGAGGACTACACAATAGCAAAACTAACCACACACCCGCCTACCCTGATAAAGCCACCAGTTTCGGACAATGCACCCGGAAGGAGTTCTTTGCAAACGAAACATTTGATACATCGCCGCCCTCATAATACATTATTGCTATATCTCAACCCTTCGCGTTATTTCTCTGTTTATTTTTTTCTTATATTGTTATTGTATCTTGGGGTTGTCTTGTAAGTTTCTTTATTTATTGTGACGATTTTCATAATATCTTGTGGGGTTATCTCTTCAAGCAAGGTCATTAGTTCGCGTTGTTCGTTTGCGTAAATATTCCATCGTCTGTAACACCGCATTTAATGCATAAATCTTCGTTTGTTTTTTATATGTCGTAAATGATTCGTATCAAGTCAAGAATTAGATAAAGTAACAGTTAGCTTTTTTTTTGTGGAATTGGTCTCTTCGTCTGATGTGATTTTATTCTTTCTGTCTCATTAATTGTTGTCATGTATCTACAAATCGAGAATTTCGTCTAGTTACTAAAAAAAGGTTTAAATTGATAATTTTTATAAGACTCTTTAGAAATTTAACTGATGTGCACAAAGTTAGTAAATAGGCCAGTTAATTTAGTCTTTTTTTACTCTACACAAGTGTATAGACAGTTTGACAGTTGAAATGTGGATTATGAGATACTACAAAAGGACTCTCATCTAGGGATTTATCAGTTTTTTAGTAAAACTATTTTTAAATAAATAATCAAAACGTTAAACTCATTATTTTGCCCATATCTTAAAACTTGTCTATTTAGAGTTTTGACGGCAACAGACAACTTTTAAAAAGAAAAGGTGATGGCAGAATGAGATGCTAAATTAAAATTGGTTAATACACAAAAACATTTATTGCAAAATGAACAAAATCGCTGTTTTTTAATGTTGTTTATAACTTTTATTGTTTATTAAATGTGTTTAAATGTACCTGAAATTGAGGGTCTTATCATGTTTGAGTTATGTAAAAGATAGACCAGATCGGCCTATCGAGTTTTTGAAAAGTGAGCTAATTTCTAAGGCTGGTCCAGATAATTTGAATGAATGGATCTCAATAATCCGTTATTTTCTTTGTTAAGACGTATACTAATCACATATGGAAAAAATGTTTAAAAATTACATTTATGTACAAAAAATGAATTAATAATATCACTTTTTAAGCTTATAAACATGTACATAAACATGAACTCCGTAAATTAAATGGCCAAAAATATTTGGAAACTTAAAAAAAACGGTTCTTCGACCCTTAGGAGACAATATACTTAGCCCCTTTTTTAAATCACTGTTACGTTAATTAACAACATTACGGGGTGAAATTAACCAATCTTATAAGAAAAGTCAGAGGTTGGATTAAAGTTGGACTAAAGTTGCTCTTACTTTTTTAAACTGGGGTAAAATAAAAACATTTATCCTATTTTCATTACAAAATTATCCAGAACAAAGCAGCTAATTACTACGGGATGTACAAACCTTTTCTAAAATCACTTTTTATTGTTATTTAATTATTTAAAATATAATTATACTAAATAAATGTTATTCATAAAAATTATTAAATTATTATTTATAAACAAGTTTTCCATATTAAATTTCAAGAAATCAGATTTTTAGTATTAAAAAAAATTTTTAGAACAAAAAATCGTATATGTAATATTATTATACAGTAGACTCCCTCTATAACGAGAACTGAAATGACAGACTAATTACCTCGTTATAAGCCGATCTCGTTATATCAGACAATCATAATACTGTGCATACATATGAATCTGTAGTTTTCTAAACCATTAACTTCCTATAGTGAAGCCATTCCGAGCAATATAAGATGCTAAAGATATTGTTTGAATGGCGTTTTTGAAAAAAAGTTATTTATTTTTATTGTCAATGAAATATATTAAAACATAAAAGAGTTGTTTACTTTTATTATCAATGATATACGTTAAAACAAAAAAGCTGTACTTATATTTTTTTCCAACTACGTAATGTATAAATCGTATTTTCAAGGATAACATAAACTATTGCTTCTGCAATTTTAAGAACTCTGTTATTTTTAACTGCTTTAAATGCTCCAGTATCATTCTATCATATATTTTCTAAAGATGTGAAACAGTTGTATTTATTCATTGTAAAGAAGTTTATTGCCGGCTGCAGTTAAGTTTATTGAGGGGCTGTTTGAAAAGGTATTTATTTATAGCCACGACCGGACTAAAAACGTAAAAAACACGTTTTTGAATCTTATTTTCTCTCGTTATAACCAAATTTGCCTCGCTATAGACGGTTATAGTTCAATAGAAATTTCATGGGACATCTAATGTATCTCGTTATAAGCGAAACCTCGTAATAACCGTGTTCGTTATAGAGGGAGTATACTGTATTACAAAAAATTATAACTTCTTAAATATCTTATGTGATTTTGACACCTTATGTAGGATAGCTGTCGCGAAATTAACAATTCAAAATCAATGGGTCGCTATAAAGATATTGTAAAAAGGTTTGCTTTATATCAAGATATTGTTAAAAAGTCTTCGGAATCTTGTAAAATGGAGTATTAGCTTTAATTTGACGGTTGCTAAACTTAAAAATATTAATTTTTCAGTGAGTTATCGAGTCGTGAAAATGGCATTTTCGCGCTTTTTAAAACCTGTGTTTATAACTCGAAAACGATGCGTTTAAGAGAAAAGTTGTCAATACGAACATTTTTTGCTCAGAATAAGGCAATTAACCTAAAAAAACTTGGCAAAACGGACAAAAAAAAAGTAATTTTACAATTTGTTTAAAAATATTGTTTAAACCATCATTTTCATTTTCGCTCTTGGCAACATGCACTTACAAGGGAACTATTTCAAGTAAGATTGTGCAAAAATATGAAATGAGAATATTTTTCCTAGACAGTGCGCTCATACTACCCGTCTTCTTCTTCTTCTCGTAGCACTACAACCCGGGGTGGGTTTTGGCTGACTGCACTACTTGCTTCTATCTTGAACGGTCGTCCATAATAGTTGGGTCAGTGGGCAGCCCCATTGTTCTTAGATCTGACCATATATTGTCTTTCCATCGCATTGATGAACGTCCTAAGGGTCTTCTTCGTCTAGGGACTTCCTCCCATATTAATTTGGCAAGGCGGTTATTAGGGAGTCTATGGATATGGCCAGCCCATCTAAGACGTTGGGATTTGATCTCTTGGACTATATCTCTCGCTCTATACATCTGCTTGACCTCAGCATTTCTCAGCCTTATAAGTTGGCTCTCATTTCAACTCAAGACTCAAGACCGTCAAGTTCAGGTACATTTAAACAAATTTTAATAAACAATAAAAAAGTTAGTAACAATATTCAAAAACAGCGATTTTGTTGTTCATTTTGCAATATCTTTTTTGTTTATTAACTGATGTTTATTTAGCCTATCTCAATTTGTGTAATTTTTTTTTCTCTGAAAAAGTTGTCTCTTGAAGTAAAATCTCTTAATAGACAAGTTTTTAAATTTGGCGTTTTGATTGTTTATTTAATAATAGTTCCACATTTTAACTTCAAACCCGTCTATACACTTGTGACAAAAAAGCTTATTTTTACTAACGTGATTGGCCTAAAATGGATATTTTTCATTGATTCTAGCTTGAACTCTTCTGTGCCCCTCCCTCATGGCAGCTGCTCAGTAATTTTGAACAATTAAATTTCTTGTTGAGTTTTGTAATAGAGTATTAAATACTTATTTTTGCGGATATATATATACATATATATATATATATATATATATATATATATATATATATATATATATATATATATATATATATATATATATATATATATATATATATATATTGTTTCGTTAGTCATAATAATCTCATACGGACTCTCTTGAACTTCCACTAAAATTAAATTAAGATATTAGTTTCAATAAAATATTATTCTGATTGTATTTAAATATCGTAAATTTTTCTAATTGTTGCGCTGAAGATTCTTCAGAAAGTTTATTAAATCACGAAAAATTCCCATGATTATCAGATGTGCTTGTCTCAAGTGGCTTTAAGTTTAAGTAGTGTCGGTTCAAAAATTCAACATATTTTTTTTTTCTCCTTTGGAAGCCGTCTGTTATACGCCGACCGTACTTAGCCAATTGGCTTAGTGTACATTCTTTTTAACTATTAAGCCCGCCACTCACGTTCCAACGGCGTAGTACGATTTTGTCGAATGCAATTGCAGTACAATAATTTTGAAAATCGGATGGGAACACACACGTACCGATTTGGCAGTATGAGCTTTACTTTCAGCTCAGAAACATGTCAGATAACGAAAAAGGCTCTTACTCTTTGAATAAACAAAAAAATACAAGAAACCTAGGTGGTGGTGCAAAGATTGGTTGCTAAAAAGACAACGTACATTTATTAGAAAAATTGCGATTATATCCAGATAATTTTAATTCCCTTCTTGTAACATGTTTAAAAATTATTAATTTTGTTTTTTACCAACTCTTCATTGGTATCCGCTTTCACTTCTTGCAATTTAGCAACCAAAATATTCACAGCTTTTTTCTTGCAATTTAGCAACCAAAATATTCACAGCTTTTTTTCTAGCGGTTCTATCATGATGTCGATTTTATTTTCCAAAGACACTCTTGTTCTTTATAATGTCAAAGAAATCTCTTAAACTTCTAGCTATAAGCCGTTTTCGGAATTTTTTCAGCAAATTATTTTTTTGCAGTCGTACGATTTTGTCGTTGTCACAATATACGCTATAAAATTTACGACCCAACCAACTCTGTCGTACTGCTGCAGACTGACTTGTTTGTCTGCCCCTGCCGTCAAATCGTGCCGATTTGGTCGGATGGTGCAAATACACGATCAAATTACGTTCAATTTTGTAGCATTAGACAAAATCGTACTGCGGCGTTGGAGCGTGAGTGGCGGGCATTATACAAACTCTCGGGAGTTTGACAGACGTGCTTATAAGCTCCCATTTACGGGATTATAATAAAAATATTGTCATTAGAGACCTGTATTTTTCAAAAACCGTGTTCTCCTATAATGACTTCTTAATATTCGACATCCCATAGGCTCGTCGGTGAAATTTCCGATTTTTTAATTAATGTAATCCACACGATATTGGGTTAGAACTTTGACTATTCCGTAAGGTTCTAACACATCGAAGGCTTTTAGAAAATCAACGAAAATAAGAGTGACTGAGCAATGATACCTATGACCAAAAAGACAGAAGAGGTAATTACATCGTCTGTGCTTGTAAAATTACAAAAACTGTAGTGTCAGACTTTCAAGTGTTTATTTTGTGTATTTTCGTTATTTTAATTGATACAAATTTGTATGTGTATTAATGTGTTCACATTTCTATACTGCATATAATCAGGACCTCCTAGAATTGTTCTACGACGGTCGAGTATATGGTAGTACACTGTCTTCGCGGTAAATATCATGCTTCTGGTGTACGTGGTTATCGGTGAGACGGAAGTGATGGCATGTTGTGGGTGTCCATAATAAATGGTTCGCACGTTCGTAGCTCAAGCATAGCCATTGTTGTACAACGTACCACAAGCCATGTGACGTGAATTGTCTATCTAAAAGTATCATGTGTTTAATTAACTTTTAGTATTTTAATTAAGTTTTTATTTATTTTTATAATTATTTTGGTGATTCTGCAGCTCTTATGTACTAGCCGCCCCTTTAATCCTGTATTGTTTGACTTTTCTGCAGTATTTATGGAATTTCTCGTATGATATCATGGTTTATGTTCTCTCTTCAGTCTTAACCCTCTGGAGGGAGTGTAGTGGTCGTCGTGATATTGTGTATGTTTTGTCTCCATAGATTTATGTCTCTGGCCATTTCTGTTACATAATGCATAGGCTTTTTGCAAGTTCCTGTGATCTGGTCAATCCATCTTGTTGAAGATTGTCCTTGAATAATGGGTCTCTCCATATTGTCTATGTCTGACCTCTTGACACGTCCAAAATATTTCAATTGTAGTTGGATTTTTCCGAAGTCTCTTACAGATCTTTAGTTCTTTTAGAATAGCATTATTTGTTCTATGGTCAGTTCATGGAATTCGCAACGTTCTTCTACCGCAGAACATTTCAGTGGCGTCTATTCCAACGTCCAAAATTCGCATCCATATCTCAGTACTGGAAATATTAATGAGTTGACAATCTCAACTTTATGGTTTTTGAAATATTGGAGTCTTACATATTTTGGTCATTTTTTCCATAGCGGTCTTGGCTAGGTCACATCTACGTTTTATCTCCTGGAACACTCCTGTGTTTGTGATCAATGATCCCAGATACAAAAATGAGATTACAACATCAAACCGATCTATTTTGGTTATATGTGGATAGTTTTTCTGTTGCCTATCCACTCTAATGATTTTTGTTTTTGTTATATTTAATTCCGGACCAAACCTTCTACTCTCATTTTCAACCAGCCGTATGAGATCAATCCGGTGTTCTTGGCTATTGGCAAGAAGGGCTGTATCGTCGGCAAAGCGCAGATTGTTTATTTTTGGCCATTAATGGAGATAGACTATTTCCTATCCTTCAAGCGCTCTCCCCATAATATGTTTTCCGTGGAGAATATTAAGTTGTGGAGATAGTATATATCCTTGCCTGACACCTTCTACACTTTTACTGATCCAATGGTATGTTTTTACAATTCAGTGATAAGGGAAATCAGGGTGCTTTGGCACGGCTGCTTTTAATATCAGCCATAAATGATGACATTTGACTTTGTCGACAATCTTGATAATCTATGAAGCAGATGTATAACGGGATATTAAGTTCTCGTAACTTTTCGATTATCTTTGTTATATCCAAAGGGGTTCTCATGTATGTCATCTACCTTTGGCCAATCCGATCTGCTCTTTCGCTTTCCCTTGTAGAAAAGTTTTCAGGCTCCCTTTGATACTTTGTAACATTATTATGTTGGCATGTGAGATAAGAGAAATAGTTCTATAATAATTGTCGGATTTACGTTTTTTTTTATGTATAGAGTACGCCCAATCAGTGGGCCATTGGCTGGAAGGCCATATTTGATTGCAAAGAAAATGAAGCAATTTTATTCCGATTTATTTTGTTTACTTGGGCATTTTTGTTGTTATCATATCTGGGCCTGATGCTTTATTTAATTTAAGTTTATTGATTGCCAGTCTTACTTCGCTATCTAGTATATTCGGTTCTTCTTCTATTTCTCCTAAGTTAAGGTGTAAATTATGTTCCAGGTTTTATTCGTCTTTATATAGATCTTGGCAGTATGATCTCACCGTCTCTGCTATATCCTCTCTATTTGCTTTTAGAATTCCCGTGGTCTTCGACAGTTCAAGTTCTCGGTTTAAAGTCCCTTGTATGTATTGTTGTAATATTGTTATTTATGAAATATGGAGAACGCATGTTTCTCATTAGAAATAATAGGCTTAGAGTATTACCCTTTAAGTCCTTATTAAATTCAAAATAGTCCTGATTTATGCAAATTTCAAGATGTAAAATTTCAGATGTAATGATTGGAGTTGTAATATTATGGTCTAAAATGTTTTTTCTAGAACAAAAGTTTCTGTAGGAGGAATAATTGAATATGTTGTATTTTATTAACTCGTCCTATTGTGTTTTTTATGGTAAATTTAAGTGAAAATTTAGTGGGTTTTCAACTAAAAAAAACTACAGGTCTTCTTGGGTAGTCAGGTTTGTGTAGTTTAATAAAAGAGTATAATTTGGGGGGGCTATGGGTTCATAATATTGAGGTATTTCTGTCTTGTTGAATTTAATTATTGATTTTAAATTTTCTATAATTTGTTTTTGGTACTTTTCCGTCGGATCTTCGTTTATTGTTATAATATTTTGATTTTAAAAAAATTCTATTGTTTTATTATTATATTCTATTTTATCTATAGCAATAGTAGTGTTACCTTTGTCTGCTTTTGTAAACACTATGTTGTTTCTATTGATTTATTTTTAATTGAAATGGCTATTTATTTCTCTTTGTTACAGGACTTTTTAGTTTCTCTTTTAGTCTCCGAACAAACTAAGTTCGCATGAACAAACAGAATGAGCAGTACGAAGAAAAAATCGTGCTGTTCACGAGAATTACGTTCGCGTAAAATGTTAGAGTGCTTGCAGTATGTGGAGTCTATTTTTCTCAAAAATTAGAATTTTACTAGATACAAAAAAATTAACACTGACGTAACGGTAGCTTTTGGCACCTTTTTATTATTTGTAAAATGGTCAACAAGAAGAACAAACGACGTATTCAGTGGGTACCAAAATTGTATCTACACCGTACTGATAATTTGTTATTACGAGAAATGTACCTCATCCAGTTAAGAATTTAACTAGAATGAGCTGTGAAGATTTTGAGGAGCTAATAAATTTAATTGGGCCTATAATTGAAGGAAAGAGCACAAAATTACGGAGAGCTGTATCGGTTAAAGATCTTTTGGCCTTAACATTGAGGTTTTTAGCTTCTGGTGATTCTTTTACCAGTTTTTGAACGATTATGTCGATTAAAGTTAAACAGTTTTCTCGGTCAAACTCCATATTAAAGAAACTAATTCCAAATAATAAATTTTTCGCACACAATTATACACGAAAGAAAACACCAATCCCGCGAGCAGCCGGAATATGCTTATTTTACCGTCAACTGAATGATTTGGTGAAAATAATATCCTTTGAGCGATTCCGATTTACCGACAGCTGCTGGAAAACGTTTGGCGCGTTCTGTTCGGCTCAATCATAGGTCTAGACTTGACGAATTCTGCTCTGCGCGCTCAGTTCGTCCTGTCGTTCGGGCTAAAATGTTCAAGTCTGGACTCACTCTTAGCCTCATTGGTTGTCGTATTCGTGCAAATATTCCTGGAGTTTTCTTATTTAATTATGTAAAAGTGTTTCAATTAAATTCAGCTAATTTCCGAGTCTTGGCACAATGATAACTTTTGATCAGTATGACTAATATAATTGAAACCATTTTTACATAAGAACAGGTCCGGGATCCTTTCTTCAATACTGTTCCTTAAAGTCGACGTTATCCGGATTTCATTATATTTATAAAATTCTTAATAATAGAGTTAATTGCTCTAGTCTGCTTTCAGCAATTGGAATAAATGCTCCCAGTAGGAATACTAGATCTGAACCTTTTTTCCATTCACTTTTTCATAAAATATTCTGTTCACTCGTCTTTGTCACGCATGCTTAGGCTGACCAACGGTTCTGCAACTGAACTTGCCTTAGAGATTTTAGGAATTTCATACTCAAATAAAATAAAGGAGAATCATATTAGTCCACTATATTATCATGCTTAATTGTAATGTGTATATGATTTTCATTTGTAATGTTTACATAAGTGCATTTGTCATAGTCTTTACCTTTGTTGTCTTGTAACCTTTCACATTTTTTATAAAAATGGAGCAAACTGCGTCAATAAATAAATAAATAAAAAATTGATTCAACAGAATCCTACTTGTAAGACATCAATTTTAAAAATTATTCATCATTCACTTTTTATTATATTTTAAATTCTTATATATTTGAAGCTGGAACTGAGGTAATTAATAATGCTGTTTTCTTTGCAGTACTACAAATATATATGACCAAATGGAAGTTCCACACTTGGACAAGGAAAATATTCAGCCGTTCAACCACATAAAAAATGACGAGCTGTCTCTATATGATAATGGAGGCAGTATCACAAAATACCGGGAAGCCTCTTTGTCTCATTCTCACCGACCTCTAGAAGAACACGACTCAAATTCACAAGATTCTGGTTACAGTGCAAGCTACCATGGGGAAAAATTTTTGGCTTATGCCTCTCCAATACGAACTGCAAGCACATCTTTTGGCTCTATGGTCTCTATGGAGGATGAATATTTTGATTTTTCTGATGTTGAACCTTTAGAGAAGCCAAACTTACCTCACGATTTCAATAAGCTTATAACAAATCCTTTGATTAATCGAGCTAAACCTGAAAAAGTCTCATCTCCAAAAGACACTATAATAAGACCACTTTTCAGAAGAGCTTTATCACTTCAACCTCACACGGAAAACACACCTAATAGTAGAAGGGTACGAACCAGTTTATTTAGAGGTGAACATGAAATCAGATCATTTAAGAGACCTGAACCACCGAACGATCTGGACAGTACACTTGTGAAAAGGTCAAAGATATTTAACGATAATGATGATAGTGATTGTGAAGCCTCAGTTCCTGTAGCCAGACCTATACTGCAACGTGCATTTTCTGCTACAGAGGACAGTATTATGTGTGCGGTGCAAAGATCTGCGATTGAACCTGACCTTATTGGAGATTTTACGAAGAACTTCAGTCTTCCATTAACAATCAGTCGACATCAAGATTTAAAGGCCATTACGGCAGATACACTAGCTTCACTTATGAGGGGAGAGTTTAGTGATACTGTGGATTCTTATAAAGTCATTGACTGTAGGTATCCATACGAGTTTGAAGGGGGTCACATTAACGACGCACTTAACTTCTACACCAAAGAGCAATGTATGCTACTACTAAACTCAACACCTGATGTTACTGAAGGTTCTCACGCAAGACATATATTGGTTTTCCATTGCGAATTCTCCAGCGAACGTGGTCCTAATCTGTAAGTATGCCGTTTAAAATTTAAGCCTTTAAATTGATAACACATTTTTATAGATACCGATTTTTGCGGAAAGAAGATAGAAATAAAAATGAAAGTGTATATCCTTCTCTTAATTTTCCGGAAATCTACCTCCTAGAAGGTGGATATAAAAAATTCTTTGAGACTCATCCAGAGTTGTGCACTCCAGTCGCATATAAAGAAATGCTGCATCCTGATCACGAAGATGAATATAGACACTTTCGATCTAAATCAAAAACGTGGAACTGTGATTCACGTCAACGTCTACTAAAAAAAAGGTTAGGGGTGTAAAATTTGTTTAGGATGCCATATAATTTTATAGTACAAATAATTAGCTTATCTATTTGGTTCATAGTACCTGTTGTCAAAAACATGAGATATATTATTTTAATTAATCAGACAGTGCATGTCTGATGAACCAAAATCCCAATTGCCACTTAGTGGTATAGGTAAAGTGCATGCTTTTATTATTATTTGTTGCCTGATATAAGAAAGACGTGCGCATAATCCTTATAATAACAAAATTACAGCAGTGCCGAACAAAACATTAAGATTTTGGTATATGGTATCTCTGACTCTATCTTCATTTCAAACTAACATGTAGGTATCAAAGAAACTTTTCTTTAAATATGCTTTATCCAATTTTATCTACTAGGACCAAAAATGTATATGGTATAATTAAATGCCACAATGTTCATGGCGCAGTCTTTTTAAAATTTTGAATGTATACTTTTATTACATACTTTTTACTTATGCTTTTTAGATATCTAATCATGTCTTTCTGAGTTCACTCAATCTCCACGAAGTAAAGATCTTTTTACGAACGTATATAATGTTGTTGAGATTTTTTATTTGTTTTGACACTTTTTGCTCTTATTTCTTAAACTAAATCACTTATTGCTTCAAGAGATGATCTTGTTGGCATCTTCTAATTCACTGTAGATTGATAAGCCTCATTTCAGGTTATGTCATAGTTTGTGCATTTCCCATAATTCTACTGTTAGGAAATCGCCTCCAGATCCTGCTATGCGGGTAGAGGTTAAAGTTTTGTGGTTGAATTCTAGTTAAATAGGTAAATATAATGTATAAGAATATTGTCTTCGAAAGTAGAATTATTGATAAATAAATTAAAAGCTTAATTTTTAATAAGGTACTATTTCAGGAATCTTCTCCATATTTAGTAGAATTTAATAGTATTGGTGTCTGGTATATCCTACGAGTTACAGGTTCAAATGTAATATTGTGCGTATTTATAGATCGAAGTATTTAATGGAAGGATTTATTTTACTCAAAACTGCACATTGTTGCGTACATGAGGTTAGCCTGCAGAATATATATAGAGTTCAAATGTTGTATAAAGCTAGTGCGAAAATAAAAACGCAGTAAACTTCTTCCGGTATCCTATGGTTCGGCACGTTTGATAATCTGTCACTTTGTGGTGTCAACACCAAATGTGAAAAATTCTCCCCGAACTAAAATCGAGACATTATCGTATCACAGACGGTAACTCTAGTAGTTGTATTTATTGGTATGCAAAATATGTACCTATCTAACGAGTTACTATATAGCTAGGAACCGTGAATCACCAGTGGCCGGTACGTGAACATATAGTTTCTTAATCTTATTTTAAAAATTTTGTGTAAAATACTACTGTCTTAAATACCTGCTACTTATACAATCAAGAGACAACTGATACTTATTCAAAGTGAGTTTATCCGAATAGTTGATGGTTTTGATCAATCATCATCAACAAGAATTTTAATTCCTAGTGGAATGGTTGCCGCTCTTACTTGCGTGTTTCTTCCGCGTTCTTCTTGTGTATTGTCAAATTTGTTATATGGCTTGGCTTTCGTTACAATTTTCTTCCACTCACTTCAATCTATTCATAGGCGCCTCCAGTTTCTCACGATCAGGATTTTAATATATCTCGTGGCCCGGTTCTCCCGTCATTCTCTAGGTGTTCCCCGTGGTCTTCCAGTTTCTTGCTACGATCTGGCGACGTTGTTAATCAGTAGGTCGTTTTTCCTTCTCTCTATGTGTCCCAGCCGCCTCAGTATCTGCGCTTTAATAAATGTAACTATGTCTAACTCTCTCTTATTGTCGTGGTTCGTTCTTCTAATTTCTCCGGTTTCCATTTTTATCGGGCCCATAATTCTTCTGAGGATTTTCGAATATTCTTCATCTTTATCTGTGAGGCGCATCGTCGTCAACTGCATATCTACTGGTTTGGTTGCAACTCTGTATATTTTTAGTTTTGAATTTCTGGATAAGTTCTTGTCCTTCGTTAGCTTATGGTTTTGATCAATACTCTTTAAAAATATAGTTTAAAAATAAAACAATGAAAACTACATCGTCGCTCTAAGTTGCAAATGGTCTAACTGATACAATTAACATTTGACCAAAACCGTGAAACCTCTGTTCTACACCGATCGTACACCAGTCAAGTCTCAGACTGGTACGGTTTATCTGATGTTCTTGGTCATCTTGATGTTTAGATTTCTGGTTTTATTATGGTCTACACAGTTGTCACATTTATCTTTTTTGAGCAAATAGCACAATGTTCTGATCGTCCGCAATATTCGCAAATGAAGTACTAGACATGGGTCGTAAATTATTTGTAGTGCACTATTCGGTTTTGTAAAGTTTGTCCAGTTCTAATTTTGGAAGTCCAAAGTGGCTCAAAATAAAGTTTATTTGTCAATTTGCGACAGTAGTGGTTTCTTGTTTATGAGATCAATATTTGTGATGTTTCTATTTATTTTTATCGGTATCATCAGCCCTTTCTCTGATCTTTTTCTGTTGGCGCTCTACTATAGGTAAACATCTAATATCTGATATTTATATTTTTCCTTTTTAATCTTTGATTTGTTTCTGAAAGCAGATGTTTTGCCGTGAACCTTTATCAAGTGAAGTATTTTAAAAGATGTACAGCCTCTATTATGGGTGAATGAGTGTACATATTTGGGGGGCGGGGGGGGGGGAGAGATATTCTTCTTAGTTTATTGATTTCCATTTTTTATGCATGATCGTTGCGGCGCAGTTTATTGCCTTGGTCTTGGTCCTCCACGGGTCGTTCATCGGGCACGGTAACGGGCATTGGTTGCATTAGCGCAGGTGGTCCATGTCCTGTCGTTGGCCGTACGTACCTAAGTTGCCATTTTCATAGAGCTAACCCCATCTTGCTCTGTTTCCTACTTTGCCCTTTCCTAGTTTATGGATGATTTCCATAAACTATTAGACAATAGTTCTTCTATTAGTTGAACATACTGTTTCTGTTAGCGTTTAATAGCAAAGTTAAAAGTATGGGTAAATACCTAATTCTTAAAACATAAATTCGCTTAGCAGTTATGCTTTGTGGCATGGATTTTAAGGAAGTATTAAGAATTGCAAAAAAAATTAAGAAACAAACTTGTCAACTTACTACTTAGTTTCCACGTGCTAATGCTTTTTTACTCTCGGATGTGAACATTGGTTTTTGATAATTATTTAAAGGAGAGTTGTACACACTAGATCTCCTTATGGTACAAAATAGGCTGCTGGTCCAATAATGAAAAAACTAAATCACAACAAAGAAATTTTAGAAAAATAATCAGGAGAAAAATATTTTATTACATTTATTATAAACAATAAACTTGTAACTTAGGATTAAATTAAAATTGCCTACGCCTCTCTGGCTATGTTAATATTTTCTTGTTTGAATCAATTTGAACAACATATGTCTGCCATCTCAGACCTTTCTTTATAAACATTTCCTAAAACGTCTTTAATTTGACCAACATAGATAATTTTTTTTTTTTCATGAAATTTCACTACAACAAAGTTTCCAAGTCCTGGAAACAGAGCACCAAGAAAAACTTGCCAGGCTGGATCAAAGTATTTAAAAGTAGAGGAATCGTCATCTTCATCATTTTCGCTTTGATCTTGACCTTCATGACCAATATCTTTTTGTTTTACTACCTTGATTGCTTTTCTGATATAGGGGTCTTTTTCGGTGTGCTGGTTATAATAACCGACTGTCTTGTTTGGCTCGGTCGACTTGGGAATGGCTGCAAATAATGAAGGAACACGAGTAACTAACCGGAACGTGATACGTTAGTAGAGTAAACGATAAACTTGTATCCACTAGATTAATATAAGAATTAATTGGAGACTGCTTATGTGCCACAGATAGGTAGTTTTGCTCATATTCACGTGAGTTATAGAGTTAACCTCAGGCGTAGATCGATCCGTTACAGTGCTAAGTAAAAAGTCCTCATCAGTAAAAATATTCTGATTGAACAGATATATTCCAAATTTGTGGAATCCTGATTTGATATACTTTGGAGTGAAGGCCAAGTCAAATGCTGTCACAAGTTTCCAATTTTATAATTGTCAATTAGTTTTTCTGTGGGGAATTTAGTAGCCAATTGTCAGACCTTATGACTTACGCCTTAAAAGTCCGGCATACAAAAACATCAAGCGGTTGTAGCTTATTGCCGTAATAAGTTGGCAAGGTAACAATGTGGATACCAGAATGGCTTGCCTTGTTGACTACCTGCACTACAGTACCTGTCACGGTAAGACATGGTTCACTTGTCATCCAGGCTGAAAGATTCGCAAATATCGGAGCGCGGAGGGGCTGCCATTGGCCATGAAGTTCTTAAAATTAATATGGGGAAAACGATCACAGGCGGCAAACTTCCAACAGATGCTGAAACAATCTAGTGAGTTGTCTCAAGTTGACCACGTATTGCACTTGTCGTTGAAGCCAATTATGTTACTCCTTTTTTGGCAATTACTGTTCTAGAAACTTGCACAGTGGTGGTGGCAGTAACATAGTCACTTATACTTATAACCTTTACACCAATTAGCAGCTTATTAGAGATTAATCACAATTAATAATTAGTCACGTTAAAAGTGATTCAAATAATTAGAAAAAAGTTCACAACACCTACTCTTAACGAAGAAAAAAATCAAAAACCTAAATGTCAAACCTAAAAGCTTAATTATTATATGTTCTGCAGAATTTCCCCTTTTCAGAAAGTACACAGGTGGGAATTTTAAATACACGCCCAACTTCTGTATTTTATATTTTAAATCAACTATTACAACTGGAAAACTTTAAAAGGATATATTTTCACCACTACAATTAAACTGATAGTACCAAAAGTGTAATAAATGCACCATATTGGTGTCTGGATTTCCAAGATGTAATGTTTTACTGTGTAAATATTGTATATATAGAGAACATTTGTGAAAATGAAAATCAGAACATATCGATCTAGAATATTTAATACCAAAAAGAATACATATAAGTAAAACCACACTGAAATTATTGTTCGCTTTTACTTCAATGCTTAATACTTTCTATATTACAATTGTTTTAATGATGAATCGTTTGCAATTTTCAAGAGGTAAAATGAAAAAATAAGTATTTACTTAATATTGCTGACTTACCAATTGAAAGTCTTTTTTCAATTTAGCTCTTTACTTTCTAAATGCAGTTTATATCATATACTTCAAGCTAGTAGTTATTTTTTTTATAACACTAGCACTTCTTGTGTAAATAAGAAAATAACTAAAGGGTTGTCACAAGTGAATCAACGGCTTATTAATTTTGTACTGCTTGTTTGTACTCATGAGTTCCGTTTTTTCTCTTCTCCATACTTCAATTATTTCAACTTAAATGCTACAATATTTTATATACTTTAAGGTCCAGAGCCCTGTTTTAACCCTTTCAGGACTGTACACATTTTCCCTTACAGTGCCACACAGAGGGCAGTTTTTAGCGTGCCTTGTGAACGGACGGCACATATATCGGTCAGATTAAAAAATTAATGACTTTTAAATAAATATTTATTCAGCAAAGACATACAATTTTTTTTATTTTAAAGGATGTTTTACACATCTTTTATTGAACAACTTTGAAAAAAAAAACAGTTTTCTCAAAATTGATTGGTGGAAGAACACATTTGTTTAAAAACATTATTATATTTCTCGAAGCATGGAACCACACACAAACCTACGTCACATTATTTACACATGTATCTAGAAACCTTTCGTTTTTTGTCATTTTCTTTTGTAGGTGAACACACAACACCTTCTTCGGAGGTGGTTTTCGATTTGTTTATTGTACGTAATAACACAATATTTTTTTAATGGCTCTTTAGTATTAGGATAAATTTTGTCAAGAACAAACATTTTGTTCTAATGCATTGTTATCATCATGACATCTCTGTCTTTCCATTTAAACACCAAGAAAAGCTCAAGGATATTTTCCAATCCACTTCCCTTTTTTCCATTTTTCTTGCAAATGAGGCATATGAAGTCTGTTAGATCTCACAGTCCCACAAGAATTCGTTTTATGTTCATGCAAATAATGTGACAAAGTTGGACTGCTATAAAAATTATGTAAACAGTGTGTGACATTTGTTCATGTATGGTTTAATAAGTTGAACCAGATATCCATTGGCTCCCAAGCCTTTGTCAAGTCAAGCTCCCAACAAAACCAGTCTCGCAACCACATATGACATACAGTGATGTTTGGTTTTTATGTACTGTTTAAAAACAATTTTAAGTCATGCTCTCATCAATATCGAGGTTTTCGAAAGGATATAATTGTGGCTGAAATATTTGTTTTATTTGTGTCAAAACCTCCCTTATTTTATGCGAGCGATCTCCTGCTTCTGCTTGTTTATTGTTGGAGAAATTCAAATATTTCCTAATTTGTACCTGCCTCGACATTAGTTTGCCAAAAAATGAGGAGTACAAAAGAGGATCTGTTGATCAATTCTCCTTCACTTCTAAGTTTTTTGTTTCTGGACATAAGTATAGTTAATCAAAAGAAGTTTAAATAACACATTTAAATCAAGATGTTTCCATTTTTTGAGTAACATTTGAGTAAAATTTTCAAAAAATAGTCTATTATCAACTTATCTATATCAGAAAAGTAAACTGTGTCTCCTAATTTTTGCAACCTCTTCACTTCTTGTGGGGTTAATCCACAATAATCATCAGTACTCATATTATCAACTTTAATTCTTATGCAGGAAGGTTCGACGTATCCTTTGCATAACATTTTTATTTCCACTAAAACAAGTGGTGATTGGAAATCTCAAATAATCTGTGACCTGCGCGCGCATTTTCCTCTCTGGCTGAGTGTAGCATATATCGGTCGGAGGCAGATGTGTAGGACACTCGTCTGTGTGGCAGATTCTAGTCGCGATATATCCGCGAATCTTTTTAAACTTTGGCTTATTAGTGGTTTGTAGAGACTGGTAAGCATGGTGGCAGATATATCAGTCTGTATTTCGTGTGGAAATTTTTCTTCTGTCAGATATATTTGGTCAGCCGTCCTGAAAGGATTAAAACAACTGTTAAAAACTAGTTTCATCTGCAATCGATTTACAACTTAAATAAAACCTCCGTCCACGAAACAACTGGTTTTGGATCAGGTGGGTTAACAATGTTAATTCAATTGAATCGGAAACCAGGTTCAGTCGGATCGCCCTCGAGGGCGAATCCCCATGCTTTTACACTGTCAGTATCACAGACCATTTCTTAACAGAACAGAGCGCAATCAGTTTCAAACCGTAATTTTAAAACAGTTGCACCTTAGACGCCTGCCCTAAGCATCATTCACAAGTCGCTGCATCTTATTGCGTTTTTTCCTGCCTTATTCTCACAGTGATTATTTATATCTTAAATTACGTACTCGTATTTATTTTAATTCGTAAAACTATTCTTTAATTTAAAATATCCTTTTTGTATTCAATTTAGTTTATTTTATAATAATGTGTCCTATAAAATCAAGATTCTATTGTTACCTGAATCAGTAACCACTTCCGTATTTATTTATGTATTTTGTTAAATTTAACATGATTTTATTATTATGTCGTAGACTGCTTTAGATTTATTAATAATTTCAGCGGTGTTAATATGTTTTGTTTTTGATCTAACATAATATTTCTTAAATATTTATTATTTGTTAACGTAATATGCAATTATTAGTGTATATTAGTAGAACTTATGAAGTCGTTCTGTAGTAAGGATAAATTTCGTCAGGTTATTGCTTAATTCTGGCATTTAATGTCAGGATATCTATATGCAATGGTTAGTCAGCTAAAGTGTCACGATTTTTATTTTTAGACTGAAAACCATCCATTTCTTTTATGTGCAATTTTTTTAGCAATAAAAATGTGATGTTATCTTTACCAGGTACAAGCCTTTTGGTTGCAGTAACAAGGCAAAATATATTTATTTGATGTTAAGATACCAAATGAAGAATATGTACTTCTTCATCTATGTGCATTTTATTTGTCACTGCAACTACCATATTTTTTTTGAATTTGTGATTCGTCTTTTTGACAGACTGAAAATGATCAATCTACTTTTAATATTAATAATGTGATTTTTACTTGTAAATATAGATATTTTATAACTTGTTTTTGTTTATCATTTTAAAAAATCCCTTATTTAATGCTGCAAAATTACAATACCAAGAGCCGAACAGTGCCGGTTTAACGTTTAACACAGTCTGCCGCAAGGTGCTGACACGGATGCCGCGCCCAGGCTCAAAAAATTTCTTAACTTTATTTCAATTCAACAAAACATATTTTGAATATAAGTTTATTAAAATTAGAAAAACAATTACAACTTTTTTTGGTTTCAACCTTAAATACATACTAACAAAATATAAGAAAAAAATTAAGGGCGAACTTCAAAAAGTAAAATAGAAATGTACTTAATAACATTCAAACAGGTAACATGAGGTATGTAATCAAATATTTTTACTATTAAAAAGCTTGTTTTCTTGCTTTTACTGAAGCGAAGTTTTCGATATATTTAATTCATTTAGCAGGTCCTCGTTAATGGATAAAACTGCTAAGGAGTTCAAATTTTCTTGGGAAATTGCATTTCTTAAGTAGGTCTTTACCCTTTTTAGTGTCGAAAGAGAGCGTTCGACACTTGCATTTGCGACCATTATGGAGAAAAAAATACGCAGGCAAATATTAACGTTTGGAAATGAAGATATTAATTTATTTTCGTATAAAACTTGTACCAACTCTAAAGGAGTGTCTGTTTTTAATTGGGGAAAAGACTTTAAATGAACACATTCTTGGGGAAAACAGCCGTTCAAATCCTCCTTGTATTTTTGTGGTAATTTGGTTGCTGATCTGAAAATATCTTCCGTAGTTTTTAGTTTAAACAAAAATTCAAATGCTCTTGAACAAGATTTATAACTATCAGATCGGCGAATAATCTCCGACTTAAGATTGTCTATTATAAAAATAACATTGTGTTTCCAATTTTTGGTTTTGGCTTCAACTTGCCTCCAAATTCTTTTCTCCTAATTGCAATTTTTTTTGATAATTCTTTTCTCAGCATTATTTTCGTTCCCTGTTAACAACATTCCTAAGGTCTTGTAGTGATCAAATCGATCAAGTAAGAAATCAAAGTAATCTGCTAACAGATGAGCGGTTGTGCTTAAATCCATATTTTCCTGTTGTACTGCTTTATTCACCTCATTAACCCTTTGTAAAATATCAAGCCAGAATGATAAAATTATTCCGTTTTCCAACAAATCAAAATTTTTCGAATGGAGAAGCTGCTTCAATTCTTGTTACATTCATTTATATCCGTTGACATTTCAATCAAATATGTTTTAACCAAACTGTTGTAAAAACAACCTGTATAATATTGTAATCGTAGTATAGTTATTTTATCAAATTGTGAGCTCAGGTCGGCAGCTCTCGTGTTAACGTGTGTGCGACTGATGCCCTTCATAAGGGACCCGTCCTCCCCTCGATATGTAACTTAAGACAGACAGTGCCAATTTGCCTCTCGGCAAGTGAAGGCCGGGTGTGTGTGATCCCAAAAAGTGATAAATGCGCTTGTAAACCCGGTGTTTTGTGTTAAAACGTATATAGTTGGTCTCTCTCAATTTTATCATTTCATGTATATCTGTTACTGCCTCCCCGCACTCACTGTAAAGCTAATATTTGTATAACTCTTTATGTAACTATCAGAATTGCGATAATTGTCAATGTTTGAACCAGCCCTTAAGTCTATTGTGTAAATAAATCGAAGGAAAATACCTCTTAATTGTTTTATTGCTTCAGTGGTCCTTTATAAATATTTTGAAGCAATTAGGTGTTCAAATACGCCTCTCTTAAATGTGGATAGTTTGGCAACAAAGTTTACCCTTTCCACCATTTGTGGTCTCTTCGAACCGCATATTGTTTATCGCAATTCCTCTTCCGATTTATCTTCATAAATCAAATTAATTTTCTCTTATTTAATTCTCTTCCCGTAAAAATTAAAATAAATATCGTTACTGAGTGCTCTTCACAAAATAAAACGTATAAGATAAACAATCTCACGGCACATGGAACATTACGTCACCACGCAAGTGTTTGAAGTGTTTCCACCCAACAATCTTAGATGTTAGATTTATCGCTCTTCGAGGTGCATCTCAAGTGAAATTGCTGACAAGAAACATGTGATGTGACTATGGATTTTTATGGATTTTTTAGATTCATGTCTATTTGGTGAGTTCGTTCCAAAATATATTTTTATAATCACGGTACAGGGACATTCAAAAGTTCGAACGCATATTATTAGTATACAGGACGAGTTTATATTTCGCAGGATTCGTACAGACATTATTTCTGAGACTCTTGTTTATTATACGGGGTGGACTAAGCTGTATTTTAGACTCTAAAATTGTTTATTTTTCGTGTATCTCTCATAGATAAATATCTCGCAAAGCTTTCGATACATCTCTAACCGCAATGGATCAATTAAAGAAACAACGCAAACCGTTGAAATCAAAAATCTCTCGTATCTCTAATTGGTTAAGGGATAACTCTACTCAAGAAACGGATCCCTTGCAGTTCCAACTCCGTCGTACTGAATTAACGAATTGTTACGCCAAATATGATGACCTCATGGATCAGATTGAGGAACTGGACGAAGACAACACTGAAGAACGCGATAGGGAAGAAATTGAAGAAAAGTACTTCTCAACTCTGGCAGGTCTTCAACATAGAATGGAGATGCTCCAACCTCCTTCACACCAGTCCAGTTCCACTTCTCCACGTTTAGCTAGTGCTAAAGTGACTCTTCCCGAAATTAAAATTCAAATTTTCTCAGGATGCTTCTCAGAATGGAGTGCATTCTATCAGCTCTTCGAGACGTTAATTATTAATAACCCGGAACTCAACAACGTCCAGCGCTTTGTTTATCTCAAATCTTTTCTACGCAACGAACCTCTCCAGTTGGTAGAAAACATCCAAGTTTTAGAAGAAAACTTCCAAATCGCGTTAGAGACTCTTCGAAATCGCTACGAAAACAAATCGCGCGTAATTAGTTTGCTTATACAGCGTCTTTTGAAAGTTCCATCCTTAGTCAAAACTAATGCAAAGGCCTTACGTGAATTTTTGGTCACCGCAAAACAGACCTTACTCGCGCTAAAAAATATGAATGTACCCATCGAGCATTGGGATCTCTTATTAATAGAAATATTTTTGCAAAAAGTGGACTTTACTACTCACCGGTCTTTCGAATACGAGTTAGGGTCAAAAGATATTCCTACGCCAAATCAATTCTTTGATTTTTTAGAAAAAAAGTGTGACATTATGGAAAAGTTAAACTCCTCAGATAATAACGATAAAAAAGTTATTAAAACAAACTCTAAAACGGTTCTCTTCTCTTCGGCAAGTAATAAAAATAACTCATACTCCAAAACATGCGTATTTTGTAATAATGCTACACACACTATTTATGCATGCACAAAATTTGCTAATCTTTTCTTACAGGATAAGTATAAATTTGTTAATGAAAACAAACTATGTCGCAACTGTTTAGGAACTAAACACTTCTCTCTAAATTGTTCGTCTCAACGTTCATGTGGTATATGCAAGAAAAGGCATCACACACTCCTGCACAATGACCATGAAAATAGCTCTTCTTCTAGTAGATCTTTTCAAAGCCAAAATCACTCAACCTCTCGCAATGTACAAAACACTTGGTCTGATGGTGAAGCCGGTCCAAGTAATTCTGTCTCTCTCTCTGAATCTCAAACTTCTCAGGTCTCAAATGTGATGACTTCTCTCTCTGCTCTGTCAATAAAGCAGGATGTTCTGCTGGCAACCGCTCTAGTCACTATTTATTCAAAGCATGGCGTACCCATACACGCTAGATGTATTTTAGATAGTGGATCTCAGTCGTCATTTGTCTCTAAAGATTTGGTTCAAAAATTAAATCTCTCTCCTTACAGCAAAAGGTTACAAATCTCTACTATCTCTGAACATAGTTCATTCTCGAACAAAATGGTCGATCTAGAAATTTTTCCATACAAAAGAAATGGTAATGGTTTCAAAATCTCCTGTGCTATTTTAGACAACATAACTTGTAGACTCCCCCAGGTATCCATAAACAGAAGTAAATTTAATATCCCCTCTACAGTCACTCTCGCAGATCCCACCTACTCTGTCCCTGGAAATATAGATCTTCTTCTTGCCAGTGACATATATAGCGAATTGTTATCGGATGGTTTAATACGTTTAGGTAAAGGACTCCCTGTTCTCCAGAACACACACTTAGGGTACATTATGTTTGGTTCTTTACCTCCTTACGCACTTCACAAAGGAATTTATCGCTCACAGTTGTCTCCTACACACTCAAATGTCTCTTTATTTGTCCAGTCCACATCTGAGGAAGATAAGCTCGATAATATAATTCGACAATTCTTCGAAGTCGAAGAAGTGACCCCCTCTGTTAAAATCTCCTCCTCTGAGGATCTGGCTGAACAAATATTCACTGAAACAACTCAAATTCTACCTTCTGGTCGGTTTCAGGTAAGGCTTCCTCTCATTTCTGAAACAGCACATAAAATGCTGGGCAATTCTTACAATATGGCTAGGAAAAGGTTTATTAGTTTAGAAAATAAACTCTTAAAACACGAAAATGTATACTCTCAATATAAAGCATTCATCAATGAATATGTTTCTCTTGGACATGCCAAAAAGGTTCCTCTTTCTCTCACAAATGTGCACTTAGAAAATAAATACTTTTTACCTCATCACTCTGTCATAAAAGAAGAATCATTAACTACCAAATTACGGGTCGTTTTTGATGGCTCCATGAAAAGTTCCAGTGGCTATTCTCTTAATGACATCCTGTTGAAAGGAAAAACTCTTCAGCCTGAACTTTTCGACATTCTCCTTCGGTTTAGATTGTATACCTATGTCTTCACTTCCGACATACAAAAAATGTACAGGCAGGTACAAATTCATCCTGATCACACATTCCTCCAGAATATCCTCTGGCGGGATTCTCCAGAACAGGACATCGTTGTTTGATGGAATTAGCTAAAACTCATCAAAACAACTCCCCATTGGCTTCCGATGCTCTCTTAACAGGCTGCTATGTAGATGACATTCTATATGGGGCCAATGACACGCAAACTCTTCTTAAGGCTCATAATGAGATAACTGACCTACTCAACAAGGCATGCATTTCTCTTCATAAATGGTGCTCTAATTCAAAAATGTTTTTAGAAAATGTTTCTACTCTCTCTACAAACTCTGCCTATGTTATTTCACCAGAGAATGCTTCTAATAAGGTTTTAGGTCTCTGTTGGAACCCCAGTACTGATACATTTTCAATTTCTGTACCTCAATTATCAATAAAGGATAATTACACAAAAAGGGAAGTACTCTCTATTATCGCTCAAATTTTTGATCCACAAGGGCTCATTAATCCCGTAACTGTTCTTGCTAAAATTATTATGCAAAAAATTTGGATTTCTAAAATTAATTGGAATGACTCCGTGGATTCAAATATTTTAAATGAATGGTTGAAGTTTATAACTGATCTCGCTGCTCTCAAAGACATAAGCATACCCAGATGTCTTTTCTCATGTCATGAAATTTCTTCTATTGAAATTCACTCTTTTTCTGACGCAAGTTTGAAAGCATATGCTGCTTGTTGTTATATACGGGTTATCTACAAATCAAAAAATGTCTCGTGCTCTCTCATTGCTTCGAAAAGTCGTATTGCTCCTTTAAAGACCATAACGCTTCCAAGGCTGGAACTTATGGGTGCTTTATTGGCTAGCAAGCTCACCACAAAGGTGGTTGATATCATAAAGGATAAATTGCCCTCTATTACCTCTATAAACATGTGGAGCGATTCTGAGATAGTTTTGGCGTGGCTCAGATCACATCACTCCAGATGGAATCAATTTGTCGCCAACAGGGTAGCTCAAATTCAAGAAAATTCTTCTCACTCTCATTGGAGACACGTAAAGTCTAAAGACAACCCTGCTGACATCCTCTCCAGAGGAATGATGCCCTCTAACATACTCAACTCCACTCTTTGGTTTCACGGTCCTCAGTTTTTGCAAACATTTGACCTAAATTTGTCTGAATATAGTCCGAAGTTTAATTCTAATAAATTACCTGAAGAAAGAAAAGTTGTTCTTCACACTCGAAGTGCTCAATTTGATTTCTTTGTCATGCTTTCTGAAAGGTTCTCCAGTTTCACGAAATATGTAAGGACTATAGCTTATGTACTCAGATTTGGTAATAACGCAAAGTCTGGCACTCAAAAATTATCCGGTGCACTTGAAGTATCTGAACTTCAAAATGCCGAAATGAAAATTATAAAATTATTGCAAAACTCAAGTTTCTCCTCAGAAATTGCTGATCTCAAAGGCAATAAGATTATTTCTAATAAGTCTCTCTTACAATTTGCTCCTTTTCTTGACAAAAATGAAATGCTCCGTGTAGGTGGACGTCTTAGGTATTCCGAAGTTACCTTTGATCAAAAATATCCTCTCCTCCTCCCCTCGAAAAATCATGTTGTTCGTCTGATTCTCAAAAAAGAACATCTTAGGCTCCATCATGCAGGTCCTCAGAATACTCTCTCTCAAGTTCGCCTCAGATATTGGCCCTTGAATGGTCTACGTGAGATTAAGAGGATAGTCCACGAATGTCATGTTTGTTTCAAGTTTAATGCCAAACCCTTAGCTCAAATCATGTCTGATTTACCTAAGGAACGCTTATGCTCTGCTCAAGTTTTTGCTCATGTAGGTTTGGATTTTGGTGGTCCCTTTCTAATAAAGGCCTCTAAACTTCGTAAAAGTCCCTTGATAAAGTCATACATAGCTCTATTTGTCTGTATGTCCACACGTGCGGTTCATATAGAATTAGTCAGTGGGCTCACAACAGAAGCGTTTCTTCTTACTCTCAAGCGCTTTATCAGTCGAAGAGGTCACCCTCAGACTATATTCTCTGATAATGCGACAAAATTTCTTGGGGCTAAAAATCAGTTATTCGAACTCTATAATTTCTTGAAAAATAAGGAACCTAACTCTTCTATTCAGGCATTTTTAGCCTCCTCTCAAATTCGGTGGAAAACAATACCACCTCGATCTCCTCATCATGGAGGACTCTGGGAGAGCGCTATAAAGAGCGCTAAACATCATATCTATAGATTGTTGTGCAATCTCAAAATTACATTCGAGGAATTCAGTACCGTGCTCACCCAAATTGAAGCCGTACTTAATTCTCGGCCCATTTGTGCCCTCTCTAATGATCCCTCCGATTTCACATATCTTACCCCTGGTCACTTCCTAATTGGAAGGTCTCTCACCTCGCTACCCGACCAGGAGTATACATCTATCCCGGAAAATAGACTTAGCATCTAGCAAAATCTCTCTAAGCTCCAGCAACTTTTTTGGAAAAGGTGGTCGACTGATTATCTGAATCGACTTCAAAATCGTCCAAAATGGTTTCTCCCATTCAAAAATTTAGAACCCAATGACCTTGTGTTAGTTAAAGAAGATAATCTCCCTCCTCTCTACTGGTCATTGGCACGAGTGATGGATGTCTTTCCGGGTAAAGATGGCCGAGTGAGAATTGCATCTGTTAAAACTAAGGATGGGATTTTCAAACGCACGATAACAAAATTGTGTCCCCTTCCTAGTGAAGGATTATGTTAATGTTATTAGGTTTAGTACCTTTACTCATATGTTGTTTGTATACTATTACTCATATTGTTTTTTTTATGTACTCTTTTCTTTTTAATGCTTTTTATAATGTTAAAGCTAGTGCTTCAACTGGGGGCAGTATGTTGTAAAAACAACCTGTATAATATTGTAATCGTAGTATAGTTATTTTATCAAATTGTGAGCTCAGGTCGGCAGCTCTCGTGTTAACGTGTGTGCGACTGATGCCCTTCATAAGGGACCCGTCCTCCCCTCGATATGTAACTTAAGACAGACAGTGCCAATTTGCCTCTCGGCAAGTGAAGGCCGGGTGTGTGTGATCCCAAAAAGTGATAAATGCGCTTGTAAACCCGGTGTTTTGTGTTAAAACGTATATAGTTGGTCTCTCTCAATTTTATCATTTCATGTATATCTGTTACTGCCTCCCCGCACTCACTGTAAAGCTAATATTTGTATAACTCTTTATGTAACTATCAGAATTGCGATAATTGTCAATGTTTGAACCAGCCCTTAAGTCTATTGTGTAAATAAATCGAAGGAAAATACCTCTTAATTGTTTTATTGCTTCAGTGGTCCTTTATAAATATTTTGAAGCAATTAGGTGTTCAAATACGCCTCTCTTAAATGTGGATAGTTTGGCAACAAAGTTTACCCTTTCCACCACAAACTATGATTGATGTTTAACGCTTTTACAGCATCAAAACGAAAAGACCAACGGGTTGTGTTCACTCTTTTAGGAAACAGTGTCTACCCTGACTCAGGCGAATCCTTTATTGCACGAGACAATAACTCACACCTGTATGTAGACACGGAGAAAAAATTGTAGGTAGCTTCTATCAACATAAAAAATATGTTGCTTCCAAACAATCTGTTGCATTTTTGGCAACCAAATTTAAAGAGTGAGCAGCACACGGCACAAAGAGCTAAATCATTGTAAACTTTAATACGTGCTTGCAAACCAGAATACTTGCCACTCATATTACTGGCATTGTTGTAAGACTGGCCTCTACAGTTCTTAATATCTAATTTCAAAGACTCTAACATCCCAATAACTGTTTCCTCAAGTTCTTATGAGCTATGCCCAGTATTCTTATAAAATCCCACGAATCATTCCACGGGATTCCCTTTATCTCAAAATCACTGAAGTTGGTCATGGTGTATTATGTCAGGTGTTGAATCTACACTTATAGAATAGTATTTGTTTGCCTAACAATTTCGTCAATGACTTAATTAAACAAAATATTCAGTAATTCGTCACATATATCTTTTAATGGATATGACGTTTTGCCCTTAACTTAATTTATTAATATGATCCTTTAAAATGGATCATATTCTGACAATAGTTCCAGTAAACCTAAGTAGTTTCCATTCCGTTTTTCGCCAATTTTTTCATGAGTACCTCTAAATGCCAATTCCCTGGTATACAGAAACTTCAATATTCTTTCGCAGTGCTAATTTCCTTTTCGAGTTCTACATCAAATCTTCCTTGCTTTAATAAGTGTGTTTAAATCGTGTTTTAAATTGGTTCTTTTTTTTTAATAAAACAATAAAGACAAAACCTATTGCCAGTGCTCTCGGAGTAAATTGCCCAATCGCGGCGAGCCACTTCCATTAACCAGTTTTTTATAAAATATTTGCTTACTGGCATACCTGTTTTGTTCGCAGTTCCATTCTTTTTGACATTGAAAAGTCCATATCTATTAGATTCTGTTCGACCCAGTTTTCTAGAATCATTTCTGCATAATTATGGCAATCTTGCCAAAGTGCTGGATCTTTAAAATTAAGTAAATCTTCTTTTGTATCTGAAAAAAAAATAATTTGTGATTGTCCTGTTTTAGTTACCATTTGTAAAGGCACCGTTATCTTTTTGCGTTTTAGCCTCGTTACAAAAAATTTAAATATGCCTTACCCGAGTTACTGGTGGTTCCTTCATCTTCTAATACTTTTGAAACAGGTGATACTAAGTCCATCCGTTGTATAAAATTCTGTCATTTTGGGTATACCGTTCAAAATTTTATTTTGCCTTTCCTGCTTTTCTTGTTTCCTTTTACGGCAGAAAGATCCAGCTTGTTTCCGCCCTTCCATATTTTTCTATTGAATATTTATTATATTAATGTTTTATTTACAGTTTCTAATTACCTATACAGTTTTAAATGTAAGACAAACCTCTTAACGTAGTTTAGTTGTACGTTTGTACGCGGTGGTACAATTTTGCGGTGTTCGCAAAAACGCGGTAAAATGATATAATGTTACGGCGGCATGTTTGTACGTTATCTGACATTTAGATAACAAATTGAACACCGTGCATAAATCTTATACCTACGGCGTTAATAATAATAATAATTTATTTACAAATTGTTAAATGTCAAAGTTAATGATAAAACACAAAAATTTTTTTTATGATTATATCATGTGGAATTGTGTGCGTACCGCCCGGTGCTACAGCCCCGAAAAGACCCCTGGTTAAACCGGCGCTGTAGCCGAAAACGGGTTTTTAAAAAATGAATATTGTAATAAAATTTATTTATTCGGAACGTACAATTTCTAATACAGTAACAAGTACAAACTAAAAAGATCTTCATACAATAAAACACCGGTACAGTTGAGTCTATGGTTCTTTACCCGTGCGCCATCGTAATAAGTCGGAAATTTACTCCATGCAACAGTAAGTGGCAGAAAGTGGCTACTGCTCCGATCACGAATTATATTATAAAATTTGACGTTATCAAATAAATAGAATGCAAAATGTTAGTTTTGCTTTAAAATTTTGGTGCAGAATTACAGCTACATTTGAAGTAGTTTAACTCTTAGTCTTCCACCACGTTTAGATTTTTTTTGACAGTTACAAACGATACTTTTAGTCCGCCTTATTTTATTGGTCATAACTTTTTACAATCTAAAAACGTTTGTTTTCAGCGATCCTTAAGAATACCTATAAATCTTATTTTGTATTTAAAATGATAACGTTTGAATGACATTTGAAGTATTAAACATCAGCTGATAACTATGATTGTAAGCATTGGCGCACCCAGAATTGTCCTGTGGGGGGTTTTGGTTGGGCACCGAATTTTTTTTTATGCTACCTCCATTTTGAGTCCTTAAAAAATTTGTGAGTAACAGTGTCGGAATAGTGCCCTGTGGGGAGGGAGGGTTTAACCCCAACCCCCCCTGCGTGCTTCACTATTTGTGAGTGCAAATTTATGTGGTAAGTATTAGATCTACTTCAGTGCTTAAGATATAAGGGTACCAGAATTTAATGGTACTCAAAAGTACCGACTAAGGGTTAATAAATTCTTTTAATATCATTAGTGATTAATAAGTAGATAAACAATTTATAAAAAAATATACAATAATATTTACAGTGTGCTGATCTAATAGGTAACAGTGAAATTATTTAAAGAATAAAACATTATTTAGCACAAATAACAATATTGTTTCAAGATTTTGAACATGTTTTTTGTTTCTCATACGTCATTTTCATCACTGATCAGATTCAGAATCTGAACTTTTGTCTCCAATGTTAATTATTACAGGTTTGATATTAATATTACACATATTTTCTTCTCTAATAAACCACTGTTCGATTAATTTGTTCGTATACTATACACACTTTTGCGCAGGCGAAATCGTTACACTTTTGAATTGCTTCCTTCCACATACTTATCGCTATATCCATCTCTGCCAATATATGTATTATAGGAAGTCTTGCAATCTGTCAATACTAATTCGACAGCATTAAAATCTGGGTGATACGGTGACAATCTAAGCAATTCGTGTCCATGTTTTCATATCATTCAGCTACAATATATATGTTCTTGTTGATTAATCTTGGCCAATTGTAACATTGTTTTTCTGTAGCCAATCTATGTCTGATTTTAACCATTTAGCGGAAGGTTGTTTATTCATGATTTCTCTATACTAGGGTACGTTGTCCATGACAATTAAAAACGGGTGTTCTAAATTAGGGAGTAATTGTGTACTTATCCATTTAGTAAATATTGTACTATTAATTTCACCGTGATAATCTGCAGTCAAGGATTTGGAACAAAATAACAAGCTGGCATCTGAAATAAAACCTTTTGCTGAACCGGCATGAAACACAATAAATGTATCTCCATCATAACCACTTGGTTTGCTTATATATAAAAATACTTCTCGTGAATATGTACTATTTCTGTTTTCCATGTATTTACGTAAGTTACAAGCTCGTTGTGCTGCGATATGAGTTCTTTCAATTAAAGCTCTTCGATGATAATCTTTTTTAAGTTTAAAGCTATTCTACTCAAGGATGTTCTACTTTTAAAAACAATTTCTTTAGCCTGTGGCTCATTGATCAACGTTTCATCCCTAATTTTCAATAGAAAGTTGGTTTATTTACTATTCTGGTACATCTTAAATATTGTATTTCTAATTGCCATTTTATTGCCCTCGTAGATAGTTTTCGTTTTTAAACGAGGTTTGCTTTTTCCCGGAGAAGATAAAACTGGATTTTTTTCTTTTCTTTTTCACCAAGATGCACATCTAAAACAAGGTTAGTATATTATCAATATTTTTAATTGAAATTGAAAAATATTAAAAAAGTTCCAAATAAACATAAATAGATGGATAAACAAATAGAAAAAAATTTTAAACTAATTGATGGATCGATCTGAAATTTTGAGAGTTTGTTAAGGACCACAATACATAACTTTGGACACAATAACATATATCTAGGATTTTTTACAATAGTTATATACAATTAACGATTTTGCTTTATTCTGCAGTTTTCGAAACAAATTAATTTTTCAATCACTATATTAAATCTTTTTTTATGTTTTAAGAGATAAAGTTTTGTAATTTTACCTCAAATATTAAGCTTTTAATGGTAAGCAAAACATAAAAATGACATTTTTTACACTAAGGTAAACCGACCTAACAGTGGCGCACCCAGAATTTTCCTGAGCGGGGGGTTTCGAATTTTTTTTATGCTACCTCCATTTTGAGTCCCTAAAATTTGGGTTTTAGTTTAATTTAAAGTACTAAAGATAGCAGTGCCAAAGATTTAGGTATCTATTATTCTGCCTACCAACTAAAACTACCCTCTTTTACTTGTGCGCAGTTGACTGTCGCACGTACTGTACGAAAGTGAGGTGGCCGCTGTAAGGATGACGACATTTTTGGAATACTCCCTTCTCTTATCTAGATCTTATCTATTATTCTGAAGCTATTTTCTTGTGGCATTTTAAAGTAATTACGATGTTAATGGGAATAAGCCACAATTGAAGGTTAAAATAAGTTTATTGACGTTTGACATTAATGTTTGTAAGGTAAGTGAGCCAAATATTGCCACCTTACCGTTTGGTTCTAAATAAATCCTACACTTTTATTAATAAATGAAAACAAATTTGAGTAGTAGTAAAGAAATGTATTTTCTTTAACAATATATTTTATTTATATCAAAAAACTAAATAAAGAATACTTTTTTATTGGCGTTGCGAATGGCAATATTAGGAATATAGATCCCCTATTATTGCCACCCATGTCAATATTAGGCACTGCAGAACTACAGTTAACAGTAACACATTTTTCTAAGAAAAATAAAGGCAATTAAATAATATAAACGTAACAAACATTTCTGAAAAATATAACTTAAGAACAGTAAGGGCAAGTAAACTTTTCTTTGTCATCTTTAGTCAGTTCTACAGGCCCCGTGAATATACCGATAGCACACTATGTACAAGCGCATATCTTCTTTACTGCAGATGTTACAAAGAAAATAATAGCAAGATTCTTCATTACCTACTTGATTTTTTTTGACGTACTGCTCGTTACTTTTTTCACAACTTTGATTGGATTATTCAATTTTGGTATTGGTGCTAACTCTTTGGTAACTTAATGGGCTTTACTGTTTAAAGCTGCATTAAAAGTGTTTAAAGCGTATATCCGCAACCTGCAATTGACATGTTTTCTCCGTGCTCGGGTGCGGTTAAATGTACCCGTTTTGCTCCCCTTTTAACAAAAACAATTTGTTGCTTATGGATTGTCAATTTGCATCCTTTTTTCGCCCGTAATATATGAGGAGCGTTTATTCAAAACCGGACAAATCCATTTTTTTCATAAGATTCTTTTATGATCGTTTTTGAATCTTCGTCGTGGTTTCTGTCGATTGCTTAACTCAAAATGCCATGTGGAGAAAATTTTAAACAAACACACTGTCATTCTTAACCCTGAAGAATATCAAAGGTATTATGAAAAAGTTGGCCGTGTTCTTGTTCTCGGGAAACAGTTGTACAACATCAAAAAGTTATGTGAAACATACAACACGATTAATGGGATTAAAGATCTAAAGAAGATTTATCTGAAAAAATGTATTTCTCTGGAAGGAGTTTCAATAAAAATGAAGGGAAGTGCATTTTTTAACTTTGACGAAAACAGACCATACACTTCACTGGTTAAAAGAGGTCGAAGTGATCAAAATATAAATTTCAATGTTATACCTCTTGGAAATGCCATTTCTGTCGAAAAAAAGAAAAACGTAAATTCACTGTTGGAAAAGAAGTTTAACCATGAGGAGTTACAGTGGCAAGAACTCCCAGAACTCAATTTTTATAAAGACATATTTATTGTCCGGTAATGTTGACGTCGAAGCAGAAAGAGTTGAGGAAGAAATTAACTCAAACTGCGACTGTGTAGAAGAAGACCATGAGATGCATGTATAAACAAAAAAGTCATGCTAATACAGTTTTTCATTTCCTGTTACCAATAAAAATATTTGAACCCTTATTTTTAAGTTTTTGTTTTAATGCAACAAATTTCTTGAGTTATTATTATTATTCAATAAAAATATCATTTCTATGCTTCTGTTTTGTATAAATAATGATTTTAATAATAATGTTTATTAGGATGCTTTAAAATATCCAGTCCACAATCAAACAAAAACGGGCAGATCCAACATGCGTTCAGACAAAACAAGACATATCCATTTGTTAATTTGAGTCTTTTGCTTTAATATAACTGTTTTTTAAAAAGTGGTATGTAAGTTCAAAGTGTCATTTCAACTCAAGCAAAATGGCAGAAATTGCAAAAGAAAAATATAAATATTCAACGAATACTCAGTTTATTGCGTTTTTCTCGAAATTGTGTTAGAGGGATCTGTCCGCTTTTGAATGAACGCTCCTCATATATGCTATCAGGTTTGTAAAATAGGTTTAGTTTTTCTATGGTATCTCTCAGTTTATGAAAGAAATCATCAACTAATATATTCATTTTTTAGGCTCGAGCCGTATTCATTAGTTGAGTTTTTCGCCTAGCTACGTCTGTATGGCTGCACAAGAATTACTTAAGCCACATTCTACCAGCTTTATTTGACTCTTAAAACGGATTTGGTATATGATTTGTTGTAGCATAAGAAAACACACTTTTCATTAGAATCTTGCTTGTAATAGGCATACCTACTTCAACTAATGTGTAAATTCTTTCGACAAGATCATTTTCTTGTGCTGCAAACAACACCGGTGATCTTCCAAGCTTTCTTACGGGATTATGTGTTCTGTGATAAAGACCTAGCGTTGAGCGAGGAATGTTATAATGCTTGGCAGCCCCTTTGATTGACATTTCGTTCGCTATGATTTGCAGCGCAGAGCGTAGATCTTCTGATCACTCAGCTCGTTTTCTTGGCATTCTGCAAAAGAGTTTTAGTCCGTAATATTGTCACTGATAATATTAGAAATTATTTTTAATGGCATATTAGGAACAAATGACGTTTAGAAAAAAAATCCGTAAGTTAAAATTTCATTTCAAAAAATTCATGCAATTCATAAAATAATAACCACTGGAGTGTACTGACCTAAACTTAACTACAAAAATCCAAAAAAAATTAATATATCTTGCGTAGGATCAACGGGAAAAGCAGGTTTATTTAAAACGTGGACACGAAAAACAAATAGCGAGCTTCTACATCTGATGGATACCGAAGACAAAGAGGGCTTTCAGACGAGGATACTGTATGCGAGATACAGAATTTGCGATGGCTGCTGTATCGTATTCACAGGCATGCTCGTCAGTATGAAAACAGTAGCAGTGCAGTGCGGTTATAGTTTTAAATTATGGATGTAGAAGAGTGTATTATGCTGTGGTACATATTAAATAAAAAGAAACTGAAAAGACGACGTAATTTGTGGGTTCATCCTATTGTAGAATTAAGAGAAACCAAGGGAACGTATAATTTGCTGTATCAAGATTTATTGCAAGATCCATCGAAGTTTTTTAATTATTTTCGAATGTCTGTGAAGTCGTTTGAAGAACTTCATAAAATTTTGGAAATTCAATTGAGTAAAAAAGACACAACTATGCGTAAAAGTATTTCATCAAAAGAACGGCTTTCTATGACTTTAAGTTAAAGTTAAAGTCTACGACTTAAATTTAAAATAAATCTGTGTACTTATCTCCAATTTGTAAATTGTTTACCTCGCCCTAAATAAAAAATGACCATAGTCCTTTCACAATAATGTAGTTTTATATTCGTTAAATAATCAAAATTCCAATTAGCAAACTTTTAAAACTAAACTATATACGTATGAAACAAAATACCTATGTATTTATAATAAAAACATGTTTATTTCTTACCGTATTCATTTTGCTGTACTGAAGTCATGGCCTCAAAATTGTCGCACATTTGCTTAGAAATTTCGACCCAGCACTGCTGCTTTTTATTTCTATTGCAGTAATCTGGCGATGCTGTATCCCATAGACAGGGATTTGATTGTACCAAACAAATAAATTTGTCATTATCGAATACAGCACGCTCCATTATTTAACTATATTCAGAAAACACCTTCTTTCTTTCGTTGCTCGTTCACAATTATTCGACAGAAAATCGCGCGTCTATGGAATGTGCTGCAAAAGTATTCGTGTCTGAAAGCGTTCATTTAACGTAATGTTTCTTCTGTATCTGGCATACGCATTGAGTCGAGTCGTCGGCGACAGGAAGGTCCGAGATAATGAATTCGGTATCTCGCATACTGTATCCGTCGCGCGTCCCGTGTGAAAAGCTCCATTTGAGTCTATGTAATATCTGCGTCTAGGATACGCGTAACTCGGATACAGTATCCTCGTCTGAAAGGACTCTAAAACTACGCCGAAGAGAAAACACGTTGCTGATAGACAAAGACACTTGCCACTGTTGTCACCTTAGTTGCAGCGTCGATACTATTTGTAATACGGAGGTGGCAATATTTAGCGCACCTACCTTATTTTGAGAACGAATTCCGAAGTGGAGATTCAAACGTCAATAAACTTATTTTACCTTTAATTGTGGCTTATTCCCATTAAAATAGTAATTAGATCTTATCTTTGTCGTTGGTTCGGTTGGTGTTTTTCTTCTTCTTCTTTCTTTTTAATGACTGGTCGGATGTAATTGTGAACACTAATCCATCCCTCAGTACTTCCCGTCGTCTTCACGATAATCTCTCACAGTCACAGGGTTCATACCTATTTCTTTCTACATTCTGTTTTTCTCCACTGTATATCTATTACACTCCAGCATTGTGTGAGTAACAATGTCTGAATATTCGCAGTATAGGCATTTATCTGTATCTGTCTTATTTCACTCTTCTTGCCATCTTTCCATTGATTCCCTTTCTTCTTTTTTTTATAGCTGTTGTCACATGCTCTCTTCTCTCATTGAGATGTCTCTTTTCTACTGCTAACACATGCAGAGGAACACAACCCGTGATATCCCACAAGGCCGCCACAGATGCAGTCCTGTAGGCGCATGCTACTCGCAACAGACTCGTTATGTCTACTTTTGTCATGAGCCTAATATTAGGTATCTATATCTAATATTAGGCTACTAATCATAATAATGAAAAATATTATTAATTATTGTGTATTTATGCAATAATTATTGTATTCTACATATTTAAAGTGGCAATTTAATTATTAAATTAGCGTTTTGGATTTTTTGTATTGTGTGTGAAAGACAAGTTACATGTTCCTATTATTCTTTATATAATTTTGACTTTATATGCTCTGGTGGGGGTTTTAACCCCCAAAACACGCCCCCTGAGTGCGCCGCAGCGACTTAATAACGGCCCAGTTAAGGAATATTTGATTTTAGACGTAAATATTAAAGAAAAGAAATAATAGAGAAAATAGATTTAAAGTATATTTGATAATTTGATGTTTTCTTTATCAAAATAATTAATAAAAAATAAAAAATGTGTTTTTATTCGCCAAAAAAAAATTCTTTTCACTAATATGCAAAAAACGTTCATTCCAGCCTATGTTGAAAAATTAGTGGTAATTCCGGCCTGTATATCAAAAGAATTAAACTTTTTTTTTGTTTTAAACTGTACAAGCAATTTTTTGTAAATATGTATTTTAATGTTTTCAAAGTAGGGTATAAAAAATACAGACGCATAAAACATAATTTTTATATAGAAGAAGCATAGAAAAACTAAATAAAATAAAATGTCACCCCACCATTTATACATAAAAAATAGCATCATAAATTTCTCGCTAGGATAGGTACACGCGCGCCGTAGTATTAAGTTTAACCAACTTGTACGTATTTACAAAAGAATTTCAATTTTTTGAATAGGCCGGATTTACATCACGAATTTGTATAGGCCGTTAATAGGTAGTTTTACCTTAAATTGTTTAAAATTAAAAAAAAAGCCGAAATATCTGCAGAAAACGTATAGGTTTTCTTTACATAGATAATTACTAAAAAAAAAATCAGATTCGTCTAGGCTAGAGAATTTGATTGTTATTGGAGACTTGAATTTTAGAGACATTTCGTGGCCTATAACTGATACACCTAGTGACTTAACAACTTCCAAATGTAGTTACAGATTTTGTATTAAATTCTAATTTACATCAATTCATAACGGAGCCGACTCGTTTCAGAATCAATAATTTACCATCTATTTTGGACTTGGTATTCTCTAATGATCCCCATTTATTAACACATCCCCTAATAAGCTCTCCAGTAGGTAACTCAGATCATGCAGTCATAAGGTTTCATATTCAGTTTAACTTACAGTACTGTACTTCTAATCCTAATGTTAATAAAACGGTATATGAAATAATTGATTTTGAAAATGCAAATCGCCAACTGGCTAATATTGATTGGAATGATGTTTTCGGCGACATAAGGAATCCAGTTGTATTCTGGGATAAGTTCTTACACCTTGTTAATTTCTGCAAAAACCAAAATACCTTTAAAAAAACCATATATAAAAATAACATAAAACCTTGGATTAATGGGGAATTAATATATCTGATCAAGTATAAAAGAAAGTCGTGGAACAAATATAGACGTACAAATCGCATAGAGGATTTACTAATTCATCGAGACTTTGCCACAGATTTAAAGAAATCTCTACGTGAAGCTCGTGTTGCCTACGAAATGAGTATAGCCATTAGTAATAACTGTAAAAAATTGTACAAGTATATTAGATCTTCGTTGACAACAAAAGTTTCTATACCTTTATTGGAAAATGATAATGGGGATATATCCCAAAGTAACTATGAGAATGCCGAAGTCCTCGCCAGTACTTTCTCTAAGGTTTTCTCTGTCGAACCCACTAATCATCAGTTGCCTAATATTACTTCGTCACGAGTTTTTTCTTCCCTTGAAAATATAATCATTACTCCTGAAAAAGTTAAACATCATCTTCAAAGCCTAAAAAATAATTCGTCTCCTGGTCTCGACTTTCTTTATTTTTAAAGAAATGTTCTGATGCTTTAGCTTACCCACTAGATGTGATTATGTCCTTATCATTCACCATACATATTTTGCCTCCTATATGGAAAACCGCATCTGTAACACCGATTTTTAAAAAAGGGAACAAATTGAATCCTAATAACTATCGTCCTATCAGCTTAACACCTATAATATCTAAGGTAATGGAATCTATTATTGCCGAGACAATTTCTGCAAAATGAACTGGTTATACCAGAACAGCAGCATGGTTTTGTCAAAGGACGTTCTACAATGACAAATCTTTTCTGGTGTGTCAATGGTCAAGAGCATTAGACAGAAAAGCCCCGGTAGACATTATGTACCTCGGTTTTGCTAAAGCTTTTGATCGAGTTCCTAAGCGAACACTACTACATAAATTGGAACACCTTGGTATCTGTGGTCAATTACTGAGATGGATCGACGCGTATTTAACAGATAGAAAGTTTTGTGTTAGAGTTGGGGACTCTTTCTCAGTTGAGAGAACGGTTTTAAGTGGGGTACCGCAAGGATCAGTTTTGGGCCCACTTTTATTCATAGCATATTCAAGTGATCTACAATTTCACATTAAATGCAGCAAAGCTTTCTATGCAGATGACACGAAGCTATTTTCCTTTCCGATCCCTCCGTAAATTTCCAGTTACTACAAGATGACCTTGATTGCATATCGGAATGGTGCTCTACTTGGATGCTGTCTCTTAATGTGGACAAATGTGTAGTTCTTCACATGGGTAAAAATAATCCGTGTCTTCCTTACTCTATTAATGGGCGCGTGTTAAAAACAGTGAAATCACATAATGATCTAGGTGTTATAATTAATAACATTCTAAGTTGGTCGGAACATATTTTGCATATTTCTAAAAAAGCTAACGGTAAATTATATCTTCTAAATAAAACGTTTGCGAAAGTGTCATTTATGAGCTCAGTAGATCTGTATAAACTGTACATTCGTCCAGTTCTGGAATATTGCGGAACTGTTTGGTGTCCGGTATTAGTGCGCAATCCTAATATTCTCAAAAACTTACAGCGGTAGTGGACTAGGATGTCTTTTGGTCGCTCAAGACCTACGTACACAGAAAGACTGAATCTGGTCAATCTCACTACATTTGAACGTCGACTTCGGCGATTTAATTATTACGTTTCGGATAGTAAAATACAACTTTGGGAATGTGGGAGATATGTTTATATTAGACAATGACAATCGTCTTCGTGGCCACAAACTTAAGTTTAAAAAGGAAACTTTTTTAACAACAACTAGACAATTTTTTCTCTGTAATCGAGTGTTCTCGATATGGAATAGCCACCCGGCTGAGATCATAGATGCTCCATCTGTCAATATTTTCAAAAATAAACTGGATGACCATTTGCTCCATAGTTGAACATTTAATTTGTACTAAACACTTGCTATTACCTATGTTTTTGTATATTTATTTAGTTAGTTAGTGCTTAATATGTAACTATTGTAATGTAACCACTTAATTGCACACTATATAACATTGTATTCACATGGGCATATGGGTTTTGCGACCCCTGCTCAAATTTATTGTAAAATAAATAAATAAAAATACCTGGATTTGTCACAGTCCCGACAGAAGTCTTATTTCCCCTAGCTAATGTCCCGACTATGACAGTCTCTGACTTTTAACAAATCTTACAATATCGTGCCCTTCATTAATCTCGTCATTTCTCCATGTGCCGTCTTCCTCTTGCACCGGGCCGTATACTTTTCTCAGTATCTTACTCTTGAAAGTCTTGAGTTGCGCTTCATCGGTTACTACGGGGCTAATTAATGTTCTGTAGATGAGTGGATAGTCATTTTGGTTCTTTTTTCTAATAATTTCGATTTCATCAATCCTTTATTAGCATAGTATGTACGATTCCCACTGGAAATACGTGCTTTTTTATTTACAAAAAACCCGCTTTAACCTAATAAGGTTATTAGCGGAACGGTAACGGAAATACGTGCTTTAATTTCGCTACTTACGACATTCTTTTGATTGATTTCTGTGCCCAGATATGCGAAGGCATCCACACGTTCGATTGTATAGTTGTCTATTGCGATATTATTTTCATTGTCAGTTGTTCTTTTGACGGGCATTACCTGGTTTTTGTTTCACTTATTTTAAGCCGTTTTTTTTGTGCCTCAGGATCAATTTCCTTGACCACTTCCATTAGTATATGGCCAGGTACATTGGTTGTTTTGATAACTGCCTCAAGAACTAGGCTGAACGGCATGGTTGCAACAGCTGACCAACCAGATAATCGGATCAACAAGTGAAATCTTACGAGAAAAATGTAAAATGAACAATTGGTAAAATTCCTTAAATACATTAATATACTTAACAAAATTTAATATTTATAAGTAAATTATCTCATCTATAATAACCTAATAACCTCAGAGGTTGATGCGACAATGTTTGTAAATAAATAAATAAAAAAGTTCTCCATCTACTTTAACTGCGGCTTTTGAACCCTGCAAGGTAATTTTTGACAGTGTTTTGGTTAATATAAACCCTACTCATTTTTCACCTTGTTTAATTCTGTTTCGGGTGTAGTACCTACCTATAGTGAAAATGTATTTTTACGAGTTATTACCTATGTATTACGAATGTATTAAAGTTTATTGGTGAAAAATTAGAACTTTCGTTTTGAAAAATATTAATATAAGGAATAAGTTTTGGACGATTATTACGAGCAAAGTGACTTTTACGGATTTTTACTGTTTGCAAAACTTCGTTATTGATTTTTACGGTACATTCAGGAACTGATTCTAAAACATAGGTTCCATGTATTGGTAAATTTTCTTTGCAATTTGGGCACTCAACAATCGCTATTTCTTAGTGTGGAACTATAACTATTGTTACGATAAAATATGAGTCATATTAAAAACCTGTAAACATGTTGTTTATTCTCACTTCTGTTCTAGTATTTTCTCCGAGCCGCTATAAAAACCAATTTAAGTTCCCGTTCATTCGAGGCAATTCAGGTCAACATCCATGGGCTTCGAGAGATTCCATTCTAACGGCTGTTTGGTATATATAGCGGGACTTTCATTGTGTGGAACAATCTGAAGATAATATCGCGTCGAGTTTTTAAAATGTAAGGCGCGGATTGTAATAAATGTAAATAAATTATATAATTATTAGTGTGAAATAAATTAGTTATATTGTACAAATAAAGACTTTAAATAAACTAAGTGTTAGAACATTTTTATAATAAAGTTAATAAATCAGACTAATAAACTCAGTACACTATCCATTTTCACTTCAAAATGTTTACATACAATGCATTTTTCTTGAAATTAATTAATTGTACTGCACAAGGGGCTTCTTCGGTTACAATAAGTCAGTAAGTCAATGGTTCGATGATAACAAAATGTTTCTGAACACTTCTAAATGTCATGTTTTTACTATCACTCGAAAAACACAATTCATATTACCAGAACCAATACAAAATTTCTAGCGCTGTACTTGGAGAAAAAACACTTGCAAAGATCTTGGAGTAAAGATCCAGCCAAATTTGAGATTTAATGAACATTATCGGATCATCATTGGAAATGCATACAGAACTCTTGGCTTCATAATTCGTAATGGAAATTTTTTTAAAAGATTTGAAACTCTAATATCATTATACAATGCACCAGTAAGACCTCACTTGGAGTATGCCTCTAATATATGGGCACCACAAGCCGAATTCAATGTTGATCTGATTGAAATGGTTCAAAAACGATTCTTTATGTCAGAAAGTTTGGTATCAATCCATACATGATTTCGTATAATGGTATATTAACTTGTTTTAAAGTTCAGCGACTGGATAATAGAAGAAATTTTCATTCTGCCCTTTTTATTTACTATATTGTAAATTACATTAAATATAAATATTGCTTTTTTATAAATAATATTAAATTTAATGTTCCAAAAATAAATCTAAGAATTAATAACAAACGACTATTCTCAACTAATAAGACTGATTGTTCACCCATAGATAATTTAAAAATATTTTTTTCTAGCTGCAAATCATTTTCTATTCACAAAATTGCCAAGCTGTTTAATTCATTTGTCATCGTTGGTCTTAAATATGTTTTAATAAGTTTCAATTTACTGAAATTATGTTCACAAGCTGCAACGGTTACAGGAATTGCTAGAAATTTCCTTAAAGTTGTCCACAAATTATACATACATATTTGTATAAAGGTCGGTAATTTTTATAAAATTGAGAATCTAAAGAAATGTTAATATTTTCAGGAATTAGGTTTTTAAAGATATAATTTCATTTTTTAATTCAGTACCACCAATATCAGATTTTTGTTGGCCTTTTAAAAGCAAATATAAATTCATGCAACATTTGCGTAATTCATCATTATTTAGATTATTTTTTAAATTACACAAAAATTCAAAATTCTTAAAAAATTCATTGGTTTGCATCAACCAATGTTTGTTGCTTGCATGAAAGTTCTTTCGCACCAACAACAACGTTATCAATAGCTTCATAATCATGCTCTCTTTATACGGCGGATGCGTTTTTGTATAAAGATAGGTTCAGTACCTACTAATTCCGCTAGCTCTATCGCGACCACCAAGCAGTATTCATTCATTCAATCATAGGAAAGATAATTTTCAAGATTTGGAACAAGATTATAATAAATTAAAAGCATTGTTTAAATCCATTGAATGGGTCCGTAGAAATCTTTGATTTCCAACTTTATAGGTGTCTACGTGTATTATCTCAAATTACTTGGAGGGTGTGTGGTTTAATATTAAAAGTTCTGATGTGGATTTCTATTATAGTTTAATGTCATATAGTTTGATGTAATATTATAATTTCATATTTGTTTATATCGTTTAAAAAAACTACAAAGAAGAAGAATACGAAGCCATAACAACATTATGTTATGAATATAGAGTTTTACGAATGAAATTAAGCATAAAATAGATTTAATTAGTGATACTTCGGTTTATACAAAAACTACACTATAAAATATAAACAAGGCAAAACGAATATGGCCAATTCCTTAAGTCGAATAAATATTAATCCAATCGAAACACAATCAATGATACATAATTCAGGTGACATAGATTTCGATATCGACCAATTTTTAGATAAATTTACCCCAGACATAATTGATGAAAATGTAATAAATGAAACTTTTCAAATTCTCGATAACAATGAGCTTATAAAAAACCTTCAAGTAAATGAAACAATATCAATAGAAAATAAGAACAATGAAAACGTTATTGACGTTGATGAAAAACTCGGACACCGACACAGCACATAGTACCGAATCTTCAAATGGAAATAGGTTCCCATTATTAGATATAATAATAAATAATAAGGTTTCCAACTTATCGTTAAGACAGGGCCTTATTCACTGTGTTGAGTGAATAAGGCCATGTATCAGGGAAAATGATTGCAAAAACACATTATACATTTATTTGTTATCTGAAGAATTACGACCAATATTTCAGAATGTAGTTATGGCGTAAATATTTTACAAAATTGATTGAATGTACAAAACAAGTTAACAATGTATTACCAGAAGAAGCAAATCAAGTGATAAAATATAAGCATGACGGCAAAACCAATCATAGTGCAATCCAAAGACTTTTAGAGCTTTGAAAAATAAATTATTACTGGAAATCAATGAAAAAAGCCATAGAAAAATATATAAACAAATGTGAAATATGACAAAAATCAAAATATAGTAGAAAAAGTACCTTTAATATTAAGCCACACACCCTCAAAGCCACTTGAAATAATACACATACACACTTATAAAGTTGGCAAGATAAATTTTCCAAATATGGCCAAGCCTTGCCATATTTTGGTACAGCCATATCAGCGCGTCAACAGTTATTTTCATTTTTCGGAATACCGAAGCAAATTGTTGCAGACAGTGGAGTAGAATTAAAAAATTACGTTATAGATGAACTATTAAAAATGCACCAAACAAAATTACATTTTATTGCTCCATATCATCATGAATCTAATTCCCAGGTAGAGAGATTCCATTATACCTTAACTGAACATTCAATATTACTAAAAAAAAAAGATAATATTAATATTTTGCCTTATGCTTTTATTGCCAATAATAATACTATGCACTCATCAAATGGTCATATGCCTTTCGAATTAGTATCGGGACATCCAGACAGTAAAGATCATGTGAGACTTACTAGAGCAAAAGCTTATACCCAATTTGTTAATGTCATAGACGTAATATATTAGCATAGACTGAGCAATATATATATATATATATATATATATATATATATATATATATATATATATATATATATATATATATATATATATATATATATATATATATATATATATATATATATATATATATAAGCTGGGTCGACAGAAATGAGGAGGACCTTACACGACTGGACCAAACAACACAACTGGTCAATATAATGAAGAGACGCAAGTTGGAACACTTCGGTCACATTATGCTTGCTAAAATTGATAACATTAACCTTGTATAATTGTACATATAGTAAATCCAGTAGAACTTTTAAGTAGAATAAAGAAAGCAAAATCTCAGACAAAGTCAATAGAAATGCCTTTTGATACATTAGGAAAAATAATTCAGTATGAGAAAATAATAAATATTATTCAGGAGCTGTTCAGAAAATAACAGAAGATTCCATTAGTTGAATCGAGAATACATGATTACTAGCAACTATTCCCTATTTCCATTCCTATGCCGACAAAATTTGACCAATATTCGACCTCAGAGATTAGGATATACTTTTCAAAGGTTTTTCTGAGCTAAATTAGAATCTGAGTTTCTCTGGTTTCTAAGATACCGTAACCTAAGGCCGGTATTATACTAGGCAACTAATGACGCCACCAAATTAAAGCACAAAAAATTATGAGCAACTGGTGGCCGATAATTGCCACCAGAAAAAATGAAAACGTAGTGAATAGTTAATATGGTTTAGTTGAGAATATATCAAACGAGTCGTTGTTTCTTCTTGCTCTTTTATTAAAAAAGAAAAGGAGAGTGAGAAGGAGACGGAAAATTCATATACATAAACTGTATATGTTTTATACATTACATTAGTATATTTATTATACGTTATTTCCTGAACTTTGTGCCGACGAAGTAAAATTTTTTCCGTATTTTCGCATGTTAAAATCATCATTTTTTGGGCTCTTGGAGTACATTAAAGATGGCATACGTGGTATTGATACAAAAATGAGGAAATGTATTCCACCTGACGAAAAACTGTTAGTGACTTACAATGTGCTACAATGTACAATTTTAATGTGCTAGGTTTGCTCAGCTTTCTTGAATTCTAAACAAAAACTATGTTTATAATTGCGTGTAAAAATGTAGTTTAATAAAAAATCAACTGAAACATTGGTGAATAATATAACAATAGGCAATCCGCTAAAAGGCAAATCTGAGGTGACCCAAAAGAGGTATCGCTGGTATCAAATATTCAAAAAACGAAACTAAACTGATATGGATCAATAGAATTGGCCAAAGAAGAATAACAAAGTAGGTAACGTAATCGAAAAGGTATGTTAAAAGAAGAAAGAGAAGATCAAGGAAAATTTATAAACCAGATCATTTATATATAGGTATAGTATAAATAAATATATTATAGACATAAATAAATAGATAAAAGAATTTTGGAAAGACCGGAAGTAATGGATAGGGGAGAATAGAAACGAAGAACATGCATCCGATGCCTATGAAGGGCATAAGAAGTTTCGAAAAAATTAAGACACACAAAATACATTATTTTTGATTTCTTGCTTGGAAATAGAAAAATATTATTCGATTATATACAAATGAACTCTATTGGTGCCGCAACCAGTTGCTTTAGTCTAATAGGGTACATAAAACATGCCCCAACTCAGTGGCGCCACCAGATTATGTTAACCCTTTTGGTGGCCGGGTTCGGTCACCAGAACGACAACAATTTCTAGTGGCGCAACCAGTTGCTGTAGTCTAATAGGTCACATTTACTTAAATGCCCCGTGATGTACTGAGACACTAGTGGAGCAACTTGGTGGCGCCACCAGTTGCCTAGTCTAATAGCAGCCTAAAAGGTGCTGTTTTTGGCCGTTTTTGAGGTTATGTAGCATCGCAATATAATTTTTAACCCAGGAATTGTTATAACCATTTTAAAGTATGTCAATTTTTTAAATGAGTCTTTTTTTTCTATCTTCTTTTTTCGCCGAGATATTTTAAAATTTCTTAGTTTTAAAAAACCTACAAACCATATAATTACCTATATAGTATAACGAAAAATCTAAATTCAGAAATCATAAAACCTTATTCCAACAACCTCAAACCTGACAACCCAAATCAAATAACTTTAAATCCAACAATCTCAAACCTGCACACCTCAAACCCAACCAACCCGTAGAAACCATCAGTTTCAGTCCATAAACAGACAAACCACCTAACCCTGGAATCGCTAAGGGAAATTGCTTATTGTATCCCATCAAAATAAAAGCACATACAGTAATTGTGTTTACTGATCGAAACAAATTACCTTTAACCCTGTTGACCTCTTTAAACCACCCCTTTTAATTGTAAATATTAAACGAAAACGTAATGGAAAAATTTAAATTTACACCCAACAACACCTATAACATTGACGAAATCGGCATTACAACAGTTTAAGACACTAATAAAATTTTAGCAGCAAAAGGGCAAAAGAGAATAGGAGCTATAACGTCTGGTGAAAGGGGACAAACCACTACAGTTATTTGTGCATTCAACGCTGCAGGGACCTATGTACCACTTACTTTTTTGTATGCAAAACAACGAATGACACCACTTCTGGAAGGGAATGGACCATCTGGATATCTTTACAAATGTTCTAAAAACGGCTAGACTAATGAGAAACTTTTTATTCAGTGGTTAAAACATTTTAAAAAGTATGCCAACCCCAATGAAATTGAACCAGTTTTATTAATTTTAGACAACCATGGTAGCCATATCACTCTAGAACTTATGAGTATTGCAAAGAAAACTTCATAACGATGCTTTCGCTGCCTCTGCATTTATCTTATCGCCTACAGCCTCTCGATGTTGTTTTCTTTGCAACTCTCAAGGAGGCCTTGAGAGTTATAAACCATAAAAAATTATGGTTTATAAGATTGCGAAACTCTTTAACAAAGCATACGCAAATATTGCCACGGTTGCTAAACCAATCTCTGGATTTAGATCCACTGGAATATATCCTATAAACTGCCATATATTCTCCGAAGAGGATTTCACTCTAGAATCTGAGAAGGTGGCTGCAATGTCACCATGTCATGGTATACAAGCAGTGACATTTCAAGATGTTACCCCACTGCCTGATTTTTCTGAAGCAGGACCAAATATCGCCAAAAAGATGCATTCGCAAATTTTGACATCAACGCCATTCAAAGATGAGTTAGAAAAGAAGAAAGAAAAAAGTGAAAAGCGTTTAAAACTAAAAGATCGAAAACAAAGCTTGAAAAAATGTGGTCTTTAAAGTTGGAAATTATGTTAAAACTTAAGTATTTGATTCATCTGATTCTGAGGTAGACTGTCCAAATGAGAGCGATTTATGTCAGGAATCTAGAGACAGCGACTCAATGCACTTCGATGACAGCGAAGTTGAAGATAGTCTAGCCAAAGAGTTTAGCCTGGAAGACCTACTGCAACAAATTAACGTAGGTGACTTTCTTTTTGTGACAGTTTCAAATCAAAAAGCAAAGACGAATTTTTCGGCCGAAGTGGTTGAACTGAACATTGTGGGAAAACTTTCAGTGGAAAAATCAAGTTTGAAAAGCTGAGATATGGTAAAATAATGTTCGAATTATTTGCTACGTTAATTTATTTTTGTTGTGTTAATATGTAATAATAAATGAAATTTAATCTATCATTGTTCTAATTGAGCTATTCTAATCTAAGATCTCCATTTCCCCATACCCGTCAATCAGCTGTTTTTATTTTTATCAATAAAAAAAGAAATTATTGGCACTTTATGAATCCAATTAGAATATAACATAAAATTAGTCACATAACAACTGAACACATTGCACTGAAAACCTCAATAAAATAGGATTTATCACATCACTCACAGTATGTTTCCCTTAAGTGATGTCATTCCCACGTTCTCTCCTATTAAAGTACAAATTATCATTGAATATATTTATTTTACTTAATTGTTGATTTGTGTGATTGTTGATTTTCTCTCTAGTATTATGATTTTATTCTACTATTTGTTGTTTGGGTCTTTTGTGCCTCCATCTGTGGAAAGCGTCGTACCTCATTATCTCTCGCAATATGTGGCTGGGGTGGTTCTCTATCTCCGCGAACTTTGTCCTAGCTTTTTCTTTCATTGTGTCAGTCACTCTGATTTGTTGTAGTTCTCTAAAGAGGAATCTTTCTGCTACGTATCTCGGTACGTTGACTGCTTCTCTTAGGCTGCTGTTATGTGCCGTTTGTATTTTCTTTTTTGTTGTGTTACATATGTGTCCCCATGCGAGAGATGCATATGTTAGTATAGGAAGAATTATACTATTTATTAATCTTATTTTGGTTTTCATTCTGAGTTTGCTTTTTCTTCCTGCTAGGACTCTTATTGATGCTCTTGCCATGTTGGCTTTTTGTATTGTAGCGTCTATGTGTTTACTAAACGTTAAGCCTTTGTCCATGATTACTCCGAGGTATTTTGCTTCGCTTTTCCACTCGATGGGATTGTCTTGCACGGTCACCTGTTCTTCTGGTTGTTGGTGCCTCTTTTTGAAAAGTACAGCCTGTGTATTTTCTGAGTTTATAGAGATTTTCCATTTGGAACTCCATTCTTCTATGTCATCTAGCGCTGTTTGTAAGTTGTTTACCGCTATATCTACATTTCTGTGTTTGGCCGCTATCGATGTGTCGTCGGCCTAGAGGCTTAGTAATGTACCTGGTGTTCTAGGTATGTCTGATGTGTATATCATGTACAGTAGAGGTGACAGTACCGCTCCCTGTGGCACTCCAGCCTCCGGGTTCCCGAGTTCGGATAGGACTTGTCCTATTCGAATTCTGAAACTACGATTGATTAACTACGAAGAGATTAGTCTTGTCATTGCTCCGCTGTAGCCGTGTCTTCTCATTTTGTCGATCAGTCCTTTATGCCAAACTCTGTCGAAAGCTTTGCTTACATCTAGGAAGGCAGCTCCTGTGTATTGTTTATAATTAAATCCAGCTGCTATGTACTCTGTTAATCTGAGTACTTGTAGCTCATTGGGGAGTTTTGATCTAAAACCGAATTGGACTTCGGGTATTATATCTGGTCTGTCTGTTTTAGCTTGGAGTCTGCTGATTATTATTCTCTCTACAATCTTGCTGATTGCAGGTAGCAAGCTTATTGGCCTGTAGTTTTGCGGGAATGTGCTGTTTTTTCCGGGCTTTGGTAACATTATGACATGGGCCTCTTTCCATCTGTTTGGGAATTTCTTGAATCTTAGCATCGCATTGATTATATTTGTTAAATATACTATGGCTCTCGTTGGTAAGTATTTTAGAGCCCTGTTCGTTATTTGATCTGGACCAGGTGCATTTTTCGGTGAGCTGTTTTTAATTAGCTCGTTTAACTCCTCCGGTGATGTAGGAGGAATGATTTCGTTTGGATTTTCGGGTCTTTCTCTTTGTCTTTCGACTTCTCCTATGAAGTCGATGTCCTCGCCTGGGTGGTAATTTAATGTACACTCTCTGGAGAGAGAGTACTCCTCATTACCTTCTGCTTTTTCCACTGTAGTGTAGACTATTCCGTTTTCTCCATGTAATGGAGGAATTGGCTTTCTGTCATTTCTCAGTATTCTCTGAAGCCTCCAAATGTTTTGCATATTTGGTCCTTGTTCCTCCATGTCTCTTATGTGGTTTTCCCAGCTTTCACTACGGTGTTGTTGTAGTGCCTCTCTGTTTAACCTATTTGCTCTAGTTTTGTCCGCCTGGTTGCTTGTCCTTCTTGCTGTCTGCTTTGCTCTGTTCTTTTCCCTTATCAAATATTTTATTTCTTGCGGTATATCCTTAAATCTTCCCGTGTGCATTTCTACTTCCTCTTCTGTAGTGCTGTTACTGAGTGCTTGTTGGATGATGTTTTCCAACTCTAGAACTCTGTCTTCTATTTCTCGTGGGTTGTCTATCACTGGAACTATATTGATTCCAGTGCTCGAGTCTTTTGAAGTTCGTCCACTTTGTGTTCTTTTTAACTCTTTTGATTGTACTTTCCTCTTCCCACGTTCCTAGTTCTAATAGGATGGGGTTGTGGTTCGTTGTGCCTTCGTTTAATGTTTGTAGTCCTAGGTTTCTTGCTACTACAATGTCTATGTGTGTAGGAAGTCCGTTTCCTGGGTAGTGTGTTGGGTCTGTAGGGCCCATTACCTTTTAACATCGTCATTGTTTTCTAAGAATGTGTTTAGTAGTCTTCCATCTCTATTCGTAGCTATGTCGTTCCAGTTTGGGGATCTTGCATTTAGGTCTCCTATTATAATTGAGGGTTCGTCATTTAGGAACGTATTTAAGTCGTCTTCGATCAGTAGATCTTGTGGTCTTACGTAGGCAGAGGTAATTCTGACTTCTCCTTGCCTCATCTGTATTCTTACTGTTGTTGCTTGCATAGCATTGTTACGATAAATATGACTCATATCTAAGCTGTAAACATATTTTTCTAACAAGTATTTTTTAGTAGGTAAATATCCACGGGTCCCCTCCGATAAAAACCTGTCTGACTTCGATGGCATTCGAGAAATTTCAGGAAGGGTCAAAGGCCGATTCGAGAGAACTCCAGATAACGGTTAATAAATATATATACAGGAATTTTTATTGAAAACAGTCTGCAAAGAATAATATTATCGAGTCGAGTTTGAATTGTAACGCGGAAATAAATTATATAAATTAGAATAGTGTAAATAGTGTAAGATTATACATAAATTAAATAAAGACTCTAATAAACTAGGGCAACAACTAACAATAACCACAGAGGAAGCGACACATACATGGGGAAATGAATGCCAAACGTTGAAACGTTTAAAACAAATGGAAAAGGAAAATGCGAGTGAATAATAATAGTTGCCCTGGAAACCATCAGGGTCTTCTAACTCTAATGCAACAAATTGGTCGCATTGCTCCTGTAGTGTGATCCTTTGCCAAGTTAACATGCTCCTTTTCTAACTTGGCTGCACCGTACTGAAGACGACCAATAGTCATAAATACGAATATACCGTAGCCTTCCATCGATATACCTTTTTGGTTTTCTGTTTTGCGAGATATGCCACTACATTTTACTCTTATAATACATATATATATATATATATATATATATATATATATATATATATATATATATAAGAAAGTCAAAGACAGTAACGGGTTACTGGTAAACAACAGACCGTTGAAGATAACCGGGAACGACCCAATTCTAAGGAAGCAATAAAAAACGGGCGATGTTATTGATAACATCGATAACAATGTCATGATATTGTAAAGAATGTTTTTCCATTACAGCAAGTTCTGATGAAGCCCAAAATTATGTGGCGACAGCTTGACTCTTAATAAAAGACACTCACTTAGAAGCACCTTTTAGAGCAATTACATTTCTCAAACACTATTCAACCGAAGTTATAATCAAAATAATGAGTTTGATATTTTGATTATTTATTTAAAAATAGTTCCACTAAAAATTGATGAATCCCTAGAAGAGTATGTCTGTACTATCTCATATTATAGGTATATTTCAACTGTCAAATCCATCCATACACTTGTAACGAGAAAAGGCTTATCTTTTACTAACTTGATTGGCCTATAAGGGCAATTAACGATAATGACTAGTAATAATCTCACTTTTAGTGTGAGTGCCAGTGATAAGGCGTCTTCCTCTCCGATTCCTTTTACATAAATTTTCACAATACTCCATTCAATGCACAATCTCTTTTTTATGGCACTATTAAATGCTTGAATTGTCTTTAAACATTTAACTAAAGTAGATTGATTCTTCGAAGTAAAACTTTATATGGGTAAATTAAAAGACAACATAAGTAATATATACATATATATTTATTACACGTGAATTTTGGAATATACACAATAAGAACAGGTGAGAAAAAATAATGGATAGAGGCTATGCAGTTAATAATTAACCGAACAATAAGGAGCCTTATAACAGTCAAACATACTTAGGCTAATCCCAAACGACGCATTTCCTTCAATAATTCGTTGCCCATCTGTGCTGGAGATTTGGTAACTATTACACCTGCCTTTTCCAATGCATTGATTTTATCTTGAGCACCTCCTTTTCCTCCAGAAATGATAGCACCTGCGTGGCCCATACGACGTCCAGGTGGCGCAGAGAGACCAGCAATAAAGGACACGACTGGTTTAGCGTTTGAACCCTGTAAATATTATACAAATATTACAAAGTGATCTATACAAAATAATAAAAGTATCTTTAAATACACAATTTGATTACGTACAGAGTTGTGCTTTATCAGATACTCAGCAGCTTGTTCTTCAGCAACACCTCCAATTTCACCAATGAGTATTATTCCTTTGGTTTCTGGATCTTTTAGGAACACCTCTAAACAATCAATGAAGTCAGTTCCATTGAAAGGATCCCCACCAATACCAACACAATGTGTTTGACCTAGACCGACCTGGGTAGTTTGGTGGACTGCTTCATAAGTTAATGTTCCTGATCTTGATACCACACCAACAACACCTTTTTGGTGGATATGACCAGGCATGATTCCTATTTTACATTGTTCTGGAGCTATTATACCTGAAACAATAACAATTTTTTTTAGAAAAGTAGTAAAAAAATGATATACCAATTCAAGACAGGTGACGAAAAATTGATGCATCTTATGCAAAAATATATGTTACCTGGGCAGTTAGGTCCAATCAGTCTAGTTTTATTTTGGCGTAATAATTTGTGCTTAACTCGTACCATGTCATGTTGTGGTATACCTTCAGTGATACATACGACAAGGGGAACTTCTGCATCAATGGCTTCTATAATTGCAGCAGCTGCTCCTGGCGGTGGCACGTATATTACAGTTGCATCAGCTCCAGTGGCTTCACGTGCCTAGAAGAAAGCAAGGTTGATAAATAACTACAGCAGCAACATAATCACTTGGAGAGAGGAAAGTAAAGAACACTAACATATCAAAAAACAAAACTTTATGGTTTAGAGAGGTAGTGAAGACAAAATGTGAAGAAAAGAAGAAAGACTTTTACAATATAGAACACAACAAATACAACAGGAATACAACCACTGTAAACGAATCAGAAATGCAACGAATACTTTAGTCAGACAAATTCCCAAAAAAAGGAAACACCGGCATAGCTTCTCAAAACAGATAGCACACGACTTCTACGGAACACAAAAAGAAATATGGAGAATGATCAGAGGACAAAGGAAAGAGATGAACGAACTAATAAAAACGAAACACATTCAGAAGGAAACATGGGCAGACTACTTTCGATCCCAATTTGCTAAAGGTGACGATATTGAACCACCAACACCAGAGTTGATGGCAAACGAAGAAATGAATATTGAGGAGGAAGAGGTAAAGGAAACATTAAGGAAATTAAAAAATAGGAAAATCACCAGGAGAGGACAGAATACCGAATGAACTACTAAAGTACGGAGGACCAGATCTGACCAAACAACTATTAAAACTAATACAAAAAATAATAGAACAAAACAGAATACCAAGAGAATGGAGATCAAGCATCCTAATACTTCTCTTTAAAATGGAGACAAAAATTACAGAGGAATTAATTTATTAAACACAACACTAAAATTAACAACCAAAGTGATGACAAATAAACTGAACGAAATGAACTGAAGTGAAATTATAACAATAGCAGAAGAACAACAAGGTTTTAGGTCGGGAAGATCATGCACCGACGCTATATTTATGCAAGGCAAGTGCAAGAGAAATCATTAGAATACAGCAAACCGGCATATTTATGTTTCATATGCCTTAAGAAGGCATTTGACAGGGTCAAATTAAAGGATGTTATCCACTTCTTCTTCTTCATGTGCCTTGTCCGTTCCGAACGTTGGCAATCAACATGGCTATTCTGACTTTGTTTACGGCAGATCTGAATAGTTCAGCAGATGATAATCCGAACCATTGCCGCAAGTTTTGGAGTGTCTTCTCCTCCCTGGACCCCTTCTGCTGTCTATTTTCCCTTGAACGATCAGTTGTAGTACTCTATATTTATTATGTCTCATAACGTGACCCAAGTATTCCAACTTTCTTTTCTTTATACTTATTCCTACCTCTCTCTCTTTACCTATCCGGCGTAGTACCTCTTCGTTGGTCACGTGCTCAGTCCAGGATATACGTAATATACGTCGGTAAGCCCACATTTCGAAGGCCTCTACTTTTTTCATCAATGTTGCGGTCATTGTCCACGCCTCCATTCCATATAACAAAACCGGGAATACATAACATTTCAGAAGTCGAATTTTGAGAGGTAGGGTGAGGCTTTTAGAGGTGAAAATTTGCTTCATGCTAGTGAACGATGCTCTTGCCTTTTCTACTCTTATACGTATTTCCTTCGCTTGATCCCAATTTGAGTTAACTGTTGTTCCCAAGTAGATGTACGAATCCACGTGTTCAATTCTTTCATTGTCTAATATCAGTTGCTGTGGTGGTTGTTGGGTTTTGCTTACTAACATCCATTTGGTTTTTGTGATATTTAGTCTGAGTCCGTATTGTGCACTTGTTTTTTGTATCTTACTCATTAGGCAACTCAGTTCCTCCATGCTACTTGCTAGAATCACAGTGTCATCAGCATACCTTATGTTATTAATTATTTCTCCATTTATCTTTATGCCTTCTGTGCTTTCCTCCAGCGCTGTCTTAAATACTTCTTCTGAGTATATATTAAAGACAATAGGAGACAAGATACAGCCCTGTCGTACCCTTTTCTTGATCTCAATTTTATTGGTCAATGTAGATCCTACTTTCACTTTAGCTGTTTGGCCCCAATAGAGACTCGCTATTGTTCGAATGTCTCTGTAGTCGACTCCGATCTTATGGAGAACTTCAATTATCTTTTCGTGCTTTACGTTATCGAATGCTTTTGCGTAGTCTATAAAGCATATGTACACATCTTTGTTCATATCTCTGCAGCGCTGGATGAGTACCTGTAGACTAAAAAGTGCTTCTCTTGTCCCAAGAGAATTCCGAAACCCAAACTGCGAATCTCCAATGTTATCCTCGCATTTTTTGCTTATTCTGTTGTAAATAACCTTGGTGTATGCCTTCGAAATGTGGTTAATTAGACTTATCATCCGATGTTGATCACAAGACTTTGCTTTTGGTTTTTTCGGTATGGCAACAAAAGTTGACTCTAGCCAGTCTTCAGGAAACTCCCCGCTGTTATAAATATTGTTAAAGAGTCTAACGAGTGAGTCTAGAAATTGACTGTTTGTTTCGCACAGCATTTTCAATACTTCCCCGTATACGTTATCGTTGCCTGGTCTTTTGTTATTTTTAAGACCCTTTATAGCATTCTCCACTTCTGATTTTAGAATAGAAGGGCCAGTATCATCATTGCTCAGTGTATACCCACTAGGACGGTCATCATTAAACAGTTGTTCCACATAAGTTTCCCAGATTCTAACTATTTTGTCGGGGTCTAGTTGTAGATTTCCATTATCATCGCATAGCCCTTTCGATAAAATATTGTAGCTTTTATTTGTTGTGAGTTCCTTTATCTTCTTATGCATATTGTGATAGTCGTATACCTTTTCGCACTGTTCGATTTCTTCGCATCTCTCCGAGAACCATTTCTCTTTAGTTTTTCTTATCTCAGCTCTAATTCGTCTATGGGTTTCGCGGTATTTGGCAGTATCTTTAGTTTTATATATCCGTCTCTCTTCCATCATGTCAAGGATTTCTGCAGTCATCCAGTCTTTCTTTTTTCTCTTATCAGGTAGTAAAAACTTAGTGCTTGAAGTCCTAATCTCTTCTTTAATTTCACTCCACTTTTCCAGCGGTTCATTGTTATTTTTAAGGATTTTTGATATTTCGGTATTTAAATTCTCCTGCATCTGTTGTTTAATATTATTGTTGGAATGCTTCCTAATATCTAGCGTTTCGGGCCTGTTCTTTACATTTGGCTTTTTTAACTTTACTTCAAACTTACATACCACCGGATTGTGGTCTGATGCTACGTCCGCACCCGGGTAAGTTTTTACGGCTTTGATGGAGTTTCTAAACCTGATTGGTGCAGCGATATAATCTATTTGATTTCTGATTATTTTACCAGGTGAGTCTGCCAGTGATTTCCAGGTATAGAGTCTACGGTGCGGGAGCTTAAAGAGAGTGTTAGTAAGTACTAGGTTGTGTTCTTGGCAAAATTGAACTAGACGATCTCCTCTTTCGTTTCTTTCACCAAGTCCGAAATTTCCCACTACCTTTCCTGTTTTGCCTCGTCCTACTTTCGCGTTGAAATCTCCCATTATAAGTGTTATTTCATTCTTTTTGGTTGCCTTAGTTAAGATTTCTAGTTGTTCGTAGAAGTCTTCCATTATTGTTTCCTCTTTGTCAGCTGTAGGTGCGTATATCTGTATTATGTTCAAATCAAATGGGGACGCATACAGCTGTAAAAGAATCATTCGGTCTGATAGTGCAATGTAGGATTTTATTGACGATTTTAAACGAGGTGCAACGATTATTCCAACTCCATGATTGTGTTTAGGAGTATCGTTACCAGAGTAGTACATTGCATGGTCTAGGATATTACATTCTCCCGAGTTGGGCCAATGAGTTTCACTGATACCCATTATATCGATTTTGAGTCTCTTGACTTCTTTTACGATGTTATGTGCTTTGCCACTTTCGTACATACTTTTAACGTTCCAGGTGGCGATTTGTAAGCATCTCAATTTAGGTGTTTTACTCTTCAAAATTGTTTTGTTGTTGCAAGGATTTCGCATGATGTCGACCTGGGAGGCCTTGCATTCTGAGTTTAAGTATCCTCCCTTGCCGGATCTTGACTTCCGAAGTCCATGATCAGTAACATATTCCTTATCACAACCGAAAGCCATGATAATTTTCCTGGGGAAATCCATAGGGATCTTTAATGTAGTGGTTTCCCCTTGCATTCTACATCCTTATGCCGTTGGCCAAATTTTGGTTCATTCGCCTTCGGAGCCGATTTCTCAACTCCAGGACAAAAGAGTGCCCTACCACTTACCAACTCATCCGCCCGAAGCCGTTGGTCTGCAAGTGTGGGATTTCTTATACCGGCACTTATTGTACGCAAGAGAGATACCTCTAGGAATAATCAAAATGATCGAAAATATCTAACAAAACACAATAAAGGTAAAAGTAGAAGAAGAACTAACTGACCCAATTGAAGCTGGCAATAGAATAAGATAGGGAGAATCAATGAGTCCTCTATTGCTCATCCTGATCATGGACGAAATAATAAAAAAAGTAAGAACTAAAACAGGATTCCAAATGGGAGAAACACAACTTAAAATAATCTGCTATACAGACGAAGCAATACTACTCTCTCAAAGTGAAGATGATTTACAACGAATGTTGCACCAATTTAATATAACCGCCAGAAAATTTAACATGTTAATTTCCCCAAAAAAAGACAAAATGCATGGTTATAACAGCAAATTTACCAAGATGTAAATTTGAGCTGGAAGGTCAGATAATAAAACAAGTGATAGAGTTTAAATATCTAGGCATCACACTATCTAGCTACTGAAAGCTCGAAACAGAAGTGGAACATCCAAGTGAATAGAGCAAACAGAGACGCAGGTTGTCTGAATGAAACAATATGGAGAAATAAAAATTTCGGGAAAGAATGTTAGAAACAGCAGAGATGAAAACTCTTAGAACAATTGATGGTAAGACACTATGAGACAGAGCTAGAAGTACAGATATAACACGGAACGATCATATAAGCCGAATGACAAAAAATAGAGTAGTAAAGACGGCGGGAGACGGTTCCCTAATAGGAAGACGATCAGTAGGAAGACAACGAAAACGATGGAACGACAACTTACTGGATTCACCTAAAAAAGTGGTGTTCTTACTCCAGACAAGCTCAACTTGATTAAGATCCAAGTGATAAGGTGGTCACCTCAATGTATTGTGATCATATTCTAGGATTTTATCAACTTCATATATATATATATATATATATATATATATATATATATATATATACATATACCCGGTATTTTAGGTGTCACGCCCTTCCGGTAGGGATCTATGGAGGAGTATCACCGAGCCGCAAGCCCTTATCTCTTGCCGCACTGCTCCACCATAACCATAGGCCGATCAGACACCAGCATATTCTAGTCTAAGCCGCAGATTCATTTGAATTTTAAACTGCTGGGCAGTTGTGATTCAAAACCAGTCCTCAGTTTTTTTTTTCTGTAATGAATGCCAATTTGCTTTGAAAATTGTACCTATGTTGTTGAGACGGATTGAATCAATGTCAAATGAGATTGAATCTTTAAGAGAGGGGGTTAAGCACTTGGAAAAAAATAATACACTTTTTGAAGACAATACAGATACTACTTTCACTGAAGTGCATGAAAGAATTGTAACGGCTCCAAATTTAATGTTATATAATGTGAACGAATCTAAATCCGAAGATCTAAAAATAAGAATAAATGAAGATAGGAAAAAAACCAATGAAATGCTAGAGTCAGTCAGACTCAATAACATTACAGAATGTTTTATGTTTCAAATTGTAGTTAAGGTTGGGCAGTCTAGTTAAATGAAGATAATTTGTGGTGATAAAAGCACTAAAGTGCCTTAAAATCCAAACATTTGTCATGTGTTACATAACACAGTTTATAAAATTAGTCAAGACCAAACTAAATTACAAGACCAGTACAAAAAAGCACAGGAAGAACTTAATAAAAAATTAAAGCCTGATAGTGATAATAGCTATACTCTTCGCTATATTAATGAATGTGACAAAGTTGTTAAGCACTGCTATAAAAAACATAAATTGAACCTATTAGAGATATATTATCAGAATGTAGGTGTTTGCAAACTAAACTGAATGAACTTAATAATGGGATTTCATGTTTTGTTTACGATATACTAGTTGTTCTTACTTAAAACTAGCTCACATCTGATATATATGATGAAAAGATATGCATTCCAAAGTTTAATGTTTTTAGAGCAGATAGAAATTTATTAACCAGTAGTATAAGAAGGGATGTAGGTGTTTTGATAGCTGTGGCGTCCAATATTCAAGGTAGTATTGTACAAACTTCAATGGATCAGATATTCCTTATTTGCAGGCATGGTTAAGAACAATTTATAGTAGCAGGATTATATATATTCCAATTGGCTCGTCAACAGTCTAATGTGAAGATTTTTGTGCAGTTTTTGAACAGGTTTGTGATGTTTATTTGAAGTTCATGAAATATAATATAGTAGGTGATTTTAATTCACCAGATGCTGTACGATCCAACGAAGATGATACTATACATGTATCCTGTCCAGTAAATAGTAGTGTCTTGATTCCTGCCTACAGTTTTGCTTATTTTAACATATTAAAAATTTATCAGGTACCCAACAACAGGAACATTTATTTAAATCTTTTATTTCTTAATAATACAGACATTTGGTTCATTAAACCCAATTATCCTCTTTTTAATGATATATTCACATCATGTTTCTTACAGTTGCAGATTCAATTTGAAAACAGTTGAGATTTTTACAACTTGAATTACTATTTTGCTTCAGTTAACTGGAATAACTTTATAGATACTAATGATTGAAATGTATTTCTTTCCAAATTATATGAGGTATTGTAAAGGACTGGAGAAAAATTCTTGAGGAGGCTAGGACCCACACAGGGTTGTAAAGCCATAATAATTAGGATGATGTATGAGGGAATATATATTTATATTTGTTCCATACAATGTAACGATGCTCTGATCGCTTAACAGTTCGAACCGTGGGAGTGTCAATATTTGCGCATCCACTTCTACAACGTGACGGCGTAGTGGGATTCAGGACGGCTATTTAAGGCGTGTGAATAGCGGAATTAGACAGTCTTGTAGCTAGCGCTCTAGGCTCCCTGACTCGCCGGTGTAGTGAACCTGCGAGCCATTCTGGACAGAGAGAGTTCCGTATTGAGGATCATACTCTGTCCCTAACCAAGCGGAACCCATCGGTATTGCGTATTGAGCATTACCGTGGATCTGCACAGAATCAACCGGGACAGAGAGATTTCCGTATTGAGGATTATACTCTGTCCTTAGCCAAGCGGAACCCGTCGGAATTGTGTATTGAACATTGCCATGGGTCTGCACAGCTAAATATTTTGTTTGCGAGCATATTCGGAGCTTTCGCTGAATTGAAGCGAAAGCGAGTATAAATCTGCGCGCGATCGATTTTACCCATTTCGTTTCTTATTAGTAGTACTAATTAATTTCTTTTCTTTTATAGACGTTCGCCGAGGACTACGTTCATCACGGGATCCAGACGGAGACGTAGAATTCGTTTTAGTTTTATTCATTGTATAAGTATACAACATAGAATTCCTTTTTATTTTTATTTATTGTATATACTAAATTAATAGATTTATTTTTATTTCAAACCTGTGTTTTACTGAGTCTGTCGCCCCGAAAGAGCTACCCATCACAACAAGAAATATAAATCTTCTAATTTTTCCAGTTTTTTTAGCTCTGAACTGAGAATTTTAGTTGTTCAATAAAAGATACAATTTAAAAGATATCGGAATCCAGTGATATTAAGACAAACTATTTTCAGTAGATCTACATACAAGAGCTCTAGCTAGCTATTTAATGTCAAAATCAGTATAATTGCATCTGTTAATAGTGATCTTCATTCTAATCCCAAAAACTTTTAGAAATACATAAACTGCAAAAGATCATGTGTTAATTTTCCATATGATATGTATCAGAAAATGAAACTTCTAGTAATGGCATTGAAAGTGTGAATCTATTTAGCAAATTTTTTTTAACAGTATATTCCAGTAAAATAGTGAATCCAGTTTCAATGTTCAGAAAAAATGATAATTTAATAATGTGATCTAAATTAACTCTATCCAAAGTATTTGATAACCTTTTCTTAACTCTCTTCCAGTCAAATATACTCTAAGTCCTGATAACACATCCAATACTTTGTTGAAGAAGTGTGTTTACTCATTGTCAAGGCCTCTGTTGGCGATCTTTAATATTTCATTGTCACAAAGTGTCTTTCCTACCATGTGGAAAGAAAGTTTTATTATGCCTATTTTCAAGTCAGGGAGAAAAACAATATAATCAACTATAGAGGGGTTTATTTGCAATCTTCAATGAGACAATTGATCAGAAAGCATAAAGTTCAATATTAAGATTTAACATAAATCATCAAGAAAGATATATTAAAAACTGGAGAGTTTTTTTCAGGAGAGGGATTTGAAAGACATACTATCTTTATTATTATCTCAAAAATACTGGAAATGAATATATAATAATGTTTGCTTTTGTGGATACATTGTTTGTATTTATGCAGACAATGCTGACCCCTATATGGCGAGGCATATTATTAATTACCTGCTTAACAATTCTATAATAAACAAACCTTTCTTTAATTAAAGTGTTTAATTTTTGTCATATTATGCTCCTTTTCATTACTGTGATGATTTTAGTTATAAACTTCAGAAGTTATAGGGGCAAACATAGACTCAGATCATTGCCTAGTGATATTAACATTGAGAGCTAGAACTAGATTGAAAAAAATGGAATGTGCAAAACCTGAGAGATGCAAAAATTGCAGAATGGTACTCGGAAAACATTGCCAACAGGCTAAGGAATCAAAATGTAAATGAAGAAGGCCAGACAGATATAGACTCCTACTGGACCAGAATAAAGGTAAACATTGAAGCAGCAGCAAAAGATGAAATAGGAACAGAAATTTGTGACTCCAAAAATGACTGGTTTGAAGAGGAATGCAAGAATGCAACAAAAGAAAAAAATGAAGCCTCCAGATGCTTACCCGACGAACTAGAACAACTGTAGAGAATTACCAGACAAAGAGAAGAGAAGAAAAGAGAATACACATAAGAAAAAAAAGAAACCACTTAAATAAGGAACTTAAATATATAGAAAACCTTAAGAAAGTTAATATTAACAAAAAAGAATTCAAGGCAACCACAAAACAATGCTGAAGTCAGAATGGCGACCTATTAACAACTAGGAAAGATGTATTGAATAGATGGGTGGAATACTTTAACCAGGCACTTAATATAGAGGAAGAAGAAGCAAACCCGGAAGATGAAAGAGAGATGGTAAGGAGAACAGATGAGAGGGGAGAGGAACCACCAACGATTCTTGAAGTTAAAGGTGCAGTTAAAAAACTAGCCAGAAACAAATCACCCGGAATAGATAATCTCCCAGCTGAATTATATAATAAAGAAGGTGGCCACGATACCATAATGGCATTACAGCAGCTTATAAAAGAATTATGGACACAGAAAACCCTCCCCAATTATCAGAATATTAGAATACTTTGCACCATACACAAAAAAGGAGATATCTTTGAATGCTCTAACCACAGAATAATTATAAGTGCAGCATATAAAATATTTTCCACAGTACTATCTCACTGTATGGCACCATATACAGAATGAATAGTAGGAAGATACCAGGCTGGTTTCAGAGGTGGTAAATCGACATTTCATCAGATTGCTACCCTGAAACAAATTTTAGAAAAAACACTGGAATATGGCATTGATACTCATCACATATTTATAGACTACAAATAACCTACGACTCCGTGAATAAAATAGAAATGATCAAAGCAATGAAAGAGCTAGGGATACTAAATCAGTTGGTAAATTTAACAAAACTAACTCTTGAAAAAGTTAAATGTAGAGTATGAATACAGGGGGAACTGTCTGAACTGTTGGAACCTTTTAAAACAAATAAAGGGCTGTGCCAGGGAGACCCTCTCTCCTGTATACTGTTCAATCTGGCTCTGGAAAAATTAATATGTATGTCACAAATCACAGCCATTGGTTCAACATATAATAAATCAGTGCAAATCCTTGCCTATTCTGATGATATCAATATTGTTGGGACAATGGAAAACTCTATATGAGAGGCATATGTAGCATTAAAAGAATCAGCTACAAAAAAGGGTTTAATAATAAACACTAACAAAACAAAGTATATGAAAATAAGCACACAACCACAAATCCTACTACCACTTGTTATAGAAAATGATGTCATCGAAGTAATGAACGAATTTGTATACCTGGGAGCGCTCCTTGCCACTGAAAATAATACTACCCCAGAGATAACTCGCAGAATTTGCATGGCCATTTGCATGACCAACAGATGCTATTTTGGGCTCAATCTCCTCCTTAAATCCACAATTATATCAAGAAATACAAAAATGAAACTCTACAAAACAATAATATGCCCAGTCCTAACATATGGCTCAGAGACCTGGACTCTAACAAATATAATTGAAAACAGGCTAGGATGTTTCTAAGGAAAAGTGCTAAGGCAAATCTATGGAGCAGTGAATGACAATGGAGTGTGGAGAAGACGATACAACTTCGAACTTTATAGAATATACTAGGAACCAGATATCTTAAAACATATTAAGATAGGACATCTGAGGTGGATAAGGCATGTAATGTGGATGGAACAAAATCACCCAGCTAGAAAAACCCTCCTTGATAGATCCATTGGTCAGAGAAGAAGAGGAAGACCCAGAACAAGGATCCTTGATAACATGAATGAAGACATGAGAAATATAGGAATATGTGCTTGGTGGAGGAAGGCGATAAATAGGGACGACCAGAGAGAAATTCTTGAGGAGGCTAGGACCCACACAGGGTGGTAAAGCCAGAATTATGATGATTTTAGTTATATAAAGTATTTTGTTAATTAAACTTATGTAGCTAGTAAATTTTCTCACATAAATATATCTTATAATATATTTCTCTGTCTGGCCCAATTTTATGAGATCCAGACAATTCCATTCTTAAACTGTTTTCTTCTTGTATTGTAACACTTATAACACTTTGATGCATTGATGTTCTTTCTGCTTCCACATTAAAAGTGGAATGAATTATGGTTAATTTCCGTTCCTATAATTAATTAATGAATTAACCCTATTACAGACAATTTGTACAAATACATGTTATAATAAAACTAAAACTAGATAGATAAATAAGCTATTTAGTCATCATAATTGTGTTAAGGATACAAACATACTGTGGAAAAGAGATGCAATCACCCATTATCACGTCTGATCATCTTCACTGGATTCAGATAGATCTCTATATAGTGAGTAGCCAGAATCTACAGTATTGATCTCTAGTATTGACGAACCTGGCAGCCACCTATATGAAATTATCTGTGGCTGATGAATTTAAACTTCCAAACTGAATTTTCCATATGACCTCTTATTTATGAGGGATGTTATGAACTTAAAATGCTCAGGATTACTGATACTTAGCTCTTGAGACTAATATCTAGTAGGCCTGATAGCCAAGCAGGTAGATGGATAAAGTGCTTTCAGTTCATTATGAGAGGTCTGATGGTGTGGTTTTATTATAATATTCTGGTATATTGGATTGACCTATAGATGAGCACATGAGCAGTGCAGTAAGAGATATGGGAGCTAACAGCTGAGTATTACTAACTCCATAGATTCCAACTGGAAGAGCATGTAAGCTTAAAAACTAGAATATATATATATATATATATATATATATATATATATATATATATATATATATATATATATATATATATATATATATATAAACCATAAAGCCTTTGGTATTATTGAGATATTTGGCAATAGGTACTGAAAAACAATTAACAAAAAATATTTAACAAAGAAAAACATTACGAAGAAATGTTTCTAAAGAGCTATTTTCATAACATAGGTACTGTATGCTGTTTGATTCTATAGTTCTTGTTGAAAACAAACAATAATGAATAATTGAATGAATCAGTTCTGAACAATACTATATCAAAACAATATATTTATCATAGCTATTGTTAAGATATTTACAAAAACAAATAATTATCTATATTGAGTACTGGTGCCTACATACAAATACATAAAGTACAGTAATTTAAATAGTGTCTTGTAATTGAATGCATACTTACTACAATTTGAATATAAATATTGATTTTATCTGTTAAATTAGTCACATGGAGTTGATAACTAAATAAAAAAATACAGGCAACTGTTTGACATAAATAAAAATGTTATTAAAACTTTACCTCTTTAACAGAGTTGAAAACTGGTAAATCAAGATGAGTTTTTCCACCTTTTCCAGGAGACACTCCACCAACCATTCTTGTTCCATACTCAATAGCTTGTTTACTATGGAAAGTTCCCTGTTTCCCAGTGAAGCCTTGGCATATAACTTTGGTTTGAGCCGATAATTTTAAATTTGGTCTGGTCTTTTCATAACTATTAAATCTAATAGGTTGTTTTACTTTGATACCGTCAGCTGGAAATCCAAAAATTATTAATTGGCAAAGGTCGTCTTGAAACTAAAACTCTTGCCATTTTATTATGTAAGTGCTTACCCAATAGACGGCTTAATATTCTTGTAGGTGTAGCCATTATAGGAATTGTATTAATAAATAACAGATTTATATCAATATATTTCTTTTCCAAGAGTTCAATAATCTCGTTATCGGCACAATTTTGTCATATGGGGGTTTGGCAGATACCACAACTTAAACCATTGAATTGAACCTGAACAGATTATAGTCCACACCTCATCTAACGTGAAGTTAGTTCACATTAGGAATGTCAATAGGACCAATAGAATTCGAATTTGAATATAGACTTTGGACCATAGTAATGATATTAATTAATCTACAACAATTAAAATTTAATCTTCGCATTTAAAAAATATTTACGAACATCACTTATGTCCTTTAAAACATGTAAATCTGTCACCAAATAAAAATAATATGTCCCTCAGTTTTATAGAGTAAATAATGATTTTTACGAATTAAAGTAGGAAATGATACAAAGTAGATATATTTATCAAATTCTTTTTTATTATTTATTGAGCTGTTATTATTCCAAAAAGTTAAAGTTGGTCTTGTAAGTTGTTTAAAAATCAACCAATCCGTATAGACAACCGCTAAGTGTGAAACCTCTCTTAAAGGTGTTGCAACTTCATATCAGTATACTATCGTAACTTCAAGGGTATTTGTGAAAAATTATATTTATATCATATGTCAAAAAAGGTACTAAATTGACACATTTAGAATGTGTTTCTGTGATTTAGGTGGTATTATTTGATAATGAAAACATAATACTATTTTCAAAAATAAATAAAAAGTATGTAAAAAAATTTGTGATAATTTCGTAAACGTTTGATTTCTTATAATTTTGGTATAATATGGCACAATACAAACAAAGTCCCCAAGAATTGATCAAAAATGCATTTACTCCCCAAATAGCTGTGATGTGCACTAGCCTTGCAGAAAAAAGTTGCCAGAAAAATAACTTGGATTTTATAGAGTTGTTACAACCATTTTGCAAGTTAAACAATGATGGTATGTCTGAATTAACTACATTTATTAAAATAAAATATGTTCCTCACTTTTGTTTGAGTCTAAATAAGTTTAATATAATTAGATTTATACCCTTCTAATAGATGAAAGTAAAACTGATAACAAAATAATTACTACATGTTTTAAATTTAGTCTGTCTATATATTCTGTTGGATGTTTTTATGTCCACTTTCAAGTTCTTCAGTATGTTCATTCCCTAAGGTTTATGTGTTCATATTTAACCATTTAAATGCTATTTCTTTCGATATTTTTGATTCTGTGCTATTTACATTATTTGCCTGTGAGCTCAAATTGCACATGTATTTGTTTATGTTTGTAGAAACTCTCATTTTTTACATTTTGAATCTTTAAGCCTTTCAATTTTCAGATATTTCTGGAAAGTTATGTACACCTATTACAGTATGTCTAATTTTTTAGTCTCATTTGGTCTCAATTTTTTATTACTTAAGGTGGAAGATAATTACACACTTGGCAATCAATCCAATTCTAAATCTTATTTTGTCATGATGTTGATCATAGACCATGTTCTTCACTGATATAAGTTTTCCCATTGTTTGAACATGTCTTTTTGAAATAGATTTTTTGTATTTTTTATCTGTGCAAAATTTTAAAGGCAGATTTGATATTGCTTAAACAATTTTTACAAGTGTGTTTTTTTTAATCTTTATTAATTTACTGCTGGTTATAAACTTATACTAGATATCAAGTTAGATAAATGCAGTGATATTTTTTATAATTTTGAATAAGTAATGTGAATAATAGTTTTTAATAATAAAATTTATGTTTTGTTTTATTTTAGTTTCATACAGGGACCCCAATGGAACCACACATGTAGTCAGAAACTTAAAGCTAACATTTTTGGATATATCATGGGTACCTCCACAGCCTGCAGTGGCAAGAAAACTTTTAAACACATCAGTAAGCAGTGCACCTGAAAGTAAAAATTCATCTGTTACAGTTGGAAACTATAATTTAGAAATACCTGCAAGTGCCCCTTGGTTCGAATCATGGAGACATACATTTTTAAAAGTACAATATCCATCAGACCATGAATTCACTAAACATTTTCTAGCTTGTATTTTAGTAGTCAGTTCAGCTGACAAAAATCCAGATGATACTTTTGAGAATATGATAAAAAATTTAAATCAAGTTCATAATAAGGAGCTTGGAAAACTTCCAAAGTGGTTTAACTCAGTGATCTTGAAATATTTTGTAATTATACATGACAACATAGAGGGAGATAATAATGGGTAAGTAAACCATGCTAAATAAATAGAGAAAAGGAATTAAGTTGTTTTCATTGTTTGTTTTCTGAGTATATTTGTCAATTTTTCTTAATCTCCATGATAATAGAGTGGACACTATGTTTTCCAAGGGGTCTACTCTAGAAAATTACAATAAACAGGCTGGTCTGGGAAATTACTGAATAACAAAAAAAATCTTTTTAAAAATGTATTTGAAAAATGAAAACACATATTTTTGGGTTGTGAATTTTAGTAAAACATTCTAACTAAATATGGATTAATTGATGTAATGATATTGGTGGTACAACTTCAACCTTTACCTTTTTAATGACCTAAAGACATAAAGGATCAATGATAAGGGAGCCAGCATATTTGAATAACTTTTCTGAGGAATACTATGAAAGAACAAATATATGAGTGAAGAAAGTAAACTCTGAATTAATAAAATATGTGTAAAGCCAGTGCTTATCTATGTAGCTGAAGCATCAGTGAAGAAACAACACAGATGAAAGTGTTAGAAAGTGCAACACGGAACTGACATTTAAACAACTTATGAAATTAGCAGAACATTTATTTCTAGCAATATTGCTTTTCAATTATACTGCAAAAATATTTGGTGTGGAAACCACTTATGGAATAAAATTGTTGTTTGTGTTATTATTTTAAAAAATTTATTAAAAAGGCTGGGACTCATCAACTTTTAACATATTGCATGTAGATGTCTGATCCTAAGACTTATACTCTGAACTGAAACTTATTTATTAATAAAACTCTTATTAGATAATTAATAAATTATTAATCATAATCATAGTGAATCAATGAAAAACTTTGGCATGACTCATGTATGCCACCAGGTAATATATTAGGGGGCGTTTAAGTATTATGTAACTCAATTTTTGAAGATTTTTGGCCCCCTCCCATGTAACGCACCGTAACATGTTTCTGTACCCCACCCCTACCTAAATGTTACGTAACACCCAAGTGACCATTTTGACCTAAAAGTAACAATTATATTGCGAAAAGTATCGGAAAGTCGATAAAATAACTTTTATTGTTTTAATCCCTTTTGCAGTAATAATAAATAAAACAGATTCCTAACTAGCAATAATAAACTTTTACTGCTAATCTTACAATTTTTTATGTTTTGGCCCCATCGTTACCTAAATTTTTGGCCTCATTCCTTATTGTTTTTCTCGCTCAATTTTCTAATTTAAATTTTTTTAATAATAAACTCATAAATTAACATATTTATTGTTATATTTGGCATTACAATTAGAACCAGAAACTTAACTTAAATAAAACATTTTATTCAAAATAAAATCGCGTTCTTAACAAAAATTTAAAGTAAAATCACCAGGTTGGTATCTTCTTCTTTGGGTGCCATATTAGGTTTTCCTAAAGTTGCGCTGGGTATGAAATCTTTGTTATTATAATAGTGCTTAATAACTCACGAGCGGAATTTGCTCTATTTAACACAGCTTTTTTGATCTGAATTGCTGTACAGGGAATTCAGGGCATTCTTCTATGCAAGCACATCTAAACTGGCTGTAGAGGTTTGATCATATCAGCATTCAGAGTTCAGGTCTCGGTGCTATGTAACAACACTGACACATTCTTGGACTTAATTTTAGGTTTAAGTTGTGGTCAGAAAGGAATGATTAAATTTTTTGAAATGTTGCTTCAATTCTGCACTTGATCTCTTTACCTGTGTCCAGTTGGTGCGTAATGTAACATACCAAATATTTAGAAAGTAACTCCCACAATGATTTGTTGATTTATCTGTAGGGAAGCATTGACATGACATTGGCGACTGAAATCATAAATTTTGTTAGAAACCTTCATTTTTAGATCCATTTCTCTTCCTGTTGTGTTTACGCAATGCAACAACTCTTAAATGTCATGGAGACTATCACATAAGATAACAGCGTCATCAGCCTATCTAACATTATTAAGTAATCTATGATATGTAGATCTCTGCCATCAATGCCACTGGTTCTTAATATGTTCAAAACTGTTCTAGGCTTTATCCTATTGAAAGACTTTTTATAAGTTATGAATGCGACATAAATATCTTTAAGTTGGTCACAAAATTTTTTGAGAAGTACATTTAAGCCAAAAAGTGCCTCACAGTTGTCCAGCACATTCCTAAATCCAAACTGGGTCTCATCTAGGACTCTCTGTATTTGTCTCAGTGACTCTTGTATCATTATTTATAGTTCAGATAGGATGTTAACTGGTCCAGTTGGTTTTTGGTTTTGACTATGTTTTTTATTGCATGTAGACATTCAGATTTTAAAATTTCATTTCTTTCTTGATTTACATTGCTCTTTATGTTTGGCATGTCATCTTGAAGCAATTCAGTTATATAGTTACTCCATATTTCAAGTATTTCTCGTTCAGCAATGATAACTTTTCCTGCATTATCTACTACATTATTAGTATTTTTCTTATTATACAGGCCAACAACTTCACGAACTTTCTTGTTTTTTTTGTTGCTTTTCTAATTCTTCCATTTCTGAACATCTATCTGCCATCCACTTTTCTCTAGCCTTTTTTTTATTTTACCCGTTTTTGTTTTATTTCCCTCTGTTTTCTTCTGTATTTATCAGCCTTATCTTTGTATTGCCTTCTTTATTCCATAAGGTCTAGTATTTCTTCCGTCATCTATGGAATCTATTAGTTGCACTACCTTCTTCTATTATCTTGTTCAGATGTTCAAGAAATAGTTTCCATATATTCTCAACATTTTCGGTTGTTCCCATTTCTTTCATATAATTCTTTACATCATTTTCGTTTTTTACTTTTGTTCACATCTGAAATAGTAAAAACCTTTTGCTGATGTTTTTTCTCTATTCGTTTTAACCTGACTCTTGGCGACTAAAGGGCTTTGATCATTTCTAATATCTACTCTAGAGTATGTTGTAACTCTAATGATGGAGTTCCTAAATCTTTTGTTGATAAAAATATAAGAAACAGCTTGGAATGTAAACAACAATTCAATTGGAGTTACTGCTCCTCTGTCCATGGGTTTGTCAAAAACTCAGATTCTTTCATTACTGTCGTCCGAAGAGCAGATGAATAGGGTTCCCGAATCATTAAATAATTTATAATCAACTTTGTCTTCGCCGATCCTAGGACGATGTTTTATTGTAGCGCACATTGAAGAGAAGCTCATTTGCCCTTTTGGCAGCAAGTCATTGTGGGATGTGAAATAGATCCTACTGGTCGCACCTATTCTGTTCTTGAGGCCGCATTCTAGTCGTAGACAAAAGAAATCATAGGGCACATGCTTAAACCCTTTTAGTGGAGGTAACAGATGACAATCTCACAGGAAGTGCCAAGATTAGGCACCACGAGCTTACTTGAGATATAAAGGATATTCCAGGATATTCCAACATCGTAGTTGTAAATTTTCACGTTTCATTTTTAATTTTGATGACATTACAGTATGAATTCAATATAATAACACTGACTACAGCAACGTGTTTTTCTGTATTACTGACAACGAAAACAAAATAAAAAGAGTATACAATACAATTGAGGGATTTCCCATAAAACATAAACGAAAAGGATTGCCAACTTTGGAGATTTTAATTTCATTTTTTTTTATTTAAGTAAAAAACAATGTTACGTAACGTGTTGTTAGAACTCCCCTCCAACCCCTGTAACGCACCATAACGTTTTACACGACCCTCTCCCCCCAAATTACATTACGGAATACTTGAACGACCCCTAATCTTAAGTAATATTACGAACAAAACAAACTTTTTTTAAATTTGTGGTATTAATTCCAATTAACAGCGTGCCATTCAACATCGTGGTGATCTAAATTGTGAATAATGCACATCAGTTCATTAGCACGATGAGCAACCCTTATAGATTCATAAAAAACTTAACTTGCACTCTGATATGAAAGTTAGATATCAGTGTGCGTGTTAACTTTTTTATAAATCTTGATTGATGATTTAGTGACTTGACGGAAGCATGATAAAGACCACAAGTTTTGCATGTTCGACTTATTAGTTTGAATTTTACTGTCAAACAAAAATAATCGTAGGGCATTTCTACTTTTACTAGTGGCGGAAGAAACCTGTTGTCTAGTAATCTAAATAGGCCACTTCTTGCCCTTCTTGGACGGCAACATTCTGTTTCTAAATTTTACAAGTTGAAGCAAGTATTGGCTTTCAATGTTCTGTTCTGAATACCATTTAATGTCTATGAAATCAGGAAGATCTTGTTTGCTAGGCCCAGCATATTTTGCAGTAACATGATAGCCATGAATTTTCATTGAACTCACTACTTCAGTTAACACATTTCTGTGGGTTGCAATATGTGTAGAAAAGTAAATAACTACTGATGACGTAATCCCTAGCCCCCCCTACCCATATCATCAAAAATAAGCAAAGCAAAGTATTACGTAATCACTATAGGGGGACTCCCGCCCCCATATAGTGATTACGTAATATTTGAACAGCCCTAATGTCTTAACGAAAATTATATATAATTTCAAAATTTCACCTTGTATTATTTATAATAGATCCTACATGATATACTTCTTTGAGATAAGGTTGATAAGTAGCTTCTAAAAACATTAAAATATACAGTGTGTTTCATTAAAAATAAAGATTATGGACTATACTAGACTTTCTTGAACCACCTTGTACATTAGATTTATGTTTAAAAAGCTCGCATTTTAGTTTAAAAGTTGGCGTGTCCCAGCGTTTTTTATAATTTTCTAAAATAAGGAAACAAACAATTTTATTCCATATGTAGTTTCCAAAATGTTTAATTTTAAAATTTCACCATGTATTATTCATAATAGATCCTACATGATATAGTTCTTTGAGATCAGGTTGTTAAGCAGATTTTAAAAATATAAAACAATAATAAATAGGGTGTTCCATTAACAATAAAGATTATGGACTATGCTAGACTTGTATGAATCACCCTGTACATTTAAATTTATGTTTAAAAAGAGCACATTTATATATAAAAGTTGACGGATCTCAGCGTTTTTTATGATTTTTTAACACAACTACAGAAATAATTTTATTCCATAATGTGGTTTATACACTGTATATACAGCCAAGAGAAGAATGTACAATTCAAGTATCATTTTTTTTTGTTTTAGTGTTAATGAGTCATTTGATGCAATGAAGAGAAAACATGGACCATCAAATTGTTTTCTATTAAAATTAAATTCGAGGCCTCCTGGTAGTTCCACGTCAGAACATTTACCTGATCCTTGGAACCAGTTCATAAGTAATTCACTTGATGTGGAAGAGTGGGGCCCTACTGTAGAAAGTAAATCTATGAAGTCTTCCTTAGAGATTGGACAAGAAGCTGATGAAGTTAAGAATATAAATTACCACCCTCTTAGTCCAGTAAATGATGGTATGTTATTGGTAAGTTGGTATTTACATTTGATAAATAAAGTAATACATTACTAAAAAAGGAGGACACCTTTTAAGGTATTTGGTTTTCAGGATGATTTTTTAGTTGATATTGAACAACATCAGAAGAATATAGCTAAACCAAAACTAACTCATGGGCACTGTTTATCTACAGAGGATATAGAACAAGTTAAGTTTCTTATATACGAATTTTCAAAAGGTTGTTTAATACCATACATAGAAAAACAAATACATTCCTTAAATGAAGTAGTGGCTAATAGGAAAGGGGTTAGCAAATCATTATTCAGTGCTACAAAAAGATGGTTCACTCAGAATAAACCTGGTGCTAGTGCAGCAGCTATTAACAATCTGGTGTAAGTAATATTTAAAATTTAATTTCAAAGTTAGTGATTCTTTATAATTTATCTTAGGTATTCCCCTGACTCTCCTGAATTACAGATAAGGAAAATGGGCGATCTGTATTTTATGTTGGGTCAATATTCTTTAGCTTTCCAAACATACCATCTGGCAAAAAGAGAGTACAACACTGACCAAGCTTGGTTGTATTATGCTGGAGCGCTGGAAATGGCTGCTTTGGCTGCATTTATGGCCAATCAATCAACCAAAAAGACCTGTGATTACATGGAGGAGAGTATTACTACTTATTTAAATACATGCAAGTAAGTTTTATTTTTTGTTTTTTTCTTGATATACTTAATTTCAGATATATTTAATTATTGCCAAAGTAATTTGTCATGTGATATAATATATTTAGGAAAATACGTAATATATGTACATCGTTACTATTGTTAGGCAATCTACATTGCAGTGGGTTATAACCTTGGGATGATCTAACATGATGCAAAGGATATAAAATGCAAGTGACATTCGAGAAGAACACAACGTTACCGATACTTAGGATTTCTTAGGATTAAATGAAGATGGAAAGGATAATGCGAATGGATATATAAAACAAAATAGGAAGAGGTAAAGCTATAACAAGAAAGTTACATTCCCTACTATGGAATAAAAATTTGTCAAATCAACAAAGAAAAAGTTGTTAACATCGTTGGTAGAAAGCACTGTAACATACTGAGCAGACGTCTGCACATTATCAAAAGAGAATAAAAGAAAAATGAATACGTTTAAAACAGTGTTTTATAGGAGATGTTGTAAGTTACATTATTAGACCAATTCAGAAATGAAGAAATTAGGAATAGAATGGGTATAGAAAAGACATTAGTAGAGGGAGAGGCCGTCCACCAAAAAGATGGAAAGAAGGTATCAAAAAGGCGGTTAGAAGGAATCAATTTGGATGAAGACTCCGTGAATGATAAAAAAGAATGTCGTAAGGTCTGCGCGAGAAACGGCTAAGTCAGCTGTAAAGAATCACGAATTTATATATATATATATATATATATATATATATATATATATATATATATATATATATATATTGGGTTTGAAATTTCCGCGGGAGCTATATGTGGTAGAAATATAGAAAGTTGTACTTAGATTTCTCAAGAAAAATCTTTATTTTCAAAAATAAGGTTACAATTTACTACAAACTACAATTACTAATTACTAATTCTACACAGATTTATGACTAAACTTCAATATAATAATAATGTACTAATAACTTTCTTCTTCTTTTATACCTTCGGTTGTTGGCTTTGCTGACTCCTCATAGTCAGGGGACTTACGGTCACATTTCTCCTCCCTCCTTTGGATTGGACTTGAAGTCTTGGTTATCTCTGCTATGAGCTCTTCTAGTATTTGGATTTGGGCAGGATGCAGCTTCTCTCCAAAGAGAAACTTGGAAATTCGTTTTCTTTTTTTAATTATGAAAAGCAGTAAGAGTGCTGAAATAAATAGTAATATGGCAATGGACGAGGTGCTTAGTCCTATGCTTAGATAGTGGGGCAGAACATCTGCTGCTTCTAAATGTTGAATTTGACCATGTGTCTCTGGGATTCTTAACTTTTCAATTTTCATTTTGTGATCTGGTAATAACTTTAACGGAACAATCTTTGGAATGTAAATATCCTTTTGCTGAAATGGATCCCCTCAATGGTTATCGGTTCCTCTGTCATCAGGATGCTGGTTGATGTGATATCGAACTGTTGGATTTTTATTGGAGTTCTCAGTGACTATTGTTTTCGTGCAGTTATATACATTGGGTATTATACATTGAGTCTGTACCTGGCTGGAACGTACTATACTATCGTCTTGTCCAATACAGGTGTCAAACCATTTGTTATTGACATAGTAATTTGTATTTGATCTTTATTTTTAATTGGATAGATTTTAAAGGCTGTGTAAGGATTTTCATGGAGTATAGGAATTTTGATTACTATGGGCATTCTATTTGGTGTTACACAAACTAAAATTTTAGGTGATTCTATAAGTTTGTATGGGTGATTCTATAAGATTCGTTAGTACTGAGTATTGAATTTCGGTTTAATTTTAAGAAGATTATCTTTCAGATATTCTATTCTTTTAGAGTAAATAACCATATAATTTGAAATATTTAATTCGGATAAGGTAATAGTTCTAATAAGTTTCATTATGAATTGATTTATATTTTGTATATTTATTATTTCATTGTGTAAGACAATGTAACTGTCAAAATCAGCAGATAACTTGTTAATTGTCGAGATAAGTGTGGTATTATCGGTATTTATTTTTTCTAAAAGCTTATCGAATCCCGTATTGAAAGAATTTCCCTAAGATATTTCATTATTAATTTTTTTTATGATTTCATTTTGTTTATTTTCTATAGAAACTATGTATGCCTTTAATAGATCGAGTCGTCTGGGTTATATGCAATATATTTGATGGCAGTGCCCATGAAATTAAAGAGTCCTCTTTTGTGTTTACGAGTTATTTTGTGTAGGTCGTCTTTTGCTTGTTCCCATGTGATTTTACTGGGAGTAAAGGAGTGAAAGGGGAGCTTTTTTGAGATGATCTTTGAAGTAGTTTGTTGGATTAGTGTCAATGATATTTGAGAGTTTTTCTAAAGAAATATGGAGGAAGTGCCGGTGATGATGGGAAATTTCACTTGATTTTCCTATCTCTTTAGTATAGTATCCATTATTCGGAATCTCCTGAATCTTGAGTTGATGGCCTAGTGCGAGGATTTGCCTGTGAACAATTTGGGTTTTGAATATCCCTCTCCTTGATCTTTCGTTTTACAAATTTAAGGTGTATACTTGTTACACTTTGTTTGTCTGTTTTTCCGATAATTTTCGTTTTATCTTGTTTTTTCGGGTGTATTATCGAAGAAGGAGCTTGTAATTTAGGTTTATGTTTTTTCTTTGAAACGTTTAATGATTTTGTAAGGTCTACTTAGTCTTAGTCTACTTACCTAGAAAAGGGAGAAAAGTTTGTGGTACTGTGAATTGATTGATTATAGATTAGAATTGCATGTGTTACAATGTCAGCTAGTGAATAATTTAGGTTTTGAGCATTGAGGGTCCTAAGTTTCTCGATAAGAGTAGAGTGAAAACGTTCTACGGGAGAGTTTGAAGAAGAATTGTTTACTGTCTTAAAATGGATTTCTATTTTATGCACGTTCAGAAATTCTTTAATCATAGCTGAATTTAATTCTGTACCGCTATCACATACAATCTTTTTTGGATAATTGTGGTGTAAGAAATAGCGCGTTAATCTACTTAGTATCGAAATGGAATTTTTATCGGGTAGCCTGTAACATTGGCCATACTTAGAAAAGGAATCTATTATTATTAAGTACATATTTTTGTTGCATGAAAGAGGTCAATATGTAGAATCTCGGTTTTTGACCTAATAACGGTCCTAGTTGGGTGAGTTTATAGGGGTGTAGCTCATATTTATTTTTTAAGCAAATTTCACATTTATTAATAAAGTTTGAAATAGTCGTTTACATAGAAGGCCAATAGAATTTTTGTTTTAGATGCTTGTAGGTCTCAATTATTCCATTGTGGTTTTTAGTATGATATTTTTTCACGCACTCAATTGGTTGATCCTTTTCTTCAAGATCTTGTAGTAATGTGTTGCAGAATATTGTTTTTACCATGGAATCTATCTTTTCTCTAAAGTTATTTCAAAATGGTCTAAATTCATGAGGTATAGTCATTGCAAATTTTTGATTAAAAAATACTTTGTAGTGTATCTGATATTTGCGTTTCCCAATTTTTCGCGAGAGTTACGGTGTACCGATGCTTATTAAAAATTCTTTTGTATTTTATTTAAAATTTATTACATTCTGTTTTAAAGATAATATTTATTTATTTATTTATTTACGGGATGTCCCCATTTTACAAAATTTAAAAATAAAATATGCTAACCATAATACAAGTACATACTAAAACTAAGTATTAAATAATGATTAAATAATTATTGTTAAACAAAGGATTAAATTAAGTAAATTAAATTAAATTTCCTGAAGATCTTAATAAAATGAAATGATCTTAATAAAATAAAATAAAATGAAATGATCTTAATAAAATAAAATGAAATGATCTTAATAAAATGAAATGAAATGAATACTCCAAGTTAAATGTCACTCATCTTTGATTCCTAACATACTCAGTTAAACTCAGTTAAACAGTGCTTAAATCTTACAGATTTTATATCCACTAGATCATGAGATTGGCTAAAGTCATTTCCCAGGATCTGAATCCTGTTAATAGGAGAGAATTTGCCATAGTTACTGTGATAGTGTTTTATAGAAAACAAAGGCATGTCTCTAAAAATTCTAGTGTTACATCTAAAGTTGATAAGACTTAATAAATCAGAACAGTCAATGGTATGATCAAGGAGTTTATGGAGAAAAACTATATCACATTTAGTTCTGTAGTCTTCTAAGGAACTGATAATTAGCCTTGACCTTAGTTCTACCGAAGACATGTTCCTAAAGTTTAATCTATAAGCACAAATCCGGAGAAACTTATTTTGAACTTTTTCAAGGGTGTGAATATGGTTAAAATACTATGGTGACCATACTATAGAAGCATAACACAGGATGCTACGGACGAAAGTAAGATATAAAATTCTATATGTGGGAACTGAAAGATCTCGAGAGTTTCTTGTGATAAATCCTAGATTTCGGTAAACTTTATTTGACAAATTGTTGATGTGGGGGATAAATGACAAGGAACTGTCAAATAACACTCCCAAATCTTTTATTTCAGTCACTCTTGATAGAAGGCTTGTATTAATGTGATAGTCGAACACAACGTTATTTTTAGATTTGCTAAGGTATATAACAAAACACTTATCTTTATTTAACTGGAGACCATTGGAAAGATACCAATTATACAGGGAAATAAGGTCTTCCTGGATCCTTAGACAATCAGGTAGATTTGAAACTTTAAAATATAACTTAAGGTCATCAGCAAATAGCAAAAACTGACAAACCTTTATTACCTCAGAAATATCATTAATAAACAAATTAAAGAGAAGAGGACCCACATGTGAACCTTGTGGGACCCCTGAACTGACAAAGATAGGAATTGAAAGTGAACCCTTTATAAAAACAAACTGAATTCTTTCATCAAGAAAACTACTTATCCATGAAAGAAACTACTCAGGAAAGCCAATACATATTAATTTAAAGATGAGTAAAGAATGGATTAATGTGTCAAAGGCCTTCGAGAAATCAGTATAGATGGAGTCCACTTGGTACCCATCCTCAAAAGCCCTGATAATGTAATCATGATACAAAACAAGATTTGTAGATGTAGATTTACCCTGCCTAAATCCATGTTGCTCATTAAACAAGAGATTCCTACAATGCCAAGTAAGATATTTGTTTAGAATTAGTTCAAACAGTTTAGGGATGGCAGATAACATAACAACAGGCCTATAATTTTTTATATTGTCTCTGTCACCGTTTTTACATACAGGAGTTATATAACTGTAACGCCACTTACTAGGGAAGGTGTTAGAATTAAATAATACATGTAAAGGTTTGGATAGACTATAGACACATCTTTTTAAGAAATATGTAGGAATATTATCAGGGCCATAACTCAGTTTATCCTTTAGACCATTTAGACTCAAAGACTTCAGAAAGTGAAAATTGGATAAATGGAATGTCAACAGAATTTTTTACTTTAAAATTGAAGTTTACTTAAATTAACTTTGTCTGAGCGATATACACTAGAGAAATGGCTCGCAAACAAGTTCGCTATTTCCTCACTTGATTCAGCTAACAAGTCATTAAAAATCATGACATTTGGAATTCCGTGGCTTTAATTCAAAGAATTTAATGGTTCCAAAATTGTTTTGAGTCTGAGTGAATAGATTCCTCAATGTTGGAGATATAAGATCTGTAGAATTGATCTGTTAATGTTTTACATTGTGTTCTAAGATCTGAAAATAAGGTATAATCAGCTGCTAACTGAGTATGTTTGAATCTAGCATGAAAAGCTTTTTTTTTAAATAACAAGTTTTTTTAAATCTGGAGAAAACCAACAAGGAAATTTTGAAGGTTTATATGTTTTTTTCGGAACAAAGAGTTGATATTGTTTCAGAAAGAACTTCATAAGAATTATTTACTGAGCTATTAATATTTGAATCATCAAAAACAATATTCCAGTCAACTGAAGAAAAATAATTATTTAGAACTACAAAATTTGCATTACTTTGATAGTCAAAATATGTAGTATTATAATCTAATTGTTTAATATTATCATTAAAACTAAGATCACAAGTAATTGCCACATGATGAAAATTATTGGGAAGCAAAGTGTCCACTGCCTCATACACTGACAGTTTCTGATAGTCTTCAATACTGTGGAAAATGAGATCCAAAAATACTCCACGTTGATTCGGTATAATATTTGATTGCCTCAGGTTCAGGTAAGGGAAGCATTCGCCTATCAGCTTTGCTGGATAGTTTTGTGGGCAGTCAACGAGCAAGACCTCTTAATTTGGGTAAGCCCAAGAAGCTAGTGGTAAATTGTAGTCGCCAAATGAATATACAGGTACATCTGGCCTATTGTTTTTAATAGTTTCAATTGCCGAGCAATGACTAAAGTAAATATCTTCTGATGAGTTTGGAGGAATGTACGCTCCACCCAAGATAACTGATGCACATTCATAATCCACTTGAACAAACATATGGTCAACATTATTAATGACAGATTTGATTTGTTTAGCTTTAAAATGGTTTCGTAACAAAATTAAAACTCCTCCTCCACGCTGCTTAGTGCTAGTTCTTAAGTTACGATCCAATCTGAAAATGTGGTAGCCAGAGTTTAACAATTCATTATCTGAATAATCTTGATTAAGCCAAGTTTCTACCAGAATGATGACATCATAGTTGCATTGGACGATGGCGGTTCGAAGTTCATTGAGTCGAGTACGTATTCCTCCAAGATTCTGATAATATAATAGTGTTTATTGCGATTGGTTTTTTGAAGTTTTTTTAGCAACTGCCGGAAGCCCCTTTGTAAATTTAATAATCAAGTCAGATTCTCCCTTCTGTTCTCGAGTACGCAACTCTGTCAAAACAGTTTTAAATTGTTCCTGTTGAAGTTTCGTTTTATCGTAGCCTATTTTTATGCCATCCTCAATGCGATTGCGCTTATTAATTGCGTTTATGACTAAATGTCGGTGTCTGGTTACCACCTTTATTGGCCTGTTTTTGCCATCAGATGTCTGCCCCACTCGTAATATCTTCATCACATCGTTCTTACCAAAGTTCTAACAAGACCAATGTTGTTGAAAATGGGAGTAAGTGCGCTGTTATCAGCATTTATTCTTATTTTACTCTACCCATAGTGAAAGAAATAAATATTTTTGGCATCCATATTGATAATAAACTCTTATGGACTAGCCACACAAGACACGTAAAGCAAAATTGTGAGAAAGGGCTCAACATTCTGCGTGTGGTTTCCAAATCTAAATAGGGTGCAGATGTTAAAATATCCCTTACTTTTTTTAATTCTTAGGTCCGCTCAATAATGGATTATGTATGTACTCTTTATGAATCAACTAGCAAATCACACCTATTAATCCTAGACAGAATTCAATATAAGGCAATTAAAATAAGTCTAGGAACTATGGTGTCGTCATCTAATTGTGCAGTTCTCGCTGAAGCACAAGAATCACCTTTATGCTTTCGAACACAGTGTTTAGCCAATAAACAGTTAATAAAGTACAGACGTTTAGTACATTATTTATGGTGTGAAGAAAATATCAAATATAGCGGTCCAGAATCTTACAAACAAATATTGGAGAATTAAAACTTCTCCCCCTCTTGCTGATGCCTTTATTGACACTGAGAGACATAAAGAACTAATACATAGTCAAAAAAATATCCTGTTTACGAAATTATTTTTGAGGTCTTAATATTAAAATCAACCATTATACTTACAAAATATCCGGATAATATATTTCTATCAAAATTAATTTTCAAATCTATACTCTGTAATTTAGGAGAGAATAAAATAATCATCTATACAGATGGATCAAAAAAAAGATTTAAAACAGCGTGTGCATTTTTAGTTTCTAATATTAACCATGTTGAGCAATATCAAGTTATACATTATTTATCAATTTATAGTGCAGAAGCTATAGCTCTTGGGAAAGCTTTAGATTGGTGTGAGATTAATTTACCTTTATCTATGGTAATTGTAACAGACTCTCTTTCAGTTTTGCATGCCATTAACCTTGCATCCTTGGAATTATTATGAAATTAATATTATACTATCTATAAAAAATAGTATATATAAACTGTAGTTTATCTTGCAGCTAAAAAAGCACTTGACTCAGATTGGAGGGTAAAAATGTGCAACTCGTCAGATATTATTAATTTATATAAGACTGATGTTAAGGTTAGATGGGAAGCTCAGTATAGAAAATCTTCAACTATATCGGAGAGTACCTTATTTTAAAATTCATCCGGTTTCACCCACAAACACTCCTCACATCAATTTGTGAAATTATAATAGATATAAGGCATCTATTATATCACGTTTAAAACTGAAACATGGACGATTTCCAGCACATCTCTTTCGGATTGGATCTTAGATACTCCGTGTTGTTTCCACTGTCCAGAAAAACCTTTAACGGGTACAAATCACGTTTTCTTAGAGTGTGAAAAATATACTGCACATACAGAAATGCTGTAGCAAGAACTGAAACAAGTCTAAAAACTAACATTCCTGCTTTATTAGCACAACAAGAGAAATAAATTATCAACATTTTAATCAAGTTTGTTTTAGAAGCAAAAATAGGTATTTAGCTTAAATATGATTAAATATATATATATATATATATATATATATATATATATATATATATATATATATATATATATATATATATATGTATATATGTATATATATATATGTGTATATGGATATATAGAGGTAATAAATTACTACAAACATTCTGTAATTACAATCCTAACCTCTGTTTTACCCCATTTGTCGTTACCTCCTGCCGTGACCTAGTCTAGTTTGTCTTAATAACAATGTCTTGATGGGTCCCTAGACGAGAAACGAGTGTCCATGTTTCATCCCGATCTTATCCTTAATTTAAAAAAATACAAATATTCTGTGGCGAATAGACATGTTCTAATGCCATCCACTCTCTACACACACATAAAATAATTACAGAATGTTGAAAACTGTCACTTATGCTTGTTTGTCGCACTAGGTTTCTATTTATTTAATATTTTTGCAGAATGCCCCAGTTTGCTACCAGAGCAACGATTTTAGGATCTGAATGTTTAAAATTTCGAAAAATGTATGGAGAAGCAGCTCACCAGTTGATTAGAATGATAGGAGAAGAATCTGATTTGCGTTCTGCTTTGCTGCTTGAACAAGCTTCATATTGTTTTCTGCAAACTAAAATGGTCAGAAAATACGCTTTTCATATGGTAAGTACCATTTTAAGTAACTTGAAAATGTACTCTTAATGTTGTTTCTTTGGCTATATTACTGTCTATATATATATATATATATATATATATATATATATATATATATATATATATATATATATATATATATATATATATACAAACAACACAGTTTATTAGGGCTGCAGTCAGAAAGATTGGCCGGGATGTTACAGAAACACTCTTCTGACTTTTGGTATAGCTTTCGGAATTGTTTTATTCCTTCTTCAAGACACTGTAATTAGAAGAATGTGTAAATATTTACAATATATCACAAATTGTCAGTGCAACTTACTAGTCGTTGAGATTATTTATATAAAGCTATGACACTCAACATTAATAACACACATATAAAATATAACATATAAAATAATGAACAAAATTTATATTTTATATATTATATTTTATATGTGTGTTATTAATGTTGAGTGTCATAGCTTTATATAAATAATCTCAACGACTAGTAAGTTGCACTGACAATTTGTGATATATTGTAAATATTTACACATTCTTCTAATTACAGGGTCTTGAAGAAGGAATAAAACAATTCCGAAAGCTAAACCAAAAGTAAAAATAGTGTTTCTGTAACATACCGGCCAAACTTTCTGACTGCAGCCCTAATAAACTTTTTTCTTTTATATCGACAGTCAATAATATCCAGTATTTCTTATATATATATATATATATATATATATATATATATATATATATATATATATATATATATATTTGAATTCTTCACAGTTTTTAATGTCTAATGTACCCATGTCTTAATAGAAACTTCAGCATTTTTGCTTCAGCGTTTGCTTTTTATTAATTTGATGATAGCCCTAAATTTTCGTATTCGAATCATTTAATATATATTTTCCTTGTCTTTTGTCATAATTACTAGATCGTCTGCAAAGAAAACAATTATTGTGCCCTGGTTCCCAAAATCTATTCCATTCCTGGTCCACTTAATATTCTTTTTATTATTACCATCGAGTTATGCTATACTGCTCTCTCACTCTAGGAGAATCTTCGGAATGACACTTTATATTCTCCGTATTTGTATTGCAAGATCCCTTTACTCTGTGATTTTATCGTTATATTTAACACGCAGGTTTGTTGTTAGATATCTTCATATCAATAGGCGCTGTTTATCTAGTTAGTTTGTTATCTAGTATGAGATTTAGTCTATTATTTATGTGGTTGGCATGTAACCAATGTATAATGGTATAGTCTATGGTCCCAGTATAGCTTGCAGTTGTTATTCTTCATATTACGGGGGCGTTTTTATAATAATAGGGAGGGTTGATTTGGAGAAGTTTTAGTTTAGTGGTTAGCTCCTGATGGAGTATGAACGCCCTTTAATGTTTTTTTCCATGAAACCGTCTGTTCTACACCGGTCGTACTGCAGCATATTGACTTTAAGTATTATACAAGTCCTCGAGACTTCGGAGGATCTGCTATATATAAGCACTTCGTCAATAACCGATAGACCTTTTTTTGTCCAGGTATATCAAGGGCCCATGTATCAAGACTAAATCGAACCTTATCATAGCAATAGTAAGTTTTGCTGAAGCTGCCTTACTATGCTGAAGCTTCAACGTTAGGACTCTGATTGGAGTCATTAAGATCTATTTAGCACAGAGACAAGAGTCCGCGACCGTAGTCGCCCTCTGCTCTTTTATATGTGCTTTATAGGCCTTGATATTTTTATTTTAGGCTCATAAGAATAACTCATTTCTGATCCATCTCGTTTTGTTTCCATATCATGGTGGTGTATCAGCATGGTATAGGTGTGTATATATATTTTATGTTTCTTGTATTTTGTTTGCGTATTTTGTACGCGTATTTTGTTTGCGTATTTTTGTATGAGTATTTTGTATGCTTATTTTGCATACGTATTTTGTTTCGTATTTTGTTGGCGTATTTTGTATGCGTATTTTATTGCATGTTTTGTTTGCGTATTTTGTCTTCGTACTTGATATTTGTGTGTTATGCATTTTAGTATTTCGTTTTTGAGTTTTGTGTATTGCGTGTGTGTGGTATAGTTATTGCACCTTATTCTTAGGACGTTCTTATTAATTGGTACAGGCTGTGTCGAGAATAAGGAATTTGTCACCCAATCTGTCCTGCGCGAAGTTGTACTTAGTTTAGAACTCCACCGCACAGTCTCAGGCGGACAAGGCCTGTTAAATGTGTGATGGCTTTTTGGACTTGCACCTGAGGATATTTGACGATATACTTCAGGTAGTTTGTGGTTGGAATTACGTTATCCTGAAATGGCAAGTTTAATACGCTCTGTTTTGGGAAACATGTTTCAATATGTGTCAATAGTTCGACGTTATATTGTCGACATAGCCCTGACTGACTTCTTCAATAAGCCCTCTATGGAGAAATTTTTCATTAAAATGCCCGTTTTTACTTGTAAATGTCTTGTTGCCCCAGTTTAAGTGATGTTTCCAACTGCTTTTGCTACATGTATCACGGTGGTCAGCATTATTTCTTTAGCTGGTGTACTTACCTATCTATTTCTCATTTCTGGATATATTCTATTAATTTTCTAATGTAGTAATTCTATTCTATTTACCAATCGTTTTCACAGGATGGCCTTCTGGAATCAGTCCTTCCAATGTTAGACAGCTGTCGTGGTCAGAACTTAATATCCATACCATTGTTGTAAGCTGCACAGCCGCAGCAATCGCTGCTATATCAGTTTATTCTACATACTTGAGTAGGACTTCGTTTTAATTTTTAATAACGTGCCTAATTTCTTACAACAGTTTATTCTTGCTAGCGGTGGTCTGATAATTGGGTGTGCCCATTAAGCTCTTATAAAGCACATTTCGCTTACTGGATCATCATGTAACTTTGTTGTTGGGCTGCTCTGGATTATAAGGTCGAATTACTTGTGCAATTAGCTCAGATGTCTGTTCAGGACTTTGGTTATCTGCTTCATCTACCACTATCTGCTGATTATTGATGGTCTCTGGAAAAAGGTTATTTTGAAAAATAACGAAGTATTGATACGCCACTATTTTTTCAAATATGTACAGGGTGTCCCAAATTGGTATGTTTTGCAGGGTATACCTCAAACTAGAGGAAATAGAAAAAAAATAGTTAATAGCTCCCCACATTATCGAGATACAGGGCGATTATTGAAAAATGTGAAAACGACAAGGTTTATATCTTCTTTATTAAGAAAAATTTTAAAAAACTTTATTGAAACTTTTGAAGGAAATAGGTATTCCAAAAACAACTGCTGGGAGAATTTTAAATTTAGACATTGTCGTACATCTGTCCCACAAAAATTATACCTATTATTTGAGACGGATACCATTTGTAGAATGGGGAATAGAAAAATGTATTGAAAATCCAAATTTTTAATCGGATAATTAAAAATGTAAACGAAAAATATTAAAATATATAGTATGTCCCATATAAAAAAACATAAGTAGGTATTATATCTTTTTAGTGAGACCCCCCAAAAAAGACCCCCTAAGTAAGAAATTTTTGTACGCTACTGAAACCTTCCATAAGATATCTATCAAAAGTTCCAATAAAGTTTTTTTAAATTTTTCTTAATAAAGAAGATATATAACCCTGTCGTTTTTGACATTTTTCAATAATCGCCCTGTATCTCGCTCTATTGATGATTTGATTGGGCAATTGTTACTTTAACGAAAAAAGAAGTCATGACATCTCCACTACTTTTTTTCTACCTCCTCTAGTTTTCGGCATACGCTGCAAAGCTTATCAATTTGAGACACCCTGTACTTGAAGTTGTGGATATTCCTTGCAAAATGATTCCATTTATTATTATTTGTACTATTACCGTATGAATTTATTTTAATATTACAGGTGTTAGCGGGACATCGCTTTGCTAAAGCCGCACAACGAAAATTCTCTTTAAAATGTTACAATCAGGCATATCAAGTATACAAAAATACAGGATGGGACCTGGCCACTGATCATATACATTATACCATTGGCCGACAAGCAAACAATTTGCAACAATTTGATGAAGCTGTATCATCTTTTGCCAAACTTTTAACAGGAGAGAGTAAACAGACTGCCCAGCAGCAAGCTACATATTTAAAAGAATATTTAACAATTTTAGGGGTAAGACCATTTTATTTTTTGGAATAAAAAAATGTTATAAAAGCAGTCTACTATCATTTATCCTATTGTTGTTATTTGAAATCAATATTGATTTTACAGAATTTTTTAGTTATTTTTAACTTATTGCTGTTTTATTCTTCCTAGTTTTAGTGCTCTTTTAAAAGAAACTAATTTTTATTTCCCTTTTTATTCTTTTTTCTTAAATCTAATTATTTTTCCATATTCATCTATTTAGACTATTTTTCTGATATGTTTGTATTGTCTTTTATTAAGCTGTATGTTTCCTTAATCGTTATGTTGAATTTGATTATCGAGAAAAATCGATAGAAAGAATGCTTTCTCTAAATCAAATATTATTTTTCAAGAGAATTGTCAGCGGTCACAAAATGAACAGGCCTTATTCGATGCTTGGAAAGCTGCCGAGAATCACAAGGTTCAACTAAGTAAAACTGTAGCTGTTCTCGAAAGACAAATAGCACAGGTACAGACACAACTTCAGGATTGACAACAAAAGTCAACCAGGCAGAAGAAAGAAAAAAAGAACCAGCAAAACAAGCAGAATACTGCACAGACGACGAGGAATTAGCCAAGGAGACGGAATGGATTAGACTAAAAGAAAAAAATTACAAAAATCGAAAAATGGATACTTCCCTTACACCACCAAAACCTGTCTCCAGAGAAATGACAGACAAGAAAATCAAAATGCGGCCCCCAGTGATAATAGAAAGCATTAAACAATACGATATCTCAAAAAAATATCTTCAATTAAAGAAAATTTTGATAAAATAAAGGCAGATATCGAGCACAGTTTTATTAATTAAATCTTGCTAAAGTACTTTCGCCTCCTAGAGCATCTTCATGGGCATTTCGTCAATTTTGGGCTATCCAACAATCGCAGAATGTCATAAACATAAAATTGTACATAACACTACACTAAACAAGGACAAACAGTTTAAAATTATTTAAAAAATAGTCGAAGCTACATTCTGGTCGGCAACAGGAGAGAGAATGTCGAAATGCCCCTGTAGATGCTCTAGGAAGCGAAAGTACTTGGGCAAGATTTAATTAATAAAACTGCTTGATATCTGCCTTTATTTTATCAAAGTTCATTTATTTGAGCATTCAACCTTATATCAATTTGAAGAAAATTTTTTTCACTACAAAAATTGTTAATAGTGATGTAATAAAATTAATGTTCAAGATAGTGAAAAGTATAGAATAGTTAACAAAAGCTTTAAATGAGGAGAATTATCAATACCACTCATATGAAAATTAGCAGGGCAGGCAGTTTAAAGTTATAGTGAAAAAATGCATCACTCTTTGTTCAGAGAAAGATATTGTAGCTGATCTACAAAACAGGGGCTACAAAGTGATAAATGTCGTCAATAAACTTAAATGGCGAACCAAACAGCCATTAAACATGTTCATAGTAACCTTTAGGTAAGATAAAGACGTCAGTAAGAGTTATGAGATTACGCACATCTTGGGATTAAGAGTGGAGATCCAGCTGGTTAAGAGCTCTAAATTAGTGCCACAATGTAAGATATGCCAAGCATATGGACATACTTTGAAATACTGGGCCAGAGAACCAAGATGTGTTAAATGCACAAAAAAGCATTTAACTAAAGATTGTTACAAGCCAAAAAAACGCAGATCCAAAATGCGTCCATTGTGGTGAAAAGCATCCTGGCAATTACAGAGGGTGTGTTGTCGCAAAAGAGATGCAGAAAATAAAAAACAGAAATACAAAAAAGGTCAACCTACCAAATCCTCCAGAAGGAAGAATAACTAAAAATAAAAAAAATGCTACTGATTGGAAAAAAAAAAACAGGGAGAGCTAGTGTAAATAAGAAATATAACGATGCATTAAAACCAACAATACAAATCTACAAATGGAAAACCAGAATGAGAAAGAATTAGACTCGACTTAATAGATTTCTTCGTAATTAAAAATATTTCAGTCAATTACCTAGACATTGATGATGATTGGGAGATTAACTCCCATTCATCCATAAAGCGATACGATCATTAAAAAAGATAATTTTCCAACATTAACTAATAAATGAACGGATTGGAAAGTTTCAAACTAGTCTTGAAGAGAAAATCAACCTGGTAGTAACGCTACAGAACTGAGAGTAGCTAGATGAAGAAGTTGAACTGTTTGTGTACAATATCCAGCAAGCGGCATGGGAAGTAGAGAAAGTAATAAGGCCAACATTTCCTAAAGCAGTAATGACTGAAATAAAAGAAAATATCAACCCAAAAAAAGCTCCAGGCTATGATTTAGTCACTGGCGAGGTAGTAAAAAACCTACCTCGTAAAGCTATTGTGAAATACCAATCTTATTAATGTTGCCTTTAGGCCTTTAGTATGTACCCAGATTATGGAAAATAGCGGAAATCATAATGATTGCTAAACCAGGAAAACCTCCCAATGAAGGTTCTTTGTATAGACCAATATCACTACTTCCTGTAATATCACAGGTATTCGAGACTCTCCTACAAAAAAGAATGAAAACAATTATTGAAATAAAAAACTTGATTCCTACACATCAATTTGGCTTTAGACATAAGCACGCGGCAATTGATCAAGTGCATAGAATCATAAATATCATTGAAAAATCATTAGAAGAAAAGAAGGTATGTTCTACTATATTTCTTGATGTTGCTCAAGCCTTCGATAAAGTATGGCATGAAGGTTTGGTATATAAACTAAAAACATTTATTCCCAAGCTATATTCTCAAATTTTACAGTCTTATATATCTGAAAGACATTTTAGAATTAAACAAGAAAACACCTATTCAGACATAAGTGAAATTAGAGCAGGAGTTCCGCAAAGTAGAAGAGGCAATAAACAAACTACAAACAGCAGTTAACAAAATACATTTTGTTAACTGCTGTTTTGTGTATAAAATACGGAACAGCGACCTCGATAAGGACGTGGCTATGGAAACTGTGGCTACAATTATCAAGAAGGCGGCTGGAAAGCATGAAAAACGACTCCATAGTCATGTGAATGTTAAAGCAATCCAGTTTCTTGATAACACAGGGCTAACTAGAAGACTGAAATAGGACAAAGCTCTTCGAACTAGTTTAAATGACAGTGAAAATGCAGAGCATGCTTGTGCGCGTGGTGCATGTTAACATTAGTGCGTTATTTATCAGATTAGAATAAGAGAACACCATAGGGTAAACTCTTGATTTCAAGCCACTCTAGTAATTTAGGATAGATTCAAATTACTTATTGGTCATTTATGACCAGATTTTAATCGTAAATAAAATTATTTCCATATTTCGCATATTTTCGTAAGTTTTCTTTAAATATTTGTCCTCATATTCTGTGTCTCCTTGTTCTGAATCTCATATTTAAGTTCTTAATTTCTTGAGTTCTAGTACCATTATCTTATTTTTCAGAATAAACTCCGGCATGACAAGGAGTCTGATGTGATTGCTAGTTTACTTACAAAAGCACCTATTGCAGAGGATTCTGGCCAAGAAGTATGTCCAATTTTGCCTGTTCCAGAATTGGATATCAAATCCTTAAGACTTTTAGCATGTCCTTCACGACCTATATCGACGCCTGGAAAATTAGCAGCTACAGATATTACTCTCAATGAGTCAGACAATGATGTAACAGACAGCAAATGGACAAAGCTTGAGGAAATGATTGTTCACGAAGCGGAAGGTGTAGCACCTTTGATATTCAAACCCATGGTCACATTGTATGGTATACGCCAATTAGAAAACTTGAAACCTGTAGCTATTATTAACGAACCAATTCAACTTTCTTTGAAGCTGGTGAATTCTCTCCAAACACTACTTAATATGGCAGATATTCATTTATTATGGACCTTTAAGTCGGAAAATACGCAAATAAGCAATGTACCAGGAGTTCAAAAACATGATGCTATTATTAAAACTTACGTTACAAAATCATTAATCATCGCAGGAAGTAGTACAGCAGATATTATTCTCTCTCTTATTCCTTTATCAGAAGGAACGCTGACAATAAATAGTTTTTGTTATACATTAACCAGTTCAACTGGAAGCACAGGAAGCAGTAGTATCAAAGGGAAACAACCAATTAATATCCCTGTGTCTAATCCAAAGAATGCTAGTAGTGATTCTAGTGAAGAAAGTACTACCAAACCCTTAGAAATTGATATTGTACCTCCTGCGCCTTGCCTACAGGTAATATTTTATTTTAATTTTTTACTTTTAGAAATTTACTACACTGATACCATAATATCTTTACTATGGTTACCTTACAATTATTTGACAACTAAAAGATAATTGTCAAATGTTGCTTGTCCGTCCACGGCTGTCAAACAATTCGCTTTTTCTAGGTCTACCAACAGGTGGCACCAGTGTTGAATATAATAATAAATTGAATTATTTTAATACGATATAGTAGTTATTTACGCGACAAGTGCATCAAGTGGCCCTTTTTTTCCATGAGTAAAAAAAGACACTTTATGAATGTGTTGCATTATATAATATTTTTCAACAGCCCTATACAAATAATAAAATCAAAATCGATATTTGGAACATTTTAATTAAACATCTTCAGTAAATTACATCTAGTGACGGATACATATTGATTGAATTGGAAATTATAGAAAATAATACATTAACAAAAAACAACTAAATTATGAATACTTTTTTTTTATTTTGCCATGTGAATATTGAAAACCCAATTGTTTGATTGACTATGTGAATTTTTAATCCAGTCACATTTGTTTCTGTTTGATTCATGGATAAAGCTTTATTTAAATTTTGAACATCTTAAAGAATCCAATTCGTCTCTGTTTTATGTGATGTTTCTCATAATGTGATGCTGAATCATCTTCTAGATCATCTTCTGAATCATCATCTAGATCTTTGTAAAACGTGTGAAGCTCAGTTAATTTTCCGGGTCCGATTTGTCTCCCTTTTTGAAGAGAGGTATTAGGATGCTTGATCTCCATTCTTAAGGAATTGGACTACAATAGGTGGTGTTTGTTTTTCTATTGGCTTATTAGCCACTTTATTTTGTTGCGGATGGGATAACGAGGTATCTATCTTCCTCTTTTTGCTATTTCTTTCCTTTACTCTAAGCAATTCAGATTCTTTCGCCAATTCTTCCTCATCCGTATGGTATTCTATTTTTCCCTCTTCTTCTTCTTTTGGGTTATTTAGGATTTGTTCCAATTGAGCATATTTAAAGATCAAGTTCTTAATCTCGTCACACATCAAATTAAGCACGCACTGTTTTTATATTCCTCTGTCAGGAATCATTTTCACCCTTTGTTTGTCTTCATGCTGCGAATAATTGTTGTTCGTTATTTGATCTTGCGTGGTTTTCCTGGAAAAATTCATTGTTTCTTTGCATTAAAGGTACTTCTGTAGGTGTAGTCGGAGCTGTTGGTAGTGAAAATGCCATTTCAGTAGTTCAAACGGCGAATTTAATTTAAAGAATAACGTTTCTTTTAAATAATTCGCCGCAGTCCGAACCTGTTCTGTGTATACATGGTTCTGATAAAAACTCTGCGATAAGAGGCTATCAGGATTGACTCCTCGGAGACAGGCTTTTTCTGTTTGCTTTTTCAAGAAGATAATTTAATTATTAGATTTACTATTTGTCTGGGTTGGAAAATTAAAGCGAAGTTTTTACATGGTAATAAATAGTTTTGCGATTAAATATGTAAACAGGAATTAGAATAATCTTGATAATAATGATCTAATATTGAAATATATATACCTGTTTTTATTCGCTAAAAGCCAATTAACTAAATGGTTAATGGTGTACTACTTAATGTACTAGCGTTTTTACTTGAAACCAATTAGCAATAGGTAGTTGTTTGCTCGTTGTTTAATAAAATGTATAAAAAAGTGGAAAGAGATGAAGATCGCACCCTCTAAGGGAGAGCGCCCTACTTTCTAGAGAGCGTTCTACTTTTTGCCACGTGCTACTTGAATTTGGTATGTGTGTTTGTTGAAAAATATAAATATGGAAGACAGGCCAGAATTTAATATTCATTTTGTCTCATTAATTGAGAAATTTCTAGGTATCTATGACAACACAAGTCAGTCATTCAAAGTTATTCATCAATAACTTTTTTAATTAGCCGATCTGTTTTAATTCTTCAATGGCTAAAAACATAACATGTTTTTATTTTTATGTCTAATTTTTATCTAGATATTTTAAACACGACCAGACTTATAGATTTTTGTCTAGACCAGAGCTATACCTTACAAGCTGGTGTAAAACCTAAAATTGAGCCAATATATTTTTTAATAGTTCGTCTATCTGACATTTTTGTAAAGAAAAAAAGCTTTTATTCTAAAAAAAATTGTTAGCTTGTATTGTAAAACTATAATGTTTACAATAATAAAACTATTTGTTACGATATTTATTAGAAAAAAAAAAACGTATAAGCAAGAGATGAGGGCTAAAACCACTATACCTTGTTACTAGAATACATTATTTTTATTTACCTATTTAGGCACATGTATACAAAGCTATAAAACACAGTGGTCATTCTGTCAAGGCAGGGTACCAGTAGGCCGATTAAAAAAATTACATAGTTTATTTCTTATTTCTAATGCACCATTTGTTGGTCTGCAATACCTCCCTGGTTGTATTGGATAATTATTAACTATAATATGTTCTTTCAATTGAAATGTGGGATTAGTAAAAACGTCATCATGAACACGTATAAAATTGTGTAACACACAAATAGCTTGAATGATGCTATTAATCTTGTCAATATTGCAACATATTGGCATCTCCAATACCTTGAACTTTGAAGTTACCAAACCAAATGCACACTCAATAGATCTTCGCCCTCTAGAAAGTCTGTAATTAAATATTCGTTTGTCATTTGTTAATTGTCTTCTGGGATATGGTTTTATGACACGATCTGAGAGGGGAAAAGCTTTGTCTGCTGTAAAATAGTAAGGAATACTTGCATTATCATTTTCTCCTGGCAACGGTTTAGGTTCGGGAAGATCAAGTTGGTCGCTAGCTACTGCTTTTCCAAATGCACTTTCTTTGAATGCTCTGCCATCACTATTTCGTCCTTATTCCCCGATATCAACCGACAACAATAGCCCGTCTTCGTCAGCCACAGCTAACAATACAATAAAAAAATATCCTTTGTAATTAAAGTATGCTGGCCCAGATTTCGGGGGGGCTTTAATCCTGATATGCTTTCTATCAATAAAGCCACAGCAAGAAGGCAAATTCCAAAGTTCCTAGTATCTACTTGCTGTTTTAAGCCATAATTCCCTTATTATATTTTGGCTGGAGTACTGTCCAAATTGCTGTCCAAATTTCGCCGGATATTATTTAATTCTTTAAATACATTAAATCCACTATGCCCTTGAATCTCTTTCCAATAAGGGTGTAGCCAAAACTGACGTTACGGACAATTTTTTTTCATACTGTTTATGTTTAAAAGTGTTAAGTGTTTAAAAGTGAAGCATAACTTCATCCTCAGAGGACGAAATTATGAATTTTGAAAAAACTAGCCTGTTCTAATGTCATGCTACTTTAGTGTGCGCTACCTGTCACGCCAGTGCCATACCCTTGCTATGTCACTGCCATGTTACATGTCACGCCACTTTGGTGGGCGCTCTCGCTAAGGAAAACACCAAACAAAAGTCAGGAGGACTAGAATATGAAAGAATGTGCTTCTGAAGATATTTTCTTGTGGCATTTTAATGTTATTTATTATCTTTAATGAGTATCATCAGAAGTTTAATGGCAAATTCGTTTATTTTATAGCTTCGAAGTCTACTTCGGAAATTATTCCAAAACTTTTTTCTTGTACTCACTGAAGTTTACAATGGAATTTTCTGTTTTTATTCATGAATTTAATTTTGCATAATCCATATTCGATCCATATGATATTATTTGCTCTAAAACCTTTGATCTATTGATTTGGTGTACCAAGACCTTCTTAATTTACAGGTATTATTTGCTGAGTTGAATACGGACTTTTTAATGGATGAAATACGCCAAGTTAAAGTTACTTTTTGCAATAATAGTACTGTACCTCTCCAAAACATCTACATAGCAACACCAGTTCCTCATATACTTTCCGACGGTGAAGTAAAAGAAGACATTAGCTGTAACCCAAGTGACCTAAATATACCAGCTCTCAGAGACAAAATGATTAGGAAACACCATGTAACAAAAATTTATGTAACTGGCAGAATTTTGTTACCCGGAAAACAAGCATCCGCATCTATCTGGATTAAGGCGCCCCTTAAAAAAGGAGTTACTAAAGTAGATTTACTTATTTATTATGAAAACCTGTATAGCTTTAATATTCCTAGGTGAGTATTCTTTGTATTTACTTTATTTTCGTAGTTGTACACAGTTTGAAGATCTTTGGCTATATATTTGAATAATACCCTATCATCTGCTGCTCGAATATTATTTAAGCGGAGAACACATCTAAGCGACCACGATCGCGTTTGCGTCCACGATGGCGATGTCGATCTCGGTTTCTTTAGAAAGAAGCATTGTAAAAATTTAATAAAAGGTATGCGTAGGCGTTCGATTTTTCCATTTACAAATGCAGATATTTATGCAGATTATTTTGCAGAAAAAGAAGAGACTTAATAAATGGTATGCGTAGGCGTTCGATTTTTCCATTTACAAATGCAGATATTTATGCAGATTATTTTGCAGAAAAAGAAGAGACGTTTGGGTACATAACATAAACCTGAGGCGCAAGCAACAAGGAGAATTTCATAAATTGTACCCAGAACTTCGCAGAGATGAGAACCGTTTCTATACATATTTTAGAACGAATTTTGAAAGTTTTGATGACATTTTAGATCAGATAAAAAAATCACCAAACAACAAACAAATTTTAGGCAACCATTGATGCTACCGGACGATTTTATTTTTAAAACGTACGTTCTTGTAATCTGGATGGGATAGGTTGAACAATATATGATATTTTTTACAATTTCAATAAGTTTTTCGATATCCATTTTTATTTGCATCGACGCGACCAGCGATAAACGTAAATTGCTGCATTCTGAACGCTAAACTAATTATATCGCCGCGATTGCCGTCAGAACGCTGCACAAATTTCTTTGATCGCCAGCAGGTCGCGACCAGTATGTGCTGGTTCAGTTGTTTCGCGTTCGCTGTCGTGAACGTAATCGCGTCGTGATCGCTTAGGTTTGTTTTCCGCTTTTAATCCACCAATACTCACATAGCGTTTTGTTACACAAATGGGATATAAGCTATTTGGAGTACAAATGTGTTTCGTGAAAATTTGTATCTTGTCGTTGTCACATTTTGGTGATAAACTATTTTCATAAAAGAAAGACTCAGTTATCTTCACAAAAGATAATAAAAAAAAGTAAATAAAATAAACTCTGCAAACAACAAAAACTGCCACAAAAATATAAAAATCATTCACTATTATTTTGATTTTCTTTGGTTTCATATTTTATACTGGATGGACATGGTTGGAAGTTGGTATCTTCTAACTGCTGTTTTGATTATTTTTGTTGGTGGTTCATTTCCAGTAAGAACAGTTTCGTGTTTTTCTAAAACAACACGATCATTTTCTTTTAACGTTTTCGGAATCAAATGAACAGCTGATTTTGTTTGAATTTATGGTTTTATTGGTTCTATTGTTATGGCATGAAGACATTTTCACTTGGATGACCCATTTTATAGACAAATAATATATTTATGCCGACTATATTCAACATCGGTGAGTAAAGATGGAGGAAATGATAAAAAAGATAAGTGAAAAATTAGATAGTATGGAGGAGATGTATAAGAATAGAACAAAAAATTGATGTGCAAAATAATTTTCAGCTAATAAAAGTGGAAGTGGCAGAATTAAAAGCCAAAAATGTAGAATTAAAATCAGAAAATAAAGCACCTGAAAAAAGAATAGAAGAGCTAGAAAGAGAAGTAAGAAAGAAAAATATTATAGTAGGTGTATGATATAACAGAAAAAGAAGGTGAACAAGGAAATGATATGAAAAATAGTATAAAAATATTGCACTTAGATTTCAAGTTCCACTAAATTTTGAAAATACCGACATAATAGATATAAAACGCTTTGGTACCCAAAAATATAATAGCGCGAGACCTATATTGGTGGAACTTAAAAGCGTTACCAAAAGAACAGAAATAAAGAAGCAATCTAAAAAACTTAAAGGAATGGACATTAACCTAAGTAAAGATTACTCTAGGGAGATAAAGGATCAGAGAAGAATACTTAAACAACACTTAAAGGCAGCAAGAGAAAAGGGTCAGAAGGCATCCCAATGTAGTATTTTTATTAATCGTAATTTATTGTCTTTATTTATTATCAAAGGTTCTACATTTATAACACTTACAAGTTTATTTAAAGTCTTTATTTGTACCATATAACTAATTTATTTCACACTAATAATTATATAATTTATTTACATTTATTACAATACGTGCGTTACATTTTAAAAACTCGACGCGATGTTCAAAACTAGAACTAGGACTAATTGTTTTCAACAAAATTCCCTCCTTAAATATAAAATACAGTTATTGGAGAATCCCTTCTAATTCGGACGGCGACCCTCTCGAAAAGTCAGGTTGGCAAACTGGTTTTTCAGCTGAGCGGTGAAATTACTAGAATAGAATAGAATTAGAAATAATATGTTTACAGTTTAATGCGAATCATATATTTATCGTAACACCAATTATAACAAGCTAAACATGGACGATAAAACATATACTGTAGAAAGCTTAGGATATATGAGAAAGCAGACACAAAGCGAAACTGTGAATAATAAAACACCTCAAGGAAAACCTAGAGGAAGAACATATACTGAAAGATCACCAGGAGATGATGAAAATAAATCAGAAGACCACAAAAAATACTGGGGCAAAGATGTTAGGGCATTTTCATACCAAATACACTTTGATAATAACCATAACCAAATAATTTTAATCGGATAGAAGAAGGACTAAAAATCGACAAAACATGGATACCAATATTAAAATCCACAAAAACCCTTCCCGCAAAACACGAAGAAAGAAAAGCTACTATAAACGACGACACGCCCCCTCACGCCGAAACCAGTGGAGGGGAGGCGAGTAAAAAATATAAATATGGCCTCCACAGTACACCGCGACGTCAGTTTCAGCTTACAAGCGCACTGTTGTATAATCCGGATGACTTATTATTTTTCAATCTAGCAACTGCTTATTTCATTTCAGCTACTGAAGGAGGGTTTCCAAAATGACCAAACAAGAAAAAATTACAAAAACCGATTATTCTGTAAAATATGTCAAATCAATTAAAAATAAATGCAACAATAACGGTATTATTTGTTACTGTTAATAACTTTTAAAATTCATTTCAATATCAAAACATCATTTAAAATTCATATTTAAATATTCAATCTCAAATATTTGCTTTCATTTCCAATACATATAAAATCTACAATACATATGTTGATATACATTACATATACACTTACTGTTTGTGAGACACTGGGGCACTATTCAAAAAACGGGGGTTTCATATACATGGCAGAAAACTAGGGAAAAATTGAAAAAAACGATATATGGCTTGGGGGAAAGGAATCTGTCTTACTTTGTTAAGACAACTTATAGGCAAAAGAAATGAAAATTGATGCACTTTGGCATCAGATACAGGAATATTCAAAAGCTAACAAATGCCAGCCACGTTGGGCGTCAAATTATAACGAATATTTTGCCTACCACATAGGGTACAATTATAGGGGTTTGGAAATTGGAACAGAAGTTACTGGGGTGGAGATAGGGCAAGCAAAATAAACGATACTGTGCGAACGGCACTCAGGGCTTATTTGGAGAGCTGGGTTGTGGATAAGTAAATGACAATGGGGTTGGATTGGGGCAACTACAAAAAAAAATTAAACAAATGATACTTACATAAATCTCCTGGACAAAAGGGCAAATACAAATAACAAGAAAGACCTCTAGCTATTTGAAATGGGACGCCGCTTCGAGAAAACTTCCCGCTGGAGGAAAGAAAGGTTCTTCCTTCCCAAAAAAACACAAACGGAGGTTAGGAGACTTTTCTAAAATAAATAATAATCAAATTGGTTGGAGAAATAAATTAAACATTTATTGTTGTCTCACTACAAACAGTTACAGATATTACATGGTACAAAATACTATATTAATATTTACAAAGATTTATACCAAAAATAACAAAGAAAACTTACCTGTCATCCGTTTACAAACTCGGGGGATGCTACAAAACTTACAAAAAATAGTTAATGGACTATAAACATGTGGCAGAAATAATTTATTGCAAATAAAAAATTATCTTTTTAAATAATGAAACAATTTATTATTATTAAAACAAATGTCTGTCTTTACTTTGAAATTTAAAACAAAACAAAAGGTTACCTCGATTTTCACTCTATAACTTTAAATTTCTAAGGTCGGGAACTGGAATTTAAACTCCCTGTCATACGAACAAATTCATCTCCACTGGAAAAGTATTCTGAGTATTTGAGGTTGAAATTGGGACACTGCACACCTTATAGACGGCTTCTTAAGGAACTATACAATGGAACATGTAGAGATTTATTTGGAACGCCGTTTTTTAAATATTTCACAATCCGAGACGACTTACAATTAAAAAACAGTGATTACCTCTATCAGAGTTGACACATTACTTTGGGTGTACATCACTTATTCTTCGACAAATTTGCCGGTTTTTTGCAAAACTACATAACGACCGTTCCCTTTGACCAAATCTTTCAACCTGACTTGAATTCCCCTCGACCTCAATATCGGCCGGGCCAGTTTTGCGTCTCCCCTTTCAAATCTAACCTGTTCTCGCAACCGGAACAACAAAAATTTCTCGTTAAACATATCACAAAACGACCTTGAGTCGAGCTACTTTTAAATTCGTAGAAATAACACGTATTATATGGATAATTTTAACGTCCTAGTTAAAATCATATTTTGGAATTTTTCTTCTTTTACCTCACAATGTAAACAAAACTGGGCAATATTTCATACTTGGCCCAGGGACGTCTTAGAAAATTTTTATACTTGCATATCGATATTTTAAGTAATTTTAACATGCTACAATAGAAATAGCACATAGCTATTTTATCTTTAAGTTTTTCCTTCGCATGAATTTCTCTCAAAGAACTGATGTTATAACTATTGATTGTTTTTTTCTTGAGATCTTATTAGTTTTCCCTTAAAATTAAAGTCTCCTATTAGAGGATTATGATCCGACGCGATGTCTGCTCCAGGATATGAGGCGACCCATGTTACATCGTTTTGAAAGCATCTATTAATTATAAAATAATCTATGGACTTATTTACCCTTCATAAACCTGGCGTAACTCTGACTGTACCTCCTTCTGCTCTGTGTCTTCCATTATTCGTTCAGAGGTTTCTTCCCACGAAGTTATAGTTTTACGCCATTTTGTATATATATAATACATACTCACTTCTTTGCTCGCGTCTCTAGGAATACCGAAGAAAAAATGATTCTTTTTCTTGGTTTCCGTTACGTAGATTCATTTTTTTTACTTAATTTTTTGTGGATAATTCCATTTATCTTTTTAAATATCATCAATCAAATAAAAGGCAGATATCGAGCACAGTTTTTTATTAAATCTTGCCCAAGTACTTTCGCTCCTAGAGCATCTTCAGGGGCATTTCGTCAAAATTAGGCTATCCAACAATTTGGTAAATGTCATAAACATTTAATATTACATTTAGGGCCATACCTCACTGGGACTCCATGGCGACGTAGCCAGCGACGTCGCCACGGCTACTCCTGGCTACCGTAGGTCGCCAAAACACGTCGCCAACAACGCTGCCAGCGATCACCACAGTCGCTCTCGTTATATAGACAGAAATGGACGTGGAAGAAATCGCACTGTTATATTAACTAATTCCTCCCAACATTTAATTTTTAAGTTGCGATCTGAGTAATCATTTGACGCACTGTTCCACAAACATGGTCGATTTTCGATTTCTACAATAAATCTTTCTGTATCAAAACTCATTTTGCTTCCTAGTTTTCAAAGTAGCGACTGGTTGGCGACTGAATGAGTGACGGTACGTATACTCTCGTTTATATTGCTGGTATCGTCGCCAAGTGGCCAGGGTAGCCAGTCGCCACAAGTGGAACTGTAGACACTGGCGACGCCTCCAATTCGGGCCCGTCGGGAAGTGGTCGCCAAGTGAGGTACCTGCCATTCGTTTTAAAAGAATTAATTGGAAACGTCGCTGGCTACGCCGCCATGGCGTCTCGGTGAGGTATGGCCCTAACACAACAACAATATAATGTATATATTGAAATTATATATATTATATTATTACTTTATGTAGAACAGATTTTTTAAACTATTTGTCCTTTGTTTCGTGTTGTGTGAATGTATTATTTAATGTGTATTACATTCACCAAATTTTTGGATAGCCTAATTTTGACGAAATGCCCCTGAAGATGCTCTAGGAGCGAAAGTACTTGGGCAAGATTTAATAAAAAACTGTGATTTATATCTGCTTTTTATTTGATTAAAGTTCATTTATGCGAGCATTCAACCATATATCACTTTTTTAAATATCGTTCCGTGTACTTATATTCATTATCGGTTTCATTTGCATCGTTCGCCTTCGCTTTTCAGTCCTTATCGAAACTATGTATCGGCTGTTTTGACAATGGTTCTTTTTACAAGTTATCGCCGATCTGTTGCTCAACCTTGATCATTTGGGCTTAAGACCAGCTATGGTAATTTGTAAGCTTCTCGCCCACAAATCCACAAATTAACACAAGACGGAGTTAACCCAACTAATTAATTCCACTAATTCAAATATATACTTGCAACGTATCATGTTGAGGTTAACTGACAAAAAATTATAGTATATCATATAGTAATCTAATCAAATTATAACAGAAATATTATAACTTCATCCAGATTAATAAATAATTTACATAAACACAATATATTAGCCCCTTGGAACCTTCAGTACCTATTATCATTAGACTCGAGAGCAGTGTATGATTTATTAGTTATGTTTTTAAAAGATAGTAAAATAACCATGTAAATAATTACACATTAGTTAATAACGTAACCTTTGTCTCTAACCCAATTGTTTAAATTCCTTTCTTACCGTGGCCTAGTGTTGTATGTAAAAAAAAATGCCTTGATGGGCCCCTAGGCGAGAAGAGAGTGACCCTGTTTACCTGTTTTGTATATTTATTTTAATATAAACTCAGACAATCTTTTTTTTACCATGTTGAGTCTGGCTGAATGACTAAAAGTCTATGCCAAAAAAAAAAAAAAAAAAAAAAAAAATCTAATCAAATTTATGGTTATTATTTTGCAGGTATCGGTTGGTGAGGCATAGTTGGGATCTATTGGTTCAAGAATCCCTATTGATCGATGTGTCAACTCAAGCTAGTCATAACTCAAAATCAGTGGAAGAATTAGTGTTAGCAATGAAGATAACAAACTTGAATAAGACTTACAGCCCTATAATGACTGAAATAAAGTTACTTAATGTTGGTTTGCTGAGCAAATATTGGACATTGACAAAAGAAGTAGTAAAAACTAAGTATATCGTTCTAAATTCACAGGAATCGGCGCATATTTTACTCAAAGCTAAGAGATCGGTACATGAATCGTCAAAATATAGTAATGTATCACTGACTATGGACCAAGAATTAATTCAGAGTTTATCGAGCTCATTCATAAAATTTGCCAGAAAACTTGAAAGACCGTGCCTGACAATGTATGATGACCATGAATCTTTTAACTTTAAGGAAAACAAAGACGGTATCTTACTTGTACAATGGCAAGCTATGGTATCAGATGGAAATAGCAATAGAGTAGCAAACGGTCAGACGAGTATACCTATAGAAATCAACCGAAGAGATGAAGATGTGATTCAAATGGAACGAATTCTCTCAGATACCTTCATACACGTTTGTGATAAAACTATTTTAGAAGAGGAAAAAGCTCAAAATACCCAGAAGCAAGTTTCCTATAATTTAGTTTACCCTGCCTTTGTTTCCCATAACTTTTTAGAAAAGGGAATTTGTTTAGTACCTGTAAAAATCCTACTGCACAGTATTGTCGACGATAAAATCCTTGATGTCTTTGTAAATACCACGGAACCGAGGTAAGTTCAATTTTTATTGATAATAATTTTCTACTGTACCGATAATTTCAAAAAGCGTCATCATATTTTTTTCCTTTATTCCTATACGACTTTCGATTTATTAACGTTTCTCCATATAACTTTCATTCAAGTAATACAAATACTAACTTACTGCACGAAATATCTCGCCTGTTTACCGTGGATGGGTTGTTAGTTAGCCTCAGCAATGACAGACCTGGCTATGCGGATGACGTAGTCATCTTAGTCCATGATAACTTTAACGGTACATTCTGAGATATGATGCAACAAGCTCTAACTAAAATTACAGAATAGACTTCAAACATAGGACTTAACATAAGTCCCCAGAAGTCCAAAATCATGAAATCAACCAAAAGGAGCAGAAAAATAATTTCCAAAAATCTGGAAGAAGACCATTGTTATCCCTAATATTAAACCAAGAGAAGATGAATTACATGCCGAATCGTATCCTCCTATATCCTTAACATGTTCTTCATGTAAACTTTGAAAACAATAGTCAGCAAAAGATTAATGTGGAACCTGGAACACAATGATCAACTTACCATCGAACAAGTTGACTTTAGACCAGGTAGATCTACAAACAACAACATTATCGGTCTATTCACGAAGCTTTTAAAAATAATCAAAAATATATGGCAATTTACTTTGACTTAGAGAACAACAAAACGGAATACCGCAAGGATCGCTTATCAGTCTTACTCTATTTTTAATAGCAATAAACGATATAATAAAAATAATTGCGAAACCTGTTCAGGTAAGACTATAAGCTGATATTACAAGAACACTTAAATCAACTAGTAAATTGGTCCCTAAGCACCGGTTTTAGTTTTTCTTCCACTAAAACAAAATGTATAATATTTAAAAAAAAAACATATGAGAGACCTAGTAACAAAGTCGGCAATCTCCATCATTTTGCCTTTTGAGTAAAACGCAAAACAATGATATACCTTTATTTTAGGTGATATCGAAACAAATATAGTTTAATTTATAAGACAATGGCAAAGGAGAGCAAATAGTGAAAAAACTTTACCTAAATTATTAGCAGTTTTTTTGAAATTGAACAAAATAATGGAGAATGGGGTTTTGATACTAAAAGGTGTATATTGCCGGTTTTGATACTAAAATTCGGCAAGAAAATAATAAAAGGTTTTTATGTTACCTTGGAAAGTTTTACAGATAATTTTATTTATGATAGCTCACAAAAATAAAACAGCAACATTTTGTTTTCAAAATGATTTAATTTAAGAAATAAAATATATATTGTACTAAAATGAAGAAAGTTCTTTAAAACCTTACAAGATGCTTGTTTTATTATTTCTTCAGTATTTGGAACTGTATCAGCACTTACTTCCTGAACTGCTAGCTGCTTTAGTTGATTATTATTGAAGGTAATATCTTTAAAAAACTTGAGTTCTTCCATGGTTCTCCAAGTATTTCCAAAGTGCTTAGTGAGAAGTTTATCAACATCTTTAAGCTTAAGTAAATTTACTTTTTGCAGACCACTTTCTATAATAATGGGGTCAATCATATAGATTGTAAAAACTTTCTTGAAACGACTTTTAAGTTTTTTAAAATCATTTCTGTAATTAATTTCTCCTCTAATGGTAATATTTCCAGTTTGGCATTTTCTTAGGAAAAAGCGCTTTGTATTTTTAAAAGAAAAATGCCATGTAGCAGTGGGTCTAAAAACACTTGAGATGGTTTCTTTCCAATTAAACAGTTTGCAATTTTGTCTTAGGTGAGTAACTGTATCTATTTTTGAAAACTATTCCAAATACGTTTTTGGGTGCTATATAACTTGCAGTTTTTTACTATCTTTCTCAATATTACCAAAGACACTATCAGCTGGCAAGAAAGAATGGCCTACACCGGAAAAATTACCTCGATATTTTGTACATGTTTTGGTGCTCTTGATGAAAGCCATTTGCAACACATTCCAATTAGCGTAGTGTTCTTATTTTGACCACTGCAGCCATCTGCCATTAGCCTAATGGTGGTTACTTCAGAATGAAAATCAATTTTGTTAAGCCTGTCAAAAACGGCGGAAGAAATTTCGTTGGAACCTTTTCCAAATTCGTCCTCTGTCCAATAATACGAAAATACATTTTTTTGAGTAAGCTTTGATTGAGAGGTTCCCTGGACTATGGTAAAATTATACACATACAGTTGCCTAGAGTAGTAGGCACTTTGGTCGGGGACCTTAGGAAGTACAAGGTTCTTTAAGCGACTCAAAAAATGCCTTAACCCTTAGCTTATGAATTTTTCTTTCAACAATCAATTTGTCTTCTCTTCTTCATCTATAGATCTTTTAATTTTTTCTGCAAACTCAATTCATAGGTAACACACATCCCTACTGGGAGTAGTAAAGCTAAGGTTATACTTAGTATTAAAAATCATTCTAAAGTATGATGAAAAGTGACAGTAACGCGATTCAATACTTTTTAAAGTATTAATAAATTTGGGAACTGATTCTTGTTTTCCTTTAAAATTTGCAGTTTTTCTGTCACCCCTTCTTTTTCCGCAGGTGCTTCTCCTGTTTTTACAAATGATTTCATAATGTATGTGAGACGATGTTTCGTAATATTTAGAAAGGTTTTTTGGCACACTGGAATATTTTGCTTCATTACACTATTCCTTACAAAGCATTTCAGAGACGTTGTTTTTGCTTCATATATAGAGTCTTTTGGACGGCTAAGTTTAGGTAGTTGAACTGTGCAAAATTTTAGAATAAATGAATCTTGTCTAATCTTGTCCTTAGCTGCATAAAACGCACTATGAAAACACTTGATATTTCTTAATTGTTAGAGAACATTGATAAGCCTTCGTTTTGTGACTGCAAAAAGGGAATTGTGGTAACTGTAATGAAGAGTACCTGAAAAGATAACATTTTTCAAAAAATATTTGTAATACTGACCTTATCAAATTAACAGTAGCTTGAACAAATCATTAGTTTTTTTATTAGTTTTTCATAACATGTAAAATAGTTATAATAGATCAAAAAAATTATATGGAAAGTTCATGGAGATTGCCATGTTTGATTCTTAGGCTAAATGTATATGCTATTTTATAGGCGCATAATGCTGTTTTTGATTCTTATTCTCTTTATTTTTGTATAGTGTTTTAAAATACGAATAATTTGATGTAACTAATACGAAATAAAATTTCTAGGAATGTTATTTGATCAAAACATAAATTGGAACAGCCATATTCAGCAACAGTTTTCTCATGTCGAAATGGCCTTAACTTTTTAAAGTACCTAGCTGACAGAACTTGGGGTGCCTATGGTAAAACACTGCTCTTTTATATAGATCCTTGATTCGTTCCAAAATGTATTACATATGTGTCTCATTTCCTTCCCATTACAATATATCACAAATTCTCCATAGTTTGTACCCTTTCCGTTTTAGTCATTGTGTAGACCGTTCTAATCCAAGGTAGAATACTACTTTGAGTATATTGTTTTACACCTATAAGTAGGTTAATGACCTGGTTTAATGTGGACAGGTACTGGTTCCCAGACGTGCTTATATTTAAGTGTCATTTGCTACACATTTGGTCTTGGTTATATCGTCCAAATTCGGCAGACAGAGCTTCATTTATATAAAGCAGGGAAGACGAGAGTGTCAGTAAGTTAGAAGCTTTATGTGACATATCTCTACCCCGTTAATTACATATTACCTGTATTAACGATCTCAAAATCATTTGTAGGAATGTTTAATAATTACTTTTTTTTATTTTAGTGTAACGCAGCCTGAGATTAATAAATCGAGTTTATTTTGCACCTATGCTTCCAGTAATTTCTGTTGGTTGGGAAATAGTAAAAACCTCAGAACTTTACACCCTTTGACAACCGAAAGTATTTTGTTAACAGCTGCTGTTTCTGGACCAGGTACCTTTGACATAGGTACATATATAGAGGTGTTCTGTAAATCAGCAAGTCAAACCGAAGAGTATGTGTTACAGTCTTGTCAAATTCACCCAACTTTAGTTGTAAAAAGTATATAGCGGACTTTGGAAATTAAAATTTCTAATAAATATGTACAATAATTTCCATATTTCGTCGTTCAGCACGCTACATTACCATACTGCTCTGGAGTGAAGCAGAAAAATTATTTATCAATATTTCTTATAAAATGTGATATTTTTGTTGCGTTAGTTATTAAAATGACATTTATTCCCAATAACGTTAAAAAAAATAAAATTACAATAATATATTGAGGTAGGTTAAGTTGTTGATAACATTTTTAGTTGTAGGTCTTGTTAAATTCGTTCACACTTAATTTACCCCAAATTAAGTGCATTTATTTAATATTAGTAGTAGTAAAATGAACCTTTCAAGCGTTAAAGTTTTGTTTCCCTTTTTCTGAAGCCGTTTCTTGTTATAATGGTCATAGTGTAGCCAATGTCTTATTGTATATCTTCCACTCGTATAACCTTCTAGCTCAGGTTTTAGTGTTAACAACTACTAACATAGCCAGGACTGACGGCTTTACTTGCCTTCCGAGTCACGGTGGCGGCTCAATTAAATTAGAAATTGTCTGTTAGAGCCGAAGCCATTCCTAGCTCCCTTTGCACCAGCGATTTCTCTCAATCCAGTCATTTTTTTCCGGCCATCTAGTTCCATTCTCTGGAGGAGTCCACATACATATGCTGCTTCCTATTAATGGTATTGAGGATGTTGCCTTCTACTTTCATCCTCCGTCTGATCTCATCATTTATGTCTTCGAGTTTGGAGATCCTACAGCTTCTTCTCCAGTAATTTATCTCCATGCCTTTAATTTTTCTTTGTCTCTTTTTTAGGATCCATACTTCATATCCATATGTAAATACACTTTCTATTATTGCCTTATAAATCAGACGTTTGGAGTGTCCTGTAACTTTATTATTCCATAATAGGGAGTTGAATTGTCTTATAGCTCTATTGTATGTACTTTAAACAGTCTAGGAGTAAGTTTTGCACCCATCCTTATACTACTAGTCGCGTCTAGTAGTTCACTTTCTGTCATATTATCTTCTATCCAAGTTTGGATAATTTTTCCATTTAGCCGTTCAATCGGACGCAAAACACTGATGCCTCGGTAATTTATACACTTTGACCTAGTGCCTTTTTTGTATATCGATGAAATAAGTGCTTGCTTTAATTCATTTGGGACATTTAGACATCGCTTAAATATAGTTGCTTTAATCAGCTCTATAGAAATGTTCTTGAGTCCACACTTCTTTCCGTTGTTCATTTGTTGGGCAGCTTTTTTTAACTTCTGCAGGGGAAGTTGTCATCTTCTATGAAGTTGTCAATTAAAATTGTTATTTGTTGTCTGCCAAAAATTTGTCGCTGTCCTCTATCAGCAGAGACAGTAATATTTATCTGCTCCAATTAACGAAATACTTCCATGTTCCTTATAGTCTGTTCTGTCTTTTAATAGTTTTCATGTTTTACTGGCTTAAGTGTTTCCCTTACAGTTATTTAGCTCAGAGCCTGTTTGTTCCCACAAATCCTTTTTTGATTTATTTGTTGCATTTTTTTTACCTCACTTCTGGTCCTAAGGTATTCGAATCGTCGCCAACGATTTCTCGTACAGTTGTATCTTTTCGTTGACAAATGTTTTGGTACTATCACTTCACTACAGGTTTTTCTTGTTACAATCTCTATTTCGTTCGTTAACTTCGTTAACTGCATCTTAAGTTTTCGTATAGTTCATTGAGTGAACTCTCTGTCGAGAGGTTCTGCAGTTTATTCCCAAGTCTGAGCTAGTACATAAATTAGTGGAATCATCATCAAATTTCCCAAATTGTACTATGTGAGATTTAGAGATATTTCATGTTCTTTGTTTTCTTTTGAAACAGAGTATATGAAGGGAAAACACATTTTAGCTTCTAAAAAAGTGGTCTGACCCGCTTCTTGCCTAATAATAGTATAGTCAATAATCGACTTTATATTAGTGTTGTTTGTTTCCAAGTAAAACAGTGTATCTCTTTGTGTTGAAACCATCCGTTAACGATTTTAAATGTTTGCTGATAGCATAAATCTATTAGTTTTTCACTGTTATCATTTCTCTTGCCATGGGATCCTACTACTGAGCTGTTGGTGTTTTTGCCAGTTTTGCCATAAAGCTTGACAATTTCCTAAAGAAATTACTTTTTTCTGCGTCAGAGTCGCCGTTACAAGGTGCATGAGCTTCAATTACTACTAAGTGTATACTTTTAATTTTATTTCTAGTTGGACTATTCTCTCGTTAATTTTATTCCAACTAATGAGGAATCTCTGAAGTTGTTTCTTCACCAGATTAGAAACTTCTGCTTTTGCTCTCATATCTTTGGGAACTCCGCTGTATATATGGATGTAATCGTTTCGTTCCTCAATTCCTCCACCCTTCTTTTTAGTTTCTGTAAGTGTGACAATGTATACGTTGTTTTTCTTCGGTTCTTGGGTTACTTCCCTATATTTATTGGTTAAATTTCTCCAATTACAGGTTCCAAAAATTATAGTACTTTTTGGTTCTTCTGCTCTATCCGCCAAATGAGATACGGTATTTCTGCCGTCAAGACCGTTGACCATTCATCGTCTGTCAGACAGGGTTCTATCAGCCGGAGCCAGCTGAACCCTGGTTTTTTACGACGTTGTTACTTATCCCTCTCCTTTCCCATCTCTTGCAAATGGGACTCCAGGATTGGGACTGGTACAGCGGAAGTTAATTGTTAAAGTACAATCATATGAATTTTATTCCCAGTTTGAATATCTTTAGGTTGGAACCAGGGCTTAATTTTAATTATAACTTCAAGCCATGATCGCCTTTTGCATTTTTACTAGAAACGGCCATAGTAAGAACAAAATAAAAAATAAGACGTTTAGTTTACATTGTAATAATAATGTTAAACCCCAGAAATGAAGGGCTACCTCCGTTATTTAAAAGACAATAAAATAAGAACCCATACATAGGTTATTAAATCGGTGATTTTCATTTATTTTTCCTTATACTAATTTCCAGATTAAAAATTTGGTTATATGAGTGGCAGTCTAAATGCATTAGGGACTTAAGTGATTTTAAGTTGTTACGAGGATTGATACCCTTGCCCCACTTCCAATAAAAATTTTGCAAACATTTCACTTTTAATTTTTCAACGTTCTCAAAAGAAAAATTGTTCGATCTCTGCAAATCACTGATTTACCGCACACATAACATCATTATCTGAAGAAAATCTTTTACCACGCATATGTGCTCTAAGTTTTAGAAAGTCTGTAATCGATGAGAACCAAATGTGGAGAATATGGCAACAAATCAATGATTTATTAAATCGAAATTATTAACAGGGATTCGACTTAATTGCTAGATGTGTGTACAATAAGTAAGTTGTGAAAATTTCACCATACAAATAAGAAATTAAAAATACGTTATGATAAAGAAAAGACAAAACTCATGGGCTTATTCTTATGGGCCTATTCCGTATGATAGGGGTGATACAATGGACGCGTCTAAGGAGGTCTGGGTGTCTGAAGGGCTCATACATGGGTCTTGCCCCGATCTACCATAACCATAACTATCTGTTAATATTAGTGGTACTCACCTTACACACAATTCTTTTAAGTTCAGTTCAGTAGTAAGTATATTATATAGCATATGGTATGATGTACAAGTATCTTCACTTGTCTAATAGTTACGTTGATCTTACAACACGAGATCGTGGACCTTTTTAATCCTCCATTCTTGTGTAATACCGGTTCTATTTTTATGTTCGTCTATACACAACTGTCTGCCACATTAAAACTCACGGCACCTTTTCACAATGTCATATGATACTGCAGATTCCCCTAATATATCCACAAATTCTTATTCTTAATATCTATCTAATCACCCTTTGTTGCTCAATACTATATATTTTGATACTGAGATGTGACTCTCTAGTTCGCACATCTACTGTAAGCCAGCTTAAACAAGACTTGTAGTTTTCCTACGTTACTCTATACAGAACAGGTAACCATGCGAGATAATGAAAAATAATTGTTTTGATTTATAAATGGGTGCGGGGTGAAGCAAAGGGATCAATCCTCATATTTTTATACACTTCTTTTCTCGTTCATTATTAATATGCAGATATTGTATTTTCAGATATTGCTTTAAAGTTTCGAGATTTATTATGCTTAGAATTATCCAACCAATAATGTACAGACTACCACTTTAAATCCAAAATATTAAAAAAAACTTGTTTAACTACTGGAATAAGGTCTTATTAGATTGTTTTAATTATATAGTTTATTCTTCATGTTTTCAACCAAAATACTTATGCAATATTTTTTTAAATCCTTTAAAAAAGGAATCTATCCAATATTTCTCAACTGATATTGTTTGCTGTGATAATGCCACATTATCAGGAGGAATTAATTTCATTACAATCACAAAATAATTCTCATATTACAGCCATTAGGCGTATTTCTGCTATTTAAATTTGAAAACTGAGGATACGCATATATATTGATAAAAGTCATGTTGTTTGCTGAACGACTAGTTGTCAAATAGTGTAAAATAAGAGATATAATATTTAATAAATTCGTGTTTTTATGAAATTGATTTTTTATAACATGCACATGATCAAAACTATCCATATCATTATTGACTTCCCTATAACTTTACAATTTGGATATAAAAACCCATAGTAAAGTTTTAAAATACACTTGTACAAAGACGACCCTGCTCCCCCTTTTTATTACCGCCTACAGACTTACTTACTTAGAGACAGCCAAAGCAACGCCAACAAGGAAACAGATGGGACATTTCAAGGCTCGATTTACCTGATAATGAACGCCAATATCAGGCACTGATCCAAAACAAATTGCAGACTCTGGAAGAAGAAGAAACATCAACGCCAGAATTGACCATAGACCAGAAATGGCAAAATATAACGAACGCCATAGAAAGTGCCGCAGCGGAAATTATAGGAAAAGAAAGGAATAACAAGAAGAAAAACCAGTGGTTTGACCAGGAGTGCGAACAAAGCTTGCATCAGAAAGCAATCAAGAGGCTAGAGTTACTAACACCCCCTACAGATAAGAACAGGGAAGACAACAGAGTATAACCTTAGTTCTTTATAACCTGTAAGGACCTCAACAGAGGTCCTTACAACAGAGTAAGGACTCAAACGAGAAGACTTTTGAGAAGAAAAAAGAAACAGTACCTAGAAGCGCGAATACAGCAACTAGAGGAGGAACATAGTCTAAACAGTTTTATAAGGACCTAAAAACAATGAAGGGCAACACGACCAACAGCCCAAGATTTATAAAAGATGACGCAGGACAATTGCTCACAGACGACGAGGAGATAAGCCGCCAATGGAGAAAGTATTTTGAGCAACTCCTAAATACAGAAAAACCCACAACGACAGGGCAACAAAGACAGTACCAGTTAGCCGAACCTGAAATACCAGGGCCCACACTAGCTGAAGTAAAGTCCGCAATTTCGTCCCTAAAAAACCATAAGGCCCAGACGGCATACAGGCGGAACTACTAAAAAAAGGGGGGAGAAACGCTCCACCTTGAGATATATCATCTTATAAAAGAAGGCTGGGAAAGAGAAGAAATACCGAAACACTGGCATGAAAGCCATATATAATAGTACCTATCCACAAGAAGAGAGACAAACAAATATGTCGGAACCATAGAGGAATAACGTTAATCAATACAACGTACAAAAATATATCCATAATACTGTCTAGAAGGCTAACTCCATACGCAGAGGAAATAATAGGCGACTACCAAAGCGGATTCAGACCGGGAAGCTCGACCATAGACCAGATATTCGTCCTACGCTATGTGAAACTGGGAATTCAACCGCGATGTACACCAAATCTTCGTGGACTTTAAACAAGCTTACGATTCTCTTAGCAGAGAAGCATTGTGGGAGACCATGGTAGAAATGGGAGTACCTGGAAAGCTGGACGATTAGCACAGGTGAGCACGAGCACAGATAACGCTTCCGCACTAATCAGAATTGGCAGCACAACGTCGGAGGAATTCCTCATTGGCACCGGGCTTAGACAAGGAGATCCTCTCGCCGTCCTGCTATTTAATTTTGCACTGGAACATGCGGTAAGGAAAGCTCAACCACAACTGACAACGGATTTGCCGCCCAAGGATCAAAAATACTATTGGCGTTTGCGGATGACGTGGACACAATTCCACAATCCACCAGAGATGCAAGAGAAAATTTTTCACCCTATTCGAAAACGAAGCCAAGGAAGTTGGTCTGACGGTCAACGAGGACAAGACCAAGTACATGGTGATTACGAAGAACCCAAGACCAAGGGTTAGACAAAACGTAACAATCAATGAATACAACTTTGAAGTCGTCAAAGAATTCAAGTACCTGGGAGCGATCATAACATCTGAAAATAAATATGAAAAGGACGTGGCAGCCAGGATCATTGGAGGAAACAGGGCATATTACTCATTAATGACCGTACTTAAATCAAAAATACTCTCAATACCAGCAAAAATAAGAGTGTACAAGACAATAATTCGTCCCACAATAACGTATGGAAGCGAGACATGGACTCTGAACCAGCGGGAAACGACAAAATTATAGGCCTTGCAGAGAAGAGACAACAGGAGAATGGAGAAGAAGACACAATGATGAACTCCAGACAGTATATGGAGATGAAAACATAGTAAGCTACATTAAAGCAAACCGAATAAGGTGGGCGGGCCACGTACTAAGATCGAGTGACGAAAGACTCCTGAACGCCACATTCTGGGAAAGGCCCGATGGCAGAAGGTCAGTTGGTCGCCCGAGATAGAGATGGAAGGACGCAGTGGCCAGTGATCTACGCAAAATGGAAATACAACAATGGGAAATAGCTGCTCAGGACCGACAACAATGGAGGGAAATAATAAACGCGGCCAAGACTCACAGAGTTGTAGAGCCAAATGATGATGATGACAGACTTATTTGTTAAAAATTGGTATCCATTTTCCAGACACTTACGATCCAATCCTCTCCCCCAAAATTCGTCTTCCCTTTGCTGACACCATCCTATCCTAAACAAATCAGAAACTCCAGCAAGTCTAATCAAGCATTTCTTGAACTATTAACCAAATATGGTAGCTGTTACAAAGTTTACACCGATGGCTTCAAAAAGAAAGACGAAACTGGGACAAAAATCTACTCATCAGATTACTCACCTTTATTATCCTTCATCTTCAACAACGTTCTTTGCTGAACTGTTTGACATACTAAAAGCATTAGTTATGATAGTAAACAAAAATAAAAAGATAAATATCATTATTACAGATAATATAACTTAAATTACTGACTTAAAAATATATTTTAAAGAAAAGGCTATACAATGTGGCCAGGATAGAAGCACTCCCCTAACAAGCTGTACGTAGTTTATATTAACCATCATAAAATTCTAAAAATAAAAGAGAACAAGTAACCTTCACTCGCCTCCCGATTAATTATGGGACGTGATTTAACTAATGGTGATTTAATCACGGCAATTTAGAAATCACCGGTACATTCCTTGCTAACTAGATAATCGTGATCAGTGGCCAAATATCAGTTACTAATTTCGTGACCGTCTCACAAAACGTGTGTATATAATAAATTTTATGATGTTCACGGTGACTAACATCTGATGATTTAATAACGATGAATATTAGGAAGGATGAATTAGTACTGGCTGCCTAACTGACTGAAAATTACAAGGTTCTGAGTTGAACAGTAAATAGAGAAATAGACAGTTAACAATAAATAGAAACAGTTTATAAAAAAATAAGTGCACTTCTAGAGTTAATTTTTAGTTTTATTTAAATCACAGTCACTGATCACGGCATGATTTAAAAATCACAACGTTCACCATCACTATTCTGGATTGGTCATACTCGGTTAACACATGACTACTTACTAAAACGTGCAGATAAACCTGTGTGTGATTTGTGTGAAAGTGTATTAATGTCAAAACATTATTTATTGCAGTGTCCCAAGTATGAAGTGCAACGAAAAATGTTTAACATACCATCAATACTAAAAAATCTTTTCATCTTCCTCAGATACAGCACGTCATATCAATAATCTAGTATTTTATTTTTTTTTTAATTTTCTTAATGCTTTCTTTACCTCTCCCTCTTCGATGTTTATGTTTTTTTTGTCGTCACTTCTGATGTGGGTGGTTCATTATCGTCACCTTTAGCAGATAGGGATCGATACTAGTCTTCCCATGTTTTCTTCTGAATTTGTCTCGTTTTTATTAGTTCGTTCATTTCTTTTCTTTACCCTCTGGTCATTCTCCATATGTTTCCCTGTGTGTTCCGTAGAAATCATGTTCCATCTGTTTTAAGAAGCTCACCCAGTATTCCCTTTTTATTTTTCTGTTCCGCGGAACACTACTACTACTTGTTCTAATTTGTCATAAAATGTTCCCTTATTGTTTGAGGTTTGTTATTTTCTGGGCCTTATACTCCCATGATGTTCAGGTCTTCCTTCTTCATTCTTGTCCTTCTTATTCGACTCCTGTATTAAAGGATGTATTGATATTCAAACGCCACGTTTGTCTTTGTGCCTTTCCCACGTCCAATGATAAAACTTTATACCCTGCAACAAAATGACGCCAATGCTAAACTACTTAGTTTTATATACCACTACACACACCTTCTGGCCTGGTTTGCCTTTGTTTATTACTAGATTGTTTTCCCCTAGCTCTTTCTTTTAACTCTGTATGAGTTCTGCGTAAGTCTCTTCCTTAGGTTTGGTAATGAGTACCGCACCTTTTTTATCTCTAGCTACTAGTTGCGTCTTTTGTTTCTTTTACCATATATTTTTTCCGTAACTTCCATATCTCTTAGCGCCCACTTTAGCACTTTTCTTGATATCTCATGGTGTTTGTATCCCTACTTTTCCTCTACCCAGATATCTCCATACGACCAAATAAGTTCCTGGTAACAGTCAGGAATTTAACGATAATTGGTTCTCCATCTGTTTTAACTTGTTTTATTTTTGTTTTGTTGAACGTTCATGCCCGTCCAAGTTCTGATATTGCGAAGCCATACTGCCTACTCCTCTTCGGCCCTCTATCTTCCCTTTAATTATTATTCGGCGCAGGTTATATTTGTCATTTCTCATTATTTGGAAGAAGAGGTCTTTCACTACTTTTCAATGTCTACAGTGAAGCGGTATTTCAATAAGTTTTGAATAACTTACGTTTTGGAGACGATACAGTAATAATGACGGATAACAACAATGATTTACAGAACGTAATGCAACGCCTTAATGAACGCTGTCATGAGTGCGGACTGAAGATAAATTTAAAGAAAACTAAATGCATGATCATGACTAAATCTGCACATGCAAATATCCAATTGACTATTGAAGATACTGCAATTGAGAGTGTTAATAAGTATAAATACTTAGGAACATGGATAACATCAGATGTAGACCAAACCAAAGAAATTAAGACACGCATGGAAATAGCACGTGCATCATTCATTAAACTTAAAAAGTATCTTTGTTGTCGGGATATAAGGTTAGAACTACGCCTGAGAATACTTCGATGTTACATGTTCTTTACTCTTCTTTATGGCTTGGAAGCGTGGACACTAAAACAAGTCCATCTGAATAAGTTGGCCGCCTTTGAATTTTGGTGTTACAGAAGAATCCTACGAATATCATGGATTCAAAGAATGTCAAACGTGGAAGTAACTAGAAGGATAGGAAATAAGGCGGAAATAATATTAACTATCAAAAGACGAAAACTTGAGTACTTAGGACATGTGATGAGAGGGCAAAAATACGCATTATTACAACTTATTATGCAAGGCAAAATCCGAGGAAAGCGAAATGTGGGAAGACGAAGAATATCCCGGCTTAAGAACTTAAGGGAATGGTTTGAATGCAGTAGTGCCTAACTTTTTAGAGCGGCAGTCAACAGAGTCCGCATAGCCATGATGATTTCCAACCTTCGATAGAAGATGGAACTTAAAGAAGAAGGTGGGCATTCACCTTGTTTCATTGTGAAGGTTATATGTGTTGACTTGGTCTCATTTACTCTAATTCGCCATTTTTTTAGCCACGTTTCTATTTTATTTAGTCTTTTTTGTAAATTTTCTGATGCTTTTGTGGGACTAGAGTCCATTGCCAGTATTTCGGTGTCGTCTGCAAAAGTAGCAACTTCTGTGTTGCTGCTGGATGGGAGGTCTATAGTTTAAATTAGGAATAAAGTAGGTCCTAGTACGCTTTCTTGTGGTACACCTGCTTTGATAGGGTCGATTTGAGTGGATTTATCGTGCTGTTTTACCAGGAAGTGTCTATCTGATAGATAGGATTTTAGGAGTGGAAAGAAAGGATATGGCCATTCTTTTTTTATTTTATAAAGTAGGCCTTCATGCCAAACCTTATCGATGACTTGAGTGACGTCTAGGAAGGCTGTAGCGCGTAGATTTTTTTTACTAATCTGTGGACCTGTTCAATTGTCCCATGCTTTAACCTTAATAGCTTTGATAGAAAGATAGCTTTGATATAAGCAAACTTATAGTTCTATAGGATTTTGAGTATTTTGGTTTTTTTCCAGGTTTTGTTGTCAAGAAAATCTGTGAAATTTTCCATTGACTCGGAAAGTAGCCTGTTCTGATGATGGCGTTGAAAATGCGCTGCAGATTGCAAAGTACAGTTAAAGTGGGGCTTCTAAGAAGTTATGAATCTCGCTATAATTGTCGTTGGGATCTGATTGGTTTGGTTCAAAAACTTTTATTAGGTGTTCAGCAAAGGCTGCCGCTTTTTCTTTGTTATCTCTGGCCCATTTACTCTGCATGTTTCTTATTGGAGGACAATATTTTGTGGCTGTTTTAGATTTTTTGTTGCCTTCCAAAGTGAGTAGTCTGTATGTTCAGAGGCTGCAAGAGAACCTAGGTAATACTGAATACCTTTAATAGTCGGGGTTGCTGCAGTTTGTTTTATGGTTATATAGAGTTCTTTGCCTTCCTTTTTGAATGACTTTGATTGATCCAAGAATAACTCTAGGGAAGACTCAATCTGAAAATAATTTTTACTGATTCCTTTTATAATTCAAAAGTCTAGTAGGTAGGACAGTTTTCTTGGACCACTGGTCCAATAGGTTGGTTGGCCAGTACTTAAGTATGTTGACTTGTTATCCGAAAGTAATGCCTTGCACTTAGTTGTTATGACCCTAGAACCCCATTGTGTATGTTTGGCATTCCAGTCTGCACCAGCTATATATCTATTAGCTAACGATCTGAGAAAAACTTGGTATTGTTCCATTTTATTCTTATGTTTTGGAGGACAGTATATGGTAGATATTAATATTGGCCCTGTGAAGTCATGAACGCAAACTGTTGTTGCCTGTAGGTAATCTCGTTTATATCCTTTCATCGTGTGATGTTTGATATTTCGTTTAATTATTAAAGCACTCCCTACATGCGCAGTTCCATCTGGATGTTTGGTATGATATATGTATTATAGCCTGGTATTTTAAAGTAACTTTTATTTGTACAATGTGTTTCACTTACAAAGCATTATGTCTAAATTATTATTTTGTATAAAAGCACGGATTTCTTGCGCGTGTTTTAACTTGTGTACATATTTTTGGATGTCCCCTCGTCCCAATTTTCCTCTATCAAACATATTATTTAGAACATTTTATCGATTCCTCCATTTATTAGCTTCTTCCTCTGTTATCAGGATTACCACATTATCCAGCAACTTTCCACTTTCTCACATAGTTATTTTTTCATATGCCTCTTCTGGCCATTCTTTGTCCAATATTTCCATCAGTTCATTGGTGCGTTCTGCACTCTTCATTTTTATGTGGCTCCTTCATCCTTCTTCTTTGTACCTCTGGGTTCTCCTCGTCATTTAGTTCTATACATGCCCCTAGCTCCTCGTTAGATTAGATTAGATTAAGAGAGGTGGCCTTTCGGCCTATTCCACTGCGACCTTTTCAGATCTATTGTGGTCCTCTAGTCCTAGATAACATTCTCTAGCCTGACCCTTTTTATAAAGTCTAGTAGCTTCGAGACTGTACCTTCCATGTAGCTATTTGCCGGTGGATTTTCTTCTCCTAATGCAAAGAACCGCACATTTGCCAGACTGTCACACTGACATAAAATGTGCTCTGCTGTTTCTTCTTCGAGGTGACAGAATCTGCACAGGTCATCATCTGATAATCCCATCAGCTTCAAGTGCCTATTCAGCTTACAGTGCCCTGTTAGAAGACCTACTATGACCTTGACTGTTTTCCTGTCTTTGCTTATTAGGTCTGCCGTAAATTTTGGCGAATGTTCTGTAATGAACTGTTTCGCCTGTCTTTGTCCTGGTGAATTCCTCCACCATTCCAGAGATTTGCGAGCTACCCACTTCCTTGTAGCCGTTCTTGTTACTGATTTAGCAACTCCGCAGAAGGGTTCCGGTCCAATGAATGGCAATGATGAGCCTTGTTTGGCCATTTCATCTGCTTTTTCATTGCCCTTATGACCCTCGTGCCCCGGTACCCAGGCTACCGTAACCTTGCTACGGTCTCCTAGTTTATTTAGGGCACACACGCAATCCCATACTAGCTTAGAATTGACCTCTACGGAATTGAGTGCCTTAAGCGCTGCCTGACTATCTGTGAAGATAGCAACTGAACAGAACGTTCTTTCCTGCCTTTCTATTTCTTCCACGCAGTGATGGATTGCAGTTATTTCCGCCTGGAAAACTGTCACATCCTTAGATAGACTTACCGGGAAATCTATCCCTTGATTTGTCCCTACTATGCCGGCTCCCACACCCTCCGATGTTTTTGAGCCATCCGTGTACCAGGTAGCAGCAGCTTGTATGGGTACACCTTTATTCCAGTCTTCCCTGCCTGGTATCTTAATTGTGAACTTATTGTTAAAGCTAGCCTAGCTCCTCGTGGTTGTACTGTTATTATTTTCGTCTATAGTTGTGTTGTTACGCATTTTCTTGCACTCTCTTTTCTGTTTTCTCCTATAATTCTTCTTCTTCTTCTTAGTGCCATTTCCCCACAGAGGTTGGCAATCATAATGGCTATTTTTTTTTTAAACTTACTGCTGTAAACAAATCAATTGATCTGCATTGATACCAATCACGTAGATTCTGCAACCAAGAATTCTGCCTTCGGCCAAAAGATTTTCTTCCTTGAATTTTTCCCTCTCTTATGAGTCTCAAAATTTCATATTTTGGTCACCTCATCACGTGGCCTAGATATTACAGTTTTCTTGTTTGTATAGTAGTGAGTAGTGATTAGTTCTGTTTTTTTTTTACCAACCCTTTTCAGTACTTCTTTATTTGTAATTTTATCAGTCCATGATATTTTTAATACTTTGCAGTATAACCAGAGTTCGAAAGCACTGCAGTGTGATCATTGGTTTCATTGACCAAAGTTCACAAGTACTGATATTTTTCTACTTGTTCTATCACGTTACCATTTATTGTCAATATGTGGTGTATATTTTTTTTTTTGTAATTAGCATATATTGCGTTTTTTTAGAGTTTATCGGAATACCCATCTCAGCACTATTCATACTTAAGCTTTCGATTAGATGTAGGTCTTCTATACTCGTTGCAATCACAGTGTCATTTGCATATCGTAAGTTTATGAATTAATTTTCCTTTAATGGTAACTCATGCATTGATATTATTGAGCGTGTTTTTGAAAATTTCTTCAGAATTTTAAACAAAGGTGGCGATCAAACGACACATCCCTGTCCTCTAAAGACCTTTATTTCTTTGGCCTGTTGCCCATCCATTTGAACTATAACACTTTGGTTCCAATCTAATATTTGGATTATCTTTATGATTTTACTGTTAATGTGCTTATACTCATAAGTATTGATATTAGTTTTTCATGTCTTACTCCATCAAAAGCTTTTTCGTAGTCAACAAAGCACAAGTGTAGGTCAACGTATCACGACATCGCTAAATCAGTATATTGATTGCAAATGTCCTCGAGTACCAATTCCATTTCAGAACCCGAACTGTCTCTCACTAATCTCCTGCTCTAGCTTTTCATAGATTCTCTTATGTATTACTTTAAGCAGTACCTTTAAAGTATGACTCATTAGGCTCAGGGCACCGTTTTGCTGTATGTTTATAGGGATGGTTATAAACGCTGAGTTCAGCCACCCTTGCGGTATTATTTCGGTATCGTACAAATCTGCCAATACTTGAAAGTTACCCTCTTCCACTAGTTTTAACAGCTCTACAGGTATTTCGTCTAATACAGCTGCCTTATTACTTTTAGAGTTTTTAATAGCATATTTGGTTTCATCTATCGTGGATCTTTTGTCTCTCTAAAGGATTTAATTCTTGTATCTCCAGCATTTCACCTCTTTCATCTTGGAAAAGTTCTCTAACGTATTGCTCCCATCTTAATTTCTTGGGTAAATCTATTAGCACTACTCCTTTCTTGTTTTTATGTGTCCTTGTTGACTTTTTTGACGCATTCTGGTCACTTCTCTTATTTTTTGTGCATATGTCTCATATGTCGTATATTTTGTTTCTAGTTCTTCTATCCTTTACAATGTTTCATCAAATACATTTTAACTGTTTTAATTTTTTTCCTTAATTATTCATTGTTTCTTTATACTTTTGTACATCTTTTCCTTCTTTCTTCCATCTGTAGTAGGGTTTCTTCTGTCATCCATTCTTTTTTAGCCTCTGACCTATGTTGTGTCAAACTGTCAAACTGAGCTGGTTGCAGTAATGTTTTTAATGTTATTCCACTTTTTATTTATGTCCACAATTTGTTTGTTATCAGTTAGTGTTTTTTGCATTTTAGCATTCACATTATTTTTAATTCGTTATTTATTTCATCTTTTTTCAGCATTGTTATATTAATTTTTGGTTCTTGTCTTCTTAATTTTTTTTAAATTTTATTTTCACGACAGCAACTAACTGAACTATATTACTATCTACAGTACTATACTTTAATTCTCACATATTCCGTTTTATGTCACACTAAATCTGACTTATCTTTGTTGCACCCTCTTTAATTTTCATATTTGTGTTTACCTTTATTAGATTTATTAATTCGTCCGTGCATCCCTTTCATCTTTAACAGCACTCTTTATATTTTTCTTTTTAGGTTAACTTTTTTCTTATTTAAGCTAATTTCTTATTTAATCCCTTCTTACCGTCCTCTCAGGTGTTCTGTATCTGTATCTGTAGAGTAGGGAGGGCGAGTTAAGTTTCACAGCACTTAGGCCACAATTGACCCATTGTGCATCCTCCCAGGGAGCTGTCACCCTTAGCTCATTGTCCATCCTGCCAATTCTAGGAAGGTGGACAAGTCACCAGGAGACATCTCTCTTATGTGGGCAGGTGTTGGCCAGGACTCGCCGAACGCGTACTCTCGTATTAACGATAACTCTGGGCATTCACATAGGACATGCTCTACAGTTTCGTCTTCTCGTTCACACTTCCTACATAGAGGTGTGTCTGCTAGCCCCAGTGTATGGAGGTGTTTGCTTAGTTGACAATGACCAGTTAAAAAACCAACTGCCAAACGTAGGTTTTTCCTGGTCATTCCCAAGTACTTCTTAGATGTTGACTCTTCAAGGTTACTTAGTGTTACCCTGGCAAGTTTACATCCTTTCCCTTCTTCCCATCTTTTTACGGTTTGAGTATGGGAGTGACATTTGACAATTTCCGCGATTGTTGTAGTTGACCAACCAAAAAGATCCCCAGGTCCTAAGAGTCTTAGGCCTGCCGCCTTCCTAGCTAATTGGTCAGCAATGCGGTTGCCTTTATTCCTATTGTGTCCTTTAACCCACCTCAGGATGATGGTATTACCATCCGAAGCTTGGGTTAGTGACTTGTGACACTCCATTACTAAACCTGATGTGACACGTGGTCTATTCAAGGTTAGTAGCGCTTGTCTGCTATCTGTGCAGATGATTATAGTTTTACCTGCTATACCTTTTTGGGTTATCTCTTTTGCGGCTATGGAGATACCAGTCAGTTCTGTCTGAACTACGCTGGCATTTTTGCCCATACCCCACTTTATTCTTAGGTTCAGTGATCTGGAGTATATCCCGCATCCTGAGCCTTCTTTCATTTTGGAGCCATCGGTGTATATGCAATAGGCATTTGCCACGTTTGTCTCCATGTACTGTCCTGTTTCAATTTTGTAGGGTTTGTTGAAGACAAACTTTGGTTCAATTGAGTCGCAGCCTGCCTGTAGAAGTGGTAACGCATCCAACTCTTCTCGCCAGAAACGAGTTCTCAATTGTCCCATTCCTACATCAAGGTTTGCACCAGCTGAGCGCAGTCGCATCATTGTCACTAGCGCCACCTCTTTGACATATATATCTAGAGGCGTGATGCCAATGATCAACTCCATTGCAGCAGTTGGTGTTGTTTTCATGGCACCTGTTATATTTATGCAAGCCATCCGCTGAATATGGTTTAGTTTGTTAATCGCTGTTGCCTGTAGCACTTTTGGTACCCAAGCAATAGCTCCGTAAGTTAGCATTGGCCTAATGACAGCGGTGTAGACCCAGGCGATCACCCTGGGCGTGAGGCCCCAGGTGCGTCCGACCGTTCGTCGACACTGCTCATAGGCAATATATGCTCTTTTAGCTCTACCATCTAAGTGTGAGTTCCATGTTAACTTCTTGTCAAGGGTAATACCAAGGTACTTCACCTCGTCAGAAAAATTTAGACTGTAGTTTAGAATCCTTGGGGGTATTAAGCCCGTGATTCTTCTTTTCCTGGTAAAGAGGACCATCTCAGTTTTCTTTGGATTTATAGATAGTGAGTGTTCCTTGCACCATGTTTCTATAAGTCGGAGAGCAACTTGTGATCTCTCACATAGTGTGCTCTCAAACTTACCGCTTTGCAGGACAGCAATATCGTCTGCATAGGCTATTGTGTAGAAACCGTTGCTGCTGAGTTGGTCAACCAGGGTATCTAGAACTATGTTCCAGAGTAGTGGTGATAGCACCCCTCCCTGTGGACAGCCCCTCGTAACCATGCCTCTAACAGAAACGTCTTCTACATTTATGCTTATTGCTCTATTAGAGAGCATACTGAATATCCATTCGCTTATGGCCAGGGGAACATTCCTGACGTTGAGCTGTTGGGTGATAGTTGGGAATGTGGTTTTATCAAACGCTCCCTCAATGTCTATGAATATACCTAGGGTGGATTCTTTATTATCCAGCGATCTTTCAATTCTTCCCACTACATGATGCAGTGCAGAATCGGTAGATCTTCCCGAAGTATATGCATGTTGATTTGGGTGAAGTGGGTTATGGACCAGAACTTCATCCCTTATGTACCTCTCGCATAGCCTTTCCATCGTTTTCAACAGAAAGGATGTTAGGCTAATTGGTCGGAAAGCCTTTGGTAGGGTGTAGTCCATCCTACCTGGTTTTGGTATGAAGACCACACGTACCTCTCTCCACTTCCTAGGAATATATCTCAGAACCAAAGAGGCTCTGAATATTTCCACGAGGTGCGGCAGAAGGATATCCAGTCCCCACCGTAGTAGGGCTGGATATATGCCGTCAGGCCCTGGTGATTTGAAAGGGGTGAAGCACAATATGGCCCATTTTACCTTTTCCTCATTAATCATTGTTCTGGCGAGATGCCAGTCGTTTGTTGACGGTATGATTGCTTCTTCCATCCGGTTTGGTGCTGTTGAGACACTAGAACCGGGAAAGTGTGTTTTCATCAGGACCTCAGCACTTTCGCGAAGGTTGGAAGTTTTATTCCCATCTTCCTTCGTTAGTATGCCGACATGCCGATGTGGGTCCTTTGAGAGCGCTTTTTGTAACCTGGAAGCCTGCGGGAAATCTTCGATTTCCTCACAGAAGGTTCTCCAAGCAGCTCTTTGTCTTTGTCTGCAGACTTTTTTAAACTCTCTGAGATTTGATTGGTAAGAATCCCAATCCTCTTTGAGTTTGGTGCGTTTTGCTCTATTAAAAGCTGTTCTTGCTGTCTTCCTAAGGTGTTCCAATTCAGTGCACCACCAAGAGTTGGTTTTGCGACTTTCCTGGACCATCCTTATTGGACAGGATTTTTTATAAGCATAGCTTATTTTGTTTTGGATAGATACCGCATACCTTTCCAATTCTGTATTAGTTCCTGGAGTTGAAGCCCTTTCATTCCGCAGAGCATCTTCTAAGAGTCGGTTGTAGAGTTCTACATCCGTCCTCTTAGGGTCGCGCGATTTGATAAGGCTTTTTTCCAGACTAATATTATAGGTTAGCCAGCGGTGGTCGGACATAGAAATATCCTCCGATACCTGCCAGTTCTGAATTTTATTCGATATTTCAGCTGTTGCCAGCGTGATATCGATGACTGTTTGGCTACGAACATTAATAAAGGTAGGTTCGGTGCCCTTATTTAAGATATACAAATCTTTTATAGTAATATAGTTATAAAGAGACTTACCTCGGGCGTTGTTATCTCTGCTGCCCCAGCCTAGATGGTGAGAGTTCGAATCGCAGCCGATAATAAGTTCTACCTTCTGACTGAGACAATGGTCTACCAGATCTTCCATTTCCCTTGTTGGTGGTAGGGTGGCTGCATCTGAGGGTAGGTAGACTGATGCTAGTATCAACTCTCTATTTTTGCCCTTTCCCCATGGGCACTTCACTTTAACCGCAGTTACGTCTGAGGTGCAAAACTGCGCCATAGGGGAGGCTTTGATTTTTCTGGGAACATATATTGCTGTTCTCGGTTGTTGATTGCTTGGTAAGCTGAAAATTTGACCGTTTAGGCTGCTAAGACCAGTTATTTTGGTCTTATTTATCCAAGGTTCTTGGATTAGTGCTATTGCATCCTCCGTTACATCCAGGCGGCGACATAGTGTTGCCGTTGCCACCTTTTTGTGTTGGAGGTTGCATTGAATAATAGTGACCTTATTTTTTTCGACATCCTTGCCCATGGCTTAGGTATCGTTTCGGCTCTTTTTAGGTGTCCATTTCCTCCTCAGTTGAGGAGGGGGCAGCCTCAGTTATTTCGGAACTTCCTCCGCAGAGTTCGTCAACCATCATTTGATGATCTTCTCCCTGCTGTGGGACCAGGGTTGTCTCAGTCTCAGCAACCGCAGTCGGTTGCCGCGTGTCTGAGGTTCCTGGTTCCGAGGAGGTATCCTGCACTTTGCTTGTGCTTGTTTTTAGATACAATGAGGTAAACGTGCAGCTCAGCCTCATTGCCCTTTTCCTAAGGACAACCATGTCATCGTCTCCGATTCCGAAGACAAACAGGTGTCCTTTAGGATCCTTTTTTACCTCATGGTGAAAAGTGCACCATCTCGCGACTGCCATGTCTGGATTTTGCGCCGCTAACCTCCGCAGCACTCTTTCTGGGTCATCAGAGGTGCTAATAGCATCCTCCGGGATCCATAGAGAGGCTTTGGTAAGTTTTGGGAGCTTATCCTGACTGACAACAGCCAGTGATGCTTCCTCCCACGGTTTGAGGTCAGATGTAGCCTTTTCCAGCCATGCAAGCGCCTCATCGTCATCACAGACTACTCTGATGATCTCACCTGAGTAAGTCCACGACTTGAACGTGGGTGCTTTTACCTGGCTGCTCGAGGGTGACAAGATTGTTCTGTCCAATTCCTCGATTAGGCTTTGTTTGATAAGGTTTGCCCGGTCGGCGGTGACCTTTCCATACGGGTTTAACTTATCTATAATAGCAACCTTAAGATGTCTTAAGGTAGCTTCGGCGAAGCTTTGGGAAGGCGCAGCGGTGTTTCCACCACCGCGTGACTTCTTATGCTTCCTCGGCGTGCCCTCCGTGGAGGTACTTGGGCGAAGGCGCTTCACACCGGGGGCTGTTGGTTCCTGTCCTCTTTTGGACGTTTTGGTCCAGCCTCCGGTTTGGCCGAGATTAGAGGTGAACATTGCTGTCCATCCTTATCTGCGGCTTCAGACTGAGGTGAACGTTTTGGTCCAACCTCAGAATTTGGTTTTGGTTTTTTATTTTTCGTATACATGTTGTTCCCACGAGTAGCTAGGGAAAGCTTGGTCACCCCTGGCAGAGCCCCGCATTACCAGGGGAAGGCTTTATACAGTGGGGTTTGCCTGGTTCCCCAGGGGGATCGTTCACGACCACATAAAACCCTGTGGCCATACAGCCATCGGCACGATTACCTCACACCTTAGCTTGGGTAAGCTAATTCTTACCGTCCTCTCAGGTGTTATTTTCTTTTTCCATTACTGCTGCCAGTATATTTCTCCTATACATCCTTTATAGTCTCTACTACCCTTGTACTTACTTTCTTTTTTATTACGTATTTTTATTCCTACGAGTTGGGTTGTTCTTTCAGCAGGACGTCATTTGGGCATAGCATAGAACCCACTTTTCCTACCTACATCGTATCAAAAGGTGTTACACCTTGAGGTTGGAGCGGCGGTGTATTAGAATGATGCATAGGTGCTTATCCTAAGCATATCTATCCATAGCTATGGTTATGGCTATGGGCGTGAATACTGGACAAAGGTGGATGTCATATGATATTTGGGAGTATGCCTTATCACAGAGACAGGTTAGAAAATTGGATAATGGACAGCTCCTCCAATTCGTACTCTTTTACAATTAGAAGCTGTGAAAATATTTTACTTAAGCGCACAGCCTCCAGTGTTGCTTTGGTACGCAATCTTTGACAATAATGTTTTCTCAGTATCGGTTCCCCATGTTTAAACTTTTCAACGGTTATTTCAAGTCCGTGTCAGACGGTCAAATATTTGATCAAACTAGTTTGACCAAACTAAAAAATTGACAGCATATGACGTCACATCCTGAGTTTGATCAAATCCTCTAAAAATATAGGATCTTCTATTTGTCAAGGTCAGTTTGATCAAACTTTAATTTTGATTGGTCGAAAAATATTTAAGACAAATGAATAACAGCAGTTAGACATAACCATGACATAATGTGATGAAATTCATTTTCTTTTTTTCTTTGGTTGATAATTTGTGATTTATTTGTCTTTCTATTTTCTTATAAAATAAAAATAAAATTTTAAAATATCTTGGAGACTGGAATAAGTTTCTACATAATTGATTTATATCGAGAAAAAAGCTGTTCGAGCATCCACATTATTATAAAAAAATCCTTTCACTCTTTTTTATTTTTATTATGGATAAAAAAATTTGAATCGTAATTAAAGCACAAGCAACTAATAAATATGCAAAAAAAAAACGTTAATTTCATTAAAATACGTCAATTTGATCAAATTTGAATGATCGTGTGATAGGTAGATTTTTAAAATTTGAACAAACTGTAATTATGACGTCATTACATAAGTTTGATCAAACTAGATTGATCAAATATTTGACCGTCTGACACGGACTTCACAGAGATACACTACTAATGAAACAAATCTCTCCGATCTATGGTATGATATGTTTATTTGCCAAGAACGCATATATACAAAAATTAGAAAAACTGAACACGACTTATATACAATTCAAGTAACAACAAATACTAAAATTTACATAGTCTTATAAGCGTTCGGACTATAAAACGGCGAGAACATACATTGTCAAATAACTTAGAAAACATTTACAAATTTCTATAATCAAACAAAACTTAACTATTTAATAATATCTCCTTTGCTAGCTTCCTTATACTTTAAAATTGGTCAGCTAGAAGATCACAAAGTTCAACAGAAACAGACTCCTTACTCGATCTGACAGTCAGTCTGTACATCTGAAAATAAAAATATACCTATAAGATAAAAATCATGTCATAAATATTGTATTATTTATTAAACATTACTTCACCGTGAAGCATATTAAACGCAAGAAGAATCCCAATGTATGAAAGTAAAAAATGACGCTCACACTACAGACGACAACTTGTTGGAATTGTGTTAGTCATACGTTTAAAACAAGAAAATTGGGATATCTCGGACATATTACACGTGGAGAGAAATATACCTTGCTCCAACTGATAATGCAGGGAAAGATCCTAGGAAAGAGAAGCATAGGGAGGCGTAGAATGTCATGGCTGCGCAACCTGAGAGAGTGATACGGATGTACATCAAATGAACTTTTAGCTATGATGATTGCCGACCTCCGCCGCGGAGATGGCACTTGAAGAAGATACGTTTACTGGAGATTTTGTTCATGTTTTGGTGATATTATAATATACAAACATGGATACTGGAAGAATTATTAGTTTAATTCAAGAGAGTGCTCGTAAAAACAAAAAGTGAACACTAACATTCTAGAAATGTACAAAGGCACAGGATAGTGAAATTCAGAGTCTACCCATCTCCTGAAAAGAAACCCTTTCACCCTTAACTACTCGCAAGTCAGACACAGACTGAGAAATCTCGAAACGTTTTTCGGGTAGTGCCATCTAATTGTCGATACATCTTTTGGTTACCACGTGTAGTTTTTGTGTGTACACATAATGTAGCACATTATGTGTAGTTTTTAATCAATGGTAGTACTCACGATTGTGGTGCAATAAGTACATTATCAAGTAATTCAGAATAGTAAGGATTGGTTACTTACCTGAGCATTCTTATTTGGTTCTAAGCGAAGAAGACAGCCGACTTGCTGTGATCTCATATGGATAATTCCAGCACATACGAAATTATCGGGATTTGGATCGATGCCTTCTAAAAGTTGCATTCCAAAGCCAATAATTTTTGTTCTAGCTGCCTGAAGATCCATTGGAGATGAAGCTTTAAATATTTTTTGAGATCTTTGTTGATTAGTACTAAAGACAAAAAATCCACACGTAAGAACTTAAATTCTATACAATTTACTAGAGTAATAAAAATGTCCAATAAAAACATACTTTCCAAGATTTTTCCATCGGGCGAAAAATGATTCGCCGTTCATTTCCGTTGGTTCGAAGAACTTATTTATTGTTAAGGGAAGCTTAATATTTATCTTGTGGGGCATTTTATTACAGACAAATGTGACAACAATGCTAGGTGAATCTGAAACAATATATTGCATTTTTCAATATGATCTACAGACCCAAGACTTGTATTATATATACCAACCTGTATAGTCATCCATGCATTCTGCATTTATCATCTGCTGGATTTGAGCACCGGCTTCAAGAACTGGTTCAACTGGTTTGATATGTATTGCCAATTTTGCATTATTCTCTTCTGGCCATTGTAAAGTAGTCATAAAGTTATGTATTGGTGTGCTGGTTTTGTTTCCATAGAACAAGCCGAGGCGACCTAAGTTCTGTCTAAATTCGCTCTTCACTCCAATCTGGATCAGATCATTTTCAAAGAGAACACCATTATTCTTACAAACAAACCTAAAATAGTCAATATGAACACATTAATCCACTATACAATAAAAAAATCACTAACTTTTTGGCATCAACAAACCAATTTCTGTTGGACAAAGAAGAGTTGTTATTTGTCTGTTTTCCACCACTGTATATGTCCCCTAATACATCTAAGAGTACACCCGTATTGGCTGAGTTGGGCACAGAAGTTGCAGGGCTAGACAATCCCAAGAGATCTGCAGAGCCTGAACTGTAAAATATGAAAATTATTCATATTTTATAAATCTCTACTGGCCTGGCAAGTATTTTTTTACTATTATAATGGGCTGTTGATTATGTTAAAAAAAATAGGGCTAAAGCTAAATGCAACTACAACTTTAAAGAGGTTTTTTTGTTTCATATGGTCAATGGACCTCCAAATATGTAAAAACCGCGGAGTACGTTTTATATATTTGGTGGGTGTGGCGAACTTTGGAAAATGGTATCTGGGATACTGTGAATCCTAAAGACTTCTACCAAATGTCATTTTGAAAAGCAAGGATGAAAGTTTTTTTCTGTAAAGCAATGTCTATACCTATACCCCCTTGAAAAAAAGTTGTTGGTAAAAAAATTTCGCGCGTATTCCTGTTTTTTTGCTTCGTTTTTTGAATATATTTTTGTCAAAAAAAATTTTTAACTTTAAAAGGTGACATTTCGATAGAAATTTAATTTTAAACAACTTTTCTGTAGATGTATAGGTACGAAAACTGCATAGAATTTACCCAAATGCACCCTACTGCATAGGGTCAAATTCACCCCTTTCTCAAAAACGCATCCCTTTAAATGGTACCACTCCGCGGTTTTTTCATATTTGGGGGTCCATTGACCATATGAAACAATAAGACCCCTTTAACGTTGTAGTTCCTTTTTAAAGTACATAATCAATAGCCTATAAGGTAACAATAAAATTATTTTCTTACTTTGTATTATTCGCATCATTTGTATGGGTTGAGACAGGTGTTGGGCTCTTGTTGTCTTTAATCTCATTTTCTGGGACTCGTCCTGGCTTCTTCTTCTTTAACACAGCAAGAATGGAACTCTCCCTTTCTGGAAAAGCAGGCATTTCTTCTAAGACAGTTGCTAGAACATCAGAACTAGCAATAATACTCAGTTGCAGGTATTCCGATGCTCTTTGTTGGAGTTCTGCATCAGCTGAGCGTAAGTTACTGTGCTGTTTGAACACCTCCTGGACTTGTGTGCGGATTTCAGGGAAGAGGTTGATGAACTTAATGTAAGTGGATAGTAGAAGAGCCCGAGTCATGGGTGAGCAAAGATGGTATTTGGAATGTAAAAGCTGGAATTGAACTAATGGCGAAGATCTTTGATCGCCTGCAATCAAATTTCCGAATTCACCTAAAATGTATCCTCCGACCTTCACCATATTTTCGTGACACGCTGGTGCTTGCAATGCCTGCAATTTAATTATTTATCATTAATATATTTATTTATATATTTAAACCTTTCTAATGTTCAAAACCTTACTTCAAATACTGTTTTTGCAGCATATCCTTGCACCTCATCTCTATTTATTACGATTTGGATCACTCGATACCAAACCTCCTCGGATACATAATCACCAGCGATACGTATTAAATTTAAAATTACGTCTACGTACCTAAAAACAATGACACATGTTATTCAACAAGATACTATTTTTTAATGTGAAACGAATCAGTGATAAATCCCGGAATGAATCATCCTGATGCAAGTGGCGGGTAAACCATTTAACATTGATACCATCCAAATATATGCGTCAACACCAGACAAAGGGATCTAGACGATGAATAATTTTACGAACACCTGCTTCGATCACTTAAATCACAAGCTATACATATAATAAAGTAAAGGAAGTAGGACGGTAAGAAGCAATTCGATGAATGAGAAAAAAGGTTCCTCTAATAGAAGACTTATCAGAAAAAATAAATACATATATACGGCACCAAGGATTTGAGGAAAAATAAAAATGAAGAACTTAAAACTGAAATAGAGGAAAACTTCGAAACCAACTGTGGAACAAACTGTAGAAGAATATTGGGAAAATACAGGGTGTGGCGCGACAAGTTTTGATTAAAAGTAATGGAGGATACAGATATGTTAAAAATCTGAAATTACGAAGCTGTAGGTTTTGGATGACGTTGAGTTGAAATATAATGTTGTTCTGAATGTGGCACTTCCGGTTATACATGAAGTAGACGTCAACTTTCTTATTTTAAATCGAACCTAATATTTTTTATTTTATTTTCGAATTCTACATGATATTTTAGAGAAAATTAATGCACAATGTCCTATAGCAAAAATGAAGTATTTTTGAGATATTTCGATTGCCGTGTATCTGTAGAAAGATATCAAAACTAAATCAAATGTAACTGGTTATATTGTAAGAAGATTGTTAAAAAACTGCCGTCCGTTTGGTCAATTTAAGATAAAAAATTAATAAAAAACTTCTATATACCTATATCAATTTAATTAACTCCACATTACTCGAAAAAATAAAGCACCAAAAATAAAATTCTAAAATATACTTACCAAGTATAATCAGTAGCATATTTTTCCGCAAGAATAGCAACTTTCAATACCATTTCCTCGCGAATAGAATAATCAGCAGTCTCAAGGTAATTTAACATCTCTTGTACAATTTCTTCTGCATTGCTCTTATCACACATAGCGTAGAGTAAGTCTACTGCTTGCTGGCGAACGGATACATCCTTTTCCATTTTCATGGAGAGTATAACAACTTCTTGGTGCTTCTTGACAGCTTCATGAGAAAATTCAGAGGTTGCTAAATGGCACATAGATTCAAGAGCAAGGTATCGTAAATTGGTCTCCCGATTGCTCAAAAATTGGCCCAATTGGTTGCATGCTCTAACGAGAAGATTCGCCTCACTAGAAATTTGAGAATTAGTACAAATAAAAAAATAATAAAAAAAACCGTATACCTATCATTGTGGATAATAAGACTTATAGCCTCAAAGAGAACGGCATTTTTAGCATTTGAATGTTGGACTTTCTTTGATTTAGGTGGCTCTTGAGCTTTGTTCAATATTGTTTCCAAACACTCATTTAACCTTCCTCTAACACCTGGATCTTCGGCTAAAAAGTTTAAAATAAAAATAACCAAAAGTTCGGAATTTTGTTAATTTTATTTTACAAGTTGAACATGTCAGATGTTCGTCCCAACACTACAAGGGTACATAAACCAATGTACTAATTAAGAGTCCAATTCGGGTACTACCGTCCTTCCTAGACATTAGGGTTAGCTGCTATCTATTAGTGCTATGAACAATCAGTGTTTTTAATTAGGAGATTCCGGTGACAATGCGAAGATTGTGAGAGACATGTGTGAGGGAGTAACAACTAAAGTTAGGACAGGTGTGAGAGAGAGTGATAAATTTCAACGTCGAGAAGTTAATTACCCATTCCAAAGAATGGCTGGGTTCATGGAACAAGTAGAACAGGAAGAGCAAAGATGACCTGGAGGAGACGCTTAAACAGGACATGTCGTTAAAAGGGATTGATATTGGTATCAAGGATTTAAGGAAGCAGGACTTAGGAAGATCCCAAATAGTCATAAAGACAAAGAGGATGATGATACTAGAAAGTAAAGTTCCTGATCCCGACAGCTCCAAATATGAAGAGAGGATAACCTAATTGTGTAACCTAATTTAATTTATATCTTACCTGGAGGTGTATAATTTTGTAATAACCGAAGCAACTTTACTGACAGCCATGGTGCAGGTACAAAATAGTAAGTATAATCTTGGAGATCAGTGTAACTTGCTGTGACGATCTGAAAGAGAAATTAAACATTCTTCTACTCACCCAAAATATAAATAACTAATCAATCATAAATCAAAGTAATATGGAAAGCATTTAGAGAAGAATAAAATATACAACTTAAATATAAAATAAGTGTTACGTATAATACTATAATTTTTACTTACTCTACTTAATCTAGAGACAGCCAACGATACACATCCCTTGTATTCCTCTGGATTTTTCTTGACCAGAGCATCTATTAAGCTAGTAGCAGCAGTGACTACACCCATATGTTGATCATTCAACAAATGAATTATTCGAGAAGTCCATTCTCCTCCTGGGATAATATCTTGAGAGGTTCTGAACAAACGTAACAAGCAGAGAGCAGCACTTTGCTTCACAACATCCATAGTATCTCTGAAATATGATTCGGTAACATTTGTGTATTCTGATCATAACCCTTTGATAGCATAAGTTCACATCAAATTAAGAAGAACAGTAAATAAACAAAAATGAATCAAATTGTTGTTGGATATTTACAGAAAAAGAAGATGGCACGACTTCTTAGGAACACTTGATCTAAAAAGAGATCGGAGAGATCAAAGACAGATCAAAACAAGAACGGATAAGATAAATGCGAACAACAATACAACGCAATACAACATCAAATACGAAGTAAAATCAGAGGGACAAAAGAAAATTTTTAAATAATTAGCTGCTAATACTTTAACTTAAAAATATTCAGAATTGATAGAATTACAAAGCCAGAATAGGTCCAATACATTATGCGATACAGGCAATGTATTAACAGTTATAGAAGAAAACCTAAGAACATGGAACAATTATGTCGAGAATTCTTTGAAGATAATAGACAAAAAGTTATCTTGAACACACGGACAGAAATAAAGGTTCTGAAATTTGTCTTCTTAGTTTTTTAGAAAGTCGGTCGAAAAATGAAACTTAGCCGATAACATTTTCGAGCAATAATTTTTTACAATTTTCGGAGAGGATTATCCCAACAGCAATATCTCGCTGAAATGGTTTGTGTGTTTAAAAATAAAGCATCACACCATTCAACTATTTCCCACTGGTATTGCGAAATTCAACGTGGTCGCTCCAGTCTCAGCAACGAATCCAGGTCAGGTCCACCCAAAACATTGATGCGGTTCGTCAGCTAATTAAGGATGACCGCCGTGTAACATACCGGCAAGTAGAGGCATCTTTGGGCATTTCAAAGATCTCGACCCAAAAGATCCTTCATGAAAAACTGGGTGTTACGAAGTTGGTTTCCTGTTGGATCCCTCATTTGCTCACAGAAGAGCAAAAAGCGGTTTGCGTCGATTAGTGTCGAAAAACATTGGAACGGTTCAACAAAGGAAGCTCAAAAAACGTTTATAGTATTGTTAATGACGATGAATCTTGGATTTACTTCTACGAACCGAAAAATAAATGTCAATCCACTGTGAGGGTGTTTCATGATGAGGAAAAACCAACAAAAGTGATCCGTTCTTGAAGTATGTCAAAGAAAATGGTCCCAACTTTTGTGTCAAAATCTGGTCATGTGGCAACAATTACTTTAGAAGATCGAAGAACGGTTACTTCTGATATTGTTAAACTATCCACCGTATAGCCCCGACCTAAGTCCCAACGACTTCACGTTCCCAAAGATGAAGAATGCAATGCGTGGGCAGTGATTCTAGTAGCCGAAGAAGCCATCGATGCCTTTAAAACAGCGATTTTGCAGGTGTCAACTGAAGACTGGAATAACTGTTTTACCAATTGATTTAAACGTATGCAAAAGTGTATCGATCTTGGTGGGACATCTTTTGAAAAGCAATAAAGTACTTTAAGTATATATTTTTTTGCCTTTATGGGTACACGCAAAACTAAAAAGACAACCCTCGCATTTGCAATAAACACATTGAAATACGGAAAACGAAAGGGTCAGACAAACTATCAGCCGAAATTTTTGAACTTATTGAAGAAGAGCAGGTTCATTTCTTGGTAGATTTGTTCAAGAACATTTACAAATACAAAATCATACCACAATAATGGCTGACATCAACCTACCTAAGGCTATCAAAGAAAAGAAATGCCAAACACTGCGCAGATTACCGCAAAATAAGCCTAACAGAACATACAGAAAGCTAGAATAAGATATCAGCGGAACTCAATTTGGATTTCATCACGCTCTATGCATCCGCAAGCGTTAGTCGTATTTGTACTAATGTAGTATCCCAAAGATATAGTTTTACACTTTATCGGCTACAAGCCTCAGCCTTAGCCTGCAAAGATATGTAGACGATAGTGCTCATAGTCGAAACACTTGACTTACAGGCGTTTAAAACAGTCTCCAAAATAGGCATAAAGTTTATGATTGTTAACCTGCAGAACGAAAACGGCACTTAAAGAAGTCTCACATGTGTGTGACTTCTCAAGATAACATCATTCACCAATAATTCATAATTATAATTTTTTTAACAGAGCTTATAAGTTACAAAAAACTTACAAACTGTTACTGTATTTTACACGTTTTGCGAAGTTATAGTAAAAAGGAAATGTAGATGTGTGCTACTTAATGTTGCACATACTACTTATGTGCCTACTTCCAAGGATAATAATAATACCGTATGGCATTTTTGCCGGGAGATCCTTTTGGATTGTTCCAGCGCCAATTGCATTTTTAACCCTGTTTCAGGTAACTAGTGTCGATGCACAAGGGACCAGGGTAATCGACGACTTTAAGTGCCCTTTGAAGCACTGATTTCTAAAAGGAATTCTGGCTTTAGGAATTATTGGTGAATCTTGTTTCATAAAAGTACTTACCCTGAAACTAATAACTTAGGAATGTCATTTCCGAATGCTTCAGCCATTTCTTTACTACCGATATTAGCAATACATTGCAATGCCAGGTTAACATGGATAGGATTTCTTGAAGCAAGATCATTTTTAATGCTTTGAATAATAAGTTTGATGAGTTCACTATTTGTGTTGACTAGAACTGAGATAAACAAATATCCCTAAAACAAAAAATTAGGTACAAAATACACCGGTACCTGCATTTTTACATAATACTTTTTCAGTTTCTGGCTATGCATTGAAGAGGTTGGCATACCATTACTATTATCAGTGGTATATTTTATGTTACCATATTATGTGTATGGTAAGCATATGAGAAAGTTTTGTGTAAATTGGCTCCGATACATATCTCGTTTTATTCGGGAAGTGTCCAATTGATTTCCATATAAAAGTTGATACCATAATGCAGTGGTAAAGTAGTAACCAACATAGTTTTAAACGAATTCCTAAACTTCTGTCTTCCGAAAGCATAGCAGTATAAATTTTCCACGCACCACGAGCTCAGATTGTTTGACAAGGCGAGTGGTGCGATGCGGTGTGGAATGGCAGATCCAAAGCGAAGAACCAAAATAACAGAACACTACTAGCAAAGAACGTTCACAAATATAGTGCCTTCTTTATCCTAACGGCCTCTTAAAATGATGGTAAAGTACTTACAGATGACCGACTTAAATCCTGATTAAATACTTCTGCAAATTTTTAAGGTTCTAAATTCTAAGAATTTAACTCGGTAAATTACTTAAAATCTGTAATGTTCAGTACTTTGTTATTAGGGTTAATTTTTTTATTTTCAGGGAATTAATGTTTGAAGATTAATCTGGAAGTTTACATGTTGTTTATCGTAAAATCCAATGTAGGTCGTACATGAAAAACAACCAGTTGAAAACTAGTCTTTGAGTGAACAAGTTATAAGAAGTTGTGATATTGTTACAGTGTAGCGCACGTGGAATTGTGAAAATTTTCATTTAGAAGAGGTTGGTCCCATTTAAGGGCAAGGATCAGAAGGGCGCCATAGAACCCATCTGTCATGCGAAGGAAATAGTTAATATTTTTTTAACTTTAACCGATAGACATGAGTAAAAGTGCAGCTATAGAAAAAACAACTGTGCCGCTCTGACTCGTGACACCAATTTCAACCGTTCGAAAAATTATTAATATTCCAATAATTCCAAAAATTAAAACAAGTGACAGTGGTGTTTCTAGGAAGTTTGATAGTGCGAATGAAGACATAACTACGCTACAAATAAAGGACAATTGGTGCCAACATTAGACAATCTTCTTAATAAACACAATGCAGATGACACTGGAATTAAGTGCGGTACAAGTTTTTGGAAGTGCTGTGCATAGGATTTAGGTTAAAGAAAATAACCAAAAGGCGATAATTATGGAATACCATTATCTGCGCATATGGCGAAAGGAATATTTAACGAAAATAAAACATTACCGCAGAGAAACTAAATCAATTATGTATATAGATGAGACGTGGTTCGACACTCCATCAAAAAGTTGGTTTGACAACAGTGAACACTAGGCAACAAAAGCACTTCCAATAAAGGAAAACGCGTAACGATATTCTACGCCGGATAAGTAGACGGATGAGTTCTAAACTCTGTCTTTATCTGACAAAAACATTAGTGAATCTTGCGTCGATTATCACCAAGACACAACCGCGGAGGTATTTGAAGACTGGTTTAAAAATAAATTAATACGTAATACGTCGTAATAAAAAAAACCAAAATTCATACAAAGTACGGCTCTACATCTGTCGTTTATAGACAAAATAAGATTGTCGATATCCTGTTGGGCTACGTTTGCCCATTCTTCTATTAGACGCTCTCGGAAACGAAACAACGTGTTTATATGTTAACCATTTGTGGACGAGCAATATCATGCATGAGGTGGAAGTTTTGATCAACAGCACCAGCAAATGGACGAATGATAGGTTGAAGAATGGTTTCGAGCTATAGCTGATTTGTAAGGACGCGGTCTGAAAAAATGAGGTCCGTTCTTCCACCGATTATTATTCCAGCCCATACCATTACTGTACAACTTCTGTATGTGTAAACTTCGAGGACATGTCTTCAGCGTTTTATATTTCCACATCGCTTCCACACTCGACGAGAATCTGGATGAAATCCAAATCTAGATTCGTCGGAGAATAAAACTGTAGCCCAATCACTTGCATCCCAGGTTTGATATTCTTGGCACCACTCTAATCTTGGAGCACAATTGCCTCTAGAGATAGGTGGACATCTCAATGACCTTCGAATGTGGAGATTGGCTTCATGGAGACAATTTCTTACAGTATCACGGCCTATGGTTACCTTGTGTGCTCGCTGTAAGTCACTAACCAATTCAGGTGCGTAATTGGTTGTCTTCTAGTGGTTAACAATAAATATTGGACTTGAGCTGCAGTTGTAGTACATTCACGTCCTGGATGACGTTCGGCTGGACTCCCAGTGTCACAAAAACGCTAACACGATCGGCTTAGAACACTTTAGGAGACTACCATGCGCTCAGATACATTAGTTTGCCGCAAGTCACCTTGAAGAAGACCTACACCCCTATTCATTTTATCTAAAGTTAAATGATGTCGCTCCATGATATTATGACAATATTTTCAATGTACTAACTAAACAAGAACTTTATAGCACGAAAAAAATCGAAACTACCAGAATATTTCCTGCAGTATAAAAACTATAGTTTTTTCCTCTCCTGTTAAAAACTTCAAATATTCGTTATGACATTTGCAGTTTTGTTTTACTCACAAAAATCTACAGGATGAGCATCTGTACAAATTCAATTGAAATTAAAAGACCACATGAATTTATTTTTATTAATTTTATTATGTTATAAAAATATCCCTAGACTTTTCCAATCTGTGAAATATTTCATTATGTTTCATTTCTTTAATTTTGCTTGAACCATTCCTTCTTAAACCCACGCTGTGTTTAATGCTTGGTTTATTGCTCACCAAAATTATACATAAGTCAAGGCACTATATTTGTGAATGTACCTTACATAGACATGTACTCATCTGTCTATGTACCTTACATAGACAGATGAGTAAATTTATAATTTCAATAGACAAATATTAAAATAATATTGAAAATTTGATTAAAATTTATCAATATGACCACAAAGAAAATAATTAATCAATATGATAGTGAATGATCGTCGACAAAGGACGGTAAGAGAAAAAGGTGGAATAATCTATAAATAATATATTTACAACAATTTACTTAAAAAGAAATAAACAAACAGCAAATGCCAACAATCGGAAAAAGGTTCTCCAGTTCCTAAAAGTAGGTGGAGAAAGACTAAAGAAAGAAATAGCAAGGATGATACAACTAGTGTGAGCTAAAGAACAAATTACGAAACAGTGAAAAGAAGCTATTCTCTGTCCAATTTATAAGAAGGGTAATATTACAGAATGTAGGAATTATAGGGGTATAGTTCTGCAGAACACAGTATACAAAATATTGGCGCTGGTAATAAGAGATAGAATTAAAGCTTAAAAGGAAAGCTGCATAGGGGAATACCGGGCACGTTTTAGACCAGGTAGGTCAGTAACAAATCAAATCTTTACAATGAAACAGACCTTGGCCAGCAATAAATCAACAATACAATCTGTCGCTAAATATGGTCTATCGATTTTAAGCAGGCTTATGATACATTGATCAGATCAAATGTGTTGGCTTCCCAAGAAAAATTATACAGCTTGTTAAAGGCTTATTAAATTAAACAAGGTGTAAAATGCCGATAAAGGGGCATATCTCTAACAGTTTTGCTATTAATAGAGGTTTGAGGCAGGAAGACACACTCTCTTCAATATTCTTCAATCTTATCTTGGAAATTTTTTTAAGAGAAAGTAAAATGCACACGAAGGGTTTAATCCACCATCAAAATACAAAAGGATGTGAAGAAAACACCTCAGAAGTACAGACTAGGAAGGAAGGCAATGGAGATGGCAAAAATAAGTCATCCTACGACAGGTGGTAAAAGCGATAAGGGTAGGAATACTGTCCCAACAACTATAGAGAAACTTCCCTACCAATGAAACACTTGGTAGCCATAAAAGAAATGATTCTGGACAAAATATCTTCTATACATTCTATCTTGTGGTATAAAACCATAGATGAATGGCTAAAAACGGGATGTGGCTACAGGGGATCTTACTCAAGATTGACAGAGGACAATAACATTCCTCAGATGAAGATCTTTGTGACTTATCTTCCTGATAATCTGAACAACCCAACACACAAGATAGACACAAAATGATAATGTCAATAAAAAAATTGGAGAACTTGAAGAGTTGACAAAGGCCCTACTATAAAAATGACCCTCTCAGTGGACTCTACATCTGCAGAGGCTTCAAAGAAAAATGGCTGCATGGGCAGTCTATAAATATACTATAAATTTGGCCTGGTACAAATTTTACCACAAAAAGCCACTCTGACCAGCCTAGGCCAAGTTCTGCATCCACAAACCAACATAGAACAAAGGCTACCATCAAAGGAAGAAATAATAAAGAGACTTGAAAGGATTACAAGGGATTAAAGAAAGATCCCAAGAACCCATAAAACATATTAGGTTTCTGCAACTAAATACATACCACTCAAAAGCTGCATCTAGCATGCTTAGTAGGAGCTTCATAAGTAATTTTGAGCCTAATTCAAGAGCCATGGGATCATAAGACTCTTTAAAGAACTACCAAAGAACTAATTTAAGTAGATTTATTCACAAATGCATGACATACTCATTCATGTTTGCTCATTTCACTTAATTAAATTTACTTTACTGATACCGAACTGTGGCACTCACATCTTTACTATTTACATATATTATAGCTGCAATGAAAACCAACACATGGATGGGGTGGGATTTATTGTAAACCAAAAACAAAAGGCCTTATTATTGACTTTAAAGCCTACAGTCAAAGAATGCGCTATTTGCGCTTAAAAGGGAAATTCTTCAATTACAGTTGATCAATGCACCTACAGATGTCCCAGAAATGACATTAAGATCATATTAGGTGACGTGAATGCAAGAATAGGATGAGAGCGAGTTTTGATGCCCTCGATAGGAAAGCATAGCCTACACAATATCAGTAGCGATAATGGATTACGACTGATAAACTTAGCAGCAGCACTAAATATGACAGTCGCTAGCACCTATTTTGAACACAAAAGAACATACACAAAGTAACCTGGACCTGTCCTGATGGAAGAACAACGAGTCAGACTGATCACATCTCAATAGATTCAAGGCATGGAACAGACGTAATAAACTGCAGAAGTTATAGAGACACAAACATAGACTCAGATCATTGCCTAGTGATCTCAGCATTGAGAGCTAGAATTTCAAACACCAGTAAAGAAATCGATAGAAAAAAATGAAATGTGCAAAAGCTGAGAGATACGACAATTGCAGAACGGTACTCAGAAAACATCACCAACAGGCTAATGAATCAAAATGTAAATGAAGAAGACCAGACAGATATACACTCCTACTGGACCAGAATAAAGGAAGACATTGAAGCAGTAGCCAAAGATGAACTATCAAAAGATATTTGTGCCCGTAAAAATTATTGGTTTGACAAATGCAAGAATGCAACCAAAGAAAAAAATGAGGCCTACAGAATGATGCTTACCCAACGAACTAGAAAAACTGTAGAGAATTGCCAGAAAAAGAGAAGAGAAGAAAAGAGGATACAAAAAAGAAAATAAACGAAACCACTTAAATAAAGAACTTAAATATCCTTTCTGAAACAGAAAAGAATTCAAGCCAACCACAAGACAATGCAGAAGTCAGAATAGTGGCCTATTAACAAGGAAATAAGTATTGAATAGATGGGTGGAATACTATAACCAGGCACTTAATATAGAGGAAGAAGAAGAAAACCTGGAAGACAAAAGAGATGAGGTAAGAGGAACAGACGAGAGAGAAGAGGAACCACCAACGAAGTGGTGGTGGGTCTTGAAGTTAAAGATGCAATTAAAAAAGTAGCCAGAAACAAATCATCTGGAATAGATAATCTCCCAGCTGAACTATATAAAGAAGGTGGCCATGATATCAAATGGCATTACAGCAGATTATAAAAGAAATCCCTCCCCAATGATTGGAATATTAGAATACTTTGCACCATACACAAAAAAGGAGATATCTTTGAATGTTCTAACCACAGGGGAATTACGCTTTTAAATGCAGCATATAAAGTATTTTCCACAGTACTAAGTCACCATATGCAGAACGGATAGTAGGAAAATACCAAGCTGGTTTCAGAGGTGGTAAATCAACAATTTATCAGATTGCAACCCTGAAACAAATTTTAGAAAAAACACTGGAATATGGCATTGATACTCATCACATATATATATATATATATATATATATATATATATATATATATATATATATATATATATATATATATATATATAGACTACAAAGCAGCCTATGACTCTGTCAATAGAAAAGAAATGTTCAAAGCATGAAAGCTAGGACTACCGAATAAGTTGGCAAATTTAACAAAACTAACTCTTGAAAAAGTTGAATGTAGAGTATGAATTCAAGGGGAACTGTCTGAACCATTTAAAACAAATAACGGGTTGCGCCAGGGAGACACTCTCTCCTGTATACTGTTCAATCTGGCTCTGGAAAAAGTAATACGTATGTCACAAATCACAACCATTGGTACAATATATAATAAATCAGTGCAAATCCTTGCCTAGCTGATGATATCAATATTGTTGGGAGAACAGAAAACACTGCATGAGAGGCATATGTAGCATTAAAAGAATCAGCTACAAAAATGGGTTTAAAAATAAACACCAACAAGACGAAGTATATGAAAATAAGCATGCAACCACAAATCCTACAACCATTTGTTATAGCAAACAACATCATCCAAGCAGTGGAACTAATTGGTATACCTGGGAGCGCTTCTTAACATTGAAAATAATACTACCGCAGAGACAAACCTCAGAATTTGTACAGCCTAAGATGCTATTTTGGGCTCAATCTCATCTTTAAATCCACAATTATATCGAGAAATACAAAAATAAAACTCTACAAAACAATAATCCGCCTAGTCCTAAAATATGCGTCACAGACCTGGATTCTCAACAAAAAGTAATGAAAACATGTTAGGATGTTTCGAAAGAAAAGTACTAAGGCTAATCTATGGAGCAGTGAATGACAATGGAGTGGGGAGAAGATGATACAACTTCGAACTTTATAGAATATACCAGGAACCAGATATCGTAAAACATACTAAGGACGTCTGAGGTGGATAAGGCATATAATGCGGATAGAACAAAATGACCCAGCTAGAAAAATGATAGACCCATTGGTCAGAGAAGAAGAGGAAGACCCAGAACAAAGTTCCTTGATAACATTGATAAAGATGTGGGACAACTGGAGAAAAAATCTTGAGGAGGCTAGGACCCACACAGGGTTGTAAAGTCAGAATGATGATGATGGCATAAATGAATGGAAAGGCATAGATAAACTAGCCCAATATAGTGAAGAGATGTGAGTTCTAGGTGCACAGTGGCAAAATTCAAAAAAGTGGGAAAATATTCATTCTTTCTGAATTGACAGAGCAGTTACTTTTGTGCAGTGTTGTAACATTGTGATATAAATATGGGGAATCTATCTTAGGCTAGTATACATATTCACTACTTTATACAACTCAGCATATAGAACAATTTATCACACAACTTTCAATACCAAAGACAACACTTTTGGCACATTATACCTTAGGCCTCCAGATTCTGGGGTTAATAAATATATTCAAAATATGTGGAAATGTATTACATTTAATCTAATATAATAATATATAAATATAACTTACTATTTGTTTCTCGGAATATTTATTCGAGGATAGAAGATTTACAGCTTCCATGTGACCAAAATCAATGTCATGGCCCAATAAAAATATGAAGAGTAGCTTACAGACATACTTTTTCTTTTGATAGCCATCTAAGGTTTTATCACCTTTAAATTTGCTACGGATATTAGCAAGTTCTTTGTTAATCCTTTTTATTTCCGCTTCTTTGCTTTTGCCTGAAACACATAAAGGTTTATAGAAAATAATAACATTAACCTACAGATGAGATGGCTGCTAGGTGATAAGAAAGTCAGTGTTGCTAATCTGAAGCTTTATTATTATTTCCAGTAAAAACAAACCTTGAATATAAATATTTTCGTACTTGCTATTTGGAATTGGATGAAAAAGAACTTGATTAATTATTAGGTAACATTAAACACTATTTTAGAAACAAAATATGCAGTTAATTTGTTAAATTCATTACTGTTACCCACATTTGTATAAAACAACCACTCATGTACATCTTATACAATCTTACGAACATAGCGTACTAAGTATGTTGTAAAATTGTTTAAATAATTTGTGAAAAAGGAGTATTAAGACCTAGATACCATGTATGTAACTTGAATTCACAAAAACCAGCCAATTAAAGAGTGTATATACCTCATATGATACAAATTATTTGAATAATTTGAGAATAATAGAAAACTTTGCAGGTATAGAAAAATACAAGAGCTATTAGTCCTTTGGTCAACTGAAATGTGTATAATCTGTGATACCAGGATAACGATGATAACAAATGTAAACGAGATTAGTAGTATTACACAGAATAATTGTACTGGAACTACATTTAAACTCTTAAGTATTTTAGGAAGTGACAGTAATATACTTACAGTTTCTAATATCTGAAATAAAGACAGCCAAGCCTCTCATGCCATCTCCACGGACAGCTGGCATGATTACTCCAATAACCAGCAACTAAAACAATTAATTTTAATCAAAACTCTTTAATATTTATTAATAATAGGATCAAACAAGATCCTCCCCCTAAGATAATATTCTGATAATATATCCATGAACTTTTAATGAAAACTAAATACCTTATATCCAAAGTATGTCAATTAATATTAATAGAAACCTTAATATTCTTTAATAACAATTATATTTAACTAATTATAAGACTTTAGATCTATAATAATTTCAATTTCTGTTCCGCTTTATTTGGCAGTAGTAAAATGTCAAGACTGTCAGATCACGGCTACTACGGGAAAAAATTAAATCAATCATTGAATGAATACCAATGACGACATTGGGAATTTAACCATTAAAAATAAATAATAATTTCGCAATAAACGCCTAAAAGCTAATGTAAAAAATATTAATTTCAGTTTAGACCTTTTATTCTTTCAGAAACTATAATAATTATAGTAAAAACTAATGAATTACTTATATATTATATTTTAATATAGTTCACCAGCATTACCTAAACTGGCATTACTAGTTGCCTACATTCGAACATTTGGATGGATATTAATTAACATCCTTATTGAAATTGTGTCTATCCGTCCGTCTGTCTGTGCGTAATTCTTGAACAAAAGTCGTGGAGTCTTCAAACTTGATACATAGGTTCATCATGGTTTAAGTAAAAACACTAATGATTTTTGAGCCAATAGGTCTTCTTCTTCTTTTCATATTCTCATGCCTTCCCCTTTTTTTGGGACATAACTTTGTATCTGGATCCTCGAGTTACCTTTGGTGTAAGGAAGAACTCTATTGAATTTGAAGGCATAGGTCTTCTCCTCCTCCTTATTTTATTAATTATCTTTAAGGAAAAGTTCTATAGTTTTGAAGCTTGATCTATAAGTTCCTCTTGGTATAAGGAAGATCCTGTTGATTCTGGGTTCAAAGTTCTTTTTCTTCTTGTCATATTCTCAGGCTGTCCATTTTCTTAAAGAAAACATCCTAGAGTCTTTAAACTTGAGTTCTAGAATGAGTTCTGCTGTTGGCTTGATAAAAGACACTCACTGGCGAATATCACATAATGATTCAACCGGCCGTAACACTGCGATCAGGCAGGCAAGGGGAAACCACCTGATTATCTTCCCGATAGTACACTCCAAATGAGGAAATTGCATGACTCTGTGAGGTCAACGGGTCTTTTTGAAGCGAGGCTTCTATACTGGCGTTATACTACTTTTTCTCTATAGTAAAATGCTGAGGCAAGCGTTACGGAACTAGCGCCATGAGAAGGCGTCACGGGTAGCGTCACAAAATAGCGGTTCTTCACATCGATTCACTACTCTCGATTAATTCGTTTCTAGTCATCATATATTTATTTTAAGCAGGTTTAAATTCAAACTGCATGAAAAATCCTCCTCCTTATTCCTTGAGCCCTTGTCAGAGCGTGGTGACACTCTAAATATTATTGGCTTGCTGCCTCCATTGGCTGCGATCATGTGCCATGTGGACGACTTCATGTAGAAATTTTCCCACCAGAGTCTTCATTTGGTCTGCCCATCGTGTTGGAGATATTCCTCTTGGTCTTCGGCCTTCAACCTTTCCTTCTACTACTAATCGTTCCATGGTCCCCGCTCTTCTAGCTATGTGGCCGAAGACATGCTCGGTTTCCTTTTTTTAATAGCCTGTCTTCTATATGAAGCCCTTCCACATTTCGAAGGCTTTAATCTTATTCCTATCGATTTTTTGAGAGTCAATGTTTCAGCTGCGTATGTAGCAATGGGAAAAATAAGGGCATTGACCAAGCTGAGCTTAGTATTTCCCGTTATTGTTTGGTCTTTCCATATTTTAATCAGTTTAGCTGTTGCGGTTCGGGCCGTTGCTAGTCTATGCTTTATTTCTGAAGAGCAATCGCCATTGTTGTTTATCAGGGAGCCCAAGTATATAAATCTGTCCACCACTTCGCTACCACTTATTATTTGCTCTGTCTACGATCATTATTTTTGTTTTTTTCGGTGTTGATCTGAAATCCAAATTCTTCGCTTATCTGGCTTAGCCGCTAAGTGATGGTGATCATTTCGATTTCATTCGCTGCTAGTATAAGTGTATCATCTGTGTATCGCAGGTTGCTGATTTTTCCTCCTCCTATAGTGATTCCTCCATCTCATCCGTCTAGTACTTTTCTCAGTATATATTCAGAATATATGTTGTACAATAATGGTGATAGTATGCAGTCCTGTCTAGTTCCTTTCTTTGTTTTGAACGCATCTGAATATATTCCGTGTATTTTAACTTTGGCTGAGTTTTTATCATACATATTTCTTATTAGGTTAACTAGGTGGTTAGGAATTCCCATATTTTCCATTATATTCCAGAGGGGATCCCATTTTACTGAACCAAAAGCCTTTGTGTAATCTACGAAACAGAGCAGCATTGGTATGTTGTGTTCTCTCGCTTTTTCTATTATCTGTCTGATGTTCAGTATCTGCTCCCGCGTTCCTTTTCCTGGTACGAATCCGCATTTTTCTTCGGCTATCTATGGGAGTAGAAAGTTCTTTAACCGTTCATTGATTATATTTAGCAGGACTTCGCTTGCGTGAGAAATAAGGGCAATAGTTCTATCATTGCTGCTTCCATTTTTATGGATAATGATAAAGGTTGACTGGCGTCACTCATCAGGCCATTCACTTGTGATCCATATTATGTTGCACATATCCAGAATTACATCTACGCCAATCTCGCCCATTGCTTTTAGAGTCTCCGCTGGTATGCCATCGATTCCTGGGGACTTTTCGTTTCTTAGTTGGTTGAGAGCCTTCTCTACTTCAGCTCGTAAGATTATTGGTTCTGTCTCTCTGATTGCATGTTTCTTGTGTTCTGAGACTGATGGATCCTGAATGGCTTGAAGTTGTCGCTTGAACTCTCGGGCCAAATATTTAATTTTTTGAAATAGTTCATGACTTTCATGGCGGTTTGCATGTTGCGCCAGTTCTTGACACACATTATTTATATGGTTGTTTTTATCTCTGATGCACATACCTTTTATTCTCTTGTACAGTTATTTCTTGAGTGTGGCTTACTGTTTTTGTGGTATGTTGTAGCATAACTCTTCTTTTTTCCACTAATTCTAAGGTTTCCCCTGACATCCAATGTTTGTTCTTTTGGGTTTTACGCGGCGTGCACTCTTTTTCAGCTGAATATATCCAGCCTTTTATTCCATTCCACGTTTTATTTATGTCTTCTAATCATCATCATCATTGTAAGTGGCTCGACAATCCGTTGTGGATCTTGGCCTGCTCACAAAGAAGTCGCCACTCCTGTCGATTCCTGACAATTTCTCTCCATCTTTCTGACACTTTGAATCTATAGGTGTTCTTCCACATGATCAATCCATCTCGTTCGTGGTCGTCCTCTACTTCTTGTGCCCTCTGGTTTTGAAAATGTTAATCTCTTCGTGTATTCGTGATCTGACACCCTAGCAATGTGTCCAGCCAATCTAAGTTTCTGCACTTTAACGAATTTCACAATATCTGGATCGGTGTAAAACTGATACAGTTCAAAATTGTATTTTCGACGCCATAGCCCATTTTCATTTATGGCCCCAAAAATCTTTCTAAGAATTTTTCTCTCCAAAATACCAAGAAGTCTTTCATCATTTTGAAGTCCCTCTGTCTTAGTCCATTATTAATGTCAAAGAACGTAGAGTTTTCTCTACGTGTGCTATGTGCTTGAATATGATGTGTAGTTGACTTTCCAACAGTAAATCTGCATTGATATTGACCAACAATATCCTTTGTAAAATGTTTAAGTCTTTCAAACAATACATTGCCGAATATTTTATACGCAGATACTAACAGAGTAATGCCTCTGTAGTTCTTACACTCCATTTGATCACCCTTTTTATACAACGAACATATTATTCCCTTTAGCCACTTTTCTGGTACCAATTCATTCTGCTATATAAGTACTATTAGTTTATAGATTGCTGCAAAAAGTTGATCACCACTTTTTTTTATACATTTCCGAACAGATTTCATCGATTCCTGGGGCTTTATTGTCCTTGAGTTTAAGGATGGCATTTGACACTTCTTCTCTTGTTGGGTCTTCAGTGGGTAGTTGACGTTGTAGATTTTGTTGATTGTCTATGCTGTAACCTCCTTCAATATCGTTTATATTTAGATGTTCGCTAAAATGTTATGCCCATCTGTTAAGAACTGAATTTGTATCATTTAGAATTTCACCGTTAGTGTCTTTTCAAATTTTTAATCGTGGTTTAAATTCTCGACGGCTATTATTTAAGGATTTATAATATTTCCACGTTTCATTTTTATCGAATAAACTTTGTATCTCATTGAGAGTGTTCTGTTCGTATTCCCTTTTCTTATGTCGATGGTGCAGAAAGTACTTTATGTGCAACTGCCCAGAGTTGGATATATATACTCGAGCCTTACGACTTCTTAGAAGTGTCACCAAAGGCTATAATAGATTTTATTAAAAATACTAAGCTGAAAGGACAACTTTAACCTAGAGATCAGCCACAATAGACCTCTTAGGTCAAGTGGAAGATCGTTTGGTTACAACTGCAACCTAGAACTAACTTCTCCGACATATTCAAGACTAATGTTACTAGCCATTTATGCACAAGCTACTGTGAGTACATATACCTAGTTTACAAACTAGCTCGCACAAAAATTGGCGAGTAATTTGTAAAGTCGCCGGTTCAGTTTAACTTTTTCTTAAATTAATGGCAATGAGAAATCCTAAACATGGATTTTAAATAGTTACAATATGAATAAAAATCACAAAAATCAAAATAGAAATTTAACTGATGAAATAACTAAAACCACAGAAAAGATGTACACTAAGGGGTACATTAATATATGAAAACAAAATGAATTATAAACAAAATAGGTACCTATGGAGATAAGGCCAAAGGAACAGACGCGTAGCAAAATGCACAAGTAGAGATCCCAAAGAGTCACCTAAAATGTTCTAAGAATACGCTAAAAGAAATAGAACGAAATATAAGATAAATTTGGAAATCAAGTACAATAAAGAAGTAAAGAAGTTAGTAACACTGAAAGAAGTATATGAAATAATAAGTTATTGAAAAAATTGATAAAGATAAGCCAGCATCCCAATTTTAAGTCTGAAAGTAAATAAGACTATTAGAAATAGAATAAATTAGACTAGAACAAACCAAAAACATCACTAGCATTTACTATATAGACCAACATAGGACTAAAACACTAAAATTACATATAAGCAGCTCCAAAGTGGCGTTGGAATATCCAGCAAAATTAAATGAACTAAGCAAGCACAATTTAGTTAGGGAAAAGTAAATTCTCTACGAATTAGCAAGAAGATATGCAGATGTATCTACTATGCGACCGGGAACTATTGCGGAATTAGTAACAGATTTTCTGGAAGAAACCGTAAGAGAAGTAGACAATAAAATATGCAAACATTGGTAAGACTTACAAAAATGATACGATCAAATAATCTATGGAACTATAACCGCTTAAACATTGCATGCTCGGGAGCGAGGAACCATCAGAAAAGGCAAGAACATTAGGACATAACACATTTTATAGGTTCTAGGTTGGCAGTGTGCCTTCTCCCCTAACGGTAGTAATGTTAACAGTAAGGGCATAAGTATATTAGATATAGAAAAGAAATAAGTGGAGATTGATCAGTGGCATAAGAATTTTAAAAATCATACATGAAACAAATCGAAAAGATTAGGACATAGCAGTAAACTGAGACTAGAATGAGCAACAAATAAAACTATAATTAAGTAAATAAGTAGGGATTATGTGTGTATATAGATTTGATAACAACTCATCATCATCTTTGGCTCGACAATCCTCTGTGGATCCTGGCCTGCTCTAGGATTTGTTGCCATTCTGTTCGGTTTCTGGAGACGTGCTGCCATCTTCTGATTTTTATTTTTAATTTAGTTTAATAGCACCTCATTGGAGTCTATTAACACTGCCGTAACAGAAAAAGGTATACCACCTTCCATCATCAAATGGGTTCAATTTATGCTCAGCTCTAGGAATATAATCGCTTACCTAGGAGATCGGTCAACCACTATTATCACCTCTAGTATTATCGATAGTGGTTGACGACCGTTTAACAAAGCTGAAAATAGAAGGATTTCGTGCTTTTCGCTATGCAGAAGATAGTGGTGCTAATCATCAGGGCTTTCAGTAAATCCTAATATAACTACAATTGTTTTAATCACAAATAAGAGGCAAATTAACAATTTAATTCCGACTATGAATGGAGAAGCAGTATCGTTCTCAGAAGAGGTAAAGTTTCTCGCAGTTATCTTTGACATTTCCACTTACGTGGAATGCTCACCTCGCAAATATCGCCACTAAAGCAACAAGCACTCTTTGAACGTGCTGCAGTCTGTCTGGTAAATCAAGGGGTCTAAAACCTAAAATAAACTACTGATCATATGTATAGGTTGTCAGACTCATAGTTACTTACTCTGTGCTGGTTTGATGGAACAAAACAAGGCAGCAAAAGGTAAGTAGATTTGCAAAAAGTAAAAAGACTGTCATATTTAGGAATCACGGGTGCAATGCGATCTTGCCCCACTGTAGCCCTAGAGCTAATCCGTTTCTAATCTCTACAGGTATACGTAGACATAAAGGAATTGTTGGTAATGAGATTAGATTTAAAGTAGTTTTGCGAAAGAAGGAATACTTTTTTATCGTAACACAGTTATTCTGTAGACTACCACAAATCCAAATAGTGGAGCGTGTCCGAACATGGAAAAACGAACTTTGTGTAGTCTACTGGGAAAATATTCCAGGCTAAAGGTAAGAAAAATGTTATTACAACCTTCTGCTCGCTCAATGAGATATCATCTCTATAAAATGGGCAAAGTGGACAGAGCAACATGCAGATTCTACCAATATATTGTCTACAACTGAAGGGCAATTTTTCGCCAACGCCATAATTACATCGAACAGATCTTTTTAGAACTTGACTACATAACAATCATCTTTTTTAAACGGATAATAAGAAGCCTAGATACGTTGGACTAAATATATGCATAGTAGGGTTTTTAATTAAGCTCTTGCTATTTTTTATTTTAAATAAAACAAACTGTGTGTGAGATATCGAAATTCTTTATTCGTATTAAATGAAACTTGATGCCATTATGTATGGAATATTAAAATGTACGTTGCGGCTTCGCTGGGGGCGCGCATCAAAAATGTCCAATTTTCCATGACTCTGACGCTAAATTAGGCTGAATTTGACCGATGGCATGGGTTGTTGCCTTTGAGGGCCGCTGTAATTTGTGGCTTATTCGTATAGACCTGCAACTTATACAACCCCACAAGAAAGAGTCTAACAATTCGTTCTTATCCATTCATAAAAACAGTGACATTTTAAAGATGCATTGGTTTTGGAAAGATCAGTGAAAGGATGGGTTCTTGTGAGCAACGTGAAATCGAGTACCTCGGATTTTCCTGCACATTTGTGTTGGTGGATTATTAACTGAACCAGTGGACTCAAATTTAGTGCGATTTTATTGATTGATTATGGCAATCGTAAAAGGCTGAAGCGCTCGGAACGTTGTCCGAACAAAACACTCATTGTATTAAAACAATTTTATCGGTTTCACTTGTTATTATAGGCTATATCCATTCATGCTGATTTAGAAAAAGAGCCTTCACTTGACTTAAAAGAGCCAATTTAACAAATGCAGCTTCAAAAATATGACCTCTACCAAATGTCAAAGTAGTCTGTCAAAATGTCTGTCAGGTCGTAGTCTCTAGGTCTACAAAGTCCACGACTTTAAAATCTTCAATGAAAAAGTGATTGAATTTAACAGAAAACATATAAAGGAAACGGGGAAATACTGCAAAGAATGGATAAAGAAAATACAAGAATCTCAAATAAACCTAAAAGGATATTGAAATACGATACAAAGACGACGGATAATTGGATATAGATACTTTTTGCCTTAGCATGCCTACCTAGATAGGCAGAAATTAATTTTATAAAATTAATTTTACACACCGATAACACTCTTCTCAGGGCATTTTAATAAACAATACAAGGTATAGTTCTCAACCTATTATTAGCTATTATATGAAGCTATTGGGTGTTTTAATGTTATGTACTTTAATTATGAGAATTAAATAAGTGGGTACAATTTCAGTTGATAATATTTCATTTTGACATTTCGATCTCCACTTCGCAAATCGTTCCCAAAATACAAATTGAACTTTGTTTTGTACTTTGTAATTGTTTAATTTGTATTTTGAAAACGATTTCCGAATAGAAATGAAAAAGTCAAAATACTTATTTTCAACAGAAATTGTGATTAATTCCCATTGAAGATAGTAAATAATACAAGTTATATTGGAACAGTACATTCGATTGAGCCCTATATTTTTATCAGTCAAAGAAAATGTGGTCTAGGTCTCGGATTTTCTAACAAACTTTACACATATTACTCTCAAGTATTTTGATTTTATGAAGAGTTCTGAATAACTTGCGTGACCAAACTTCATTCTGATAATAGTGATTATAGGTACTTTTGAGGATGTAGTCGTATTTATTTAACCATGGTGTTTTTCTTAACTTTGTTTGTAGTTTCTAGTTTGGCAAAAACAAACTCTTGCCACAAGTAGGACCATTTCCTTATTTTTTTGTTTGAATATGTTTATTTGTACATCTTTTGTTAATTTTAAATTAATTTCTTTCCCCATGTCATTGCTTGCTTCGGAAATTTAATATTTTTTCCACTTTTTACGGCCCTTCACTTGTTCTTACTAATATCTTGTTTCCATTTCTTTTATGTCAGTCCGAACGGCATCAAACTACTTCCTTCATGGTCTCCCTATTCTGTTCTTCTCTTGTTCTTCTGCTTGCAGAACCCTTAGGCCGTTTCTTTCTTTTGACATTCGTAAAACATATCCAAACCACCTAACTCTCAGTACCCTGATTTTCTGTGTTATTTTGGGTCTCTTATGAATCTCTATTAATTCCTGGTTTGTTGTTGTGCGGCATTCCTCGTTATCCTCCTTTATCCCACCATAAATGTTTCTCAAGATGTTTCTCTCCAAAATCTTTAACATTTTTTCTTTTTTCTGATTCATTGTCCAAGTTTCACATACATACAACACTGTTCGAATCTCGGCTGCCCTGCTATGTTTTTTTGCCTTCAACAGTGCGTTTAATGCTTCTACTACTTTGCTACCTTTCAACAACCGTTTATCTATTTCTCTTTCTTCGACTTCTCTATTTGTAACTGTTACTCCAAGGTACTCTAATTCTGTTATCTTCTCAAATTTATACTCTCTCTCATTTGTTCTTAGGGTGATGATTTATTTTCTTCTGTATTTCGCCCCTCATTTCCATATTTGTTTTTTTCTTGATTTATAGTCTGGCCATATTTTCTAGCTTTTTCTTAAAAGTTTGTAAACATTTTTCGACGTTCAATTCTTGAACATGTCAGAAATACTAAGTCATCTGCCAAACCTATGCATTGTTGTCTTTTATTAAGAATCGTGGCTCTTGTCTGGATCTTGACTCATCTAATTATTTTTTCTAGTAATAGGTTAAATAAGTCTGTTAACAGGGGTCACCCTGTTTTAATCCTCTATTGACGTTGATTGTTGTTTTTCTCTGTCTGGAATCAGCCTGGTATTTTCCTATTATCTCTGTTTGTAGGTTTTTATTCTACTTCTTATAATTTTTGCTAATACTATTTACTACTTCTAATAGTAGAAAATTTCTCTGTAATTTTCACAGATAGTTTTATCACCTTTCTTATGAATTGGGTAGATGAGTCTTTGTTTCATTGTTCTGGCATTTTTTCGTTTGCCTATATTTTTACAATAAGTCGAGCTATCTTTTGCTGCAATAAAATCCCAGTGCTCATACTTTTAACATTTCTGCTGGCACTCCGCTTTCTCCTGCACGTCTATTATTTTTTAGGTCTCGTATCACTTCTATAGCCTCTACTCCAGAAGAAATTACTAACTTATTTAAAAAATCTGTCTGGCGTGATCGTCACATTACTATGACAAACAAGAAGAGATTCTGTTTACTCTAGAATTTTAAAGTTCTTTGGTCATATTCATCGAAGTGATCATAAAATGAAGCGGTTGGTGGTTCAAGGAAAGCCTCAGAGTCAAAGCCAACTCGCCAATGGGGCAGATGGCCACACAGCGATGGCCAGACATCCCGAAAAAGCTTCTCAACAACCAGTATACTGAGGCAGTACATGTAACAGATGACCGTGACCAATGGTCTGGTCTGACCAAAGTCAGACTTTGCCGAAGCTCAATGATGAACCACAACACATCTACCAAGATCTAAATGACTATGATGATGATTATTTCTATTGTCTCCTTCTCTGTCGGTTCTTTTGTTCGTTGTTGTATTTCTGTTCCTGTTTGGCCTTTATCTTTTTATAATTCATCGTAAAACCCTGCATATCTGTTTAACTTTTCTGTCTTGTCTCCTAGTAACATACCGTCTTTATTTCTGGAAAATATTGTACTTATTTTGATTTTTATTTTAATATTGTAGATTTTTAGAATTGTTTGGATGATAAAAAGAATATGATTGAATGTGTTTGAGTTGGATTTAAAATGATTACGGACTGAAAGTAAAGCAGAAAATATTCTGGTAATCTTCTTTTTGCACATACTTCAGTACTTTTTTAATTACTATTGCCTCAGCTGTGAAGGTTGGTCAATGTTTATATAGCTTATGTATTTTTTTATATAGTTTATATAGTAATTGTAAAAGTTCATTTAAAAACATATTTCTACTTATTTTACATCTTCAATTTTTTTTTTGTGTGAAACTAAATTCCGTTAATCAAATTTACCGAGTCCGACCCTGTTTCTAAACTACCTGTTTCTCTCCGCTTTCATCAGGCTTAGTTCGTTTGCTCTCAGCTCTCTTTAATTACTTATGTATGAAACATACGGTCGTAGTTTGTAGTTTACTATACCAAAATAATACACGTACATATAAATACATGAAGTGAAGTTGTTTAAAAACAGGTAGTTATAGTTTTGTGAAATAGAAGCAGAAGTTTTTTATTTATAAACATGATACAAAACTGTGTTCATAATGTTTCCTTAGATTTAATTTAACCAACCAGGTAAGCAACTCTATTATTATCATGTATCTTTACTACAAGTGTCTAAGCGATTAAATATATAATTTTATCTATATATTGTTGTTAGTTTGTGTAAATAACTCTTATAACTTTGATCGAAAAATGGTATGTATTTGTACTACCTTTAAATTAAAATGTAAATAAATACACATTCCTGAGGCGTTTCTCACGAACTCACGTTTTTGTTGGTATTTGATAATGTATTATTAATCTAGGAAATATTTTTAATGTCGTCGCATTCGCCACTACTTCCACATAAATGATACTATTAATTACAAATTAGTAAAAAGACGTTTGTATTAGTAGCAGTTGGTATATTTTTGTATCCGTTTTATTAGTCCAGTTGTTCAAGTCGTTTATATCGACATGTCAAGACACATATTTTCTTGCGGTATTATAAAAATATGCTAATCCGGTGAAGAATGACTGAATATTTACTTTATAGTAAAATAAACTAACTGTCTTTAAACGGTAATTTTAAACAACCCCAAGGTAATAATTAATTTTGAACGATTTCAAACATTTTTGTTAATAAATAACATTTTAAATAGTACAAACAATGAATAAGTACCTATATTTTTTTTAATTCGGAATTTTTCCTACATATCTGAATACTTTCTTTCATATTTTTCTTCATACCTCTTAATTTTTTTATGTTCAGTGTAGCACAAGTTGGTATTGAATTGGGGTACATAGTAACAAATCTTTCCTTTTTCATTGCCTGGAAAATTGGATACACCACGAATTTGTTTTACAATACTATACTAACAATCTGAAATGGCGGTTACCTGCAAATTCTTTATATTCTCGTAAAACGGATACAACAGAACTATCGTTTTTCAATGTTAAAAATTTAACCGGAAAATTTTCTTTTTACAACAGTAGACGTGTAGAGTAGGGAGGTGTGACAATGAAAACTGTTTAACACCACCATGGTGTAGTAATAATACAAAATTATTAAGTTACCTACCTGGCGAAGGTGTTCAACAACAACGTTCTGAATTATTCACGAAAAATATCACTTCACCTTATAATGACCACAAAAGGGCCTTTTCAGATCTGTGCCAAAAATTTCTTGGGTAAAAAATAGTTTTGACTTTCACGATATTTATGGTCTTCTATCCTGGTGAAGAGTTCATTGCTGGTCTGTTGACTCTCGAGAGACTATAGTAAAATTATGCCTTGATATGCTCAGATCCTGGATTTCCATCCTTTTTGGTCTTGGGCCGCTAGAAAAGTTTCGGCAAGATCCCCAAAAACTGCTCCATCTCCTAGCTCAAAACACACTCACGAAAAAACCGAGATATCGGCCAAAAAGCGAACCGCGAGGAATTGATTACTAATTTATTGCCGAAATTTTACGCCAAGAAACAATATAATAATATTACTGCAACCGTTAATTTCTGTTGATTGGTGCATTGACCAATCCCCAGAAACTACCTCATCATCCCCTTAGCGCAAAACATATCCCTGGAGAACTCGAGATATCGGCCAAAAACGTTGAAACCAGAAAAGTGAACAGCTATGAAATAATTGCTAATTTATTGATGAAGTTTTATGCCAAGAAACAGTTTATTGCTGCAACCGTTTGTTGCATATTTTATTGTTAATTAGATTTTCTTGAATAACGTTCAACTTACTTGCTAAATTGTTTTCATCAATCAAATTCAATGCAAATCTTATCCCTGGCGAAATAGTGCTGATACAGTTTATAAAAAATAATATATCATTTGATCCTCGCTTTTAGGTTGGAAAGCTCTTTTCTATATTCTTTGCATAGACCAGGCAATATTTCTCTTAATCTACAATATCCATATAATATGGCAGCTACGAGATATACCTAGTCCATATTTTATTGCTAAATTTAAAGTACTCCTCACGCCGTGTGCTACGGATCTCACTCTAGTTTTAAGATAAGTACACATCAGTGGCGCACCCAGGGGGGGTTTTGGGGGTTAAATCCCCCCCCCCCGGGCTTTATTCCGACACTGTTACTCACACATTTTAAGGACTCAAAATGGAGGTAGCATCATAAGAAAAATTTCGGTGACCAACCAAAACCCCTCCAGAGGCAAATTCTAGGTGCACTAGTGGTACACATATGCGTTTTTCATTATTAATTTATTGCTGTAGTTCTGTGCCTTTTATTAATTCACCATCAGCCGAGAAATAATGAGTACTGCAGCTTCCGAGAAACAATGGCTGTTGTAGTTTAAATATAAAGCTACAATAATTTTTGTGTTTTGGAAAAGGGTGAAGCAAAAAGCTTTGTTGGCGTTGAACTGCGTCAATAAATTAAATAAAAACCATGTATGAGCTGGTTTTAATTACTAAATACATCTTTTTTGCTGAAAAGCATAAAATTAATCATGAGTATCTAATAACCAATAGTGTCTCAACCTCGGTAGATGTAAGATACAGTGATTGAGTTTGTATACACGTGTATCTAGTATTCCCTATAATTTGTGTGATTAAATGTATGTGACTACTTAGATAATAAACAACATAGATTATAGCATATTTCACGCTTTTTCAAAAGCTTGTACCACTTTTCGTTGCCGAGATATAAATATGGCTATGCTAACTGTATCGTAAAGTTGGCATAGCCATTGTTTCTCGGAAACGGTTACAGCAATATATTGTTTTCTTGGCGTAGTAAAAGTTCAACAACAAATTAGCAAAGCGGTTCGCTTTTCTAGTTTCATTGTTTTTGGCCGACATCTCGATTTTTCCGGGGATGAGTTTTGCTCTAGGGGATAATGGGATAGTTTTTGGGATTGTTCAATATACAAATCAACAGCAATTAATTAGCAATAAAATATGCCGCCAAGATGGGCTCTGTAGCCTTATTCATTGCCGAGATATAGCTATGGCCATGCTAGCTTTGCCGTAAAGTTAACATAATCATTGTTTCTCGGAAACGGTTGCAGCAATAAATTGTTTCTTGGCGTAAAACATCGGCAATCAATTAGCAATCAATTCCTCCCGGTTCGTTTTTTGGCCGGCATCTCGATTTTTCCAGGGATGAGTTTTGCGCTAGGGGAGGATGGGATAGTTTTTGAGGATTGTTCAGTATACAAATCAACAGCAATTAATTAGCAATAAAATATGCCGCCAAGACGGGTTCTGTAGCCTTATTCTAGGTTTATTTATTAGGTATATGTGGGGACAAGAAAGGTTTTAAGCGGTCGTGTATAATATGAAGTAGACACCCACTTACATGTGATATAAGAAATATTGTTCTGTAGTTGCTACAGTCTATACGTGAGCCCTTCTTAGTTTGTAAATTAACTCACACCATTTCTTTGGCCACTTACCATGTTGCCAAATAATGACATATAGCTTATAGATAGTATCGATCTTCTTCTAAATATCCCTATCTTCTAGATATGTTGTCGATCACATTGACCCATCTTATTCTATTCACAGCAACTCGACATAGGTCAGTTGACGTTAGACCAGTCCACATCCTAAGATTGGCCAGCCAGGATATACGTCTACGTCCAGAGCCCTATGTTACCCTCAATCCTGCCTCGTCGAATCAACTGTAGAAGTCGGTATTTATTATTACGCATGATATGGCCAAAGTAAGCCAATTTTCTGTTCTTTACGGTGTTAATAATTTCTTTGTCTTTTGTTAGCCTCCGGAGAATAGTTATGTTACTTGTGTGGTGTATATGAGACCCTCAACATACATCGGTAGCACCACATTTCAAATGCCTCTAATCGTTTTATGGCATTTTCTGTAAGGCTCCAGCTTTCTACTCCATCGGAGCAGACTAGTTCGCTCCCAAGGTCAAGCGGATTAAGTAGCTATTAAGTTCTAGGAAAATTAACACCAGGAAAATATTTACTGCGGCTTTTGTATTTTATATTAGAAATGTTATCAAATATTAATAGTTACATATTTATATAAATACATTGATTACCGCGCTAATAACCGGCAAAATAACGCAAACGATGGAAAACATATTATTATGAAGTTAAAAGTAAGTAAGATAAAAGAGATGAAACTAGTAGAGATGAGAAATTTAGCGATAGCAACCTATAAATTTACATTCTATTCACTGTTTCCCACCTTTAGACGTATCAGAGGAGGATGTCAACTAAAACTGTCACTGTAACAGCGGTAGTTTCCAAACTCTTACGTCTAAAGGTGGGAAACAATAAATGAAATGTAAATTTATATTTATGATTTCTCCATCATGACCTAAGTATAACGACATTCAAACTGGAACTAACGTACTTAATAATGTTAAGATTCGCACGACCCCTATTTTTTATCATAAAATTTCAGGTAGACTACTAATTGCCTACCAATCTTTTCAAAGAAATATATCAATTGCAACTTTTGATACTGCCAATCAAATATTGAACAAGGGAATATGAGCTCTAACATCATAATACTTTAGTGATATTATCGTTATAATTTTAATATTTTTTAATTAAGAAGTAGTGTTATATAGTAGCATTGTTTAAAAAAGACTCATTCTTTTTTAAATAATGATGGAAGTGTTGTATTAATAGGTAAATATAAAGTTTGAGAAGACATTATTCAAATATCTTTTCTAGGAAATATATGGCCAGAGCGAATTTACCTATGCCCCTTTTCTGTGGGCTATTAAAATCTGACCGCGGGAGCCAACTAGTATACACCCTACTCCATAGAGCAGGACAGTAAAAACGTAACATCTAAGAATTCTTATGCATATATTGATACTTATAAGATAAGTTACAGAGAATCTTCCTAAGGCCGTTGAAAGAGCTTTTGGCTTTTTCAATACGAGTTTTTATTTCGTGGCTGTGATCCCAAGTATCCTTAATATTGCAGCCCAAATAGCATATTTTTTCCACTCTTTTTAACGGTGTATCGCCTATTGTAATTTGGGCGTTTACGTTGGTGTTCTTACTACTGAATATTATTTTTGTCTTCTTGCAATTTAGTTTTAGGCCGTATTTGTTACATGTTTCTACAACGTTATCCATCATCCTTTCGAACCCCTGCTCATTATCTGCCAGCAACACTGTGTCGTCTGCATATCTAATATTGTTTATAAGTTGGCCATATTCAGCAATCCCATCTTCTGATTCGTCCAAGGCCTTTCTAAAGATGTTTTTAGAGTATATGTTAAATAATGCCGGTGACAATATGCAACCCTGTCTAACTCGTTTTTCGACTGTGAAGATCTCGGACAATTCATTTTCTAATCGCACTGTTGCTTTTTGTTGGAGATATAAGTTTGAGATCAGTCTTATATCCTTACCATGGAGTCCTGATGTTTTTAGGATATCGATTAGTTTTCCATGTGGGACTTTATCAAATGCCTTCTCGAAATCAATTAAACATGCATTCACGTCACAGTTGACATCCCTGGCTCTCTGTATCAGAACTTGCAAACTAAAAAGTGCTTCCCTCGTTCCGTTCCATAACCTAACCTTAAAAAACAAGCAACGAAAGCCTGACTATCGAATACTAAGCCTTAAAAGTCATACTTTGAAAGTACTGTTTAAAGTAATATATAAGAGAATCTAGTTCTAGAAAAGTTAGATGAGGATATTAGTGAGACGCAGTTCGAGTTCCGAAATGGAATGGATACTGGAGAAGGACTATTTGCTATCAATACTGATTCAGCGATGTCGGGATGTAAACGTTGACCTATACTTGTGCTTTGTGACTACGAAAGAGCTTTCGTTAGAGTAAGACATGTAAACTAATATTACTTAACTTCATAAACTTATGAATAAGCATATTGGCAGTAAAAGTTTAAACATTATATTGGAACCAAAGTGCCATAGTTCAAATTGATAGGCAACAGTCAGAAGAAATGAAGATGTGTAGAGGAGTTAGACATGAATGCGTTTTATCGCCACTTTTGTTTAACTTATATTCTGAAGAAATTTTCAAAAACACGCTCAATAATATCAATTTAACGGAAAATTAATTAACAACTTACGATATGCAGATGAAATTGTGATCATTGCAACGAGTATAGATCTAATATCAGTAATTGGGAACTTTGATCAATGAAACCAATGATAATATTGCAGAAATAAACAGGCAAATAGAGATTGCCAGATTAGCATTTATACGATTGAAGCCACTACTAACGTGCAGAAATCTTAATTTGGAAATCAGACTATGTACCATTCGATATATTTTCAATATTATTATATGGAGCTGAGACTTGGACATTAAAAACAGGCAATTTAAAAAGAATCGAGGCTTTCGAACTCTGGTTATACCGGTATTAGAAAGTATTAAAAATATCATGGAGTGACAGAATTACAAATAAAGAAGTACTGGAGAGGATTGGTAAAGAAACATAACTAATCTCCACTATACAAACCAGAAAATTGGAATACCTAGACCACATGATGAGGGGACCAAAATATGAAATTTTGAGACTCATAATACAGGAAAAGATTCAAAGAAGAAGCTCTGTTGGCCAAAGGTTGAAGAATCTACGATATCAACTCATATCGATTGATTTGTTTAGAGCAGCCTCTTTCCGTAGGTAGCCGGCTAAGAAGAAGAGATATAGTTCTCTCGGGTCCAAAATTAGTCACGAGTTGTCATTTTTGTTGACTTACGCCAAGACCAGCATTTTTTTCTTCTTCCTCTTTATAAGTAATTCCGCTTTTTCATTGGCGGATTGATACCCCTATGGAAGTTTGTCACTCCATCTTTTACGCGGTCGTTTCTTACTTCTTCTACCGATTGGTCTTGGACTATCAATATTATGTCGGTAAAGTTAGCATATCCATTTTACAAGGCAGAATTAAGATCAAGACTATAATTTATTACTAATTTATTACGGAAAGAAAAAAAATTATTGCTGTAGCCGTTTCCGAGAAACAATTGGTATGCTAACTATACCGTAAAGCTATGTTCCATTAGAAGGGAGGGAAGGAATCAGAGGAATAATGAGGGATAGAGCCATAAATGAGGATGAATGAACCGACCGAAAGAGGTGGTGATCGAAATGCGGAATGCAGCAGAGGCTTAAGAAACCCCTTAAATATATATATATATATATATATATATATATATATATATATATATATATATATATGCGTGTGTATGTGTAACTAACTTCTCATAAAAGCGACATTAAGATTTCCCAACCCTCTTGGATCTTAGCCCAGCACTCCATCTCAACCAAGCATTAAATCGACTTCACAAACGTCAAAATACCAAATACCAAACAACAAAAAACAAAATTATCATGAGATCCCTCCTAAAAATGTGCCATATTCTTAAACATCCATCAGCCCCTAATAAACGAACCGACATCCATAATCTGAGCAGATTTATCACTCTCCCACCTTACAAAATAAATAAGATTCACATCAAATCCCATATTCCGAGTTCAACAAAAATAGTCTAATATATTCCGCTGTTCACAACCTCCCTTCGAACAAATTATTCCACGAACCCCGTATATTTTTTTACCAATGGCTTTCAACAATTCGCACCATGAAGGTATGACCACCCACTGAGAAAGAGAATAAACACATGTGCGGATGCTCCTATTTTCTAAACAAGCAAGATGCAATGAATTTTGTTCATCGCCACAAGAAAACCAAATGAAGCCTTCGGTAAAATTGAAATTCACCGAACAATTAAATAAATGGTCTTTAGTGCTTTGTAGTTAGTTGTGTTATTTTGTTAAGGAATGTGCTCTATATGTTGAGTAACTTTAAAGTTTCTAGAACATCTGAAAAACTACAAATTGTTTTGTATGTATAGTAATCCAACATTGTAGGCATTTACTTATAAACTTATTCATTATGCAGTGGAGTAAAAATATTTCTAATTTAGTATTTAACAATAACAAAACAAATAACAAAATTGAATAGCAAAATTGTTTACAAATGAAGAATTTAACTAAGAAAAAAGAATAAAAAATTTAAAAATCTCCAAAGAAACAAAAATTCATTTTTTAAATTTTGAACATTTTTTAATGAAAAACGATATTTAGTAGGGTATATTACCTCCACGACCCCTAATTACATCTCTCATTCGATCAAGCATACATCAGCTTAAGGCAGCAGATTCTTAATGAGGAATTTGCTCCGATTCGTCACACACTTCTTGCTCCAAGTCATTAATGATCTGAAACTGAACATGGTTACGTCGAATACGTCGTCCCAGAATATCCCATGCATGCTCTATTAGATTTAAGTCTGGACTCCTTGGAGGCCGTGGTAATAAAGGAATCTTAATTTCACCCAAGTAATTCCGTGTTATTCTTGAAATATGCGGACGAGCATTATCTTGCATAAGACGAAAATTCTCTCCAACAACTGGGGCAAATGACACTACGTGATCTTCCAAACATTGTTCATTATACTTTTCAATGTTTAAATTGCCCCCTATAATTGTAACAATTTCTGTATGATCCTCTAGGAAAATGCCTGTACACATCATTATACCACCTTCGCCTAATTGAACTCAGAGTAAAACAACATTGGTGATACATTTCACAAATTCTTCTCCAAATCCTAAGCCCCTCATCTGATGAGCATATGTTAAATCTTGATTGATCCGTGAAGTACACCGCACCCCTGTCTTCAAAACCCCATTTAAGATGTTCTCAAGCGAAGTGTAAACGTTACCTAAGATGTTCTGCTGTTAATAAAGGTCCCGTAACAGGTATTCTGGACCTTAATCCACATTAATTTAAGCGTCTTCGAACGGTATAAACGAAAACATTGTTTCTATGGACATCATTTTAATCATTGAACAAGTGGTGCTGATAATGTGCGATCGCGTAAGGCTTGCAATCTAAAAAAGTGATATTAAACTTGACTTGTGGTCCTTCGTCTACTTTGACCTGGCCTACTAGTGTATTGTCCTGCTTCCGGAAATCTTTCTACTGCATCAAATGCTGTACTTCGAGAAATTCCTAAATTGTTTTATTGCAATTTTTGAAAAGAAGAAAACTATTAAACTAAAGCCAAACTTGCAAACATTGGAATACTAAAATAATGCTGTTCAATATAAGTCACTATTTCACACGTTAGCAAAAATCATCTAAACAGATTCAAATAAGAAAACAACGTTATTGCTAATAAGGCATAAATTAAAATTCAAAAAAATTTAAATCAGTTTTTGTCTAAAAACGAATAAATACATAAACATCTCAGTATCCGGTTAATTTTGCACTCCAATGTATTTGTAGTGAACTGAAGGAGCTTTTGAAAAATTACAAAAAGTGAAACGTATTTAATAAACCAATGAAGTACCTGACTTCTCTTTTTTTTTGCCAACATAAATGACCGAATGAACTTCTGCATTCACTTACTGGATACTTCTTTTGAAATACATCTACAATACTACGCCGAGCTTTCAACATCCCCTTTGATGTCTTCTTCAGGGCTTCCGAGGTCTCAGTCCCCCGAGTCCCCAGACACTACTACACTGATCACTCATCAATGCATTACTGCTAATGGGAATAGCGACCGGTTCATTTATACCGTCGATGGCGACGTGGTTTGGGTGGTTGTTGGCGTGGGGATTGGCGCGGAGTTTGGAGCGGGCGTTGCCGCGAACATTTCTGACAGATGGATTTTGAGTGGAGAGTAGAGCGGACGATACTTTCATTATGAAAGGTCTCCATGTCGAAGGTAACCGGATGCTGTCATCTCTTTTATTGCGACAATTTGGCCTTTTTTCAATTTCTATGGCTTCTCGAATAATTCTTGGTTCATAGAAGCGGATGGGGGCTATGGTTCTGGAGTTTTCGAAATCAATTTTGTGACCTGTATGAAGATGGTGTCAACTTAAAACTGAAATTGAATCGGAATTGCGAACAGAAATGGAATGTTCGTAAATCCCATTTTGGATTCTACGATTTGTTTGGCCTATATAGGATCGGGTGCAGTCTGCGCAAGGAATTTCATTAACTCCGTGTTGTTGATTTGGAATGCTGTCTTTGTTTGATCGAACAGCACCATTTCTCAAAAACAGGTATCAATAAATTATAGATTACCAAAGCAAGGTGGCGAATGGATTAGTGTATGCAGAAGAGCCTTTATGCAAATTTTGGGCGTGAAAAAAGATAGAATTCAGGGTGTGGTAAAGAGGTTTTTTTTAAGGGATTAACTCCATCAGAAACACGAGGGAGCGACCGCGTTCAAGAAAAAAATGATCAAAAAAAGTTAGCTATGAGTAATTTTATTGAGAGTTTTAAATGTCTGGAATCTCATTACTGCAGGAGTCAAATCAAGAAAAGAACTTATCTACCATGTGATGAAGCCAGAGAGCTTACTACTCTTCCCAATATAATCTTTACAATTGTTCAATTGTAAATGGTACTTCTAATATGAAACTTAACTCTGAAACAGTTTCAGCTTATCTATGGACCGATTTAGATTTGCCAAAAAACTCAAGTGTTATAGCTTCAGCGTTGTTTCATAGATTATCAAAACATAAATTTTCCAGAGATGTTAAAGAAATTTTGATTTGTGCAGATGGCTGTCCAGGTCAAAATAAAAATATTACACTGAACGGCATGCTTGCAAGTTTCCTCCATAAAAAGGCGCCTAATAATATTCGTTGTATTGAACTAATATTCCCAGTTGTAGGACACAGTTTTATGCCACCAGATAGAGTTTTTGGTATTTCTGAAGGCAAAATTAAAAAAACAGAAATAATAGCGAATCCAGAAAACTATATAGCTATAATAGAGCAAAACGCCACAATCTATAAATTGGTTGAAGACTGGAACGCGTTTGATTGGAAAACCTCAGTATCAGAAGTTATTAAACCACCAAGAGCTTGGCACTTTCAATTTCAACAGTGCAAACGCTTTAGGATTTTGAAGCGAAATGATAATACAATTGAAGTTCAGGGCGAAGTCAACTATAATCGGTGTTCCAAAGGGCATTTGTAAAAAAGGAAAACGTATTCGTTCGATTAATCCTGAAAAATTTGAAGCTAGCAGAGTAAGTGACAAAAAAAAAGGCCCAGAGTGTTGCCAAACTATTAGAAACGCATTACGGAACTGATTGGCAAGAAAATTCCTATTTGAAGTTTTATAAAGATGCCATACATTTTTCTCTAAATAATGACGAGAGTGATCCACAACTATTGACGAATGAGTTATGTGAAGAATTTTCTCCAGAAGAAACAACTGGAATGTAAAATTTGTTGTGTTAAAAAAAGTTCATTTTTATGAGTTTACGTTATTTTCAATTTGTAACAATAATTATTAACCTTTTTCTTGTTGTTTGGAACGTTCGAAACGTTTGGAATTCCTTTCCTCAGGTAGCTTAGCTTCCTATGTGGATGTGTTGGTTGTTGCTCTGGAAACCTCAGAGTCTTCTAACATTATTGCCACAAATTGGTAGCATTGCTCCTGTAATGATCCTTTCCCAAGTTAATATGCTCCTTTTCTAACTTGGCTGCACTGTACTGAAGACGACCAATAGTCAGAAATACGTATATACGGTTGCCTTCCATCTTATAAACATATTTTATTATATATACAGTATACTCCCTCTATAACGAACACGGTTATTACGAGGTTTCGCTTATAACGAGATACATTAGATGTCCCGTGAAATTTCTATTGAACTATAACCGTCTATAGCGAGGCAAATTTGGTTATAACGAGAGAAAATAAGATCCAAAAACGTGTTTTTTACGTTTTTGGTCGGGTCGTGGCTATAAATAAATACCTTTTCAAACAGCCCCTCAATAAACTTAACTGCAGCCCGCAATAAACTTGCGATGAATAAATACAACTGTTTCACATCTTTAGAAAATATGATAGAATGATACTGGACCATTTAAAGCAGTTAAAAATGACAGAGTTCTTAAAATTGCAGAAGCAATAGTTTATGATATCCTTGAAAATACACTTTATACATTATGTAGTTGGAAAAAAATATAAGTACAGATTTTTTGTTTTAACGTATATCATTGATAATAAAAGTAAACAACTCTTTTATATATATATATATATATATATATATATATATATATATATATATATATATATATATATATATATATATATATATATACCCGGTATTTAGGCGTTCCACGCCCTTCCGGTAGGGATCTATGGAGGAGTATCACCTAGCCGCAAGCCCTTATCTCTTGCCGTACTGCTCCACCATAGGCCGATCAGATACCAGCATATTCTAGACTAAGCCGCAGATTCATTTTAGAATTTTAAACTACTGCGTTAGCCTTTTTGGTTTCTGTTCACCGAGCCGGGGATTTGAACTGACATCTCTCGCATTGAAGCGAAGGAGAAGCCAGCCGCCCAGCCCGCTTGGCTATCCGATCGACAACAACTTTTTTATGCTTTAATATATTTCATTGACAATAAAAGTAAATAACTTTTTTTCAAAAACGCCATTCAAACAATATTTATTAGCATCTTATATTGCTCCGAATGGCTTCACTATAGGAAGTTAATGGTTTAGAAAACTACAGATCCATATGTATGCACAGTATTATTATTGTCTGATATAACTAGATCGGCTTATAACGAGGTAATTAGTATGTCATTTCAGTTCTCGTTATAGAGGGAGTCTACTGTATATTTTTTCCTTGTTGCGAGCTATGCCGATATCTTTTACCTTTATTTTACTATTACTCGCATTAACCTTTTTCTTATATTATATATATATATATATATATATATATATATATATAATAATTATAAATCTAATATAATAATTTTAGTGCACCCTGCATTCCATCATGGAAGAGAAGTGTCTGTAGTTTCTCTTGAGGGTTGAAAATTTCGTTGGATATATGTTTTAAATAAGGACCAATCAGCTTTCTTTAATATCCATTTTCCCATTGAAATGTACTGTTTTCTTCATTATTAATTGTCAAAGAGACTCTACTAGCATATGGCGCACTATCATGTAGAAACGGCATTGCTGCTAATTTTTATTGTGCTTAGATTTATTTATATCTTTCCTAGTGGTTTCCTGATTTTTGTTTCTATATTATATTTGTTAATTTCCGCTAGGTGTTGTCATGTCGTTTCTGAACAATCATTTTTATTAATCCATAAAATGTGTCCATAAAAGTTTTCCATTATAATGTTGAATAGATTGTTTCATAAATAATAGATGATATATGCTCGTACCTCATCAGTTTCTTTACTTTCAGTTTATTATTTTCTATGGGAATAAAAAGCTTCATAACGACACTTGTTTGTTTTAGCTTGAAAGTATGTCAAATCTATATTCCGCAATTCCCCGTTTGTAGACGCCTCTGATTTGTCCTATGTAGGGTAAAAGCCTAACAAGACGACGCCGACGCTATGCACCCCTAGCCAAGTTGCCATTAGAGATGGGCGATTCCGTGATATTCTAATCGCATTTAGATCCATTCCTACGCTGTCAAAGAAGAATGAAAACTATAGGCAATATAGTAAATTAGAAAAAGCAGTGAATGCTGCAACTAGAACGAAAAAAAAAGTAAAAGAAAAGAAAGGCATTGAAAAACTTAAGCTACGGCGAATTGATTAAAAAACATAAAATAAACAAGCAAATAGGTTACAAAAAAGGCAAATGGGAAAGTTGAACTTCTAACTGGTAGTGAAATATCAAGATACAATGAATATTGATCTGAAAAACTATTACGGCTCAAAACGAGTATATAGTATTCAACTCGAAAACATATATAAATGACACGTCACGAAACATTTTAAACGAAATATTTAAAAAGAACAATAAGAAATATCAGTACCAGAAATATACGAGGATTTAATGGAACTGCAAGAATAATCAAAGCGGAAAAACAGGAGGAAATAATAATCTTCCTTCTTCTTCTTATGCCTCATCCTTTATGGACATTGGCGATCATTATGGCCCATTTAACTCTGTCTGCAGCAGTTCTGAAGAGTTCTATTGGCGTTTTTCCCCCCACTGCTTTAAAATTTTCAACCAGGACGTGCGTCGTCTCCCCGGTCAACTTTTCCTTTCCACTTCCCCTTGTATAACCAATCGCATCAACTCATATTTTTTATTTCTTAGTATGTGATTAAAGTACCTAATTTTTCTTTTCTTCATAGTGTTAAGTATTTCTTTTTCTTTTTTTTATATTTTTTAATGTTTCCGTGTTTGTTATGTGTCCATGATATTTTCCACTTTCTTTGATAACCACCACATCTCAAAGCTGGCAAGTCTTTTATCAGTTGCGTCCGTAATTGTCCATGTTTCAACTTCATATAAAATAGCAGAAAATACGTAGCATCTCAATACTCTAGTTTTAATTTATTAAAAGCGCTTCTGGCCATCTCACTGCGTCGTTTTATTTCAAGGCTGCGATCTCATTGTTCATTAAGTTCACATTCCAAGTAATTTTATCTTGGTACTTTTTCTAAAACGTTTCCTTTATCGTAGATTGTTTCGTCTTCAATCTTGTTCTTACTGATAAACATGATTTTTGTTTTTTTTTGTGTTCAGAGCCATTCCATATCTCTCCCAGTACTGCGTAGTGCGATCAACCAAAATTTGCAGCCCTTTGATTGATTGAGCAATTGATATGCCTTCATTGATGTCTTCTAGTGACTCTTTAAACATCTCTTCTGAACACATATTAAGAAGTAGAGGGGATAGTACACATCCTTGTCTTACTCCTCTTCTTATCGGTATTTCTTTAAATTTTTGTTGGTCTGCTCGTATTCTTGCTTTCTGATATCGGTATGTTGTAATGATTCTCATATCCGGATCATATATTTCTGTGTTCTGTAATATGTTTTCAAGTCTTCTGTGTTGTATTTTATCAAAGGCTTTCTCAAAGTCAACTAGACATATAGATTATTGATTATGTACTTTATAAATGACTCCCAAATATAAAAAACCGCGTAGTGATACCATTTAAAGGGGTGCAAAATGCAAAAATTGCCTACAAAAGCTGCACTCTTCACCTTTAAAACTCATTTTAATTTTCGTCAATAGGAAATCGAACTTTTACCAACGAGATACAAATAGTAAATGCTTCAAGCATTGTTTCTGAAAAAATAGTACATTTTACAGAAAAAGTGCTAATTTGACCTTTTTGATCAACATTATCTTAGCTTCCCATTCCCATGGGGATTCCCATTATCAAAAGTGAGATATGTAGATTTTAAGTGATGTAAAAATTACGAAGCGTTAAGCTTTTATCACAGCGCGTCCTTTAGAGGTATATAGAGAATATGACAAGTGTGAATACTATATATATATATATATATATATATATATATATATATATATATATATATATATATATATATATATATATATATATATATATATATATATATATATAGTAAGAATAGACTATACATCTTGAACAAAATAGTGGTGGTGTCTCCACCTCTCTCCAATCTCTCCTTAGGACCTAGCAGTTTAAATGCATCTCCCACCTGCAGCGTTCCATTAGTCCCATCTATATTAGTTTGATAAATCATGTGCGTATAACAGACAAAGATAGTTAGACCACTCAAAGTGAATATAATCGTTTCACCTCTAGTTACAGAGCGGCCCATGCCTTATCTAGATTATTCTTATTATGTCTATGGGGAATACACTCGCGAATAAACTGAGAACATAACAGGTCTGTCATTAATTGTAAATTTGTTGAGTGTACAGTGTACATGACACTCGCATGCACACATGCTCAAAATATACATATGCACACCTACACTATGTTCAATCGGTAAATTATCAGACAGCCGTACTACGGCTGTCTTATTTATCTTACGGTGAGATTTATTTATCTTACGGTACAGTGGAAAAGTGTCGCCTAAGCAATGAAACAGAAATCTAGCAACATCTGGGAGATTATAACCTTGGCATGCTATGGACGCATTGCCGTACCTTACCGGTATAAAACAGACAGCTTCTATGGAGAAAAAAGACGATATTTCAACTTTGGTATTATATTGTTGAGATTTTTTACTTTGGCTACAGTATTTTGCAGGTTTGAATTTTGGTGTGGTCTAATGTTACGCCGAGGATTTTGGAATTGGGTCGTGCTGTAGAATATTACCTTCGCGCTATATGTTCAGTCTGTAATTTGCCTCGCCTACAGTCCATGACAGATTCGGTTTCTTTTTGCTTATTTGCTTTATATATTTGCTCTATATTGGCTTTAGCGTATTCTTTCAAGTATTTGTCTACAGCGATCAGATCTGCTTCTATGGTGAATTGTGCGTTATTAATATCTTCTTTTTGGGCTTCCAGCAGGTAAATTTGCGCGAGATGGTAGCTGGATCATCTGATGTGTAAATGTTGAACACGACGGGGGACAGAACAGACTTTTGTGATAGGCCATTTTGCATACTTCTGAATCGATTTTTTTTTACCAATTTTTGCATCTCAAAATAAATTTTTTGACTTTTTTTTTCTAAAAAGTGGTTAATTGTCTTGTAAGGGTCCTCTCTTTAAGTAATCCCGTTGGAATTTTTTGTTTCAGATGTGCCAATCCTGAGAATTAGTGTCCGCCATCGGACACCTTTTTATGAGACTTTAACTGAGACGCCCTCTAGAAAACCCTGTAGAACCCTCTTTTTAGTTCATTGAAACTAAAAAAAAATGTTTTTGATTATCTTAAAAATCTTAAACCAGAAGCACGTGCCGTTCGATACAAAATTGTCAATTTCGTTTTTCACCACATGGTCTTTTGACCCTGGCTCGGCCATGATGCATCCTTAAACAGAATCGGGGTTCATCACTAACCACAACCACATCTGATTCCTGGTTCCAAGCCAATAGTTCTGTGAACTATTTAAGTCGATTAAGTCGATGTTCAGGGGCAAGATATAGCACCCAGTGGCCGAAATGAAAAAGTTCCCGAATCGAGGCGAATCCTAGTTGGACTTATGCCCGTTAACATCTAACATAGTATCTAAACTTCTGTGAAAGCTATTAGCAATGTCCCGAAAAGAAAGTCCGGCTTGTCTTAGGCCAACTATCCGCCCCTATCAAACTCGCTTAGTAAATTTTAATCGGTACTAAACTTAAATTAAATTTTTAGTGGTTAAAAAAAGTTAAAATTTTTAGTGGTTAGCAAATTTAAAAACAAAATGAACAAAAACGAAAATCTTATAACTTTCTCGATTAGCACACACGTCTCATTCCCGGAAAAATATGACAGTAGACGAAAAATCTAAGCCCAATGCTTATCGTATGCAAATAATAAATAATGGCCTTTTGCACTAATATGAAGGTTTAATGAAGTATTTTAGAAAGGTAGGGCTTTCTCGATGTATGTGTGTGTGGAATCGCATCACGCTTTTAATTTGTGATCTGTGTTTGCGTAATATCAGTGAAGGAATCATAAGTCGTGAAATATCGCTCACCTCTAGTTCTTATAACTCCGTTCCCGACATTTCTGTTCGCTTTGTGTACGGAAATGGTTGTACAAGTACGCTGGGGTCAAAAATGTAGGATTTTTAAAGGGCCGTCTTACCAGTGGCCTTAAAAAGCCAATTATTCAAGAATTGTGTGTGATATGATAGGCTTCACAGTTAACGTATTCAAATTTTGTAAATAATATAGTTTGAGATGCTCTCCTGTGTTTGGCAACTATGTGGATGGTAAGATTTTTCTTGATCATACAATAAATTATGTAAAGTCTCCAACAGCTGCTTCCAACATATTAGATCATAGGTATATGTTTTTCTTGAGGTTTTAAGTTTAATATCCGAAATATCTAAGATATAGGAAACTACTGATTTTTTATTTTACTAATAAGTAATAAACTAATTATTAATCTTAGCTAATAAAATCATATATTTATGTTTCTACTTGTATATGCTAAGTCACACTTCGATTTATCAGATGTAATGAATTCTCATTTATTGTTGACATTTTACTATGGAATGTTCATTGATTATTCCCGACTTTCAATGATTATATTCCAGTACACTTCCTTTTACGAAGCTTAAAAAATAATGTATTACTTTAGGTTTGGAAGATATTTTTCTTTAAGTTCCTGGGATTTAAATATACTTCTTTGTGATTCTTTACTATCTGTTCTTGTTAATACAGACAGATAGACTAGTCTTTGTTTAGGCTGATCAGGTTATTACATTTTTTTAGATGTGGTTTTTGTTGTAGGTAGTATTTTCATTTTAGTATATATATAATGTATATATATATATATATATATATATATATATATATATATATATGTATATATATCTCTAAAATTAAAATTAACGCACCACTTTAAACTTTAAATGTACCATAAGTTTGAAGCTATTTTTCTTCTGAACCTTTAATTAGATTTCGATGATTTTTTTCTCATATTATAAGTCTATTTCTAAGAAATTGCTTTATTTTCAACGTTTTACCCGTATACGTATACGGGTATAACAAAAATAAAGTTGTGTTTTTTCGTCTTATTTTGCAACACCCTGTGGAATTTATTAGAAACAAATCTTATTAATATTTAGAGATAGCTTTATCCTTTCTCAACATTTTCCTGAAAAAATTATTTCGATATCTTTATTATCAAAGATTAAACAGAACTTTAGTTTTTTTGAACATTTAAAGAAAAAAAAACACAACTTGTATAAGCTTTATTGACATTTAGTACAACTAAAGGCTAAGAAAACACAACCTAAATAATCTTTAACAAGTTTCCTCTCCCAAAAACACTGAATAACGAGTGTTTCCGCCTCTCTTTCTAATTACTTCTTCACAGCGACGAGGCATACTTAAAATCGATCGTCGTATTTGGTCTTGATCAATTGCATCCCAAACTTCTCTCATCATAACTTGTATGTCGTCCAGAGAGATAGATAGTGATTGTCGGCTCCTTAGTTGACGATCAATAATATCCCACAAATTCTCTATGGGATTTAGATCAGGGCTTTATGGTGACTAGTTCATGGTTTGTATCCTAACCTCGTCCAAATAATTACGGACCACCCGTGCAACATTATCATGCATTAAAAGAAAATTATTTCCTATGTAAGGAGAAAATGAAACTACATGGTTAGACAAAATCTCTGTAATATACCTTTCACTTGTTAAGAAACCTCTTCGTCAAGCAACAAGATCCGTTCGCGCTATACGCGATATTTCTCCCCAAACCATTACAGATCCTCCATTGAATAAAGTCATAGATCGTATGTTGCACTGTGCATAGCTTTCTATTGGCTATTGAATAATTCTTATACGTGAATCTGAGCTATATAAGGAATATCTCGATTCATCTGTGAACGACAGGTGCTCCCAGTAATCAAGATTCTAGTCAAGGTGCTCTCTAACAAATTGGTTTAACGTTTACGTTCAATTAATTTACGTTTAAAGCTGGTACTCTGACTGGTATCCTTACATGGAAAACTTATTCAGCGAGACGCCTTTGTATAGTGTTTCTACTAATTTGAATATTATAAACGTCTGCTAATTTGTATTTGTAAATGTCTCATTATGACAAAACTTTCTCTTACAGTATGAAGTCTGATAAACAACTGATCTTGGCGTGGAGTTGTGACTCTTCCTCTTCCTTGTCCAAGCTGTCTCGTATGGTCGTTAGTTTATCGAAAACGTTGAACGATTAGTGATATTGTAGTATGAGATACTCTTAACCTCAAGTCTATTGAGTTAGTTGACATGAAATAAGGTCATGTCAACTAACTAACAGGCAAAACAGCAAAATAATATATTGAATTTTCAACAATATTTTCAGTCTAAAACTGTCCTGTCCTGTCAAATTGTTTGATTTTTCATAGCCAACTAACTGCTCCTATTAATGAGTATTATTACAATTCAATAAAATTACGTTATGCTTCGAAGGTTTTCTTTTTTTGATAATAGAGATATAAAGATGAATTTTCTACAAACATTTTGAGAAAAGATGAAGCTATCTCGCAATATTACTAAGATGTTGCGTTTGTTTACGATTTATCAGTAACCATAAAAATCAGGTTACTACGATGTTATATCTTTCCTATACTGTTGTACGGAGTTGAGTCGTGCCTTTAGCTTAGAATCCTGAAGATATGCTATACCGACTACGTTACTAATCAGGGTGTTTTACTAAGAATGCAAAAAGGAAAAGAGTTGTTAACCAGAATAAAAACAGCCAAAATTGAATACCTCGGTCACATCATGAGGAACAGCGAAAGATATGGATTGCTGCAATTAATTCTTCAAGGAAAAGTAGAAGGAAAATTAGGACCAGGAAGGCGCAGAGTTTCCTGACTGAAAAATCTAAATACTTCGTAGACTAACGGATAGGCACTACAAGAAGAAGCGTTTATTTCTAATAAATTCCACAAGCTTTTGCAAAATGAGATAAAAAAATACAACTTTATTTTTACACCCCGTATATGGGTAAAACGTTGACATTTCTCAGTACTACAATAATTCTTTAGAAATAGACCTGCAATGTGAAAAAAATCATCCAAATCCAATCAAGGGTTTAGAAGAAAAATAGTACAGAAGATGCAGAAGAATGGTACATTTTAGGTGGTGCGTTAATTTTGGAGAGTACGTACTTTTCTTTTTTGATAATAGAGATACCGAGATGATTTTTTACGAAAACTTTGAGAAAAGGTGAATCTATTTCGCAATATTAATAAGATTCTAATAAATTCTACAGGGTGTTGCAAAATAAGAAAAAACATAACTTTATTTTTATACCCCGTATGTGGTAAATTACATATCTTAGAAATCATTAATACAGTAATTACTTAAAAATAGAACTACAATTTAAAAAAAAATATCAAAATTCAATCAATGATTCAAAAGAGAAATAGCTTAAAAATTATGGTACAGTTGAAGTGCTGCGTTAATTTTGAAGAGTAGAAATTCACTTAATGCTTTTAACGTACTTTTCTTTTTTGATAATAGAGATACTACTGATGTGATATTTTTATGAAAATGTAAGGATGAAGCTAACTCGAAATATTCGAATGTGTTGCAAAATAAAATTACATAACACAACATTATTTTTACACCCCGTATATGAGTAAAGCGTTGAAATTTTTCAGAAAAGATTAATATAGTAATTAGAAATATAGCTATAATATAAAAAAAATCATCGAAATCCAATCAAGGGTTCAAAAGAAAAATAGCTTCAAATCATGGTACATTCACCCAACTTGGGTAGGAATTCTTTCAAATTCTTTCAGATTTTTGAAATTTTCCAAATTCCGGCCTGATCATAATGTTGATCCGACAGGAATAGTAGTCCCAGAAAATTGGCCGGATTAATGGTACCGCCGGAATTACGATGCTTCTTTAGTTTAAAGCTAGCTCCACTTCCTCTTACTATTATTTTTTTAATCTCAGTTCTTCCTCTATCTTGTTTATCGGTCACCGGTTTAGCTTTCACCCCTTCTTCTTCAAGTTCCATCTTCTATCGAAGGTTGGAAATCATCATGTCTATGTGGACTGTGTTGACTGCCGCTCTAAATAGTTCTGTACTACTGCATTCAAACCTTTGCCGCTACGATATTCTTCGTTTTACCCCTAGGTACTCAAAATTATTCACCTTCCTAAATTAATTTTCTTTAACGTCATACTCCTTAATTTTACGGTTTCTTCTCCTGTTTCCTACGTACCTACTTTCAAGCATTTTATTAATCTTCAGGTAGTCGCGTAGATTTTCAGGACATGCATAGTTCCGCCGGTCCAAGAGACCGGTATTTATTGAACATTTTTTCTGGAAAAATATGATATCTTTTCATTAGTGATCAACAACTTGATTTTTTAGGATTAATAATACACATACATAGTACAAGAAACAAATAGTAATTTTAATGCTGATCATATAAACTAAAACTGATATTACTCCTAATGCAGAACTTAAAAATTTCAATCCTAGAAAAATGACAATTATATGAAACTTTAATTTTTATATTGAAATGTCTACATATACGTCAATAGTTTTACAATTGAGAAAACTGCTATTATTACTCATGTTGAGCATTTTCATAACAAGATCGACAAATAACCGTAATGTATTTATTGCATATGAAACAAGCGTATTTTGTTTTTCGGTTCTTTTTCCAGTCACAACTGCATCTTCCAGCTATATTATTCTATACATATTCAGAATGACTGTAACTATTTTGACAACTAGTTACAAAATTATCAAAAAGAGTTCAGATAGGTTCCAGTTTACTAGTGATCGTCTTTCTTCACGAGAATTTATGTCGTCAAAGTGTAAACATTTTAGGAGAAATTTAAATCGCTGTAAAGACATGCTAAGACAAAATAACTGACCCATCGGTTTTCCACATATATCTTCAACTTTCAGATGGTTTGCGTGATAAACTCCGGCACAGTAGAGCACGAATACCCAATCGCATTTGAAGGTACAGCATCTCAAGGTCGGGAAAAATGTGCCAATTTATTTTGTGCCTTTGTTTTCTAGTTATCATTTACAAGCCTCATCAAACCAATTATGTATTACTTATGTTTTATCTTCTTTTTCTTCACCAACTGAACTGAACTATAATGTTATGAAACCTCGCTTTATGGCTCTTCAAGGTTTAGGGAATTTTAAGTTTTATGGATTCGTAAATAATTGATAGATCATATCGACTTTAAATCGCAAACTCCCGTCTGTGTCCGCTTTTTCTCCATTTACGGTTCCAAGCTCGCCGCTAAATTACAAGTTCTGTGGATAACAAACGATTCATTTCAGAGTTGTTGGGTGTTGGCAATGCGTGGAGGTAAACTGTGGTTGGGTCTTCACCTAGGTACAGGTAAAATTGTGCAATGAGATTGGGAAACCACAGAAAACTAATCTCCCCCTCTCTCTGTGTATTGACTTACCGAATCATTACAATAGTGTAATCACTTTTGGCTTTTTGTACTTTTGTGTTTGTTTTCTATGTACTTAGTTGTTGTTTGTGTATGTTGTCTTTTCGGTATAGTTGTTATTTGTGTGCTTTGGGCTGGTTGTGTGGAGTAGAGCTAACTACTATATATTTAGTTTTCTTAACGTTGAGTTTTAATCCATACTGATCACATGTTTGTTTTATTTTGTTTATTAGATTTTGAAGGTCTTCTCCGCAATTAGCCAGCACTAAGGTATCGTCGGCATATCTAATATTGTTACCAGTTACACCATTAACAATAATACCTTATGGTATCTCCATTAGGGCTTCCTTAAATATTTCTTTTGAATACAAGTTAAAGAGTAAAAGCGATAGTAGGTATACATCCTTGTCTCACTCCTCTTTTTATATTTATTTCATCTGACAGTTCTTGTTCAACTTTTGTTCTTGCCACTTAATGCCAGTATAGATTTGTAATTATCAGTAAATCTTTATCGTCCAATCTAGCTGTTTTCAATATTTCTAGCATTTTGGTATGTCGAACCTTGTTAAAAACTTTTTCAAAATCGAATGCACAGATGTATACATTTTCATTTATATCTCTGCATTTCTGGATCAAAACTTGGATACTAAACAAGGCTTTTTAGTATCCAAGCCAGTCCTAAATCCGAATTGAGAATTGCTAATTTTCTCCTAATATCGTGTATATTCTGCTATGTATTACTCGCAGGAAGATCTTCAAAACATGACTCATCAGACTTATTGTCCGATAATCACTGCATGACTTTGCACGATGTTTCTTTGATACTGTGACAAATGTCGACTTACGCCAATCAGTTGGTAATATGCCAGTATCATAAATTCTGTTAAAGAGACCACACAGTGCTTTAATTCCATTTTCTCCCAAAATCTTTATTAATATTTCAGCACTTACTTTATAGGGGCCAAGTGCTTTTCCATTTTTGCCGTTTGTATTGCCCAAGTAACCTTATTTTCTGTTATATATGGACCGGGTGTAGCAATTGGTGTATAGTGTTCTACTCTTTCATCTTCAAATAATTCAGAAATGTAGTTTTTCCATTCTTTTAACTGTTCATTGATATCTAATATTCTGTCTCCGTTTTTGTCTTCTAAACTTTGGGATAGTTGTTTCCGGTTTCCGTTTGATTGCGACGATATATTTTAATTTCTTGTGCAGTTGAAATGTATCCTGTTTCTTTTCATATTGTTTAATTTCATTACATTCTTTACTATGAAATTGTGTTTTCGCATGTCTTATCTTCTGCCTGCTTATTGCTTGGATCCCCTTCTATTCGTTTGTATCTTTATTTCTGATTTCTCTTCTTTGATTCATGAGTCTCAGTATTTCTTCTGTCATCCACCCTTGTTTTCTTCTTGTTTTTACTGCACTTAATTTTGTTTCTTGAACGGTCTTTAATATATCTTTAATTCTCATCCAGTTTTGCTCAGTACTTTCGTCTTAGTTTAATATCAACTTTATTAGTTGTTCTAATACACTGGTTATTTCTTGTTTTGCGGCATCATTTGACATCTTTTCTCTGTCAATAGTAACTGTTTGCTTATTAGTCCTTGTAACTCTTTTCAATCTTAGTCTTATTTTTCGTACCAGAATATTGTTATCTGTTGGTACATCTGCTCTTGGATATTTTTTGACTGCTAATACTGAACTTCTGTTTTTTTTTCGTTTATACACATAAGGTCTGTTTGGTTACGAACTATACGTTCAAGTGTATCTGCTGGTGATCTTCAGGTGTAAAGACGACGCTTTGGAAGTTTGAAAATTGTGTTTGCTTTTCTACACAATTATATGTCAAAATATCTCCTCTTTCATTTCGTATTCCTAGACCATATTTCCCTATGACATCTTCCTGTTCTCCTTCGCCAATCTTCGCATTAAAATCTCCCATGACAATATTGATTTCGTGTTTCTTTATAAATGCTAATACTTTTTCTAAATCATGATAGAATTTTTCAATTTCTTCTTCTTCATATGTCTTGTGTGGGTGCATATGCTTGTAATACATTCCAATTTATTGTTTTTGTTTGTATTTGTAACATTAATATCCTGTCTGAGAATAAGACAACGTTTTTTACAGCTTTATCTGTTTCCTTAGTTACAATTATAGCTACACCATTTTTGGGTTTTGAACTGTCTTCTCCTGAATAGTATACAATGTTATCGTCTCTAGTTCCTTTGCTAGACCCTGGACATCTCATTTCACTTATTCCAAGTATACTTATATTTTGGCGCTTCATTTCTTTTATGACTAGGCGCTTCATTTCTTTAATGTTGTTGTGAACCTTTTCTGGTTCATACATGCTTCTTACACTCCATGTATCTATTTTTCTTTTATCAGAAAATGTATTCATACTTCTAGCTGATCGAAAGATTCTTAGCACCCCTGCTCCATTTAAGGAGCGCCTGTACTTGAGGTCGTTGTATTTATCAGCCATTTCCATGATTGTTTCTTGGAAAACTTAGGCTCTAGGTGGTTTCCCGTTGCCTTCCTCGAGTGTGTAGTAGAAGGAAATATAGTGACCTGTCTCCCCTCGAAAACCTAATAGCTATTCGGGGTAGGATGAAACATGAGTTAGCCAAGATAGGCTGATAGAAACATTAAAGACATTTCACTCAAGACAAGTTGAAAAAGAGTAAAATGTGAAGGTCCTTATGATCCGTCACGTTCGTTTCATAAGAGTATCAGTATTTCTTTCTTTATTGGTCCAATACTGATTAAATTTTTTTTTACATAATTCGAGTTCTCGCTTGCGACTTAAAATTTTTTATTTTATTTTCTCTTCTATGATCGGGTCTGCAGTGATCTGCTGTATCCTTAACTATTTGATGTATATTGAACGTAGTGTTTTCCTTTTAATATTTCTATTTCTTCACAATTTGACCTTAACCATTTTATTTTGGCTTCTCTGATGTCTTTCTTTATTTGTTTGTGAAGTGTGTTGTAATTTTTAGTACCTTTGAGTTTGCATCTCTTTTCCATCATACCTAGAATTTCGTCTGTCATCTATACTTTCTTTTTGGTTCCTTTTTTTTCGTAGATATTGTATTAATGTTTTAGTCTCATTAATTTCATGTAGTACTTCTTCTTATATACTGTCCGCCTTGTTGTGCCCAGTTAAAGTCTCTCGTGTATGATTTTGTATTTTGTCTTTTAGATTTTCATTCTTCAAACATCCCATGTCGTATTTCTTAATATTTGTTTGCCGAGCTTGTTTTAAATGTAAGTCATATTGTGCCGTCGAGGGGATTTTTGTTTGACAATTACCTAGAAACACTATAAGAAATTAAAATTAAGGGTGTTTTAAAGTTGTTAAATAACCACTTGTTAAGATATTTTTTATGGACCCACGGTACACGTAACGCACCTAACAACGGACCTGTAATCAGTTTACAGCTAATTTCTGTTACGAATTCTTTGAAATCGATAAGTAAGGATATTATATTTCCACATAGATTTTACTGCACTTTCGAGAACGAAATGATATACTTCTCACTGCTATCAACGCCAAGAAACAAAAAACATCCGAATAAGTACCCATTCCTTCTATCGGACAAAGAAAGATTTTAAACCTTAACATACATTTTAGAAACAAGGCACGTATAGTACTCCGATTACTAATTAACTAAGTCGTAAATGGCAAATCGTAAATGTAACTGAAATAACCCTTTAAACCTTCTGAATAGAATTATGGGAACAACGGGAATGTTATGAATAAAAACAGGAATATTTTAGACATGGTTTAATTACAGTTTACGCCTTGAAAACACACTTCAGTTATGAATTATGTATCGTAAAATAGCTTTCCTGTTTCTTGAGAAAATAAATATGTTTACCAATATAACTTATATTATGGATAAAAATTATAATCACGAAGAGTAAATTCTTTTTTAGTTGTATTTCCTTTACTTGAAAATATTTTCCTAAAAATATAGTCTGCGACGAGATTGTAGCCCTTTAATTTATTCCTCTGCAAGTTCTTATATACAGTGGGGGACACAATTATAGAATAAACACATTTTTTCGAGAATCGACCATTTTGGAGACAAATCATGAAACAAGGCTATTTTTATTTTTAAATTATGATTTTTTGGCATACTATATAGCATACTAGTCACTTTGTCCAACTGGGCGTAATGACGTAATCGATTATTTTTTATTGATAATATGGGTCGTATGGTAGCTCATTTGAAAGGTTATTCAATTATCTATTCAGTGATATAAACATTATTAACACAACTTAAACATAATTATTTATACAGCGTTGTATTCATGGATGATTTTGAACAAAACATTGTACACAAACAAGACGACAAACAGCCTACAATATGTTAGAGATATGTAGATGATGTGTTCTCCATTTGGCCTCACGGACCAGAAGCATTGGATAAATTTCTGATGGACATTCTGATGTGTTGCTGACTATTTATTAATCTGTGCATCACAGTTCTGGCTTCGCCCTGTATAAAGATATGAAGTGGTGAAAGATTCAGCAGGACTTCAAACGCCGCTGTAGGAGTTGTTTTTATGCTCCCGTAATATTCCCTTTGTGTATTATTAGCAACCTTATTGCTCCCACTTGGTGCGTCTTTGTGCACCACGTCACAGACCCATAGGTTATCATTGTGATAACCTGTGTCATTGTCTAATAACCCTTGTGTATAACCAAAGGGTCATTTGGGCAACCCCACCTAACCCCAATTTTTACCACACATCCTTTTACATCTGCCCAAGGACATGGTAGTTTTGTGTGTAGTTTTCAGTATGTGAGTATTCAATGTAAGCCTATGATCAAAATATACCCCTAGGTACTTTGTTTCTTTGGCAAATGGAATCTCTGTTCCTCTCAGCACCGCTGGTTTTAGGCCTTTTAGTGCTGTCTTTTTTGCTAAGTTGATGATTTGTGCTTTTTGAGTATTGACTGTCAGTCTCTCTTATTTACACCAGTTATCCACTATATTTAGGGCTACTTGCATTCTACCAAATACAACCTGGGCGAATTTACCCCTGACTATTGCAATATCGTCAGCGTATCCTCGACAGTAAAAGTCTTTTGTGGACATATTTTTGAGAAGATCATCTACCAAGGTTGCCCAAAGTAGAGGTGACAGAACTCCTCCTTGTGGAAAACCTCCACCTGCTCTTGCTTTGACGATTGCTTTACCTAGAGTGATTGCTTTTCATCCGGAAAGTAGGCTGAAAATACCACCGGTTTCTTCTCTCCTACTTCCGTGGTTATAGTTAGAATACTTGTAACAATATCATCGGTGCGGGATTAGTGTACAAGCTACCCTATTACTGTGAATTATGCATGACCTTGGCCTTATAGCTTTAGGTTTCTATAAAACATTAACTTGTTTGGTTGATAAGCCAGCAATCTTCTCGCCTATCCTACAGGGCTCCTGGGCAATATCAATACCTTATTGTTCCACTCTTCTAACCAGCGTTGCCGATGGGCTTTTGCGTGTTAAAGATTGGCCTGCAGGAGCCTTATTTCTCTCTTCACCACAAAAAGTTGTCCGGTTCCGTGGACTTTCCTTCTTCTGTGGGTTCACCGCACTTTTGGACAGTAGTCCTTACGAGTGGACTGGTTTCGCCTGAAGAAGGTTGTTCGTTTTTCTGAACCTCCATGTGTAGGGAAGTTTCCCCTGTTTTACTCGAGTGAATTGCTACTGGCTTTTCCTCCAGTGTTTTTGCCTTCCCTTCATTATATTGGAAAGTTAACTTTCCCACTCCGAAAAAGGGTGACCTATTGAGTTATGGAGCTCTTCTCGAGATTCAGAATGTATTGGGAAGATCCATAAAACTCCTTTGTCTGAAGGTTTGCTCCCCCAGACTGTCCATAGATGTGTCCTGAGCCCATGGTTACTTATCCTTAGTTTATTAAGGATCCTTTGGGATTTGAGACGTTCTCCATCTTCATCCTGCACGAAGACAGTGCATAAGTGCATCTTCGGGATATCTTCCCCCTAAGAGATTCTTAAGAGATTCATTCTCCCCAAGACCTCAGGGTTGGAATCATCCCCTTTAGCCACCTAGCACTTGTGTCATCCGTACAGTGAAGTTCTAGGCAACCGGCCTGTGGCTACTCTTCAGGAAGCGAACCTGAGGTCGAGGCCAAGGAAGTAAACAGTCAGTTTTTGAAAAATATAACCCAACTTACCATCTTGTTAGTTATACTACTGGAACTAAGTATGATTATCTCTGTCCGGAAAACGCGGTCTATGACAATATCAGGAGAACCCTGAAGGTGTAAGTTAGTAATTTATAATAAAAGTGTCGACAAACAAACTTTGAAAAATTAAAATCAGTCCATTAGAATCCGTATTGCAAATTTATTATTAAAAAGTAACAAATTATCGACTGTATCAGACATTTTTGCTTATAACATTGTTTTTGCTCAACGTAAAATAATTTAAAGCACCTCATTTTAAAGCTATGATTATAAGCTTTAAAATGAATTTTAAACATTAAAATTTTGTCATTTTGACATCAAGTTATGTAAGTTTAAATTACTTAATGTATGTGTAAAAAGCAATCGAATTTGTGGTGGTATGATATCAAAAAATTTAGTATCATGTCAGTGAGGACTACAGTATAATGAAAACTGAACATTTTGAGCTTTACTAAATTCATTTTGATGCATTTTCGCTAAAATACTGAAATTTGAAATTGACGTTTAAACGTTTACCAATATTTATTGTGTGATTTCTGACTTGGGCAAAACCAAGTCAGAAAAAAGAAATCATTGGTTTGATCATGAGTGCGAAATGGCCACAAATAGAAAGAACGCAGCATATAAAAAAACCATTAACGCAGGTTGTACACGGAGAAAAAGAGAAGAGTATAGACGTCTTAGAAGAGAGGAAAAACGTATCCATCGATGTAAGAAGAGGGAATACGAACAGAAAACTTTCAGTGAGATAGAAAGTTTATTCGATAAAAAAATGAAACGAGGAAATACTACAAATCCTTAAATACTAGCCGTCGAGAATTTAAACCACGATTAAAAATTTGTAAAGACACTAACGGTGAAATTCTACATGACAAAAACTCAGTTCTTAACAGATGGGCACAACATTTCAGCGAACATCTAAATATAAACGATGTTAAAGGAGGTTACAACATAGAAAATCAACAAAATCTACAACGTCGACTACACAGTGAAGACCCAACAAGAGAAGAAGTGTCAAATGCGATTCTAAAACTCAAAGACAATAACGCTTCAGGAACCGATGAAATCTGTTCGGAAATGCATAAAAAAGGAGGTGATCATTTTTTTGTAGCAATCCATAAACTAACAGAACTTATATGGCAGACTAAATGGGTAGCAGAAGTGTGACTGAAGGGAATAATATGTCCGTTGCATAAAAAGGGTGATCAACTGGAGTGTAAGAACTATAGAGGCATTACTCTGTTAGCATCTGCGTATAAAATCTTCGGCAATGTATTATTTGAAAGACTTAAACATTCTACAAAGGATATTGTTGGTCAATATCAATGCAGATTTAGTGCTGGAAAATCAACTACACATAAAATTCAAGCACATAGGCAGATTCTAGAAAAGTCACTAGAATATAACATAGATACACACCATCTCTTCATTGACTTCAAAGCAGCCTATGAGAGTGTGAAAAGAACTGCATTATATAATGCAATGATAGACTTTGGGATCCCACCTAAGTTAGTTAAGTTGACCCAACTAACAATGCAAAACATACGCTCATGCGTTAGAATTGAAGGAGAAAACTCTACGTTCTTTGACATTAATAATGGAGTAAGACAGGGGGACGCGTTGGCGTTTCTCCTCTTTAATATTGCCTTGGAAAAGGCAATCAGACAAAAAAACAATGAAACTATTTTTAATAGATCGACGCAAATTCTCGCATTCGCTGACGATATAGTTATAGTAGGCAGAAGTATGACAGACATGGTGCAGTGTTTTACAAGGCTTTCGGACGCAGAAAGTGAATTAGGACTTGCGGTAAACGAGGAAAAAACCCAATATATGTTGGTTTCTAAAAACCCTCGAAATATCCAACAGAGAATTCAAATTAACAACCATACCTTTGAGCAAGTCAAAGAATTTACATATCTTGTATCGCTAGTAAACGCAACAAACACGACAAGTGACGAAATAAAAAGACGCATAGCAATAGCAAACAGAACTGTTCACGGTCTCCAGAAACCTTTAAAAATACCTTAATAAGACCGGTTTTAATATAATGGGCTGAAACGTGGACCTTATCTCAAAATGATAAAAGACTTCTTGGTATTTTTGAGAGAAAAATTCTTAGAAAGATTTTTGGGGCCGTAAATGAAAATGGGCTATGGCGTCGAAGATACAACTTTGAACTATATCAGTTATACACCGATCCACCCCAAAGAGTTGCTTACATTACGAAGCACTTGTAAAGAAATATTTTGAAATACAATTCGGATTCTATATTTCATTTCATCCCTTGTTGTTGGAGGTGTTTTATACACTTAATTCTGGTGACCTGAGTGGTCATTTTACCGGTACATCCCTTCAGTTCCATCTTTCATCCAACTGATCAGAATACTACCAGTGTACCAGAATACTAAAGTAATAAACAATAATAGAAAACTGCCAATCGATTATGACCAAAATTTGTTAAAAATTTGCATACCTACTTAAAAAACTAATAACTTTACGCATAGGGAATGCTTCATAAAAATTAAAGTATGGTAAGACATAGTATTTTTCGATGATGATATAAAATATAAGAAGATCCATTTAAAATTTCCAAGACAGTAATGAACTTGCGCTTTGACGTACCCTGTATTCGATTTAGTGGATGCCTTGGACTATAGCCTTATTTATGGTAGACTTTGTTACAATACGCGTATGACATATAATATTGACGTTTTATAGTCAACAAATTATTTTTGAGTTTTTTATGATTGTTTAAAAAAACCAAAGCAAAATCGGCTATATGTCTTTAAGGATTTGTGATCAGCTATCCAGTATACACCTTTTAGAACCTTCAAAAACCTGTGTAAGATTTTTTTCAACTTTTTTTCCTTTACTCTCCTACGCAGAAAGTCACTCAATAAGTCGTACTATGCATTGTTTCATATTCGTATAAGAAATATCATGCCCATCTCTGCCCTGTTAAATGTATACTATAGCCTTGTTTATGGTAGACTTTGTTAGAACATTGTTTTGTGGGGAATTCAGTCAATAGCGATATAATATTTATAACACAAAAACGAATAATACGCATGGAATTATACCTTTTGAGAGCTGTAAGTCCATATTTGTTGACATTTAAAGTTTCGCTTGTACTAATTTACTTTTTCAAATTGTTACTGTGCAAGCAAGCAATTTATTTAAAGCCAGCCTGTGAGATATGTTCACCCCTAAAAATTACGTTCAGGTGTAACAATTCATTGGAGCGAGATGTATTGACTCGAGTTATAAACAGGAATCACTCCACCGCGATCCAATGCTCCAGACCACCCCTTTCCCCCTTATAGCACTCCGATACGCGATAGGGGCACAACTATCAGCCAAATGCTCTTCATGTGGGAGTCCTGGGTAGTAGGGCTCCAATATGGTACTCTATCCGATTAAAAATTCAGGGTAGCGTTAGTCGCTTTATTCCTCTTCTCTTCGTGTGACTTATCTGCGAAACTAAAATTGCTCACTTGCGCATCAAGTCTCCGCTCTGGGCTAGGCCCAGTACGTAGACTTGGTGCTCAAGGGGTTGGGCCCTACGTGCCCGGGTTTTTGTTAATATTTTCTTGTTGGCTTTCGCCGGTTTTTGTTAGTAATTTTTATAATTTTTTCGGTTGCCAAAGCCGTTTTCTGTGTTTTTTATGATTTTTTTGTAGGATGTCCTGAAACATAAAATAAGAATTAGTGCATGTATATAAACATAATCAATTTACCTGGGCCTACACTGTGTTGCGCTTGTCCACGATTTTTTAGAGCTAGGAACTATCCGCTTTTGTTTAATGTTGTTGTTGTTTTTGTTTTATTTTTTCTCCGGTAATTTTTGTTTTCTCTCTGGTTTTATTTTATTTTTATTCCACTATTTGTTGTTTATACAAGCCTCGTATCTCATGATCTCTCGCATTATGTACCTTGGATGGTTCGGTTCTCCAGTTCCGCGAACTTTGTCCTGGCTTTATCTTTCATTATTTCAGTCACTCTGATTTGTTGTAATTCTCTAAATAGGAATCTTTCAGCAACGTACCTCGGTACGTTGGCTGCCTCTCTTAGGCTGCTGTTATGTGCCGCTTGTATTCTCTTTTTTGTAGTATTGCATATGTGTCCCCATGCGAGAGATGCACATGTTAGTATAGGAAGAATTATACTATTTATTAATCTTATTTTTGTTTTCATCCGCAGTTCGCTTTTTCTTCCTGTGAGTCCTCCCATTGACGCTTTTGCTATGTTGGCTTTTTGTATTGTGGCGTCTACGTGTTATTTGAATGTTAATCCTTTATCCATGATGACTCCTAGGTATTTTGCTTCGCCTTTCCACTGGATAGGGTCGTTTTGCACTGTCAATTGTTCCTCTGGTTGTGGTGCCTCTTTTTGAAGAGTACTGCTTGCATTTTTTCGGAGTTTAAAGCCATTTTTCATTTTAAACTCCACTCTTCGATATCGTCTAACGCTGTTTGCAGGTTGTTTATCGCTATGTCTAAATTTCGATGTTTGGCCGCTATCGCTGTGTCGTCGGCATATAGACTTAGTAGAGCCCTGGTGTTCTTGGAATGTCGGCTGTGTATATTTTGTACAGCAGTGTTGACAATACCGCCCTCTGTGGTACTCCAGCCTTCCGGTTCCCTCCGGTTCCCTCCGGTTCCCGAGCTCGGACAGGACTTGTCCTATACGAACCTTGAAACTCCTGTTGCTTCAGTACGAAGAGATTAGACTCGTCATTTGCTTTGCTTACGTCTAGGAAGGCAGCTACTTTATATTGTCTGTCGTTAAATCTAGCTGATATGCACTCTGTTAATCTGAGTACTTGTAGTTTGCTGCAGTGCTCTGATCTAAACCTGAACTGTGCTTCTGGTATTATATCTAGTCTGTCTGTTTCGACTTGGAGTCTGGTGTGTATGACTCTCTCTACAATCTTACTGATTTCAGGTAATGAGCTTATTGCCTTTAATTTTGCGGGAATGTACTGCCTTTTCCTGGCTTAGGTATTATAATGGCATGGGCTTCTTTCCATTGGTTTGGGAATTTCTTGTATCTTAGCATCACATTGATTATATTCGTCAGAAATACTATAGCTCTCGCCGGTAAGTATTTTAGAGCCCTGGTCTTATTTGGTCTGGTCGAGGTGATGTTGGAGGGATGTTTTCGTTTGGATCCTTAGGCCTTTCTCTTTGTTCTTCGACTTCTTCTATGCAGTTGATGTCTTCGTCTGTGTGGTAGTTTAATGTGCACTCTCTCTCGGTAGTGGTCTTCATTGCCTCTGCTTTTTCCTCAGTGGAGCATACTATTCCATTTTTTCCGTGTATTGAAGGGTTTGGTTTTCTATCCTTTCTGAGTATTCTTTGGAGCTTCCAAATATTTTGCATATTTGGACCTTGTTCTTCCTTGTCTCAAATGTGGTTTTCCCAGTTTTGACTACGGTGTTGTTGTAGTGCTGTTTTGACCTCTCTATTTGTCTGTTTACCCTGTTTTTGTCCACCTGGTTCCTTGTCCTTCTTGTTGTATGCTTTGGTCTATTATTTTCCCTCATCAAGTCCTTTATTTCTTGTGGTATGTCTTTGAATCTTCCCATGTGTATCTCTACTTCCTCTTCTGTAGTACTCTTCCTGACTGCCTGTTGGATGATGTTTTCAAATTCTAGGACTCTATCCTCTATATCTTGTGGGTTGTCTATAACTGGGACTATAATTATTCCAGAGCTCACAAGTCTCTTATACTGTATACTATTGACATTATTTATATGTACGAAAAAAATTCCAGCTTTCACAATTATTCGACGCGAGGTGGCGACTTGTTGAGTGTACCTGGAATAGATCAAGGAAATTTGAAATGTCAGTAAAGTATATGAGCATCAGATTGTTTAAAGTTTTACCAAAAAAATAAAGAATAATGCATAAATATTCCTTTAAGACATCAATCAAAAGTTTATTGCTGGCCAAATTTTATACTGTGGAAGAATTTGTATCGGACAGAAATATAACCTAAATGTTTGTAATGTTTATATACTTTTAAATGATTTTAATTTTTATTTATGTGGAAAACGAATGACTTCTCCTATACTTTGTATGTGTCTTAAAAGATGAATAATATTAATTCTGCCGAATTCTCCCTTAGGAAGGCGATAAGTTCGTAAATCAGTTCTTTTTATTGTTCTTTTTATTTTAGACCAGGCGGTATCTGTTTTGGCTTGGGTAAATCATATTTATGATCATAGTTTTTTGCTTTAATCGCTTTGAAATATCATTAGAAATGATAAGTTTACTATACATACACTTCAAAAGGTGGGCTAAACTTTTTATTAAACAATTTGTAAAAAAATGACAAAAATTCAATGTTTTTTCTCATTTTTGTTGCTATATCTCGGCAGCTATACATTTTAGAAAAAAATTGTAATGATAAAAAAGTTTTACAATTAAATTTCCTATAAGACAAAATTGATTGCAAATTGAAAAAATAGTAATTATTAATGCAAAATTAGCACAATTTAAAAATTTAAAAAGGGTTAATGATCAATGTTATTTCAATAATTTTTTTCAGGTATTTAGGAGCCATATAGAACTTTTATAAAATTTACCCCAAAAACTTTAAAATATAAAAAAAATATACAAATATAGAAAATACAATATAATATATACAAAATTTTAACACAAGCAATTTTACACAAGCAAAATAATTTTGCAATCTAAATTTTTGAAAAAAGTTAATAATTTTCAAACTTTGCAGATTCAACAAACAACGTTTTAAATACTTAAAAGTTTTTTGCATATAAAAGGGCATTCAAGATTTCAGATAAAAGCCGAACCATTGAAATTAGATAAATTGGAGAACGGAGGGGTTTTTTTTAAACAACTGTACAATTTTTAAGCTAATAAAAAAATACAATTACTTTTTTAATTTTCTGTTTTAAACTGGTTTTTCTATACTTATGTCGAAAGTTCAGCAAAAGACGCGCATTTTAAGAGAAATAACATTAAGATCGGTCAATTAGTTTGGATGACGAATAGATGAAAAAGTAATTATTTTCCCGTTTTTTAAATTAAAATTGATAAATAATTTACGGAGATATTTGCAAGAAAAAACAGTTTCTTTGCACTAATTTATAAATTTTATTATTTTTTTAAATTAACAAAATAAAATGTTATTAATACATTTAAACATCGAGGAATTACCTTCTTTTAAATTAGTGCGAAATTTCCCCCCGATCGGTCAAGTAGTTTAAAAGTTACTTAATTTATTTATCCCTGAGGCTAAACATTTAAACTATTGAACTTGCTCTATTAATGATGCTAGACGCATTTAGCAAATTTCATAGGATTCTTTAAGAGGTTCAGAAGTTAAATGCATATTGCGTTTTCATCGAAATTATTTACAAAATAAACGTTTGAAAAAGGGGTATGTTTTTTACTTATAAATAATTGTAATAACTTCTATATTTTTCAAGCTATAGACTTGTATGTACAACCATTGGATAGCTGGTAAAAAAACTCTCATTATAAAAAACCTTCTATGACCAATAGGAACGAAGTTAGGGACTATTTAAAAAAAATCATATCTCCATTGTTTATAAACATTAAGAAATAAAATTTGCACAAATTGTGAATGAAAATCTAAACTTTATATTGAAACTTACAGCTATAAAATTCATCCAATTTTTCGAAACTTACAGCCCTTCGAAACGAAGGTACTTTCGAAAGATCGACATAGGAAAGTGGAGAGGATAACTGTTTCAGCTCCGTTTTTTTGGAGATCGGAATTTCAAATTGAAACATGTAGGAAAAATTTACATTATCTCGGCTTCCATTGCAGCTAGAAGCCTGTTTTTTTTAACTGAGATAGCTCGTCGAAATATGAATAACTACATAGTTTTCACTGGCCGGGAAATATGGAAAACCTCGAAAAAATTAAGTCCATTTGAAATTCACCGTAAAAACTTACTTTTTTTTTTTAATTTGGCTGGAATAGTCTGTCGCAGTATTAATAATGATGACATAATTTTCACAACCCCCGGAAATTTCGGAGAATCCCGGAAAATAAACATCTATTTTTTTCATTTTATATCAATGATGTAATAATACTTATATATTTTATAAATTAAATTTCAGGTAATTTTTTACACATTATATTATTATATTAATTATAATTATGTTCTAAAATCTGTTATGTTAAAAAAAGTCTATGAAATTTGCTAAATGTGTATACCATCATTAATAGAGCAAGTTCAATAGTTTAAATATCTAGCCTCAGAGATAAATAAATTAAATAACTTTTAAACTATTTGACCGATCGGGGAGAAAGTTCGCACAAATTTAAAAGACGATAATTCCTCGATGCTCAAATGTATTAATAACATTTTATTTTGGTAATAAAATACTTAATAAAATTTATAAATTTTAGCAGCAAAAAACTGCTTTTTGCAAATATCTCAGTAAATTATTTATCAATTTTAATTAAAAAAACGGGAAAATAAAGATATTCTTGATATAAAAAATTACAAAAAATCAAATTGTGACCATAAATTATTGTTTAAAAAAACGCAAGGTAAAAATACGAGTACTTTTTCATCTATTCTTCATCTAGTATAACTTAAAAGATTCAGATATCTGCGAAAAAATTTTCGACCTTTTTTTTAACCGGACTGGGCTAATGATCGAAAATGACTTAAACAAGTAATCGATCCTGGATTTATTAAATTAATTTTTTATTGAAGTTTATTTATAAAATTATTATTTAATTAAAATTAATATTTACAAGTAAATAAATTTAGATTATTTGATAAAAAATTAGTTAACATTGAAATTGTAACATTAACAAACGAAAAAAAAAAGGAAAAAATTGCTCATTTTTGTAAGTGAATATTCATTTATACCTAAAAACATGGAAAATAAATAATTATAGGCTTTTAACCGTATAATATTTGAATATGTTAACTCACGGGAATACAGTTTTAAAAAATGATCAGAATTGGTCCACTAGAAGCTGAGATAATTGAAATTTTGTCGCTATTTTGAACGCGTCATTTCGTTTTTGAGACGAATGGAAATTACTATCCCTACCACTGCCTCTCGTAGATTTTTCTGTAGTTTTAAATCAACATTTTAACCAGGTTGCACCAAATAAAAAAGGTGAAAATTTATATCTACTAGGTACTTGGCACAACAAAGGTATTTGTCTAAAAATTGACCTCAAACCTTCGTACTATTGTTGTAAATGCCGTCCTAAACTGTCAACTTTGTTCTATCATAATATCTAATTAATCAATCTTAATATTTTTTATCTTAAAATACGTGCCTTTTGCTGAACTTTCGGCGTAATTTAATTTAAAAAATGTTAATTGAAAATTGTTTGTTATTGTATTTGTTTATTAGCTTAAAAATTGTACAGTTGTTTAAAAAATTTCCTAGGTTCCCCATTCAAACGACTTCAATAATTTGATAGCTTAAATATTATGTCATACGTCAAAAAACTTTCATTTGTAAAATTATTTTGCAAAGACTACTTGATCGATTTTGCTGAAATTTAAATAGTGTTTTTTTATATTGGGCGAATTTTGAAAGTTCTATGTTCAATACCTGAAAAAAATTATTGAAAAAACATTGATTTATGACTCTTTTTAAATGGTTTTTGCTAATTTTGCAATAATAATGATTTTTTTATTTTGCAGTCAATTTTGTCTTCTAGAAAATTTAATTGTAAAACTTTTGTGTTGTTACAATTGTTTTCTAAAATGTATAGCTGCCGAGATATAACAACGAAAAGGAGGAAAAACATTAAATTTTTCTCATTTTTTTCACAAATTGTTCAATAAAAAATTAGATAAATTATCATTTCTAATAATATTTCAAAGCGATTAAAGTAAAAAACTAAGATCATATACGATTCACCCAAGTGATGGTGTTTTAGAATAGATACTTCCTGGGCTATTTGCCCAGTATTCACGCATACGTTCTGCAAAACGATGCTTCGTTTTTCTGATAGTATTATATTATTCTGATAACATTATTCAGTAATCAATTGTTATTGTTTATGTTGTATATATTAATCAATATTATTATAAATTTGGTTAAAATAGCGCTATTTTAGAGACCCATTTATATTGTTTACTATGTTAAAAATTGGGTCAAGCTGAACCAAATGGTAGTGTAAATATAAGAGTAATATAAGTTTGAAGGACAGACTTATTTTAGAAATGAAATTCCAATGTATACAGAATAAATTATCGAAAATTTGCATCCGGGAAAAACTTAAAAGGGTTACAACATTGTTAGAAAATGGAAGTTAATCCGAGGACTTGATGTAGAGAACAGATTATCGGTTATCTTTGCCAAAAAATCTTAAGGATAGGATTAGATAACTTAAATTTGTCTGGTTTTGAAATAGTTTCTGGAAAGTCAATGAGGAAATTTTAATTCCTTTCGTGTTTCCAAAAGACTTGGAATTTGATTGGTCAGAAAGGGAGGGGAACGAGATTAAAACGAGGTGGAATCGTGTATTCGAGGAGGTGAGTAGTTCTTTACCATTTAGAGACATCAGTCGTTCTTTACCAGCAGATGTCGGTAGAAGTGGTCGTGAATTCAATCCGTATTTTTTTTAAATATCAAAAGTTTATAGCAGTAGAGTCAGTTAATGTCTACTCTAAGGGAATTACTGTAAGTAAAAATTATTTGTATTTATTGGAGTTTTTGCTGAATTTTTGCCTGCATTCTTGTGAGAAAGTCATCGTGGAAACAGCATTAGAGCAAGCAGGTTTTAAGCGTTTATTTAGATAAAAGATTATTTTTAGTCAGGTTTGAAAACCATCATTTTTTTGGAGATATACAAATAGTCTTGTTTATCTTATTTTTCATAATAATTTGTAGTGACAGTATGATCGAGAAACTTTCTATCAATATTTCGATTTTTTAATATTAATCAATTAAAAATCATTCTAAATTTTTTGTTAGAGAAAGAAGGAAATTGTTTTTTGTTATTATAGCTAATGAAATAACATATCACAATTTTAATTCTGTTTGATGTTCTAACAGCTAAAATCAGTCTAAGTAATATCCATTATAGTTAAATAAATTAATCACCGCTACGTATTTTACTTTTTCAAAAATGTAGATTTAAAAATAAACATTTACTTATTTATTATATAATATAATCCTTATTTGCATCCTTACCTTACCTTATGATTTTAATAGGCAATATTATAGTTAATTGATATTTTTAAACCTTAATAAGAAACACCTGAAATAAATAAACTTATTCATACGCGTCCTTTTTTATTATCAATTTTATATAAAATTTATTATTAATTAATTTAATTTTCATATAACATCATATATATGATTATAAAAGTGTCTGCTTTCCATTGTTTAATAATATACCTACAGGGCTAGTTGTGAATTGTAACTAAATCTATTCGTCATAACTTTCGAACGGTGAGTTCGATGTATCTCATATTTTGGTCAAACGTTACACTATTACCATCTAATAAACTGATTTTCAAACTAGAAAAAAATCAAGTCCAGGTAAAAAAAAGTTTGTTTTGTTCATAGAAAAAATATCACCCTCTATACGGTTTTTGAAAATTAATAAGAATTTTACAAATTAGACAAATAGACAGTTAAAATGGCATTGTATTTTTTCTCCATACGATTACTGAATTTTTCATTAAAACAAATTTGACTGAATTAAGTTTGGTAAAGTGAACCTTAGATTTAAAAAATGCAACTTTTCTTGCAAAAATGAAGAAATCTTTTTGAAGAAATATTGAATTTATTATCATTATGTAATAATAGTACCACAGCTCATGCTATAAATTTTAAAGAATACAACCCTTTTAGACAATTTCCAGAATTTCAAAAGATACAAATTGTTTTGAATAATACTAAATATCGGCCTGTGTAATATTTGTTTAGAGATTCATCTGTAGTGTCGTTTTATTGAATTCTTAGAATTTTATTTTACTTTTTATCAAAAGAAAAGGCTACAGTAATAATTCGTTATATGTTGTCAATGAAAACTAAAATTAACCTTTAAAATAACCTGCATTATGTATGTATTTTGTTTTTAAATTTGTGAAAAACAACATAAATAAAACTAAATTAAACAAAAATAAACAAGAAATATTGTGTTAGTAATTTACATCACCACCTTCTAACAATTTATTAATATGAAAATTAGTACAACCTTGTCAGCAAATTTCCAGAATTTCAAAAGGTATAAATTGTTTTGAATAATACTAGAATATCACCCTGTATATTTGTTTAGGGATTCATCGGTAGTGTCGTTTTATTAAATTCTCAGAATTTTGTTTCAAAAGAAAAAAAATCCGGTTTAATCTTTTTTAAATGAATGAAAAGAAAATACATAAAACTTTAAACATTAACGAATTTATTTACATGTTTAAGAAAATTTAAGAATAGACAAGAATTGTATAAAATTACATAAAAGAACTTAAGAAACAAATAAAATGAACAGGACGTAACAAAAACCAAAGCTAAAATTGTTGATATGTATAGCAAATTTTCAAAATGAACACCTGTTTCTATAGAACGTCTTTGTCGGGCCATCAAATGTCTAATTGACCTGAGAGTTAAGGAATTATTTCTAATAATGTAATAATAATCAATATTGTTGTCAATTAGTTCTTGTCGTGTATTTATATTTTCTCGATAAACCATTTATTTCAATCGACCCCTTATGGAATAGTCGACAGGGTTAAAATCAGGTTATCTAGATGTCCATGCATAAGGCCCCTCGCATCCGATCCATCCATAAGATGTATGAAGATGTTGACAAACAGCCACCGAGAAATGTGGTGATGTCCCATCATGCATAAAGTACATACCTCGGACGGCTACACTGGCTAGTAGATTCGGTAAACCATACAATAAACGATCATTATTCGCAACTCACCTAGCATCGTAATCGTGTGATTTCATTTCCTAGATGCAATATTTGAACTTATTAGATGTGGTAGGGTGTAAATTATTATTTCTTAATACTGTGTCAACTTTTGATTAGGAAATGCCGAATTGTCTTCTTACTTGCCTGGTACTTTACTTATTTAAGAATCTGCTTCGACTGCACAATGGATATGATATTCTTGTAAACGATCTATTGCTCGTTCAGAGTTTGATTTAGGAAATGTTCCATTTTCTTTTAAATACTTAAACATTGATCCAAACGTTTGATGATTCGGCTTTGATATTCTCCGCCGACAACCCTACCTCCCGTCACAAAACCCCTAAAAAAATAATGTCTGCGTCTTCTGCTAATGAAAATTGATGTGGCATTTTGCAATTAATTAAAAATAACTTAAATAACGTCACTATTCAAATGCTAATGAAAAACTGTCAAAAAAGTGTAAGAAACACAAATAAATAATAACGATGTCTAGCGAAAGTCAAATTATGTGACCAAAGAACGGAAATATCAAATTATCATAACCTCCTAAGATTCACTTAAATTTTCATATTAATAAATTAATTTAAATACATACATAATTCAGGTTATTTTAAATGTTAATTTTCTCAAATAAAAACTGATTACTGCAGCCTTTTCTTTTGAGCAAAAGTAAAATAAAATTCTGAGAATTCAATAAAACGATACTACAGATGAATCACTAAACAAATATTATACAGGGCGATATTTTAGTATTATTCAAAACAACTTTTGAAATTCTGGAAATTGTCTAAAAGGGCTATATTACACAGGCCGAAAATATTCGGACCCAGAGATCAGAATATACTTTTCGGAAGGTTTTTTGTGCGCTAAATCCGAATATGAGCTCCCAATAGCCAGATTTGTTCTGGTTTCTGAAATATTCTAATCTAAAAGTTCAAAAATAGCGGTTTTTGGCCGTTTCTTCTTTTTTTGCTGCTATATCGCATTTTAAAATTTCTTAGTTTTTAAAAATCTACAAACCGTGTGACTATAATCAAAATTTGACCAATATTTGGACTATACTACTCAGAAGGTTTTTTGTGTACTAGATTCGAGTCTGAGCTCCAAATTGACACATTGACTCTGGTTTATGACATATCCTAATTTAAAAGTACAAAATAGCGGTTTTTGGCTGTTTTTGAGGTAATGTAGCATCGTAATATATTTTTTCTCCCATAAACTGCTATAACCATCTTAAATTATAGGTCTCAATCTTTAAAATGAAGTTTAATTTTAGTCAATTAGCTTCTTTTTTCGCTGAGATATCGCATTTTGAAATATCGTAGTTTTAAAAAACCTACAAACCATATGATAATATAGTAAACTCATAGGACCTTATTCCAACAACCTCAAACCTGACAACCCAAATCGAATAACCCCAAATCCAATAATCTCAAACCTGAGAATCCAAATATCACTGATCGAAACAAAACACCTCTAACCCTATCAACGTCTACAAACCACCCCTACTGTTTTTGCGGGCCCTGACATTAGAAAGCTAAAGAAAGAAAACAATTTTGAGCAAACTATGCCACTTACAGAAAAAGAAGCATGGTTTAATTTTAAAAAAGTTTTCTACAATTTTCTAGGAAATCATCGAGATGCAAAATACAAAACAATCGTATCAACAATGGTAAAATTTTTTCAAAAACTAGGCCGCTTGATGAGCTTGAAATTACACTTTCTGTTTTCTTATTTAAATCATCACCAAGACTTTCAATGTCGTTGAGATGTACGAATGACAAAAGATTACTGCTGGTTACTTAAGAGAAATGACGTTTCAGTTGAACATAAACGTAAGATACTCAACCAATCATTTGCATTAAAGCGAGATAGATTTTATATATAAAAAAAGTAAACCTAAATTTATACCCATTCTTATTATTTACACATACCCATTTGAAAGAGAAAGATTTGCTTTAAGGTGTTTTTTAGTATAGAAAAAGGAATGGATCTACATACATACATAATCTCAGAAATTGCTAAAAAATTGTTTTTATTTTATTAAAAAAGTTCTAGATTTATTCAGACCTAGAATTAAGTTTTATGCACCAAAACAGCTTATTTACCGTTTAAAAGTGCATTTGAAAATTATATTTATTTTCAAAAAGCCTCATCTCACTACAGGGTTTATTTTTTTTTGTTTCAAAAACCTGCATTTTTTTGTTTATTTCTGTGAATAACGATAATGGCTAGTTTTGAAGAAGAGGTCTCATACGAGTCGTACCGCGAGAAAAAGATCACGAACAAGTTATTTGCAAGTAGAGTCTAAATAGAAAAGGACTCGACAAAAATGACATTAACATAGTGAGAAATCTCTATTGGAACCAACATGCTGTGGTAACATTAGATAGAAATAGCACGGATGCGCAACAGATAAGTAGAGGAGTGAGACAGGGCTGTGTACTTTCACCATTACTATTTAATGTATATTCCGAAGAGTTATTTACGCAAGCACTTGAAAACTGTACAGAAGGGATCAAGATAAATGGTGAAAATATAAATAACATCCGTTATGCTGACGATACAGTCATTATCGCTGAAAGTGAGACAGACCTGCAGACGTTACTAAACACAATTTGTGCTACTGGAGAACAGTTTGGTTTAACACTAAACATAAAGAAAACAAAAACCATAGTTATCAGTAAGAGGGGCAAAGTTACAAGGATCCAGATAAAAAATGAAGATATTGAGCAAGTGGACAAAATGAAATACTTAGGAGTCTGGATTACGGAAGATCTGAATCCGAAATCAGAAATTCGCTCAAGAATAGAGCAATCAAGAGCAGCCTTTTTGAAAATGAGGAAATTTCTGAGTAACCAAAGACTCAATCTGCAAATCCTATATCGGATGGTAAAATGTTATATCTCTATTCTTCTTTGTGGTGTCGAAGCCTGGACTGTTAATGTTGACTTAATGAGAAAACTGGAAGATTTTGAGATGTGGCTTTTTAGGAGAATTTTGAAGATACCATGGACCGATCATATTACGAACGAAATGGTGTTGCACAGCATGGGAAGAGACAGAGAACTTTTGACCACCATTAAAAGGCGAAAGACAGCATATTTGGGGCACATACTTAGAAATGAGAAGTACGAGTTGTTGCAGCTGATTATGAAGGGTAAAATCGAAGGAAAAGAGGTCCTGGTAGACGACAAATATCCTGGCTGAAAAACATTAGCGACTGGACCGGGTTAAACACACAGACGCTCTTAAGAAAATCAGAAGATAGAGACGAATTTGTAATGGTATAGCCAACCTTCATTAGTGGAGACGGCACTAGAAGAAGAAGAAGTAAACTAATAATACGTTTAATTAGTCATAAACTAACAAATTGTGAGTTTTTAATACCTGATCGGTGTTTGACTGGTCAAATACGGATTTCAAATTATGTTTGCTTGACCAAATTAGTCTCTCCTAGGTTTGACAAAAATTCTTTAGTGAAAGGCCGAAAATGGAATTTATGTCGGACTTTGGCAAGACCGTAAGTCAGACCTGAGGATTAACAAGACAAAGGAGCGCCAGAGTTTCGAGGTTTGGCTATATATAAAGCCTGTGTGATATTCGCCCAGATTACTTTAATATGGTTTAAAATTTTTTTTGGTCTTCAATATAGCTCAATTTCTGCTCAAAGAACAACCTTTTTTCCTTCTACATATTGTCTTCGCTTTCCGTTTTTTTCAGCATATGCTTCTTAAAATTCGATTTTGCTTATCCTTATGCTATTTATTCAGGTGTTGTTTCGGTCATCAACTGCTCTCTTACAATCTTTATCATACCAGTCTGCTTCTAATCTTTTTTGTCTACTCCTTGGTAATACTAAGTCTGCTGTTTCGTGTATTTTTTCTTTTAGTTGTTCCCGTCTGGCTTATGAATTTCTCTTCAACCTGCTCTCTGATTTTTTTCGTGACATTTACATTCTGTAATAGTACACCGAGAGTAGGCCTAGGGTAATCCGGCTTAGAGACGTTATATTCAAAGTGGCGATTGTTATCTTTTTTTTTTCCTTCTGTCGTTATTTTTTTTCTTATCTTGTTTATTTATTTCTATGTCTTGTGAGTCCATGACAAACTGTCTTGGTGAAAAAAAAAACTCTATTTAATCACCACGTTGAAGGCAAATTTTTAAATACAATTTATAGCCGGAAACAAAACAAAACTGATTGATACTAACGAATTGTTTATTGTGTACCTAATTTCAAAAACAAAACAGATGATCCAAATATTTTTTACCATGAGTCCTCACTAAACGCTCATGCACATTTGATAAAATTTGGGAGATAATACACTCGTTTAGAAGGGGATAACTCGTAAATAATCTGATATTGATGTAAAAAAGTGACTCTAAAATATTAATCTAGCTCAAAAGCTAGTATCTTATTACATCACTGGACTAGTATTCAAAAACTTTTTTACCATACTTAAATTTATATTCCGCCCTTGTAAATTCTGTTAATCTAGGTAATATATTTTGTATGCCGCGGCGAGTAACAATAATTTTAACGTTTCTATTGATAATTTTAAGGTTTTTGTTATTTTGCTGCCGCTCCCGATACAAGTGTTTTGAAATATTCCCACATAATATAATATGAGTAGCCTCACAGGCAGTGTCCTAGAGATCGTGCTCAACCTTGATTGACAACGGATGTATTCAACTCGTTTGGTTTTTAACAAACAACATGCAGCGATTACCAGACAGTTAATCTCGGTCAATGAGAGAAAAAATAGTATTTAATAAAATAATGGTAAGATTAAATAAATTAAAGAAAAGTGGTGGTATGGTAGTTTAATACATAAACGTAAAGATGCACTGTTTCTTTTTTAGATAGCTTCCCTTTTGGTTGGTACAAATTCTCGTCTTATTTAGATGATTTTATTAACTGTTAGTTAACATGTTTAGTATCGAATGTATATATATATAAAATTTGTCCAAATTTTTCTCACATTATCGATACCTGACATCCTCTTTATTTATTACAAATATGATTACTCTTACTCTTCTGTTTCGATAAAAAATGATAGGCAAATTTTTACAAAACAAAATATGTCCATTAAAAATCTAATGAATATTGTAGACCTTTTTTCTATCGGAACGGAAGAGATCATATTTGTAATAGATGAAAATAATGTTCAGTATCAGTAATTTGAGAAAAATTTGCAATTTTTTTCAATTAGAAGGATGTAATTGCATCTTAAAACATAGTTTTTAATTCTAAACAACTTTTCATAATAATAATTTTAGATATTGTGAAATATAAAGGTACTCCTCTTAAGCGAAATTCATATTTAAGACATACCTATCTCATATAAGATTGATAAAATTTAATATCTGATGGTTGCATCTTCGGTTTTAGACCATGCAGAGCTTTCTATGAAGAATAACTTTTTTCGTAAAACTTGGAATTTGGTTCTAGGTTTAATAAAATATTTGAAAACCAACCATACAATTTTTTGGCGTTCATTTCTTCATGATACTCATTGGTTTTCTTGGATTCGAATAATAACAAGCCATCCATCCATCCATCCATCCAATGGCGCTACAGCCCAAATCGGGCCTTGGCCTCCTTCAACAGGCTTCTCCAATCATCTTGATTTACCGCTGTTCTTTTCCATGAACGCGTTCGCAGGCAGTTCCTGGCATCCTCATCGACTTTATCTTCCCATCTCTTTTTAGGTCTTCCAACAGGTCTTTTTCCCTGCATTCTTGCATTTAATAATTTTCTGGGGATTCTTAATAACAAGCCGTTATCCAAAAACACCGAATCACTGTCTATGTGTATTAAAATGAGTCTCCGTAATTTGCCCGCTGATGTCTTCAAACCCGATAATAGCCCTTCAATTAAGGAGTGATGGATTCGACAGTTACTTGATGGAAATTAATTTTTGTATAACAATAAAACACTGAACACTTTGTTTTTAAAACTTCCACAAAATTTATAATATCTTATCACTACAGCTGTTTCGACAGAGTTCCTTTCTGAAGTAATCTATTTTTGGTATGTGTTGACACTTTATAGTCTTTAACTGAATAGGTTGAGGAGGGGAGAACTGTTTGTCTCAAGTAACTATATTGTTTAATTTGTTAATGTCCATAGATTCTATTAAAGATAGCTTATGGCGTTTATTTTGGATGTCAAGAACTTGAAATTCGTCATTAAAAGAATGATTATAATTTTGAAGGTGAAGTGCATATGTAGAGTATGTTTTTCTATTATTGAAAGCCCTTTTATGTTTTGCTATACGTTTGTTAAAAGTTCTACCAGTTTGACCGATATAAGTTTAAATAAAGGCTTGTCGACTGTTTCTAACTTCAAAATCTTGCCACACCGTTGTGACAGTATGGCCTTGATTTAATTAAGTTTCGTCTAAATAGTAGATTTTTCTTCCTTTATGACGATATTTTTGGATTTTTTTCAGGTAATATCTCCGTCATCTTTCCTTTCTATAAGAATACTGTTCCTACTTCTTTTCATATATATGTAATTGTTTTTCATTTGCTTTAATGTTCTCAATAATCCACGTTGTGATATTTTGGGTATCAAATCGTATCAAAAATTTTGCCGACGATGTTACTTTTGATTATTTTCGCCTTACATGTTTGTCAGGACTCTATAAAAACGTGTTAACCGCTTCAGGTCACCTACAATACTGATGTATTTCAGTAATAGCAACAACAAAGTTGTTATCAACAAACCAGTTGTTAATAAACAATATAATGGTAATTCCCAAACAATTAATAAAAGTAAAATTTGGGAGAAAGTCTTTCGGAGTAAACTAAAGCATCTATTGTTTTATGTTTAAATGTAAATGACATTCTTCTTCTTCTAATGGTGCTACAACCCTTTGTGAGTTTTGGGCTGCTTAACAATGGTCTTCCATTCTGCCCTGTCGGATACTTTCTTTCACCACTGCCTGATGTTCATGGTTTTAAGATCCCTCTCTACGTCGTCTATCCATCGTTTACGGGGCCTTCGTCTTGTTCTGTTTCCTTGGGGCTTCCATCTCTGGACTACTTTTACAGCTCGATTATCTGGCATTCTTTCTAAGTGACCAAGACAGTTTAGTCTTTGTGACTTTACAAATAATATCTCCGCTCTGCATTAGTTCATCCAGCTCATTTGGTTCATTTTAAATCTCCACGAACCATCGCTGCATTGGGTTGGTCCAAATATCTTCCTTAGTATTTTGCACTCAAATATTCTCAGTTGATTTTCATCAGTGGTTGAGAAGGTCCACGTTTCACCTCCATATGTGATCAATGGTCTAATTACTGTTTTGTAGATTCTAAGCTTAGACTCACGATTCAGTAACTTACTTTTCATTAAGTCTTTGTAAAAGCACTTATTACCGCTAAGAATCCGTGCTTTTATTTCTTGACTGATGTTGTTATTTATTATTGAGCCTAGGTAGGGAAAAGTGGAGGCATATTTGTAGGTATGGTTGTCTACCTTCAGATTCTCATGTTGATTCGATTTTGTGCACTTCATATATTTTGTTTTGTTTTCATTTATATATAGACCAAACGTAGCAGCTTCTCGTTTCAGTTCTATAACTTTTTCGCTTAATACCCTTTTGTTGCGGCTTAATCTGGCAACATTATCCGCATATGCGCATATTTTCATTGATCTTGTATCCAGTTTTCGAACAACAGCTTCTAAATTTAGATTAAAAAGTGTTGTTGATAAGGCATCACCTTTTCTAACTCCATTTTCAATATCAAAGGCCTGCGTCATAACTCCATATATTCTCACCATAGCCTCGAAACCCTCCAGAGTCATTCATATAAGTTTAACCAACTTATTGGGTATTCCTAACATAGATAGTTGCTTTAACATCTTTTGTCGATCTACTCCATCAAACGGCTGTTTGAAATCGATATACAAGTTGTAAATGACATTATTATTACATTAAATGACATTAAAGTTTTTAATTCTATAAATTTTCTTTTTTATTTGAAATATGGAAACCTTCAGCGTCTATCATTCGTTATTGTATACCTGATTTTTATCCAGCGGCGAACTATTGTCGCTCAGGTATTGTGGGTAATACTGCAATCTAGGTAAAAAACATTTTGTCTTGTAATGTAATAAGCCTTGACAAATATTTTACTGATAAGATTTTGAAGTAAACGGTATTGCATCTAAAGTATATTTAACTAAAAAGTCAGTATGTATGTTAAACTGATAAAGATCTCCTGGTAATGTTAATAGTTTCTTTGAATCCTGAGAGGCGGTCTTGGAGAAAATAGCTAAACCTAACATATATTTAATTATCTAACATATATATCTAACAGAGTATAAAACTATTCCCATAAAACGAATTCACATACCTCAATTTCATGTATCGATCATATTTTTTTCAAATTTTACTTTGTAAGGTGTGTACATGTGTACTTGATAATATTAACGATAACTAATCAACGAAAATGGTTTTATATCGGATTACCCAGGTCGAATTATATGAATTGCTAATTAAGAAATTAAAAAATACCAGATCTTGTGGATCGTGTATATCGACATTCCAGGGTTTATCACAACATTTGTAATTAATGCAATCATTCCACCTCTTACACATCTTCACGTAAATTTGATTTTGATAAATTTAATTATTTTATTTAATTTAAGCCTACTGTATGCATATTTTGCCTTTTTATTAGTACATATAATCCAATGTCTAAATTATTTAGTCGGATTATGGACCGATCCCACAAATTTGTTTAGGAATTTTTTAGCCATAGGTAGAGAATAGTAGTACGTATCCAAAATTTTCGTTTTTCTTTTGTAGGCTAAGTACTTCGGACCGCCCTAGGACATATATAATTTATAAAAATTCTTCAATAGAAGTAGTAGTAAATTTTTCAATTATGAAAATTCTTCAGTCTACCTCTCCCTCTTAAAAAAAATTGTACGCCACTGGAAGATCAAGATTAACTCAGAATGGTGATTACCATTTCTTGAAATTTAGTATCTACAATTTCGAAACTGTGTTATAGAAGGCATATAAATATTTAAAATTAGTTTTAGAATGTTGAAGGATCTTCAAAAATAGTTTATAGAAACATTTTGGAAATACTTTTTAAGAATTCTATAAAAGATAACATTTCCCAAAGTAGTAATCACAAATTACGGCTCTTCGCAAGCGGAGCGATTACAAAAATATGGCAATTTTGTGGTACTTACTTTTCTTAGGCACTCATAAAAGACGATTGTTTTGATTATATATATTCAAACAACTGTTTTTCTTAACTTTCAGAATATTAATGAAACGTTTGTCAACACCCTTATTTATACTTAATGCAACAAATAAATCTGTGCAAGTTTTAAATTTTTCTGAAAGTAAAGGCAGGCGTTACGTACTGTGCTTACGCGTACATTGATATATACACTATACACGTTGATATATATATATATATATATATATATATATATATATATATATATATATATATATGTATAAACTTGCAATTGAACATAGAGCATACCGAAGTAAAATTTCGGATCAGCAAAATTAAAACTAGTAAGCTTCATCACAAGCATCTCTGCTGCAGCGATTTACGGAACCGTAGGCAAGAAGCAAACGTCTGACTCACTTGCACTGAACCATATCGATGAAACGCGGTCAAACGAATACCGCGATAATACGAGTAATTTTATGAATGGAAAATAATTTACATTGTCAAAATTAAAATATAAGCTCTGTCATTAAAATATGATAAATACTATTCGTGTGAGACCCACGTGGACTCTCCTTACAATCACACCTCTTAGACCCCCAATTTCGTTTCTCGTTCTCGTGGACCCTCTACGCGAAATTTAGACTACTTTGGGAATCTATGATGTAAAGTATATTAAACTCTATTATTTAAAATTTTCACTTTTACTATTAGTACTTTGAACTGAATCTAACCTAAATTGAATTTGCAGTTTACATTATTATCCATTTTATTAAAACTTTTTGATAATTGTTACTGACCTATATTGGTGTATTAATTATGATCTCATTATGGATGTAATAGACCGTAGGATTTCAATGCGAAGTTCAACCACGATTTTATCCCTTATGCCTTTTTGTCTTATGAGATAAGCAAAAAAAGGAAATTTAGAGTTGAACTAGTGTGCGTTTTTCTGAAAATGGAATTTTCCTAATTTTCCACTTTACTACATTATTATTGGCCATATGTTGCATTTTAGGACGCGAATACGGTCATCATTAGCATTAGAAAAGATCATTAGCATTTCCAATAGACCCTTTTTAGGATCTTCATTTTTAATAATTTGAGTTCCGTAGGTTGTAGGAATATTCTTTAATTTCCAATTCACAGATTCTTTTGTTTAGCTTCATGACTTTTATTTTCAACTGGATATTGTCTTCATATCTGACAGTTTTTGTAGTGTACTTTGGGTTTCCGACACGAGAGACTCAAATTTACTACTTAAGAAAGCTATAGACTACTCAATCTTCTGAAATGATTTTTGAAATTCAGTGATTTCATTTGGTTACAATTAACATTCCAATTTATGCTGACTTAATCTCATTTTTTGCACATTGGCCACATTTTACTGTGGCACCAGATTTCCTAACTCGCTTTTCACCCGTTAGCCTTACCAAACTAGGAGGTAGAAATATAACTTACTAGCAAAGTCCTCCGTAGAACGGATCAGTGTGCATGCAGAGATGGATGTTTCTCAGAATTCTGTTGCCATCCACCCTTCGACAAGGTGGATGATTCCTGATACTACCCATTCCTCCATTCATATATTAATTCATTAGTAGAAGAGAATATTTTTAAAAATTTGAATGTTTTATTTGTATATCGTTTTTGCTAAAATAAATTTGAAGTTTCATTTTAAAACTTTTTTAAACAGTTTACCTACTATAAAATATATAATGAGTGACTCAACGGAAAACTGATCAAAGCATATTGAATATAATAAGCAACATAACCAATTATGTTTCACTGTGGTTTTTGCAATATTATAAAATCATAAAAAGAGATGGTAATAATATAAATATTTCATTCACATCATCTATTTATATTAGACGGTTATGAAGATGGTATTGAAAAATGTAGTTGTTGTTTTTTTATTGTTTTGTGACTTATGTTATTCTGGGCGTATTTAATTCCTATACGTTTGTTTCAGGGTCGATCCCATTAGTATGGAAACAAAGAAAGGGATCTACCAAACTCAACAAAACAATTCTTTTTCACAAAACGATGAATCGTCAGAAGTCGAGAATTATTTAAAACATGCACACCCCCAAACTAGGCCTGCAGACCACCTAGGTCGAAGTTTGCAATTAAACAAGAGTTTCAACGAAGAGAGTAACTCAATTCAGCAAGTTCGTTCTCATAACGAATATAGAATCGTTCAAAGTTGTGATAATTTCAACAACGTCGTTCCTAGTCCTCATTATGTACAATATCAAAAATCCTTTCAAAACCCTCATTATCATGCTCATCAAGCGGCTCTCGTACCTAATATTCCACATAACCTAGTTGTTCAAAATAGTCCTCAAGTGTGGATACCACAACAGCATCATTATCGTTTGCCTCAAGCTCAAAATGCCGAATATAAAAACGTCAGTATTTCTAGTGCTCAAACAACCCCATCGAAACCGAAGGATTCTGAAAAGGTATGTATTATCCCATGCATGTTTAAACTTACAAATTGTTTTTTTTTAATAACAATTTGAAATGTTAGAAAAAGCCGTACTTATCAATCTTTTTAAAAAGTTAATTTTAACTTTTTAACTTTTTATCTAAGCACGATCAATATGCAGATGTAATATGTTTTTATGGACAAAGAAAGTAAATAAAATGGAACATGGAAAACAAAACTGGCTTAGGAATAGTCGGTGCGGAATTACGCTAGAAAAGCTCTCTATATGCGAGAATAAAATACTAAAAAAGTGGGGCAACAATAATAGAAGCAAAGGTTGAATTATTTCTCTGAACAGTGGCCTAGGTGTTATACCTACTGTAAAAATTAAATAAGAACTTCAAGCTTGATTTTGGGCATTCAAGATTATATGCAAAGTTAAAATGAATATACATGCAACAGAAGGTGTAAGTAACAGAACAAAAACTAACCAAAATGAAAGACAAACAGAATTTCAAAATAGGACTGAAATTATTTAATAATAGACATTACTATGGCTTATATTTAACTTATGTAGCATTATTTAATAAGCTTGTTGAAAACATCCAACAGATATTTTTGTATCTTGAGAACGATTTCCAAAGTGGAAATTGAAATGTCAATAAACGTACTTTACCATTTAATTGTGGCTTATTCCCATTTAAATAGTAATTACTTTAAAATGCCACAAGAAAATAGCTTCAGAACAATAACAGATATTTTGTTTGAAAGTGTGTTAAACGACTTACAAGTGGACTCGTATGAGCCCGAGTATACCCGAAAAGCAAGAATAACATTTGATACAGCTCCAACTAACAGAGCACTAATTTAAAATACGTTACAATATAATAAGGGTTTTGTCAAGTTAGTGGAGGTTAATATCAATTAAGTAAACAAGGTTTCATAAACATATCAATAATGTGGAACTCAACTTTGCATTAATCTGTGAGGAACAATTTTAGTGCTAAATAGAGCTACTAATGTGTTGTTTATTTCCGATAGTGACTTTGTCAAAATATTCTCAAGGTTAGTGAATCACTAAATACATTATTTTTTTTTTCCAGAAAAAAGTTAGTGGGATCTCGCAATTAAAATCGCCTATCGCGAAAAGGCCTTTAGAAGCCCCTGTCGCCATGCAGGGATGGTTACATAAGCAGGGATCTGAAGGACTTATGTTATGGAAGAAAAGATGGTTCGTGCTGTCTGAATACTGTCTTTTCTATTACAAAGGTAAAAATCATATTTATATTATCTAAAAGTGCATTTTAGACAACAAAGTTTTAATTAATAAAAATTCTATATATAATAATGATAATAGTCATTTTCCTAGTGATGCTAGTTCTAGATGTGGTATCAATATAATTAGTTCTTGACATCAGTAATATATATCATGAGTGACCTAAGATAGCTTGTACAGGGTATCAAGTTGAATATTTGTCCACTGTTTATATCTTTATTCCTTAATAAAAATTTAAATAATATAAAAAAGTAGGAAAGAGGTAGATTTTGTTTATAGGAGGGTAACTTTTCCTGAATATTAGCTCTCAAGGTTCAACTCACTAGAAACGGTAAATGTGACCCTTACAATTATTTGAAACGGAACTCAAGTTGCACATCATTCTAAATCACATTTAATTGTGTCTCCAATAGCAGCCTAATTTAATATAGATCCATCTAAAAAATCGTAATTTAAAGAGGCCATAGAATCGTTTAGTTCGACGGAGAGTCTATAGTAATAGTTGTAGTCATTTTTAATGTCAAGAAAATGATCTAATTCACTATTTCCGAGAATCCATGATTGACACGCGATTTCGGCTATTTTTGACCATTTAGGACGCGTGACTTTGGATGACTAATTTTATTCTTTGTTTGTTAGACTAAGTTTTTTGTCTGCTGTGTGGGTAAGAAAGACCTTGCTTATGACTGCCGATAATTTGTGGAAGGGGATTGTTAACAAGCTTGTGTTGTGACTTTGCCTTAGTTTACAGTTTATTGACTTGATCGTGTGTTGTAAATTAATATTTTGTTTTGACCTACAGTACATTTTTTTATTGTTTTGTTACCCTGTCCAAAAAGAAAAAAAAGGCTGTGTTGACGATTAATCAAAAGTTAGAACTAAAGAAAGTGGTTGATTCGCTTTAAGGAACGCCATGGAATGAAGGAGATATATACTTCATGAAAGCAGTGACCAACAGGAAACTGAGAAATTTAAAATTGAGTTAGAAAAGTTCCTTTGTTTAAATGTCTTGAGCTATGAACAAATTCATAACGCAGATGATTTGGGGTTGTTCTGGAAACGTCTTTCACCTGGGACGCTAGCTTTTTGTAAGTGAAGGTAAAGCAGGGGGCCATATCTTCAGCAAAGAACGGATCACTATTATATCCTGCAATAATGCTATAGTTAGTTACAAATTGAAGTTGACGATGATCGGTAAGGCAACAAAGCTAGATCTTTTAAGGGTACTAGAGCTGAAAAACTACCTGTTGATTACTTCAACCGAAAGAAAAGATGGAAGGGTAAAAAAATATTTTAAGATTGGTTTGAAGCTAAATTTGTACCATAAGTCAAAAATAATTTAAAAGTAAACAATTGCATAAGTAAGCTGACGGCAAAATGTTTGCCACATTTTTGCACCCAATTTTTGCGTTAATTAAGCCTATGGACTAAAGCGTCATTGGTCTATGAAGAGAAACTAAAGAACAAAGTTACTTCGTTCAAACATTGAAGAAGAAAAAATATATTGATAGAAAGATATAAAAAAAAACATTGAAGAAGAGTTTTGCAAGTCATTCACTATGCTGGAATGTATTTACAAAATTGCATCTGCTTGGGAAGTCTTCAACAATTGTGAAGTCATGGAGAAGACTGTTACCAAACAATCGAAAATTGTAAAGAACTAGCAGTTGTAAAAGATGAAAATGAACTGCCTGACCTTACAAGTTTAGTGAACTCAGTTCCTGGGGAAGAGAATGTGGACGCAAGAATCATGCAAGAATGTTTATACTGCGACGCTACATTCCCGAGATTTGAGTATATAACGGATGAAGACATCCTCAGAAAATGAATAGGAGAAAACAAAAAGTAAGGGAAAGTGATAATGAAGAAGAGGAGTTTGCACCTGGGGACCAGTGACTTACGAAGTGGCCTTGTGTCTCGTGAATGAACTTCTAGAAGACTAGGACGACGTACTACTCGCTGAAAAACTGATGCTGCGTAAAGTGCAATGTAGACTTAAGAAACAAGTTTTCCTACCAAAGAAGCTGTAATAAGTGACAAACTGTTTTTAAAAAGTGTTAAAAATGTAAGTATTCATTGAAAATTGAAAATCAACCCCACGGATTAATGGGAGTAGACTGTATTTACAATTACAATTTTAGATTATTAATATACCGGGGTGGGCATAAGTCAGTTAACGCTGTCTGACGCGGTTCAAAAATAGTGAGGACGCGGCAACGGTGCTTGCCGTACCGAATTGGTGCGATGACAGAAGGAGTGTGGCGCTTGTCGTTAGTTCAAGATTGTCGGTCACCGAGTTCACGTCGCCATGGCAGCCCAAGCCCGTGTAAAGTACACTACAGAAGAACGAGTCTGTCTGTTGACTTCGTACCTACGTTTTCATGCAGATTATCAGACGGTATTCAACGAATTCACTACTAAGTATCCAAATAGGCCTGTTCCTACAAGGCAGATGGTGTGCAAGTTGCATAAGAAGTTCCAACAAAGTGGGTCGGTATTAGACGCACCGCGTAGTGGTTGCCCTTCTGTGGTAGTGACAGATGAAAATATGGAACTCGTTGCGGAAACATTTGTTGAGATGCCCAAGCAATCCACAGTTCAGGCATCGCTTCATAAGCTTGAACTGCTTATTGATTTAAAGGGTAATTTGGAAAATAACCCAGAGTTTGCAGATATTCGCTATTTTCAACAAGACGGCGCTCCTCCGCACTTCGGACTTGCAGTTCGCTAATATCTGAATGCCGAGTTTGACATGTGGATAGGAAGAATTGAGTGGCCAGCACGGTCACCCGACATAACGCCATGCGATTTTGCTCTGTGGGGAGTACTCAAAAACAAAGTGTTCGCCACCCCATTACGTGATATTGAACATTTGAAAACAAGAATTCAAGAGGAATTCGATGCACTCCGCAACAACCCAGAATTCTTTGATAAAACCTGCAACAGCGTATATAAGCGGTGTCATAGGTGCATTGAGGAAGGTGGTCTGCAGTTTGAACACAAATAGTAACTTTAAAACCATAATTACTTTAATAATTAATCAAATCAATAAATTAGTTTTCTGTTTAGTTTTTTTTTATTTGGTATGCAAATTGGTTAACTGACTTATGCCCATCTCTGTATATCATATTAAATCAATCATCCCTACTATACTATCCAATTTTTATTTCAGCGATTTATTTTTAACTTTATTAATGGCAATGCAAATAAACAAAATTTACGGTAGTGGAGTGATGAAAACCTGCATATTTTTCGAGAACAGTTGTTTATAAAACATAACGATGTTGATGAACTTAATAAACTAATTACAGCAGCATGCCTTACAATTCCATACAAAATTTTTCGTGTGTCAGGATTAACCTCATATATCTATAAAATAGACTGTTTACTATCCCAAATCTTCGATTAGTCATCATTAGATCTTTAAGCATTTAAAACAAGTTTAGTTCTGAGTGCCCTTTTAGTTTCGTCGAATGTAGTTTTAAGCAGTATTTTTTCAATGCGATTAAAAGAAAATTATAAATAAATTGAAATGGCTCGTATCGTAGATATCGTTAAAGAGATTCACAGTAATGTCTAGATTTTATTCATTAAATAACTTGATTATTTCTGCATACATATCCTTGGGTTATGTTACTTTTTAATAGTGTGATAGCGTGTACAACCTTCAAATGGTCTGCCCGTTGTGGTGGCTTTTGTGATCTATAATCATTGAACAAATTAGCTGTATACATTTTACAAATATTAAGTATATCGCCAGGGTCCATTATTAGTTTGTCTTGGTTATTATGTATACCAGTGACTTCTGTTTTGTTGAAGATCCCAGCAATTTTCTTGTGGAGATTGAAGCTGTCGCCGAATTTATATAGATTTTCAGCTTTGGTGCAAAGTCTAGTCATCCAGATCTCCTTCGCCGCTTTAATTTCTTTACGAATTTTGCTGTGTATATTTCGGTACCCTACTTGGTCCTGCCTGATCTTACACTACCTGCGTTGTTCCATCATCTCTAATATTTCTTCTGTCATCCACTCATCCTCGGTAGTTATTTTATTTTGGAGAAGAAAAATGTTGTTCACATCATCAAATGATTCTTTTATGGTGGTCCATGACTTTTCAGCGTGATCCACAGTTGCCAGATCAGAAAACCTATTGTTTATTTCTTCATTTCTTCTGTACACATACGCTTCTGTTGTATCGTCGTTTTTGACTTTTTTAATGTTTAAATATGCCCTCTGCTTTTTTTCTTTTGACTGTAGCGAGCCTCAGTTTAATATTTGTAAGTTAGGGATTGTGGTCGAATCCTATGTCTACTACAGGAAATGTAGAAACCGTAGTAATAGCAGTTCTGTACCTTCTATTAATTGTCACCTAATCTATTCGACTGCTGTTAATACCCTGATGTCCGTCTAAAAGCCACCTCCATGTGTAAAGCTTCCTGGGCGGTAACTTATACCAAGTATTCGTATTGAATAGATCTTTTTCTTGGCGGTACTGTATCAATCTATACCCTGTCGTTTCTCTGGCCAAGACCATATTTTCGAACTACGTGATCTACGGCTCTTTCTCTAGCTTTCGTGTTAAAATCTCCTAATACGATGTTTATTTCGTGATTCTTAGTCACCTTTAAGGCTTCGTCTAGCTGTCGATAAAATCGCTCTAGTTCTTTCGACTAAAAAGCTATTGCGACGGCCTACAAGGGGACAAAACAGAAAAAACTATTCCTTTGAATGTGGCTTTACGAGGTGATGCTGCTGACATTTTACGATTGATTCTTAAGGGCCAGAAAGAAGGATATCAGACCTTATCCAATCACACTAAATACACAACTGCGAGGTAGAATCCAACGTGCAAGCGAGAACTTGCAGGAATTTAAGGCAGATGTAGCCAGTAAGCAGAACTTCAGAAGTTCTTCTTTCAACAATTTCTAATTTTGAGGAGCCAATAAAACTTTTTTTATTCCTTCTAATCTGTTCTTATAAAGTTAAATATTTTATCCTCACTTATAGTCATGTGCTACTGAATTTGTTAGTAGAAGAATCTATTGGTTCATTTTTGGTAACATTACAGCCTAACGTAATTGCCTTTATCTATTATTACAGGTCCTGAAGAAGAAAAACTCCTAGGGTCAATTTTACTACCTTCTTATAAGGTATCTTTATGTAAACCGGAGGAAAGAGTTAGCAAAAAATACGCTTTTAAATGTGAACATCTAAATATGCGAACTTATATATTGGCAGCTGATTCGCAGGAACTGATGAAGCAATGGGTACATAATTTAAGTCTGGCAGCTACTATGCAAACAAATGTGTAAGTATTTCCGTTAAATTGTTAATAAAAATATTGTATTATAAGATTATTGACTAGAGTAAGAAAGATACGAGGTCAAAGGAATATATTCTCGGAAATGTTCTTTGAATTTCAACTTTTTGTCTAATGTGACATCCAAATATTTCGGGAATCTGTTGTGGGGAAGGCGTTGGTTTACGAAGGCCACATTGGGTACTTTTCATGTCCTATTGTTATTTAAAAGGAAATAACATGCCTTTTCTTGTTTGCACAGTCATCTGCGCATCCTAACTTCTTATATTGCATATGGAACATATTTGCAATATACTGGATAAACAAAATCTGTCTAATACAGAGACCTGGGGATGTCCATTACTCAGTTTCTTCACTCTACCTTTGGAATTTCCTATAATTATTTAGAACGGTCTGTTCGTAGCTCTTATCTGTAAGATAGACGCACCTTAAACATGAAACTTCACGTAGAAGCTGGCTGCCTATAAAGGCGACATAAGTTTTTTGCTTTCTTTGAAACTCAGCTTCAATGTATGTTGTAAGTGCTAGGTCTTAGTCCAGCTGCGGTTGGAACTGAACCCTACCTGTTCTATGGAGATTCTTTTAACTATCTGTATATATTCTGTCTGATATCAGTCTCTCATGAAGCTTAATAAAATACCCAATAAGGTAACTAAAATAGTCTGTTTGTTTGACTATTGCTTTAATTTTTTTTCCAAGGATTTTCTCTTTGTTAAGGACACTAGAGAAAAATAGAGCTAACCATATTTATGCATGTTTTACACAATATCACATATCATGAACTCTGGAAAAATACCATCAAAACCTGATGCTTCTTTGGGTTTATGGTTCGTGATCGTATATTCAGTTTTTTTTTTTGGCCTTGGTCATGTGTTCGCGGTCGATGTTTTTGCCTAGATTTAAGGCAATGTGTTACAAATCCATTGTAAGTGCCGCCCAGTTGGCTTTTTGCTGCATTACCTTACACGAAAGAGTGTAGACTCTTGCTATACTCGCCTCGCGCTCATAGCATGAAGGCTGCCTCTAGTTAGTACATGCTCAAAGGCTAGTGCCGATTTCAAAGAGTATTATGACCTTAATATAATATAATAACTATCAGTAATTACCATTTAGCACTTTGGTTAAAGGTAAAACTACAATAAATTTAAGGTTTCATTATGGTTCTGAAACTATTTTCTTGTTTCATTTCTATATTATGAATTCTATTTAAAGGAAATAAACTACAATTTTAATTAAAAATATGTTATATTTGACCTTTCGATTTCCACCTCGGAAATTGTTTCCAAAATATGGGAAAATTGCTAATTTTGGTTTATTCCCATTAACCAAAGTGTATAATCAATTGTTTTGTTTTGGTTTATTCTTACAGCGACGTACACAAACCTTCTAATTACAACGCAGCAGCTCAGCAGAAATCAGTGGAACGTTATGAACCCAGCTGCCAACAGCAATACCATAAAACTGTAATGCGATTAACACCAATAAGCCATACACATTCGCCTTCAAGCAGTGTTTTACAGGATCAGGGTTCCTTTAATCAACCTTTATATGCTAACGCACCTCCTAAACCAAGACGTCTGAACGATGGATTTTCGTCACCCAGCCCTGACATCTTAGATCCACATAATCCACATTATGTAGATCCAAGAACACTAGACAAGTCTCCTGTTCCGACTTATTCCACTGTTAACTACAAATCCAAGAACCCCAGAGAATCTTTATTGATGTTAGGAGGAGAACTTCAGGCAAGTGATTTATCTGAATTTTAAAATGTTTTTGAGGCTCGTTTTTTAATTTCGGTTAGGTATAACACCATAACACCAAAGTTAACATATCAAATAACGAGCTTTGCATACTTTTGAGATTGTACGCCACTGTTTTCTGGAACTATAGATCCACATAATTTACGTGTAAATAGCCCTAAGTGCTTCTTACTGAGTCGTTCCGATTAGTCCTGAAAGGAGGAAATACGTATGAGCGAAATCATATATTAACTGTCTTTTCTATTTCTTAGTCATATCTTTTATTTTTTCTTCATCTGTATCAATCTTGAATCCGGCTACTACAATTGTTTCCTTTCTCTTTTCTTTATTTTCTTTTCTCATTTCTCTGAGGTCTTTGTACATTTCTCTTAGTAAGTATGCATCACATACGTCATCACTCTCAGATTCTTCTTTTCTCTTACGGCTAGCAGGGGCTTACTCTTTTCTTACTTTCTTTATAAAAGGAGGTATAGAATCCCGTTTTTTCTTTCTAAATCACATTCTTAAATTACCAATTTATATACTCTTCAAATTATGATTTGCTTAGTTCTATTTAAGTAACTTGATTTATACTTGATTAACATTTGCTCTTGGTTGCAAATGTTTGATAAAATGAACACATTATAAATTTAATACTTGAAACAAAGCAAAAAACCTTAAGATACTGAACTAGTATCAAGCTTTCTGTGAAATTGTTAAACAAAAGGACTTAAATGTGTTCTAGATCGTTTTATTTTCTTTAAAATTGTGGTCGAATTAATACTTCGAATAACTTCAAAGATACAAGTTAGGTTATGTAGTGTTTATTTACATTCATTACGAATTCCTCGTGTAGAACTCACTATCAATTAAAAAAATCCAAATCTTATTCTAACTACGTTCTTTTCGATGACCTGAAATTAATTTGTCACTATATTTGTTATCACTCTGGTGTTTTGAGAAATATTGTTATTTACTTGAATTTCAGGGTAACCACGACTTCGAAAGACGAACCCCAGACACGTATGGCCGATCAAAATTGAACAATCCCCATCTCACAGACTATGAAGACGTATATGCTGCTCAGCCAGATATCTACAAGAGGCCTTTGAGCCCTGTAGCCTACAGTCACGTGATAAAAAGAAATAATCCCGTACCCATAAATCCCGCACATAGATATTATACGCCAGTAGAGGCTATGGGACCTACAGATCTAGTTCAATATTCAGTTCCTCAAATGAGAAGAGTACCGAATATAAATACCGCGAGGCCTCATAGTGCAGACTTTCTAGAATACGAATTGAATCACAAGGTGCAAGATTCTTCGGTATTAATAAAGCAACGACCAAGGCCTAAGTCTAGTTTAGAAATCAATTCAAATTTGAACGATAACGATAATTACTTCTACTCTAAGGAAAGATACGCCGAAAAGATGAGGAAGTCTGCTCAATATTTACAAAATACCCCTCCAAAATTCCGCAACGATCTAGTGTGTAACTCAAACGAAACACCAATGAGGTGTTCAGCTCACGATACCACTTTTCCTTTCATAGAAAGGCCCCATGTACATAGCCACGTTCCTAATGTTAACAAATTACATATAAATAATATACAAAAACCCCAACCAGTTAGAAGAAAAAGTGTATTAAGCGAAGGAAATCCTTTTAATACAAGTATGGACATGGACTCTAGACTTCTGATAGAACGGGAGCAGGTCAGTCCTTATTACTTGTATGGCAATAATATTAGGAGTCAAGATTATGATTCATTTACGAGATCCGCGAGTGCACGACTAGCTCAAACACCTACTGAATTAGATCGGATATCGGTAGATAATAGAAGTACTGATAGAGAAGGAGAAAAGAAGGTAAATATCTTATTTTATTTTAATATAATAATTTTCTTTAATTCGACTCCCAATATTTCTTTAACAGCTTTTTTTTTAATCAGTAAAATTTAAACATATTGATACATTTGCTAGATAAAAATTGTGCGTATTTATTATTATATCAAAAATTTTAATATAAAAATAAGAAATGGTTAAGTTACATCGATAATAATGATAGTAATAAATAAATAAAAAAAAACTTAGCAGTTGCTAACATCTCGTACATACGCCACTGAATGGATGCGGAGCTTCCGATCCACCAACACAAATAACACACAAAAAAAAATATAAATATAAAATTACAACTTGTTCTTTAGCTTAATTATGTTGTTTTTCCTACATAAATTTTGTTGGTTTTCCATAATGTAATTAGCTATTCACAAGTCAATTAACAATCAACAACACAAAAAACTTTACACACAACAAATTAAAAAATTTTTCAAGTACCATATGCTATTGTGACGATTTTATTTCAATGTCTATTTAATTTATAATGTCTTGTTCTTATCTTAATTCATTAAAAAGCACAATAACTGATATTAATTTATTTATCACTAAATATACATAATTTATTAAAAAGCGAACGTAACATTTTATCGCGAGCGCGTCTTCAGAATTAACTGTTTTCCATTCTCCAAAAAGTCCTGTTATATATTCACTACTGTTAGACTGGAAACGTCTACGGCCTTCTAGACAGAGCGGCGAATTGTTCTCAGAACCGGTATGGTTAAATCGGCTTGTCTCCAGAAGGTTCGAATTGTTGTTTTTATTACAAAGGGGGACCCATCGTGTGTCAGGTAGGCATTACCTAAAAAATACGTGAATGAATGAAAATATTAGTAATAAATATATTTACGGTTTTGGGTCAGAATTTATCGTAACATTGCCCCCCTCTTAAAAGATTGTTCCTCCTGGAACCTTGTCGGGACTGGAACCGGAACGGTATGCTGGTATCGGCAACTGGACCCTCTTTTACAACTTCCAGTTGTATAAAAATGACAAGGGACGGTTTTCTCTCCGCACCAGTAACTATGCGGATTGCAACAGACTAACACCTGGACTTCGGTGTCTTTAAAGATCTCTTCCACCATATTTCGGATAACCCTCCAATCTAATTGGCGACACTCCAACTTTGGCATGGCTAACTTTTGCACGTCGGACTCCAGTACGTGCTCTCTCAATTGAAGTAAGGCTTCCCATACATCTCGGTAGGTAGGTTGGTCACGGGCAGTGTCTTTTGTTACCAGGTAGAAAAGGTAACGTGATGCATCTTGGAGTTTCAAGGTTTTACCGGGAGCTGGCACTTGGCATTGAAGTTCTGCAACTCGACCAAACTTCCTTCGAAAGACGGATGCCAACCCTGGTGCGTCTTTGATACTGGCCGGGATGGTAAGGGCCAGCGAGTAGTCATCGGGGAGCGCGAGTAGATCTTGCTTTTCTTCAGTGGTAACACCATGTCTTGCTTTACCGGTACCTCCATAGGCACCCATGAATTCCTCAAACGTGAGGTCAGACACGTCTTGGACTTGATTTACTTTCACCTCTTCATCTACGTCGTGGTCACCTTCGAAAGACGCCAGCCGGTTATGGTGTACTATCATCGGCTTTCCCCTCGGAATCTTGCTTATTCGGTAGATGACATCGTTGACCTTCTCCATAATTAGGTATGGGCCTTCCCAAAACTGCTGCAATTTGGGAGAACAACCTTTTCGCTTCTTGGGATTATAGAGCCAGACCTTGTCGTTCTTCTTAAAGCAACCCTTTTCGGCTTGTGTATCGTATCGTTTCTTCATTCGGTCGCTAGCGATCTGAAGGTGGGAACGGACCAACTCATGTTCATCGTCCATTCTTCTTCGTAATTCGGTCACATAATCTTCACCTGCTACATCTTCTCCAGGTCGACACCCAAACTCTAGATCACAAGGTAGTCGCATTTCGCGTCCGAATAGGACTTTGGCTGGTGTCTGGCCTGTTGATTCGTTAACAGCAGATCTGTAGGCCATTGTGAAGAACGGAAGGTATTGGTCCCAGTCTCGCTGATGATCGGACACCATCTTTGTCAAATATTTGCCAACTGTCCTCTTCATCCGTTCTACCATACCATCAGATTGCGGATGATATGCTGTAGTTCTTGTTTTCTTCATGCCTAGTCTATCACATATTCCTTGGAATAGATCGCTTTCGAAGTTCCTGCCTTGGTCACTATGTATCTCCAAAGGCACTCCAAATCGGCTGATATATTCTTAGATCAACTTATCTGCAACGGTGGCGGCCTTCTGGTCTGGAAGTGCGTAAATCTCGACCCACTTAGTAAAGTAATCCATTACTACCAACATGTACTTGCCTCCATTTTCACTTTCTGGAAATGGCCCAGCGATATCCAAAGCTATTCTTTCAAACGGGCTTCCAACATTATATTGTCTCATAGGAGCTCTCCTTTTTCGGTAAGGCCCGTTACTCGTGGCACAAATAGTACATTTCTTACACCAGTCTTTTACATCGTCGGAACTGTTCATCCAATAAAACCGTTCCCGAATTCGCTGAAGGGTTTTCTTTACACCAAAATGCCCTCCCGATGAACTGTCGTGTAACTGACGAAGTACTTCGGCTATTCTGCTCTTTGGGATCACCAACTGTCTTCTCTTCTCTGAACCGTCATCATTTTCCAGGACTCGTTTGAGCAAGCCATCTTCGATGATAAATGAGTCCCACTGGGCCCAATACGTCTTAACTACTGAGCATAGGTTTGATATTTCCTGCCAAGGTGGTCGGCGGTTTTCCTCTTTCCATTTTCGGATTTTCTGTATAACTGGATCTCTCTCTTGTTTTTCCCTTATCTTAGTAGGCGTCCAGTCGTCGTTGACAATCGTCGTTCTTAGCACTGCTGCTTCCTTGGATTCCGTTTTGTTGCAGTGGGAACACTCTGCTGGGCATTGCCTTCTGGAAAGAGAATCAGCGTTTCTATGGCTAACTCCGGCCCGGTGCTCAATCTTAAAATCGTATTCTTGGAGTCGTTCGATCCACCTGGCTATCTGACCCTCTGGATTCTTAAACTGCATCAACCACTTAAGGGCGGCATGGTCGGTTCGGATTAGAAACTTTCTGCCATAGAGGTATTGATAGAAGTGCTCTACTGATTTCACTACTGCCAGAAGTTCTCTTCTCGTGACGCAATAATTCCGTTCAGGTTTCGAAAGAACTTTACTAAAATATCCGAGAACTCGTTCCTGTCCTCCTTGAATCTGAGACAGCACTCCTCCAATTCCCACATTACTTGCATCCGTATCTAAGATGAACTCTCCTTCTGGCAGTGGATACCCTAAAATTGGTGCTGTTATTAAATGCTTTTTCAACGTTTCAAAGGCATTTTGGCAGTCTATATCCCAGCGGTATTCTCTTGCTTCCTCCGTAAGTCGCGTTAATGGCTTAGCGATATCTGCAAACTTCTTAATAAACCTCCGGTAGTAAGTACATAGTCCAAGAAAACTTCTCACTTGATGTTTGTCAGTTGGTTTTGGCCATTCCTTAATGGAATCGATTTTTCCCTTATCCACGGCCACTCCTTCTTTACTGACTATATGACCCAGGTAATTGACTTTACCTTGAAATAGCTGGCACTTCTTGGGGTTTAGCATCAATTGGGCAGCTTTAAGTCGATTAAAAACGTTTTCTAAATTCCTCAAATGATCTTCGAATGTCTCCCCCAAGACGATTATGTCATCTAAATAAACCAGACATGTTTTCCAAGATAACCCTCTCAACACATTTTCCATAAGCCTCTCAAATGTCGCAGGAGCATTACAGAGTCCAAATGGCATAACGTTGAATTGCCACAATCCAGATCCTGTGGTGAAGGCTGTCTTTTCTTTATCTACTGGGTCCATTTCTACCTGCCAGTATCCAGACTTCAAATCCAAAGTAGAAAACAATTTACTTCCAGCCAATGTGTCCAATGTGTCATCGATCCGAGGCAGAGGATAACTATCTTTCTTGGTAACGTTGTTCAGCAAACGGTAATCCACACAGAACCTCGTCGTTCCGTCTTTCTTCTTAACCAGGACCACCGGAGAGACCCATGGGCTCGTAGAAGGTTCTATCACCCCGTCTTTCTTCATTTCCTGAACAATCGTTTCAGCTTCCTCTCTTTTCGCCTGTGGTAATCGTCGAGCTGTTTGACCAATTGGCTTAGCATTACCAGTATCAATTTTATGCTTAACAACCGTAGTTCTTCCCGTCTTTCCTCCTTTCGGTACGAAAATATCACGATACTGCCGAAGAAATTCCCTTAATTTCCTTTTCTCCATCTGATTTAGAGACTGTCCTGCAACTGCAACCATTTGGTCGAATTTATCGTTGGAATTATCAGATGTTGTCGCCTGACGGATTATGGATGTCACAGGTACACAAGTTCCTACTTTTGTCTCTTTCTTTATGGTCACTGGGTGGTCGTTGACATTGATAAGTCTCACAGGAATTTCCTTAGCCGAAGTCACCAATTCCTTTCCAATTATGATTCCACGGCCAACCTCATCGTCGTGGTTCCAAGGCTCCATCATAACAGGTCTCCCTTCGTCCACAAATCCCTGTAGCCGCGCTACTATGATCGTTTCGCTTCTCGCAGGCACGACTGTATCTTCTGTAATGGCTGCTTGCACAGTGTTGTCATTATGTGGATGGAGAAATACCTCCTCATTGCCAACTTTGATTACCTTATTCTTAAAATCCAATTGGAATCCATGCATATTCATTACGTCCATTCCTAATATAACATCCTCTTCGATGTCAGCAACTATAACAGTATGGACGAACTTTTCTGCTCCAATTCTCAATTGTACCTGGATTTCTCCATGAATGTTGGCATTTTCACCTGTAGCGGTCCGAAGTCGCAACCTCGTTGGTAACAGTTTCTTTCGGCTGTTTATAACTGTCGGGCGTATGATGGTTCTGGTCGCTCCGGTATCCACCAACAACGTATGCCTTTTACCATTTATGTCTCCATCTACATATACACTATCTTCACGACATTTCAAAGAAGCTATTAGTATAAGAGGGTCTTTGGAAGAGTTCCGGGTCGAAGCTGCCCCCCTAAGGTTGACTCGTTCTGGTTTTCCTGATGGTGAGTTTCTTGATTTTATGGTCTTCTTTTTCTTGCATGTCATGCTTTTCATCAAATTAAAGAGCTGGTCAAGTTTATCTTCGTCTCCTTCCTCTTTTACAGTCCTAACTTTACTGTACCCGCCAGAGGCCTGCGTAGCTGACTCGTATTCGAGGGCGGCGGATAAGACATCAACCAGCGTTTTGTGACGAGCTAATCGCAGTTTTCTGAGCATTTCATGATCACGAAGACCATCAATAAACGTTTGAACGGCCAATTTTTCCATCATGTCTTCGGGAGCTGTTGGATAAGCATATCGTACTAATCTGGCAATATCTACCTCATATTCTTGAAGAGCCTCATCTTTCTTCTGTCTACGATTTTTAAGCTGCGACTGATATACATGCTCCAAATGTTCGTGGCCATATCGCATATTTAACCTCTTCTTCAGTTGTTCGAAATCATCGGTCTCCTCTACGGCTATGGTCTGAAGCACATCTAAGGCATCTCCTCGAAGAGCGATAGTCAGGTTTACAGCCTTTTCTTTTTCAGACCATCCATTCGCTCTTGCGGCTGATTCGAACTGTTTCATGTAGTTGTTCCATGATGATTTTCCGTCGAAAGTTGGGACTTTCACATGAATAGAACCTCCACTTCCATCAAATTTCGGCCGTGTCTCCAACTTACATTTCGTCTCGTCTTCTTTTATCTCCACTGTAATCGGATTGTTTCCTCTCTCTGCTGTCCCTGTTTCCTCCAGCTTCTTTTCCATCTCTTTCCATATCTTTTCTTCGAAGGCCAACATATCGGCAGCAACTTGGTTTTTTAACGACGACATTCTATCGTCGAGGGCAGACATCTCAGAAGTGAGTTTAGAGATTTCCAAAGCGATGTCACCAGAAACTTTGTTCTCTAATGATGCGATGTCACCAGAAACTTTGGCTACATCACCAAAAACTTTCGAAATCGATGAGAGGACAGCATCTTCAAATATATAAGCCTCTGGATCTAGTCCTTCTTCTAGCAAAGCGTTCTTTAGTCGTTGGACTAACTCAGCCTTTTTTCCGGTGAAAGCTAATTCTCTGTCTTCAAGATGTCTTCTTAAATTAGTCACTGTCAGCTCATAAATCGTAGCCATTTTCACAATTTATTTTATATTCACTTGTATTATTATTATAAGTCTAATTTATGTTCGATCTCACTTCTTACACCACTGTGATGATTTTATTTCAATGTCTATTTAATTTATAATGTCTTGTTCTTATCTTAATTCATTAAAAAGCACAATAACTGATATTAATTTATTTATCACTAAATATACATAATTTATTAAAAAGCGAACGTAACATTTTATCGCGAGCGCGTCGTCAGAATTAACTGTTTTCTATTCTCCAAAAAGTCCTGTTATATATTCACTACTGTTAGACTGGAAACGTATACGGCCTTCTAGACAGAGCGGCGAATTGTTCTCAGAACCGGTATGGTTAAATCGGCTTGTCTCCAGAAGGTTCGAATTGTTGTTTTTATTACAAAGGGGGACCCATCGTGTGTCAGGTAGGCATTACCTAAAAAATACGTGAATGAATGAAAATATTAGTAATAAATATATTTACGGTTTTGGGTCAGAATTTATCGTAACACTATCTTTCAACATATAGGGCCATTTTATTGTCTACGTTTACATTTAATCAGCTTTCACAACTACACCCCACTACACAGTGTGATAACCTAAATTCATACCCTGATCTTTCATTCATCTTTGTTATCAATATACTCAAATCTTTCACAATCGATTTAAAGTTTAATCAGACAATTTAACTAATATCCAGAAGATACATTACAGTAACATCTTACTTACCCATTTATTGAAATACATAAATCCACATTAAATTAAAATTTTTTCTTTATTAGGTTTCTATATTTTACAAATCCACACAAAAAACAGTTTAACCCTCAGTAATACAGATACAGATACCCATATCTATAATATATCTATTATACTATCTACTATCCAATTTTTAGGTACCCAATGTTGATTTAAAACATATTTATAGGACCTTGTTAATCTTTTAGTTATCCTGGATCCATTAGGTATATGTATTGGTGTTTGCCTATTTATAATTCAAATATTTTCTTAAAGTCATTCCATCTATACAATTGTTCTACAATTATCTAGCATAAACTTTCAGGGTATATTAACCTTACAATTATAACCCTACAATTATAACTTTTCTTTCTTTTTTTCTTTAATAGGTTTCTATACTTTACAACATCCACACACGTAAGTTCACCTCTCCGTCCTCAATAATAAACATCTCAGCATACACATATATACCATCTAATTTTTAGGTACCAAATGTTAATTTAAACCGTATAAGGTCTTTTATTAATATTTCAATTTATTCTAGTTTCATTAGGAACATATATTGATGCTTGCCTACTTATATTTCAAATATTTTCATAAATCATTCCATCTATACAATTGTTTCACAATGTTCTAACATAATTTTCAGGGTATATTACTCTGATAACTCCCAACATTTTGATATTGACATTTTGAAATAAAAACATTTAACACATTGTTAGCTATTGTCGCACAAGACGAATACTAAAGTTACATTGAATGTTTTGTTCATTCGTTCGTTCTAAAAATGGGAGTGTTGCGTTGCCATGCAGTATATCTGTTTAAAACTTTAACATCATACGAATTTATTAGCCAAAATATAATTAATAACAAATTTAATATAATTTAAAGAGTTTTTACCCACATATTTAGTGGCTTCACTCATGTACACCTGGTAAGTATTTAATCACATTGCTGTAACCTTAGTCTTTAAAGTGCTAATACTTATTCCAGGTAAATACACTGATGATGGACTTGCTAGTTCGAAAACCGAAATGTAGACCGAAAAGGTCTTTTTAGTTTTATACCTTTTATAAAGGATTTTTAAATAAAACTTTTAGTTCTCATTACATTCATCCATACCATGTCTACCAGTTCTTCTCTTTTTAAAACCCATTGTTGACTGTTTTAAAATAATGATATAGGAACTCATTTCGACCACCTTATACAATGAAAACAACACTATCTTTGTTTAATTTTTTAAATTTTTTTGTGCGATGTTTTGAGATATTTTTAAATAGTAAGTTAAAGTAATAAATTGAATTCATGAAATACCTTTTTCCACTACAATTTAAAATATCTCCAAAATTAATAGGCATAGAAAATACTTAAGACAAATTAAACTACATTGGCTTTAGTTTATGATGGTGATATAAAATACAATGTGGTGCATTTAAAAATACTGAGAAAATATTGAATTTGTGTTTTAACTTACCCTGTAGTAGATTTAAAGAGTATAATCATTCTTATGAATTTTGACAATCACTTAAAAACTATGGCTATAACAGGTCGTTGCTTTCGTACCATTTTGAAATTATACAGGGCATTAAACTTGTTACAATTTTTATCTAAATTTGGTTATAACTTTTTAAGTACCCTGTATACACAAAACAACTTTGTATGCTTGTAACGAGGAAATGAAGCAGATTTTAAATTTAAAATAAAATAGAAGGTGTTTCATTAAAAAAAAAACATGCGCTACAGAGTTGTGGAAGACTCTATTTTTGTAAATAACTTTTTTTAAGTAATAACTGTAAAATTTGATCACCCTGTATGTTTTAATTTATGATATATAAATTTCAACTGTGAAGCAATTAGATCATAATTAAAAGGCATGTAATATCCTTAGACTTAAACTTAACTTGTGGATCTGAAAGCAACATATTTTTATAGAGAGAGGAATCTATGAAGAGGTTATTAGAATGGAAGCAGCGCATGCTTCAATCTCCATTAAATAGAAAAATACAGGGAAATGTGGCATATAGAGGAAAGACTGGGTTTTATGATAATAATAATTATGATAATGGTTATAAAGTACGTAGAAATCCAAAACGTAATAATGTATATAGAGATGAGATGTTGAATAAAACTTCTTCGCAATATAATAGTTATTCTTCAGATGACGAAGGTAAGTGTTCTTTCGTTTCATGATTTTCTGGTGGTGAAAATGTGGTTATTAATAATTTATTGGACGTAATTTTTGTGCAGTATAAATTTTTTCAACACGAGCAATACTAGAAATACTCACGGACTGAAATATTGCTATTTTAATTTTTAAGAATCTTTTGCTATATGAATGTTACTTATTATTACTCTTTAAAATATAATATATTTTTTAAACAGAAATGTTGAAGTGTTTAAGTGTATTAAAATTATTTAATATGGATTGTTACAATATTACATCAGACATACAGACGACTTAATGAAAGAGCATCATTTTAATCATAATATTAAATTTAAAACAGCAACAAATACAACACAATAAAAAAACCGTTATTAACAATACTGTTTAGGAAAAAAGATGCAGATCAAGAAAAAAATGGATACATCAAGTAGTATAGGAGGGAAAAGTTAAACAAAAATCACTTGTCGAACTGAAAATAATGACAGGAAATAGAAAAGAATGGAAGATATGTGTGAATGGAAATTAAAATAGCTTGCCGAAATCCGACACCCTGATAGGGTAAAAGGTAGGGGAGAAAGAAAGAAAGTAATTAGTATTGCTTCCTCTAGCTTTCATAATAGCCTCCATCCTCTGAGACATGCTCCTTAGAAGTTCTTGAATGGTTGCTGGACGAATTCGAATTCTTCATCTCATTCCTCCTATGCACCAATTCGTAATTTTGTATTCGAGTTAGGAACTGAGTTTTGTTTTCGTACACGTTGCTTTAGGCTTTCCCATATATGTTCTATGGAATTTGCATCAGGACTCATTGGTGGTCAATCGATAGTCTCAATACCAATATTGAAGACTTGGATTAGTAAATACTTTCTACGTACTAATATGTCACGTTCTACGTCGCTTTCCACATTTGGCACGCTGCCTTGCTTAGTTTTCTCCGTCATTCTATTCCTTAAATCCTATTCCCTTACGTCACACAGTCAGGGTGCAGTGGGCGAATGCAGTGAATGACAGTGAACATTGAGGCTTTGTTGCGTGTATCATATGTCTAAAAATGGATTATTTTTCATATGGTTAGATATTTATCTAATCGTATTCTATTTGTTAAATCCTGTCACGTAATATGTCACACACCCCTGCGTTAAACCGTTTTAATTTTACCAGTTTAAGGTGTTCTCTTCTTCGCTCCTATTGGACCAATAAAAGCGAAGATACGTAACTAAGGCCCTTTTGGCATTCTTTAAGGCACTTTGGTATTTGATTTTTCTGTTTCATTGTATTATATTCGTTAAATCCTTCAAAACAAAAAACGAATCGAAAAAAAAGACAAGAAGTCATTCCCATGACGTCATTGTATAGGGTTTGGGTCATGACTAGAGGTTCTGAACCGTACTAAGAGATGGGTCGGTCGGTAATACAGATACAGTGATTACCGAATGTCGCAAATGAAAAGAATTTTCTGACTACACCCTGTATATCAAACCTATTATACTTCAGGTGCCAAATATTCAGTTGACAAACAGTTGCGGTTTTGGCTAAGGTTCATGTTTTGACTAAGTTAGGCTGGTAATGCAGATCCAACGTTTACCGACATTGGCGCCAGTGACGTCAGAATTGGACCTTAATCGTCTATATAGTTTACTACTACCAACTGCCTCAAGGTATATTCTTATGGCATATGTACGAGCAATATTATGCATTATGAAATCATCGAACCCAATGAAGCCAGCATAAGTAAATCATGGTCTGTAAGGGTGTTGAATCTATACCAAATAGCATTCAATTTTAGATCTACCTCAACAAGCTCAGTGCGTCGATCCCGAATAATCCCACCCAATAACATAATGGAACTGCCACCAAAATTAACATTTTTATTAGAGTATATTCTGCGAAACGTTCTCCAGAGTCTGGTTACAACGATTCTGATCTTGTTTCATCCGTAAAAAGAACTTTTCCCAATTGCTGCTCATTTTAGTTGGGATCGGTTTGTGCAAATTTTAATTGTCTAAATTTGTGACGTGTTAGAAGTCTCGAAATCTTGTCAGGACATTTTGGACCTAAAGAACCTTTGCCTTGTCATCAGCAGCTGCTTTTTCAACTCCGGAACTATAAGCGTGCGATTTCGTAAGAACTAAAATATTGCTTATCTCTAAGTGTTGAACTTCTTTTTCGACCTTGACCAGAGCGTCTTTTGTGTTCTCCAGTTTCTTTGTATCGCTTTACTATACGACAAACAGATGATTGATGGATATGCAATCTTCTTCACTGCTCATTTGTTAAAGTAGCATTTATGCACAAACATCATCACTTAAATGTGATTAACTACATCTATCATGTTATCTATAGAAATAACATAGTAGTTAGCAGCAGCCATAAGTATGCTGTCTGTAATACGATTGCAATACACGTAAAACACTCCAGATATTCCGAGTATATATATATATATATATATATATATATATATATATATATATATATATATATATAAAATAAAGTTTTATTTTGAGGTTGCAGTCATTAATAGGGCAGGAAAGTAAAACTCTTTGTTCTTAAATCAAGCTTTCGCAAAATTTATTTGCTTCTTCAGGATATGCTAAAATATGGTATCAGTAAATACAACGAAATTAGAACTAAATAGCATTGTATAAAACTAGTAAAAAACTTACAACATGAGGTTAATCCATTAAATTTTCAAATTTGCAAAACATTAAAACTTAACTTATTTTAAAAATTATACAGTTATGTAAGTACAATATTCCAATTTAATTTAATTTTGTAAAAATTCATTTTGACATTGATTATGTTGATGTTTGATTTATGTCAGAAAGACACTCGTTTCTGTTTATTATATTTTTTGTTGTTGATAACTAGCTCTTGATTGTTATTATGGTTACGTACAAAGTGGCGCCAAATATGAATATTTAAATTTTTTGAAATTCTAATATTTATAGTCAGAAAATCTAATATTGGAAAATTATAGTATTAATTTTCGTAAGACAGAATGTAATTATAGATATTGCTTAGTTTATCAATATCAGTTTTTTTATTAACGCATTGATATTTATTTATGCATACCATTTCTAAGAATTCTCTTTTATTTAATTGATTTTCGCGTCTTAATATATTAGTTTCATTGAAATTAAATGAATGATTTTTATTAATTGCATGATCTATTAATGCACACGTATTTTTATTATTTCTAAGGTCACTTTTATGTGATGTTAGTCTGCCTATTAGATTTCTAGATGTGTGTCCGATGTATGACTTATCACAATTTTCGCATGGTATTATATAAACTACATTTGAGCTTTCCATAATGCTAATAGGTGATTTAGTTTTTGTATACAATGATGCTAATGTTTTAACATTTTTAGTTGCAATTTTAATATCAGAATAGTTAGCAAAGACTTTAGTTAGTTTGGGTGTTAATGTTGGTATGTAAGGTTAACATTAACACCCAAACTAACTAAAGTCTTTGCTAACTATTCTGATATTAAAATTGCAACTAAAAATGTTAAAACATTAGCATCATTGTATACAAAAACTAAATCACCTATTAGCATTATGGAAAGCTCAAATGTAGTTTATATAATACCATGCGAAAATTGTGATAAGTCATACATCGGACACACATCTAGAAATCTAATAGGCAGACTAACATCACATAAAAGTGACCTTAGAAATAATAAAAATACGTGTGCATTAATAGATCATGCAATTAATAAAAATCATTCATTTAATTTCAATGAAACTAATATATTAAGACGCGAAAATCAATTAAATAAAAGAGAATTCTTAGAAATGGTATGCATAAATAAATATCAATGCGTTAATAAAAAAACTGATATTGATAAACTAAGCAATATCTATAATTACATTCTGTCTTACGAAAATTAATACTATAATTTTCCAATATTAGATTTTCTGACTATAAATATTAGAATTTCAAAAAATTTAAATATTCATATTTGGCGCCACTTTGTACGTAACCATAATAACAATCAAGAGCTAGTTATCAACAACAAAAAATATAATAAACAGAAACGAGTGTCTTTCTGACATAAATCAAACATCAACATAATCAATGTCAAAATGAATTTTTACAAAATTAAATTAAATTGGAATATTGTACTTACATAACTGTATAATTTTTAAAATAAGTTAAGTTTTAATGTTTTGCAAATTTGAAAATTTAATGGATTAACCTCATGTTGTAAGTTTTTTACTAGTTTTATACAATGCTATTTAGTTCTAATTTCGTTGTATTTACTGATACCATATTTTAGCATATCCTGAAGAAGCAAATAAATTTTGCGAAAGCTTGATTTAAGAACAAAGAGTTTTACTTTCCTGCCCTATTAATGACTGCAACCTCAAAATAAAACTTTATTTTACATAACGTGTCAGTCAATAATACCTAACTACTTTATATATATATATATATATATATATATATATATATATATATATATATATATATATATATATATATATATTGATTTATAGTATCAGCAATCGGTCAGGAAATAAAACTCTATTTGTTCAGTCTCAATATTTCGTCACGATTTTGTGACTTCTTCAGGAGAAAACTGTAAATTTATTAGAATCATTAATTATTATGTGTAAACAAAGTGAATATTTTAATACTTACAACTATAAGAATAAAAATTTAAATTTTTTTATAGCATATCTAAATAAATGACATATTTGTTTGAAAAATAAAATAAAATAAAACAAAAATAATTTGAAATATATATATACGCTCACAGGGAAAAAATTAACAGAAAAAATATTTAGAATAAAATATGCGATATTTTTGTCCGTGAGTGTATATTTTAAACTGTCTCTAAGAGAAATTTTACAGTGACAGCTCTCATCTAAAAGCTATAATCGTTTTATATATTTTAATGTAACGTATATGTTAGCCAAAGCTTGTTTGAATTTTAATTGGCAATCGTACTTCGATACGATTGTCGCACCAGCAGTTATTTCCATTGAGATTATCGATTTACGGTCGGATCGATCCTTACCAGTACACCAGATTTTTATGCAGACATAAATGAGCATTGGAACTCGAATTTTCTGTAGACAACTTACGTACCTGACGGGGTGTTGTACCTGGTAGAGCAATAGACAGTTCATTGTTTCGAGTCTTTTGATTATCGAAGAGGTATCGTTGCCACCTTTGACTAGAAAGGAGACGGTAGAACTAACATGACTCATATCTTCTTCTTTCTCTTTATAAGCAATTCTGTTTGTTCATTGGCGGATTAATACCTCTATGGAAGGTTGTCACTCCATCTTTTGCGCGGTAGTTCGATACTTCTTCTGTCGATTGGTGACTTATCTCTTGCTATTTTGACGACATGGGTCGACCCCATTCTGTTTATGTGGTTATTCCATTTTTTTCTATTTTGTGTCCATTTATTTACAATGTACGTTACATTTTCGTCTAATGTCTTCACTTCTCTTTCGATCTCATCTCATGATTCACGACAGTCTAAATCTAGCTTACTTTCCTTGCAAACAGTCCAATTCTTGACAAATACTTTTTCGCGACGTATCTATGAACGCTGGGCCGCTATTTTTCGTAATGATAATAAAAAGATCCGATATCGAAAGCGACGTAACTATGTACGCTTGGCTGCTAAAGGTCAGTAATTCCTGTTTAACTTTCTGACAACTCTTGCTGAAAACCCTTTAAGCAAAAAGAATCGATAGGACCCTATGCTTACAGGATCAAGCTAGCTCTTACCCTTTTGCTCTCGCGAAGTTCTTGTACTCGTTGGGCTAGGACACCTGCGTTATTATTTGACAGATGTACCGCCCCAGTCAAACTCCCTGGCTCTGTCCTCGAATCGAATCTGGAGGTAAGTTGGCGCGAAAGGAAACACAAGAACGCCAGTCGGTTATCCGAAAGAATAACGAAACTTCACTCGCCTTACTGAGTAAATAAAACTAAAAAAACAATGAAGATATAAGTAATTTCTTGTAATTTGTAATCATTTACCGTCTTGTTGCTTATAAAACAGGAAACATTGAATTCCATTCATTCTTGTTTGAGGATTTGAACAACCCCATAATTGAACTCGGTTCGGTAGGTCCAAATTAGCCTTACATTTGTACAAGAATAGCTTGTTTTCAACCGAAAGGGTTTGTTTATATTGTCTTAAGATTAATTTAAACCTTCTTAGCTTGATTATGGAATTTCTATGTTAATGTTTTGTTAACTATCGAACTCAGGAACTTTACTTGTGTACTAGTCGGCAGTTGCATAGCATTTATAGGTTCTCCTGAGTTGTCAATGAACTGAGTATTTAGGTCCATTTAGTCTTTTTCAGTTTTACTTTCTATTTGTTAAGTTAGATTTATAATTAGTTCAGATGATTTTGTAATTGCGCGGATGCAGTTATAAGATTTTCACTGGCAGGAATTATGGCAGTGTCATCGGCAAATGTTGACATTATACTACTATTGTTGCTTAAATAACATACGAAAGTAGACCTGATTACGCTTTACTGTATTAAGGGCAGCGTTAAACCACGAGTCATTGTCCACCTCCAGTAGAAGAGGGCACTGAAAGAAGATGATGAGTGCTGACTTTCAATATAATGGTTCGTTGAGATGGTAAGTGCAATAATTGGCTTAAGACAACGATTCTTACAGGTGTTCAATATTTTGTTTCATCAGTAAATAAATCTAAACAGCTATTGTTGTTGAAAGCTTGGAGAAGGTTTCCACAAGATCTGCCTTTAGTATGTTTAGCGTTCCAATCGTCCCAACTGGTGAATTTGCTTCGTATTGTGTTAAACATCTCCTTGTACTAGTTTATCTCGATTCTGTGTCTAAGAAACTGTACACAACTTCTATCTTCAGTGATCTAGACCGGACATTAATATTGATTATTAAGCTGTGCCGGTCTGAGACTGCGAGTCAGCTCTCCAATAGTCCATAAAAAACCTACTGCCTTGGGAAATTTTTATCCCCGACACGACGGTTCCCAATAAGTAGTAGGAAACGTTTTTTTCATGTAAAGTAGAAGTAAGAAAGGTTTGTCGGATATCATATTAGACCAAGTTATGAATCCTCGTTTAAGCTCTACCTCTTTAAAATATGGCTTCTCCTTTTAAGAATGGGGTTAGGTTTCGTAGACGTTCTATTGTGTGTTATTTCCTTGTGTGGGTTGTACTTCATGGAGCCAAATATGCCACCAAACCACAAGCTCCTTAGATAGATAACAAACGGTTTCTTCCAAATTTTTTGGATTTCTTTAGTAAATATGTAGAGGATAGCTGTGGCTAGGTCCTCACCTAGGACAGGTATCAATGTGCAATGAGATTGGGAAACCACATAAACCAATCTCTCCTATCCTTTGTTAGTTGAATTACCCCTTTAAGGAGTATATCGAGGGCATTCACTGTTGGAAGAATGATATGGCGTATCCGTACTATTAGGTAGGTCATGTGATTACAGGAAGCGGCAACGTCATTCTTTCTGTCAGGGAAAACGTTAAAACGGATCATAGACATAAAGTGGATTAGCGATTTCATTTCTGGTGAGTTCGTAAGTTGGAATTTGTTTAGGGGTGGTCACGGGTCGGGTTTATTTAGGTTTAACTTGTGGATATTTTCTTAAGGGACATCTAGGAGAAAAGGCAGGGTGGTTTCCTTGACATTTTAGGTATGTAGTAGCATGTGTTGTGGAGCAAGCTAGCGAGTCCGTGAAGACTCTGACGAGATGTGGGATTGTTGTTGGAACGGGTAATAATATTTTGTATGTAACAGATTGACCAAGTCGCGAGGATTTGTATAATAGTTAATGAAAGGTGTATAATTAGTCAACTGGCTGCAGTACAACCGGTATAGAGAAGACTTCTTTCGGAGAAGAAAAGAAAAGTTGCTTGGATCTTGTTAATTTTGTATGGTAGAATTTCATAAAATGACATAGTGTTGCACATTAACTACAAAATTAAATATTTGATTTTTGTTTTATTCTTAATGACGTACTCCTAAAACATTGCATGACATGCTTGCATAATTATTAAAATGCAAAAATGAGTCGGAGTCCTCTGAAAGATATTACAAGTACTTTTAGGACCACAATTCTGGATGAAAACTTTTGCTTCCAGATAATTTTCATAAAGTTGTTTTGTTAATACATATTTATACCTATTCTAATCAGAAATGCCTTTATATTTCTCCCATTGATAAATTTTATGAGACTTTTTAATAGAAAATTTAATATTAACTACTCTATTTAATAGGAATAAAGCAGAATTTTATTTAAAAATACATTATACTTAACGATTCTAATTCCTACTCGGAAATTGTTTCTCAAAATACAAATTATTATTTTGTTTTTTCACTTAGATATAAAACTGTATAACACATGTCTGAATTGTAATTATTAACAGGCAGATAAATTTAAATTATTAGAAGAATTTGGTAATGAAACAAAATAATTTGTATTTTGAGAACGATTTGAGATTTGAAAGAAAATTGTGGTTCATTTCTCTTAAATACAGTAAAAAATATTGTTCAATCTGAATGTCACTTTCAATTTTAGTACGACCTCATATTTTTTAGACGTTCAACTGGTATTTATATATTTTTTAAAGTTTATAAATATTGTTTTATTTGAATAAGAAATTATCTCGAGATAATTTATATATATCGAACTAAAAACCCATCGACAGTGCTAAGGCTAGGTGCACACACATCGAATTTGATCGGTCGATAAAAGTTCGATCGATTTTTGTCGATAATGTTTTGCACGCACATTACACGATATTTATTCGATGACGTTTGTTGGTCCACAAATGTTTGTTAGGTGGAGTACACAAAATCACAATGAACAACACATAACTACGTAGCAAACGGACGACGTACTGGAGCAGTGTTCAAAAAAACGCAACTGGTCCTCTGGTCGATGTGTGTGAGCGCCATGTGAGCTCTTTCATTTAGTATCGTTCGCATTGGAATGACAGCAACGATCACGGCAGCTATCCATGCAGTGGCGCCAGTGGCAGTAATCAAAAGTTACACGGCATCGATACCGTGCCGTTTGGCAATCGATGCGTGTGCACGCACACATTGTTTCTTCCTACCAAAGGAATTTATTCGATCGAACTTTTATCGACCGTCCAAAGTCGATGTGTATGCGCTTAGAGTCAGAAATTAAAATTGCGTCATTTTTTTATACATGTCAACTTAGTAAAGAGGTCAAAATAATATTTATTATTCATCGCTGTTATTGAGTTTTGGTAGAAAAATACAGCGTGTAAAAAAGTGATATATTCACAGATCCGTAACTAATGGACAATGTCTCATCAGTTAGTGAAATATGAAATCATCTTATTTAATAATAAAGTAGGCATAATAACTTTCATTTCGCATTTGATAGATCACATTTTTTTATCTCATGTAATTATCATATCGAATTTCTTAACGTCTGGTAGCAAGATAATCTGATATATTCATATCTTTTAGGATGTGCTTACTAATTGTACAAATATGTTATATTAGTCTAGTGTACCATGGTAAAAATATGGTATAACCTCCGATTTCCATCAAGACGCATCGAATTTGATGAAATTTTGGAATTAACCTCTATTTACCATTAACTTCAAAATCTACCCTATACCGAAGTGTGCCTTTAGGGTGGAATCCACTCCAACTGGGGGTTGGTACCTTTAGATTGAAAATAACCTCAAGAATCAATAAAAAAATGTATTCTAAGCAAAAACATTTATATAGAGTGTTTTTTCGAAAAATCAATACTTTTAGACTTATTCGTGATTAAATATCTCAATTGTTCTTATCTTTTCAATCGATTTTGTCAGGAATAACTCAAAAACTTTGCGTTTTATCGTAAAAAAGTAAAAACTATTAATAGATAAAATGTAACTTTTAAGTAATCAAAGAGATTGTTTTTTTTATTTTTGTTGTAAGCCTAATACAAACTCAGTTTTAACTCATTGAGCATGACAATTTTGTATTTAACGAAATATTTTAAAAACTCAACCTATAATAATAGGAAAACGGTCAATTTTACTGGAAAAATTCGTAATATATTTTTTAAAGTACTTAAAAAAGCATGGAAATGAGACTTACAGAACTCTCTAGCTAACTAAGAGAATTATGATACAAATAAGATCGATTCATATTTTTTTTTTGAAGAAAAAAAATACTACTCTTGCTATTTCCACCCTAATTGCAATTAAACGGTATCCATTTAAAATTTAATTTATTTAACCTTTGTTAGAATACTGACAATTTTTATTTATATAGATTACGTAAAATGTACACCCGTACCTACATAAGCTTTAAATAGTTTTATTATTTTAAAGATTATTTTTATGATGAAGTGCATCGCAACTCCAACAAATAATAGGCAAATGAGCTTGGACTACGTGAAGCTTATTATATCTAAATTTAGACACCCACTCGAAACCGGGGTTTGAATCGGTTGGATTTAATTTCAATATTCTGATGATGATGAATGTCCCATGTTCCAAAAAAGCAGTTGAAGAGTCGGGTGCAGAATTAGAGCACACAATTTAATATAAACAAGATTATGATGATGACGAAACAAGATCAGCGACAGGCGAAGAGAATTTGACGTCGACTAACAAAAATTGAACTGTATGGCAAAATGCCCCAAACTGAAGAAGTATTCGATGCTTTTCTGGGAATTCTTATCGAAGTTGGGTTAGATAAATCAAATAGGAAACACGTAACTGAGTTCTGGAAATTAAATGCTCTGCCACTTGTTCGTGCTGCTATGTCGCGAGATCTTTTCCAATTACTGTTGAGGGTATTCGTTTTGATGACTAGCGAACACGTTCTGAAAAAGTAAAGTTGCGCCAATCCATGACATCTGGACCATGCTCAACAGTAATTTAAAAAAAGGTTACAAGCCCTCAAAACGTCTACCTGTAGATGATCAGATATTTCGATATAGAGGGCATACAAAATTTACTCAATACATTCGCTCGAACTCTGCAAAATATGGTATCAAGATTTTTTGGGCATGTGACGTGCAAAATGCTTACCCATTACAAGGACAGTTATACAGTGTGTCCGTAAAGTATGGAATAAATTCGATATTTCCACTAAATGAAAAGTCTTAAAAAATCTAAAACACGTCGATTTTTAAATTCAATGTTCTACATTTTACAATAAAATTTCATTATACAAGGTGATACAGATTACAGTGATGACGTCTTCGGCTCTTTTTTTAAATGTAACACCCTGTATTTTAGGACATTTTTAGATCGATAAAAATGAGCTGATTTCAAAAAAGTATAATACTCGGGTCTAATGGATATAATTTGAAAGATATGCGCTTAGAAAATAAATTATTTATTATCAATTTCAAAAAGTAACCTACTTCTAGTTTTTGGTAAACTGTAATTATTTTTAGTAATGTTCAATAACAATTAAGTAGTACAATAATTGTATTAATTCGTGTGTGTTCTGTATTATTACTTAGAATTAATTTTAAGTAGAAATGAATTTGAGTGTAAAGCAAAGAATTGAAATACTCATGATGATTGGGTATGGAGACAAATCGCGAACTCAGATGGAAGTGTGTAATTTATTTAATGATAAATATCCAGAAATACCCATCACGCAGTCAACAGTAAGTAAGATTGAAAAGAAATTTCGAGAAACTGGTACGGTTGAAAATGCACGCAAATCAGGTCGTCCCTCTGTAAATTATGTTACAACATTAAATGTTCTACTTACTTTTGAAGAAGTTGCGCACACTTCTGTTCGTAAGGTTAGTAGTGATCTCGATGTTTGCAAAACAACGGTACACAAAGTACGTAAAAGTAAGTAAAGTAAGTAAAATGCACAGTTGTACAGGAATTAAACGAGGATGATCCAGATAAAAGAATACAATTTTGCGAAATAATGATGGATAACAGCCACCGTAACCCTCTCTTGGTTCAACATATTATTTTTTCTGATGAGGCTACAATTATAGATACTGGGCACAAGAAAACTCCAACTGGATGCGATAACATCATACACAATACCCGCAAAAGGTAAACGTATGGTCTGGCATTGTAAGAAATAAAATCATTGGACCCTACTATTTCGAAGGTAATTTAAACGGGCCAGCATACCTTCAGTTTTTAAGTGGGTATCTCGTACCTACTTTAATTAATTTATTCCCCAGTACAATTAATCTTGGAGGTTTTGATAAAAGTTTATGGTTTCAACAGGATGGTGCGCCTCCGCATTATGCTTTAGATGTTCGAAGGTACCTAAACGAAATGTTTCCGAACAGGTGGATTGGAAGACGTGTACATATTGAATGGCTAGCGAGGTCGCCAGACCTCAATCCTTTGGATTATTTTATGTGGGGTCATTTAAAGAATGTTGTTTATGAAACGAAACCTGCTAATATTGGAGACTTAAAAACAAGAATTCGTAAAGAAATAAACAATATTTCTCAAGAAAGCATAAACAAGGTTCTACAAGAATTTGTACAACGTTTGGGTTACTTTCAAATACAACAAGGGCTACAATTCGAACATTTAAGATTAAGTCATGTATTAATTGCTGAATTACTTTCAAGTTATTTATTATAATTTATTTATAATTTATTAATATTATAAATCAATAAAAATTAATTTTCTAAGCGCATATCTTTCAAATTATATCCGTTAGACCCCCAGTGTTATACTTTTTTGGAATCAGCTCATTTTTGTCGATCTAAAAATGTCCTAAAATACAGGGTGTTACATTTAAAAAAAGAACCGATGACGTCATCACTGTAATGTGTATCACCTTGTATAATGAAATTTTATTGTAAAACGTAGAACATTAAATTTAAAAATCGATGTGTTTTAGATTTTTTTAAAAAGGCTTTTCATTTAGGAAATATCGAATTTATTCCATACTTTACGGACACACTGTATACTAGAAAACCATCAGGTGGCGAACATCAAGTAAATGTTGACGAAAACATGGTTTTGGATTTGGCGAATCCATACAAAGGATCTGGTAGAAACGTAACCACGGACAATTTTTTCACTACACTACAATTGGCTCATACACTGAATTCTTGGGATATGAGTTTAGTTGGCATAGTGTAAAAAAACAAGCGGTTTATACCGTCAAATACGCAAGCTTCGAAAACTTGAAGCATTTTTTATTCGAGTAATTTTGCATATACAAAAGAGGTCATAGTTTGCTCTTATGTTTCAAAAAGAATAAATCGGTGGTATTAAGACTCAATACTCCAGAAGTATCAAACACATCTGCAAAACCAGAAATGGTTCTGTATTATAATAAAACCAAAGGAGGAGTTAATACAATGTATAATATGTTATCGGAATATACCACTAAGCTAGGAACCCGATGGAGGGCATCTAACACGTTTGGCCACATATATTAATGTACGGAACATAATCCTAAACTAAAAAAAAAGTAACGCTCGGCGAATTTTTCTAAAAGAACTTGCCAATCAACTTTGTATTGCATCCATCCAGACAAGGGCTACCCTTCCAAAGGTATTAGGAAATTACTTTACCAAAAGGGTTATAAAAGCGTGTATTGGACATCAAATACTGCTACCGACAATACCAGAAGTTTAAAACGGACCACAACGTAATGCATCTGGACAAGCCATCGTAGTTGTGAGTTGTTATATATGCCGCAAGAAAATAATAAATAGCGAAAGACAAGAAAAAGTTGCAAAATCTGTTCAAAGACCGTGTGTGATGAACATTCAATAACCAGACCAACATGCATTGGAATTTTATTTACAATAAAAAAAATAATAATTCACATAAATTTGTTTGATGACAATGCAATATATTCATACCTGGGTACACCTGTATCTTTTCAGTAATTCACGTCACTAAAAAATATCATTCAGTTTTTTGTCACTTTGGATTAATCGAGAAAGTCTAAAAATAGAGTTTTGAGTTCTCCTAAGAAATCAGTCACCTGGACCTTTTTTAAAAGTCAAATAAATATAGTCAAATCAAGTAAACAGCAATTCAAGTAAACGTGTATCTTCCTAGTGATTTAAAGGTTAAGCATCAGTAACAGGTTCCAAAACTGTGAACAATTTGACAAAAATTATTGTTATAGTGAAAAAAATATTTTTGTAATTTTTAAAAATGCTATCTTTTTTGTTTCAAAATAAGTACAAATCTATTTAAGATACTTAAAATTTGATAATAAAAGTTATGATTTTTTATAGAAAATATTGTTATATAACAAATTTTACGTGTCTTCGATAGTTTTGAACTTATTTTAACAAGAATATGGTATTTTTAAAAATGTCAAAAAAATTATTTTAACTGTAACCACAATTTTTTCAAAATTATTAATTTAAATTGTTCAAACTTTTGGATCCCATAACTGATGCTTAAATAAAGTGGATTTGAAATGGATAGCATTTCTTTGCAATTAGGGTAGATTGTATAATTTCAATTCCCTTTGCAAGGGTAGTATTGTTGTTTTTTCTCACGAAAAAATAGAAATGGACCTTATTTTATCATAACTTCCTTATTTCATACGCTAGAGAGTTCTACGAAGTCAGTACAGTTTGGAAAGCTACAAAAATACGTATTTAAACAAAAATCTCAGCTCCTTTATTAGATAAGAACATGAAATTTTATAATCTAACATGATTTTTAAATATTATTTTGCCTTTGAATTATACAAAAAATATTTTTTTAGTTCCAATGTACTCTAGAGAGCGCGCTAGAGGGTTTTCTAGAGGCAGTTAATGTCTCAAAAAAGGTGTCCGTTGGCGGAACACTAATTCTCAGGATTGGCACATCTGAAACAAAAAATTTCAATGGAATTACTTAAAGGAAGAGTCCTTACAAGACAATTAACCACTTTTTAGAAAAAAAGTCGAAAAATTAATTTTGAGATGCAAAAATTGGTAAAAAAAATTGCCTTTTTTCAATTTTTTTTCAAATGTCTGCTATTTTGTTTTTTAATTTTAATTTTCTATTAAAAGTGGTGGAATATTTTACAAGGACGCTTTCTTTAAGTAATCCTTTTTTTATATGATAGGCGCCCTCTAGAAAAAGAATTATTCATGGGAACTAAAAACAAAAATTTCTTTGTTTAACTCAAAGATAATATTAAAAAAAATTCATGCTCGTATCTAATAAAGGAGCTGAGAATTATTATTTTTTTTGAAAATATGCATTTGTTAGCTTTCTAATATGTACTAGTACCTTAAGGCTTTTTTAATTACTTTAAAAATTATATAACAAATTTTCCAGTAAAAGTGATCTTTTTCCTGTTATTATATTTTAAAATTTATCATTAAATACAAAATTGTCATCTGCAATGAGTTATAACTCGGTTTGTAGGCTTACAGTAAAAATAAAAAAAACTCTGTAATAAAATCTCTTTAATTTATTATAAGCTACATTTTATCTATTAACAGCTTTTATGATAAAATGTAAAGTTTTGGAGTATTCGTGACAAATCGATTGAGATTAAGAAAAATTGAAATATTCAATTACGAATAAGTCTTAATTGGTTTTTCGAAAAACAAAAAACTCTAGAAATTTTTTTGCTTAGAATATATTTTTCTATCAATTCCTGAGGTTATTTTTAATATAAAGGTACCAATCCCCCAGTTAGACTGGATTCTAGCCCCAAGGTAAAAGCATACTTCGTCATAGGGTAGATTTTAAAGTTAAGGGTAAATAGAGGTTAATACCAAAACTTCATCAAAATCAATGCGTCTTGATGGAAATCAGAATTAAAAACCTTGGTACACTACACTATACTATGTGAAATAGGTTTATGTTTCTATTTTCTGATATACCTCCCTGTTTTAGCCTAAAATAAATTGAATAACAAAAGTTTAGATACTGTTAGGTTTTTTATGGCTTTGGATTGCTTGATCCATTCAGCCACAATCGATAATGCTGTTTGCTACAATATTAAATATAAGAATATTATATGTATACATGCAACACACAAATACATAGGTATTAATAAATAAAAAAACAAAGAAAAATACAAAGGAAATGGAAACATTAAACTGTCCAGTAGGTATACTCTTCATCCAGGGCCTTAATCAACTTAAATTGATTTTCAAACACATCGAAACGAAGAAAATTAAAGAAGTAACTCTCGTCTTACAAAATGGAGAGAAATGTGTAGAAAATACAATAGAATGTAGCAAGATCTGGTTCTCTCTTTTCATTCCGCAGTTCCCGGAGAAAGTGTAGTGGTGTTGTGATCGTGATGTTGTGTATTGTCCGTCTCCATAATCTCTGTCTCTGATTATTTCTTTTAACCCATGCGTAGATCTTCTGCATAGTCTCTGTTTTCATAGCATGTCCAAAGTATTTTAATTGTTGGAGATGGACTTTGCTGGAGAAGCTTTTACTAACCGTTAGCTCATTGGAAATTGAATATTTGTCTTGTGGTTGGTCCACGGAATTCGTAACATTCTTTTCCAAAGATCTGATTACCAATACTGAAGGAAGTTAGCAAGAAGAATATACTAATGCTAACGAGTTAATACAAGGTCAGTGACACATCATCTATAATTAACTACAATAAGCACCGGAAGATCAGAATTTGATGTTAATCCAAGGGTGCAACATCATTATCATTAACTGTCAAATTAGTATTACCACTAACGACCATTTACAAACATATATAGGTTATGATCATTCACAGTTTTTATTTCAGAATTTTTTGTCGTTTGTAAACGATTTCTGGATTGGAAATCGAAACGTCAAAAGGCAAATATAAGGTGTAGTTCTCATTACAATCCATTGTGGTTTAATATCATATAAAATAATATCTATGGCTTTTTTAAAGTGTGATGTAACTTGTGTTGTTTCCCTCGTTTCAGGTATTTTGCATCCCAGCCAACAATGATTTATTAGATGTAGGATTATTAATTGTAGCAAGATACCTCCAAAAGTTCCATGTTTATTTGGACTGCTGCTGTTGCTTTTCTATTCTTTGATGTTTTGATCACCTCCATAAGTTCTTGTAGTATTATATATGAAGTTTGTTCTTCCAAGTCTTTTAAACAACTACTAACGTTATACCACATATTCTTATAGTGTTAGATATTGTTCATTAATAACTTCTAGGTTTTTCAGCAATCAAGCTGTGGCAAACACACTATCATGATTGCTAGTGTGTTTTCCTTGAAATCCCTTTTGCTTTGGTTCGAGTTTCCCTATATATTTCTTTAATATTCTTTTTCTTATTTTGCAAGTAATTGTGATATGCCCGTTTCTTTTGAGTTACTGCATTTTTCACTTGATAATTCCATTCTCATAAACTTTTTCTGATTCTTATTTCCTTTTATTTGCTAAGAGTCTATTTTTCTTTTGATATCATTGATATTACAAGATTTATCGAACTTTATCGTGAGATTGTGACACTCTGTATATACAACTGATCGGCGATTTACCAAATAACTAAAGGCGAGATAATAATTGCAACAAATGACATGGTAAACTGACTCAAATTTAAAAGAAGTCACCAAATATCCGCAAATACCAAAATCATAGTGTTCAGATATTTAGTTTTCGCAGTTGTTTCTCTTTATCGGCATGTTAAATCCATAATCGGACCATAAATGCTTCCAAGATGTTAGGGTACAGTTGAATAGTATTGCTGAGATAGTCTACAGAAAAAAAAATATATATCAATAATGTAAGAGGTAAAAATGAAGCACGCGATCACAAGATATCTTTATCTATCATATTGTAATCAGGATATCAGTTAAGAAGATAGTATATTTATTTATTGATTTAATGTTCAACTTTCAATTTTTCTTATGTTATTGTATAATAAAATGTGTAGGTACCTACTAGAAAAATTATCGAATATTTGGATTGTATAAGTAAACGGGAAATATTCACAACGTTCAGTTTTGTCTTTTATGTTAAAAATTAATTGTTGTAGTTAATAGGATTTTATGTTTACTAACCTGATATACAAACATGTATTTACAATAGTTAAACTATGTGTAGCGTTGGACTTTGCTGTGGGTGTTGGTTTTCTTGGTGTAGTTTCAATAGGTCCTTCCTGCCTGCATCTACTTGAAACTGATATCTGTTAACTAACCTATTTAAGTATTAACACAAATTAACTCTCTACTAACCAAACAAGGTACACGGATATGTAAAAAATGTATAAATTTTTTTGGTTGGTTTAGAAAATGAGAAGCAAAGCGAGGAAATTATTCAGTCACAGGCAGGAGAGACCTTGGACACTGAGCGAACTACACCTCCAATATCCACCTCTACCACTACGCTTATTACCTCCACTGACCTTTCAAAGCCCAAATGTCATCCCAAATTATCCCAAACAGATAACGTCTTTGAAACATCATCAGGTTGTGCTTATATTCCAGAAAAAACTTCCGCGAAGAAATTTGTGGAGAAAACTGATAGTATCCAATCAGAGTGTTATAAAACGCAAGATGATTTATTTTTAACTTCTGATATTATAAATAACAATGAAACTGAAGAAGTCGCACAGGAAGAACTGAAGAAAAAAGAAACTGAAGAACAAGCACAAGAGGAGAATTATATTCCCATGTCTCCTAGTAAAAATTTGTTAAGCCCTAGAACGAGCTACAACAGTGGTTCCGACGTATTCGTCGACAAATCTAAAGTTGATGAAAATCCCTATGTCGAGATGACTCAGAATGCTACAGGATGTTTTTTAGATTCCAGTTTAAGTACTGATCATAGCGAACATCAGCCTTACGAACTAATATCATTCAGTGGTAACAGAATAGAACCGCTATATATGGAGCTTAAAAGCCCAGGAAAAACACTAAAAAGAGAAGAATTACCAGATGTATTAGTTTCACCACAGAAAGATGTGAGTAACAAGTCAGATAGCTCAGATGCAGACGATGAAGCGTCGAAAGATTTAGATTCCTTAGATACTCCTAGCCAGCCTAGGTTTAGTTTATCAGACACTTTCAGACCCGCTTCATATTATTTAGGAACAACTCAAACCAATACTGAGTTGCAAGATAGCTCCGACAGTGAACTTGTCTCCCCGCCCCCAATTCCATCTTCACCGTTATCTTTGGAAGATCTTAATAGTGGCGAATATGTTAAGTTAAAAGTAAAGGACGAGGAATCTGCAGATACGAGCTCTGAAATCATCAGCTCATTTTTGAAACATTCTCCAAGTATAATTTCAGAACCTAAAACTGCAAGTCCAGTAATAAAAAATCAAGATTCCTGTTCTAAATATACAGACGGTGATAGTGATGAAGATCAGGTACACAGAGCTACACTAATTAATCGCATGAGGCTACAAAGCCAGAGTAGTGCAATGAGTCCAGTTAATTCGGTAGAGAGTCAACACCTCAGTACAGACTTTAAAGATGAAATAAGTGTTAGTTCAAATCAGTTAGATTTTCACGACTACGAAAATCTAATAATTTCACGTTGTGATGAAAGTGTTACGCTAAAACAACCGGGCAAAATAAACGACGACAGCTACAGTTTTTCTAAATTAGAATTACCTCAAGTTGGACATCAAGTAAGTAGCACTTATAATTCAGTAGAAATCAATAGTTTTCTACAAAACTCTAATCGTTCTACTCCTATATCCGAAACGATTTCTTTATGTACACCAAATGCCTTTTCTTCGTCCTCTGCTCCCTATTATTATTCCGATTTATCTATAAGTTTAACGGATTCACATTTGCACTTACTAACCCTAAACAATAAGAGAAATACAATGACCTGCCATAAAAGAGATATTAGCCATATTAAGAATCCTATTAAGGGAAATTTCAGAGAAGTATCTGCAGTAGACACTTTTAAATTGGCTGCAGAGGCTAGATCAGTATCTGTAGATTTTTTAAACCTTACCGATAAAACAGGACATATAGATGATAAAAACATTTATGAGTCTGATACTATACAAAGAAATAAATCTGAACAAAACTTTGCTAAAACTCGAAACTTACTAGCATCAAGAAAGAGTAATAAATTTGTAGCATCGGATGCTATCTCTTACGAAGCAAAAGTAAGAAGGTCACATTCTTTAGAGGGATTACTGGAACATGTTTTAAAAGATGGCATTCTAGCTAATAATGTCTCTGAGCAAGCCGAAGACACTAATAAGACTCAGGAAAATGGATCAGAAGGCAGTTATCTGTGGGAAGAGGATTCCATCTGGAGGGAAAGGCTTAGGTCCGCAAGCCAACGTCATACTAAATCTATGGAAGACCTTGATTGCATTGACGAAGTCCAAAAGAAGATCAAATCACCTAGAGGTATAACTAGGAGCGTCACGTATGTTAATGAGGGATTTTTAAAAATTGACAAACAAAAAGAGCTTGACAATATCCACGTTAAAAACTCTGATATTAAAGCTAAACAGGAAGGTAATTTTATCCTCGACAGAGAAAAATTAAGACAGTGGGATTTAATGTCAAGTGCGCCATCTGACAATCAAGCCATAACGGCTACAACTGGCCAGGTACAGGAGGGTAATAACATAGTGGTAGATATTTCAGACGCAACGTGTGATTCGGCAGAAATAACCGACGACCAAAAAACAGGTAAATGTCCGATGTTTGAAAAAATATTAATTTATTGTAACATCTCAATTTTATTTATAATTATGTTTTTAAACTAGGTAATGTTCTTATAGGGATTTAATAAAATTTGTTAAAGTCTATGTACAATTGTCAGTCAATATTTTTAGAATATATTGTAAAAAATTTTTGTTACCAGCAACATGCAAAGCTTGTTATGGAAGCGTTAATAAAAAGCGCGGTGTTGGATGGGCTAGAGAACAAAAAATAAAAAATAAATATTATTCTGATAGTACAGTCATCATATAGTTCTTCTCACAGCCTTTTTTCAATGCTCCATTTCTGTCTTATACCTGTAGTAGGCAGTAACAAAAATATATTCATATATTCAGAAACCATATTTATGTAGACATATTTTATTGGTTAGTATTTATAATACGTCAATGCCTAACCAATCGAATTGTGCAAATATTTTAATTGGGAACTGTCGTTCCATGAGAGGACGATATTGTCAAACAGTAATGTGAAAGTTGTCAGGACAAGATTTACAGAGTTTTAACTATAACTTGTAAAATTTTATTTGTACTTATATCTGTTTTTTTTTAATTAAAATATTTATCATTTAAAGTGTGATAATTATATTTTTACACAGATAATGTACGCAAAGAGGAAGTTATTCAAAGGCTCAGTAAAGAGAGTTAATTTATAATATAAAAAAGAGAAAAGCTTAATACCTTGGACACCTTTTAAGAAGCAGTATAGCAAAGAAGACGCAATCATTCGTGGTTGAAAAACAAGAGATTGGGCTGGTTTGCAATCACATTCACAGTTTCGAGCTACACAAGATAGACACTACTTCGCTTAGATTGTTCAATGAAGATGGTACCATAAGAAGACAAAAATTATATTGTGGAAAAAATTAATTTTGTATGTTTTTTTTAACAAGTCGTCTAGCCTTTTTTGCTTCTTCCTCGAGTCTTCTTTCAATATTTATTCTAGCAATCCGTCTTATCCTGCGTATGCTTTTCAATTTTTTTTATTACCTCTTCTGCTGTTGGATAGTATACTATTTGTTCGCGGTTTTTTGTATTCTTTGTATTTCTATTATTATTTGCTCGATGTCGTTTTATAAGCAAATGGAGAAAGATTGTGTCACTAGCCCAAGCTCAAAATTTGTTAATTAATAGGGAATAATGTAACTTGAAAAATTCCAGGTAGAACGATTTGCAATCAGATTGATCATGTACTGACCTCAAAGTGATGGGTATCCAAGACGTACCCAAGACGTACGTTCCTATAGAGGAATAAATTGCGACTCTAATCACTTTTTTGTTATTGCCACTGTGAACTAAAGAATTAGCAATATCCAGAAAACTAGGATATAAGCAAAAAAAACGGAATATAAGTAAACTGGGCAGCGAAGCAAATCTAACAGATTATAAAAATGCAATAGAGGAAGAATTAAATACGAGATGCAAATCTATTAGATGTGGAAGGGATGACAACAACAGAGTAGTTCGACGCTAAATGTAGATTGAATATAAGGCAAAAGGACGATGCGATTTTATTTAAAACTAGGAACAAGAAATAACGAGGAGTAGTACAGCATCAAAAGAAGAGAGGCAACAACAGTGTAGAGAAGAAAGGAATGTACGATTTAAAAATAACGGAGATAGAGACGAGCAATTAAAAAAAATCAATACAGAAAATTCTATAAAGATGCGAGATAAATAAAAATGAGTTTAAACCTAGGGAAAGTTTTTGTAAGGATAAAAAAGAAAATATCCTGACTGATAATGAAAATATTCTAAGCAGGTGGAAAGAATAGTCTAGAAAAGCCCATGGGAAATTTTTAATAGGTCATTTGACTCAGCATAAATCATATATAAAACCATATTACAATATGTAATAACAACTTTAGAAACTATGCCGTCAATTCTTATCTGTACCTGTGAGTCACAGGTAAGATAAACTTACCACTCAAGCGGGTAAGTTTTTTTTGGTCAAAAATTTTCGTACGGCATTTCTAACTTATGTAGGTAATACAAAAATAATGACCTGCGACCTAATACCGTACAAAAATGTTGGTACCAGAAGCAGGGAAACATTTTTTTTTCGGAAAACTTTTTCCCATTTTCGGTACTTTGACACAGTACGGCATTCATGCTCAAAGTTTCGAATCGGTATATAGATTAATTTTTTGCAAATCCGTACATTTTAGCTGCGACGAGGGTGAGAAATCTAAGGCACAACCCTTAAATTGAACCCCTATGCTTCGTGTACCGATAAGATTTGGTGGCATAGTTTCTAAAAGTGTTATTACATATTAACATGTTATTACATAAGTAGTATTGATTTATATGTGATTTATGTTGGGTCAAATGCTCCATTAAAAATGCCCCGTTGGCTTGTAGTCTAGAATATTTCCATGAGCTACTAAATTATTACAATGCAGAAGAGATGCAAACTTTATCTGTAGTCCTTTTAGCTGAGATAAAAACTCATGGACCATAAAATATTTTGTTCATCAATTTAGTGCATCTGCTGTATTATTCCCCAAAAGTATCCATACTTTCTTCTACAAAAATTTGTGTAACTCTGATGCTCCTCTTGTTTTTTAACTTCTTTGCTTCTAAAATTTTCTTTCATTATCTCCAGCTGATTTTCCAGTTACCAGTTCCTTTTTTAGGTACATATTTGTTTCCCTTGGCCCATTGCAAAACAGGAATTGAGAAGACAAGGTCAACTTTTATCACGATGAAGCACACTATCAACAGGAACTTTTTATTACCAATAAAAATTGGTTATTAAAATATTACATATTCTCGGTTTTACTGTATGGTGTATCAACCTGTGTCAAAACTATCTACCTTTGAAATGCGGTTATATCGAAGAATTCACCGAATATCCTGAACAGGCCACATTACCAATTAGGAAGTGTTGCGAAAAATCGGCAACCAACAAGAAATTACGTTTTCAGTGAAAAAGAGCAAGTCGGAATAACTTTTTCTTCAAGGAAAAATGGATTGCAGAAGGTTTCTAGGTAGACAAAACTCATGGATGCAAAACCTACACAAATAGTTTCACCTGACATATCTAGAGCTTTTTTGAGTCATAATCTTAATAGCCAACGTCTGCAATGGATGTTACTAAGCTACAACTAACCTGATGGTGGCTAAATATTTCTTGTATTTTGTTTAATATACATATTTTTTAAATTATTTAATTTGTTTCAATTTATTACCGCACCTTTCAGGTCGTATCCATTTCGGTGATCCTCGCAGGCTGGAATTAAAGAACACGAATTATGTAGGTTAGACATTGACTCCCAAAGTTGATTGTTGGTTACAAATTAGTGTTTCATTGATCGAAGGTTACCTCTTTTTTTATGGATAAGATTTGAAGCCAACTAACTTTGTCTAAAAATTGATTTGTTGGTTTATTTTGGCCACTTCGATATTAAAAACTGCATATGTTTTAAATTGGAAAAAGAACAGAATAAATACATGCTTGTGTTTCCTAATGAACTCAAAATCACTTCTTCTTCTTAAACTTCTTTAATCTGCTAGGGTGTCGGATGTTTTCATTTCTGTGTAGTTGATCGCTCTGATTTTACCTGCTTTTATAATTCCAACTTTTTTATTGATCGTCTCTCTTTAGTTTTTTTACTCTTTTAATTTCGAATATTCTCTTTGGCCTTTTTTTGCCTCCCATCCTCTGTACCCATTAAAATTGTTTTCTGGTTAGTTTACTTTACTTATTTTTACTTAACAATATACCTACTAAGTACCGTATATTGTTTTATTTAGCGTATAGTCGATTTTGTTGGCTTGAAAAAATACTTCCTTGGTTTTCAAATGTTAGTTTCCTTATTAATCTATCCATGATTATTATAAATAATAGAGGGCTCAGGCTATCTCCTTGTTTTACTCCTCTTTCTAGGAGAAAATCTTATAATCTTTCTCCCCTGATTTGTATTATTATCGCTCTAGTATTTTCATATTGTGATTTTTTAATACTTGTATTAGTTTACTCAGAGTTTTTAGTTGTTTTAAAGATTTATCAAGTGTTTTTTTTTATCTATTGTGTCAAATGCAGATTTCAAGTCTACGAAAGCTAATACTAGTTCCTTCCCTGTCTCCATTTACCTTTCTATTATGTTTCTCAGTACGAATATGTTATCTGTTGCCTGTTTGTTTTCTGAAGGTGTTCTTCTTGCAGGTTTTTTATTTTAGACTCCTTATTTATTCTCTGTTATTTTAGAATATACTTTAAATGCCGTTTGTGCTACACATATCGCTCTATAGTTCTCCCAGTTGGCCCTTTCTTATAAATTGGTAGAATAAGATTATTTTCCCAATCTTTTGGTATTTTATTTTGATCAATGCTTTAGTTCTCTCAGTTGGCCCTTTCTTATAAATTGGTAGAATAAGATTATTTTCCCAATCTTTTGGTATTTTATTTTGATCAATGCTTTATTATATATGATCCAGAACCTGTCTATGGCTTCCTCGCCTATCTATTTCATCATTTCTGGTACTATTCCATCTTTTCCAGCTTTGCCGTTTTTAATTCTTTTTGTTGCTTCGACTTTTCTTTTTCTATTCTCCATGTCCTGTTCTTTTATTCCCTTAAGCTTGATGTGTCATTTTAGTTCAGGCTTTGTTCTTGTGTCTTCTAATTTAAATTTACAGGTGTAATACTCTTTCCAGACATTTATCATTTCGTGTGGTTTATGTTGTATCCTGTTATTTCCATCTTTTATGCCGTATATTTCTGTTCTCTTTTGCCCTCTTCACATTTCATCTTATTACAGGATCTGTTATTTTTATAACCTTCATTTAAGCTGTTCTAAAATTCTTTCCAGGATTTTTGTTTCGCATCTCTTACTGGCTATTTGGCAATTTTATTTTTTATTTTTTGCAGGGTGTTTCACTAATAATTGGAAATATTTTAACTGCTTAAAATATTAAAATTTAGCCCAAATCACTAATAAAATGTGGCTCCTTACTGAGTTACAGGGTGTTTTATTTAGAAATTTAAAAACTATTTGTACCCAGTACTTTTTTTATAACCATTTTTTATATGATGGTCATGGCAGAAAGTGTAGGTACTGTACACCCTACTAAATTATGTTACGTTTCTGGTTACTACCAGAGGCGTACGACAGGGAAAAGTAAATGGTTGACGCTTTCAAAATTCTACGCCACTGGCGGAATTGTTATTTTAGCGCAATTTTTCGATTCTCCAATACTGTCTATGTAAATAACATACTCTTTATTGGTAACAATAAAGTCATTATTTTTCGAGATATTTGAAGTTTGCTTAGTGGATGATAAATAAAAAAACCAAAAACGTAATTTTATTTAAAAAATGGCACTATGGCAACAATTAGTAAATTCAGCTAATTTTATTGCCAATCAAAAAACAAATTTTTTTAAAGATCTTTAACGAAAGATAATAAGCTTATTGATGTAAATGGGCGTCACATTGAACTTTTGTTGTGTAGTTAAAATATGTTTTTTGATATTTTCATGTTATTAAAATTATTGTTTTATTTAGATTATAACAAAATGGTTCTTTATAGAACCACAACTTGTTTTTAAATGTTGAATGCATTCGTTTCAAGAAATTTCATTATTACATAACATTATGTTTTGTAACCTACAAAACATAATTATTACGAACTAAATTAATACAATAATCAAAATAACTGTGCCGCTTTATTTTTAACTTCAAATATCTCGAAGAATAATGACTTTATTGTGACGAATAAAGAGTGTATTGTTTACATAGAAAGTATGAAGAATTAAAAAATTGCGCTAAAATAGCAATTTCGCCAGTTTCCTAGAATTTGGGAAGTGTCAATCATTCACTTTTCCCTGTCGTACGCTTCTGGTAGTTCCAGAAACGTTTATTTAGCATAAAGAAAAATATTTAAATAAAACACTTTGTAACTCAGTAAGGAGCCTTATTTTATTTAAGTGATTTGGGTTAAATCTTAATATTTTGAGCCCAGGAATCTACAGTTACAATATTTCCAATTATTATGTAAACACCCTGTATAGTTATTTGTCCCTTGGATCCTTTGTTTGTACGTATCTTATCCATGCTTCTTCAGTGCTAGTCACTTTTACTGGGTTTGCCCACCATCTGGTTTGTTTTTGGTTTTTCATTATTTTCTTAATTCCTCAGAATTCTTTTGCCAATTCGCATATATTACTTCCTTTAATTTTTTTAATTTTTTATCTAGTGAGTCCTCTTTTTTAATCTTTTCGTATTTCTGTAGTCTCTTATTTATTTTATTTGCACAAAATCACAAACAGCAAAATTGTCCATTGCATTGCAATGTTATGAAAACAACAGTTTTGTTACCAAATGCTTGATTTCAAAATAGCCATTTTGTTATACTGTTCTTTGAGATAATTTAATCCATAAACTTTCTCATTAAAAAAGAAAACTATATCCCAAGTTTTTCTATATCCCAAGCTGTAAAATTACTGCTGGTATTCTCTGTGTAATTAAAATTGGATCAACGTTTATTTTAAAATAAAAAAATTTACAATAGTTTATACAAAAGTAAGTAAAAACAAGTTTTGTTTTTTAATTCAAAATGCAATGTTTTAATTACATTGCAATTGCACATCTGGTTAATACTATCGGGGCAACTGTCAAATTTGTCTCAAATGGCATGCAATAATTCCCGACATACCTGAAACACAAGACTACGTCACGACTGAAAGAAGGCTCTGAGAAGAACCATAAAAGCCTTTTCAATGATTTTATGAGATTCACTGATTATCATTGTAAAATACGTTACATTATTTAATTATCTAACTAGTTTATATAATATTATTATATACATAAACTAATTTCATAATCAAATCACGGGTTGCACAGCGTTGAAATTCTTTTATTAGAGCTTTCGATCTCCCGATTAAAGTCATCTTCATCACTTGTATATATTGAGTCTCTAGTATTGCAACCGTAGAACAATATTAGGCGTAACTGATATCCTCAAGATGACTCCACCGATGGAATCGAAAGCCCGCAATGTCTTTCGCAATTGCAATGAATAAAAAAATTGATGTTTCCGGTTTTGTCCAGTTCTCTAGTCCAATGTTTCTTGTATTATGTTCTTAATTTTTCCGTGATATAGTCATCGAAAAGTTGCTATTATTCAGATTCATTATATCTGGATAAGTTATAAAAACAATTATGTAGAATAATGTAATTTTTGGTTAAATTTTAAACCTTTTATATTAATAATATTAAATTTATTATACCACTGCTAATAATAACGATTTGTTATGCCTCCAATTATAATTATTACAGATCCTAATCTGATCCACTTGCTTTTTTGTAGCGTCTGGCTCGATTTCAATAAACATGAGAGATTCATCTCAATTAGCTCTAAGGGACAGTTTTCTAAGAGTGATGTCGGCAAAGAAGTCATGGGCTACTAATAGTTTGCCAATGGAGTCCCGATCTGTCACAAATTTGTCCAGAAATATTGAAAAAGATCAATACAGGTAGGATAAGTTAAGAGTATTATTTGTAACGTAATCTTTGAGAAAAAATCATGAGCATAATATAACATTAAAATAACTGTTGGTTATAATGAATCTATATGTACCTATACAATAATTGTCAGCCAGGAAGAATCACGGAGTGCAACATATGGATTTGGCGAGACAGGCTCTTATTATATATAAGAGCGGCACAGGTCTAGTACTTGGTTAGATATATCCCTCCATTTTCTTTGGGCAACCTAACGTTGCAATTAATGTTTAGCATCTCTAAATCTTAATGCTATCCTTCGTAAGTCACTTTCGTTTGCCTTATGACAGCTTTGTAACCTCTCTCTGCAAGTGCTCCTTACATTCCAAGTGCTTAAAGCTATCTCTTCACACTCTTTCTGTTGTTTACCTTGCTTTTTGTTTTGTTATTGTTCATTTTCTTGGTCAATGGGTGTTTCCAATCTTTTTCCTGTTTTAACTCTGGTTTTTGGGCCCTTTTTTTATCGTACTGCCCTTACCCCATCTCCAGATTTCGCCTTTCTTGTTTTCTCATTTAATAGTTATTTTACCAGACTATTCGTGGATTTGTGGTGAATACTGAACATTTTTGGAAGATTTTCAGCTGTCAGCTGTTTGATTTTCTTGCACGTTAGCGTTAGAGACTTCGCCTTTATCAACGAATCAGAAGCTAGTTCCTATCCAACTTCAGGATAGCCACGCGATTACCGATATTAAGTTTTATAAAGTTGCCGGGTCTTACTCTCCTGTCCATATTTAACACGTTTCGACAACACCACAAACGAAGCTGATCACTTGCGTTACTTATCAGCACCTTGAAATTAAACCTAAATGGATTTTAATTTTTATTATAATTTTATAATACAAGCCTAAATGGCTTGATTTACTGATTAATTTATAATTAAATTAACAACTAATTATTCTGGTGTGTTTAGATATCCTTATATTACTTATAGTTTGCACATTTAACATTGAAAATGGACGGCACTCGCGATAATTTCGGGAAAATCGCAGGTGAATACAAGTTTGCGGGTTAAACACCACCTAGAACACCGTTCTAGTGCAGTGCGAAAATGAGAGAATGCGCTATAAGACCAGGGAACTAATGATTTTCCCAAGACATTCTTTAATACAGGTTCAACAACTCCTTTTGATAAATTTGATGATAACAATGTGTAATAAGTAGAACATGTAACAGATTAAACGTTATTTTTCACGTATAAACAATATATAAACAATGTAAGATCGCTATTTGATTTTAAATGCTAAAGGTGAAGACCGGTAAATTATATGGAATGTGAAATTTTGCTGAAAAAGCATAGAAAATCCTTTAAAATAAGAGTTTGTACTGTTATTTTTGTTAATTTGTTGCTGAATTATTGCAAACATAGCTTCAAAAGTCGATTTTTTGAAAATTATTAATAAGTTTTGTAAAAATACATAAAAAACTTAATTTCGTGTAGGGATGGACGATCGATAGCCGAGCCGAGCTATCGACAAACTTGAGCTCGTCTCGAAATTTCGAGCCGAGCTCGAGATAGAAGCTCGGCTTGAACTTCGAGCTGCTGGTTAAGCTCGTGGCTCCAGTCAATTCGGCTCGAATAGTTCGAGCGGAGCCGATCCGAGCTCGAAAACATAAATAATATAAAATGTAACATTCATAGTAATTTTTTTTCACTTAGTTTAGCCAAGCAAGAGAATAGTAAAATATAACAAATAATAATAAAGAAATACACTAAATTCTTTTCACATATAGCTACTTTGTCTTAATTTTTGTTTAAAAACTACTATAATGTATGATTAGTGTATAAGTAGAACATCTACTCGTAATGCTATAATGCTAAAATGTATCATAATTTACAGAGAGACGACCTGATTTGCGCGCATTGTCAACCGTACCAGTTTCTCGAAATTTCTTTTCCATATTACTTACTGTTAACTGCGTTATGGGTCTTTCTGGGTATTTATCATTAAATAAATTACACCCTACCATCTAAGTTTCCGATCTGTCTCCATACCCACTCATCATAATGGGTATTTCTATTCTTTGCTTTACACTTAATAAAAGTCATTTCTACTTCAAATGAAGTCTAAGCAATAATACAGAACATTCACGAATTTATACAGCAATTATTGTTTTACTTAATCGTTATTGAACGTCAATAAAATAATGGCATTTCACTATAAACTAGTAGGCTACTTTTTTGCAATTGATAGGAAATAATTTATTTTCTAAGGGTATATATTTCAAATTCTGTCCGCTAGACTCCAACTATTATACCTTTTTGGAATCAATTCATTTTTATTGATTTAAAAATGTTACAAGATACAGGGTGTTACATTTACAAAAAAATTCGATGGGGTCATCACCTTAATGTGTATCACTCTGTTTAATTTAATTTGGTTATTAAATGTAGATCATTAAAATTAAAAATCGACGTGTTTTAAATTAAAAAAAAAGGCTTTTAGTTTAGGAAATATCCAATTTATTCCATACTTAACGGACACACTGTAAATTATTGAAAATACATATTTGTAGTCTGAATTACTTATTCTCAAACAAAATTATCAGGCGTGGCAGAAATAAATGAATTAGAAAAAGATTAAAGTATTAGCTACAATAAAATATTGACAAAACCCGTCAAGGAAAGCTCGGCTTTTTATTAATTTATCAATAGCAGTTGTTAGATACCTGTTTCAAAGAGTATCACGAAAAAAGCTTTTTATTTGTTGTACGTAGAAAATATTCAGATATGGATATAATTTTTTTTAGCACTTCGACTCCTAAGACGTACTACTCCCACCAAAGCACTAGTCATCCAAATTTGACGCCAGTTGGAAGACAAGTAAGTTTGAATATTATTTCCTTGATAATATAATTGTACTTACATATTTTGTTAGGATAATTGGCGGGCTAATGACAGAGTAAGTGTTTCTGCTGGTGAATTACTCGGTAGAACTCACGAGGAATTAGTTCTACTATTAATTCAGTTGCGTAGACAAAACGCGCAAACTTTACAAGCTATTGAAAACTATTATAATGAAGTTGATCGAATTCAGGTTTGATTTTTTTTATTTATTTTGGATAACATTATTTTTAAAAAGACTTGCAAAGTAAAATCTACGTTTTTTATTTCAATATAATATAAATCATACTATTTACCACTACTTTACTTATATTTTTATAATATACATATGCTTTCGTCTGTATGTATGGTTTTCTCTTTATTGGAGGTGCGGCGAATACAGAGGTCTTGTACGGACATCTTGCCGCAGTCGCTCTCGGTTAGCTGTTTTCTCGCTAGTTCTCTACTCGATTTGTAGGAGTTGGGAATGGTAAGTTAGGAGAAAATGGATTATGTGGATAGGTGTAAGATGGCAATCGAGTGATAGCAACTAGTAAGGCATGAGGTACGTTTCATTGTTATCAATAGGTAGGAAAAAAGCCGGACGGCCCGGATTCAATACCTCACAGACACCAGAAATTTTTCTATTTCTAATTTAACTGAACCGCCACCGTTTTTCACAGGGCAAAGTAGTCGATGACATTAAAACCGGATCCAGATGTACAATAAGTCAATTGGCTGCAGTACAACTGGTTATAATAACAAAATGCTTACAAAAAAAAACGAGGCACTCTGACATGCCCCAGACTAGAGTAAGGATCCGTAAATAGAGATGAAATTTGTGGTTTGGGTAGCCATGAGGTGCAGGCGGTCCACATTAATGGATCCCGGAGAAGTATCTACCTGCCACGCGAGAGGACCGTCTCATTGTGACAGGTAGATAGGTTAGGTTAGGTGAAATATAATTACATAAGAATTTAATAACTAAGAAACCTAGCCATGAATCAATAGCCTAACCACCAACTTCTGAGTCCGACAGAAGGAACTGCAGCCCTTGAAATGGACCTTAGAGACGGAGTGACCCGGGAGACAGTCGGCTAAGGATGACTTTTTCTTGGACGGTTACTTTATCTCTATGCTGCTAGGCTTAGACTCAGACTAACTCGCTGCTCCAAAATCGCCTGAAATTTATGTTGTGGGTTGTATGTTTCGAGCTTATCATTCTAGGTCGAGCGATGCGCTCATTTGATCGAACTCCGACGACACCGTCCATATTTGTACATTGGGTTACGAGCGCGTGTATAGTGTAGGAGGCGGAGTTCCGAATGACTGGCCAATCGGAGTAGTCTGGTTGAAACTTTCGACCACATCTGCAGTTTACTATATATCAGGTGCCTTCTTATAACATGTTGTGTTTGAAGAATCTGGAGGAATCTGAAAATGCTATTCTAGTAATTTAGACTGAGAGTGGCAGTCATTACGTTTGTTTTCTCTATATTGGTGTGCTTCCTGAAATTAAATTTTTATTTTAGATTGACACGTAGATGCTAGATTATTTCTTAATTCTGTTACTTTTGGTCTTTATGTGCTGCTCCACTCTCTCGCTCCATTGACATTTAGATAACAAAAAGTAAAAATTTTCCTTTTTTTACCTAATACCCTTTAGATTTGTCTCATTCTTAGAAATATGGAATGCCCTATTTATTTTGCAGAACCTGAACCTGAACATTGCAACCTTGTTTAGGTTTTTTCCTCTTCAAGTTAGGGCTACTCCCTTTTTTTAACATTTTTAGAGTGACAAAACTGCTAGTGGAGCGGGGAAAATAGAAGATGAGTGTGTAAGGAAAAATCTTATTTGGATGTAGAAGCCAAAACAGATAGAAGACAAGAAAGCACCTCTGATTTTATCAGCTATACAGTAGGAACGGCTCTTAAATCAGCGTTTTTTACGTGCAGGTTATTTTATTTGCTATATCCGAGGGGAATTGCTTCTAGGATGTTGTGATACTCATCAGAAAGTTCTCTACCAGCAAAGTGTAGAAGCTTGGCTGGAGAGAATGGAACTTTTCTCTTAGGGAGCCTGGTGAGTATGTATAATGCCCTAGGCGATGGCAGGGAGTTCTCAGACTCTCTTTAGCTCTGTTGTTGGATCTATCTATTGTGCCGAGGACATATCTTTTGCCAAGAGAACGGAAGCTTTTCTCTATTGTGTTATTGCTGACGGATAATCATCAATCTGCACGTTTCCTCGTGCACTTCCTCAGCATTTTTCTTTTTGTTGTCAGCATAGTGTTATTTTGGCGTCTGTTCATTGTCTTGTACTCGATTATTGGCCTTATGAAGATTTTGTAGGTGTGTAGGAGAGTTTTAGTTGTGCTATTACCAAATTTTCCAGATAGTACTCCTAAGTGATTAGCTCTTCTGCTTACCGTGTCTGGTGTGTTTTGATGTCGATGTCCCAGTCGAGAGTCCTGCTAAAATGAACACCCAAATAGGTCACCGAGGTTCTGAATTCAAACCATTCTCCAAGGAGAACTATCTGGTTTCTGGTTTCGGTAGATATTTTCGATCGTTTTGATTTTTCCTAGAGGTACCTCTCTTGCCTACAGTAAGTGGATAATATCTTTTAATTTGACCCAGTCAAATGCCTTCGTAACGTCCACGAAACATAGATATGCCGGTTTGTTGTATTCTAATGATTTCTCTTGCACTTGCCTCATTATAAATATAGCGTAGGTGCATGATCTTCCCGACCTAAAACCTTGTTGTTCTTCTGCTAGTGTTAAAATTTCATTCAGTTTATTTGTTATCACTTTGGTTGTTAATTTTAGTGTTGTGTTTAATAAATTAATTCCTTTGAAATTTTCCGGGTCCGATTTATCTCCCTTTTTGAAGAGAGGTATTGCGATGCTTGATCTCCATTCTTAAGGAATTCTGTTTTGTTCTATTATTTTTTGGATTAGTTTTAATAGTTGTTTGGTCAGATCTGGTCCTCCGTACTTTAGGGAGTTCGTTCGGTATTCTGTCCTCTCTGTCTTCTGATTGGAGAGCTTGGAATATATAATTTTTATGAAGGATGTAAGCAGATCAGTAAGGTACAGTTTTTCGATCAATCTTGTGTGCGCCAGACTTGATCGAAGGCCTTCTGGACGTCTAGAAAGATGCCTATGGCGTATCTATGATTTTCATTTATGGAATTTGATATGAACTTTGCTGCTTCAATCAATGAATTATGGGTGGAGTGTCCAGCTTTGAATCCAAATTGTAAGTTTGGGATGGGGAGTGTGCGTCTAGGAATTCTACGATTCTCTCCTTGAGGATCCTCTCATAGCTAGAGTGTTTAGAAAAGAAATTGGTCTGTAGGATTCTGTACTAGTTCGAGGTTTCCCTGGTTTGAGAATCATGACTATGTTCGACACTTTCCAGGGGGTAGGAAAGTAGTTCACCGTAAGGCAAACATTGATTACTTTGGGTAAGCAGTGGGATAATACTCTCTGGGAGTTTTTTGAGGCATCTTTTATATATGCCAACTGTGCCAGAAGACGTGTTTTTTTATTTGCCTGACGGTGTCCTATTGCACAGAAGCCACCATCGGATGAGGGTGGGCTTACATCTGTGGTAGAGGGTTGTAGAGTATGTCTTCCAGTCTCCTTTCGGTGTCCAGTCTAAATCGCACGATAAAATTGGGGTTATTTGGGGAGATAGTGCAGCTTGGAGTAAGTTATTGAGTGCATCTGCCTTATCCTGTGGATTGTTGAGGATGATGCCGTTTACTTTAAGATGCGAATAGGGCTGTGTTTTTTTTGTGGTTAGGATTTTGAATTTGTTCCAGAATTTTAAACCTTCTCGGTCGTCAACGCTGGTTGTAACTCGGATCCACTGTTCTTGTTTCAGCTTGTTTACTTCCAGCCTAATTGACGAAGTAAGTCGGTTGTATTCTGTTTTGATGAGGGGGTCTCGAAATATTTTATACTCTCTGATTAATCTGCGTTTTGTTTTAATTGTAGCGATAATTTTTTGAGGCAGCATTTTGCAGATAAGTATTTTCCTTTATATTGAGTCTAATGCGTTCTTGTCATCCAAGTGTTCTATATATAGCCGGTCTAACTTAACTTTGATCTGCTTATATAATTGTTGGCCACAATATTTATTTTAATCACTGTATGTGATGGGAATAAACCATAATTTTAATAACAAACTGCTTTATCTTTAACGCTTCGATTTCTACTTCTGGAATCGTTAAATTTCCACAAAAAAAGTTTTATAAAAATATTTCTTTATCTATTGCTAGTATTGGTACTTTTTCTGCTTAGGGTGTGGTTTTCTATCGAAGATTGGTGATCATGATTATCTAAATCCTGTTTATTACTACTATGAAGAGCTGGTTAGATGAGCAGTTAAATTATTATGTAAGATTGCGGACCAACAACATCCATCTCGCTACAACGCTGCTAGCATTGGTTCATATAACTAGAAATTATTGATAATGGTGTGATCTTATTAAGAATTAGTGACATATATTTAGCTTTTGTTTTATTTGGTTGTCATGACTGGAACGATACATTTATCGTTACCATTTTATACTGTTCTACCTGTACTGGAAACAAAATTAACATAGAATTTGTGATTCATATTTTTGTAGTTATGCAAATTTTATTTTTTAGTTTTATCTAGATATTACTTTGCAAGGTTCATTCTTTAATACAACTGTAAATAATACTAACAACTAGTAAGGCAAGGAAATATGACATTTAAATTCGCGTTTTTTATTTTTCTTTTTTTTTTTCTTTATATTTAAAGACATTCTTTTAATTTCATCAAATAAGGTATTACTTTACAAATTGCTTGTAAATTTAGAAATTTTTTAATGTAAATAACAAATATGCTCGTATATTTTTTATTATTCCATTAATTTAATGTTCCGTTCGTTCAACAGAATCACTTATTAGTATAAATCTTGTCTGGATCTTTATATTTGTTCTCTCCCCAACTCAAATTCAATTTGAAGCTGTTTTGTATGTCTCTATATTTTTGTGCTATTCCATGGGGCCGTTTCAAAATGGCGACTGTGTAAAAAAAGGAATGGACTACCCCTCGAACAGGTCTGTTTATTTTTCGAACTTCCTGTATTCTACGGTATTCTTAAATGACAATATGTACCAAGTAATACAACATTTAAACTCTTGTGTAATATGCTCCCTGACTATAGTAACCACTGAAAAGTGAAAATTATCATACATTACTCCAAGTGAAAGAGAAACACTTGGAGCATACTGAGTGGTATGAGAGCTTTTAAATGGTGTATAATCCATATACAGTAGACTCCCTCTATAACGAGAACTGAAATGGCAGACTAATTACCTCGTTATAAGCCGATCTTGTTATATCAGACAACAATAATACTGCGCGTACATATGAATATGTAGTTTTCTAAAGCATTAACTTCTTATAGTGAAGCCATTCGGAGCAATATAAGATGCTAATAAATATTGTTTGAATGGCGTTTTTGAAAAAAAGTTTGCTTTTATTGTCAATGAAATAGGTTAAAACAAAAAGAGTTGTTTACTTTTATTGTCAATGATATTCGTTAAAACAAAAAATCTGTACTTACATTTTTTTCCAACTGCATAATGTATAAAGCGTATTTTGAAGGATAACATAAAATATTGCTTCTGCAATTGAAAGAAGTCTGTCATTTTTAACTGCTTTAAATTGTCCAGTATTATTCTATCTATAATATTTTCTAAAGATGTGAAACAGTTTATTGCGGAGCAGTTAAAAGGGTATTTATTTATAACCACGGTTGGGTCGAAAACGTAAAAAACACGTTTTTCAATCTTATTTTCTCTTGTTATAACCAAATTTGCCTCGCTATAGAGGGTTATAGTTCAATAGAAATTTCACGGGACATCTAATGTACCTCGTTATAAGCGAAACCTCGTAATAACCGTGTTCGTTATAGAGGGAGTATACTTGCCATTTGGGAAATATTTTCATGAGGTCGTACTTTTAACAGATGTTAACAAAAAATAAATGAATTCAGTCAAATTGTGTGAAACTGAGAAAATAAATTGATGTGTCCAAATTATAAGGGATAATCCATATTTTTTTGATGTATCAAAACCGGCGAATATATTGTAATCGTCATAAATTATCAGAATAGATCTTAGCGTTATTTGACGTTTTACCATAAGAAATATCATGAGGCCTATTCACCATCTGTCCAGTTCTCTTGTTACCTAATTACTTGGTATGTGATTATTTTTCCCTCTCTGTCTTTTGCATTCATATTATCTGTTTTACCTTTCTGTACATTATTTAGTGTCTCATTGTTTCTATCATAATTCTATATTTTTTTAAATTGTTCCTTAATCTAAATTTCCTAGGCGTCCTTTATTTTGCATTTTTATTGAGTTCTTTGTACTTCCTGGATGATTTTTGTGTTTCTTTTAGTAGTTCTGGTTAGATCTTTGTTAATCACTATTTTTATAGGACGAGGTGGAGGATGACTTAAGAGGATGGAGAACAAGGGCACAAGAGAGTTTTTTCTTTTATTCTATTCCTGTATATTGTGCTTTTGCTAAAGTTAATCGGTGAATTTATCACCTATTAGTTGAATGATTGATTTCTAAATTTTGTTAACATATTATTTTAATACTGGTTTAATACAATTATTATAGGCCCAATTATGCGTTATGGATCAAGCACGAAGAATGGAAAATTTACAGAAACTGGAACAAATCAGACAGCATTTATTAGAGCTTGAAAAGCAGGTAACTGTTTATATACATATAAATCATTTCTCATTTTCATGTACAATTTTCATTTGCATATTATTAAAATTTTTAAACTAAAGTCACAGAATAATAAACAATCAGAAGTTCAACTCTCACAGAATTTTTATAACAATCACAGTTTTTTTACAGTTCTAAAAATTGATAAACGTAGTTCCAATGTTAAGCCAGTAACTGAGAGTATAAAAAATTCATATTAGAGGTTTCAGTTCTTAATATCATATATGAGTAAGTTAATCAATGAACCAATTATTTCTCTTAGCAACTATTTTTGAAGGGACGAACAAGTGGGGAAAACCACGTTTTTGACAATATTTTCTCATTTATCTAGACTATTATTTATTTTAGGGAAAACTTTGTTAAACAGAAAATTAAATTTGGTTTGAGGCAGGCATATGTCAAAACACAAATCTTGTCCTTGGTGCGAATTAAAAACCGGGGTTTAACCCCATTGTTAGTCTCAAAAATGGTTTTAATAATAACTTAATTTTTTTAAGTATGAAAAAGGAAAACCGCTTGTAAATTTAGTGGATAATATGGTAAAATTGGGGTCTTTATATAGAACTCCTCAAGACAAATCGATGGTAATGCCGCAAATTAGAGATAGACTTGAATTTAATCAGCAAATCCAAGAAAGGCGGCTTCTTGCGGACCAAAAACGGGAATGGAATAGGCTGAATTCTAACCATCATCAATTCCAAGAGAAGGTTCAGCAACTATACATATTAGACAGGTATAAACAAATTTTTAAATATGAATAAGCCTACATATGCCATAACATTTTACTATTATGTTCTAGATTAATACACGAAGAGTCGGGAACACTTCAAAAACTCCAACAGGATAAGGAAGATATAGAACGTGCGCTTGGGGGATTAAGGCATCGTCTAAGTAAGGGATTCAATGATCCAAGTGAAATCGAAATTGCTCGTAAGCAGCAGGTTATTCTGGAAAATGACCTAAGTAGAGTATATTTTATGCTAGCTCAAAATTCCAAAAAATTAGAAGAGACTGTCTCGGGTAATGCTAAATTGGAGCAAGAACTGATGGTGTTAAAACAAAAATTACAAAATTCTAGGCAGGGTTCACCGCAGTACTCGAATGCTGGTAAGATACTGAAGTCCAATTATTTTGAAAGCAAATCATAATTTACAAAAGCTCTAATTTTATTGAAAGTTTATTTTATTTTTTTAAACAACTTTAAAATAGTGCTTAATTTTATGGTGTTTATCAGCACATAGTACACTGCGCGTTCAAATTCCGCTTCCTTAACTATTTTTTTAACCATTAAACAAAAATTAATGCATTTTTGGGTTACTGAACTAAGACACCTGTATATTCTTTTCATGATATTTAGTGGCGTAATCGCTTAAAACGGCGGACGGAGGCCATTTTGTAAAATTATTTTAAATGATACCTATCGTATGAGAAGCAATACATCATTTAAATACCTTTGTATCGCTCACTATATGCCTAGATTTGTGTCCGATTCTGTCGAATCATTTCAAAATGGCGACATTCAATGTTTAAATAGTATGGAAAAACAGGAACTACATCTACTAATTTGGTATTTTTTGAGATTCTATGGGATGCCTAATAATTTGGTAGACTTCAGCATTAATGGAAAATATTCTATGCGGACTGTCGGCCCTCCATTTTGAATGATTTGTCACTAAAACATCCTAAAAATAATGTACAGCACCTGTTTTAGTTATCCAAAAGTTTTATTGTTCAAAAAATGATAAATTTGACATTTATTTTTTATTTCAGGTGACAGTCTCACGTGTACAATAGGGAGTAATATTGGCGTAGAGTCAGATCTACAGAAAGTCGAGAAAAAAATCGGAGAACTGCAGAAGCAGCGACAAAAATTGAGTTTGCAAGTTCGACAATTGACGAATAGGTCTCCCAATGCTTCTCAGCAAAAATCAGCATCTAGTAGTTTTCAAAATAGTTTAAATAAAAAGAAAATACCTTCTTTATGGAGGGAAACAGATTTAGACACAATGTCTAGTATCGATCACGGAGAATGTGATCAAATCATGAAAGCCAGTCCCATGTATATTAACACTGACAGTAAATTAGAGGATTATGATTACTATAGTCATGTAGATAGTTCTAATACATCAATTAGTGAAAACAATTCGGTCATTCCTCAAGAAAAACAAGAGATCAAAACTGTAAGAATAGTTAAAAGAGAATCTGAAAAGAGGCAAAGAGACCGCGAAAAATTAATTCCTGGTAAATGGGATGTAGTACAAGAGGATGATGGTGTGAATAATATACAAAAAGGGCACGTCTCAAATGTAGAACATTTAGACACGGAACCCAATAACAGTACACATGACTTAGCATCTAGCTCAAATATAAGCGATCAAGAACCTGAAAAATCTTCTGATATGTTGCCTGTGTTCAAAAGCGAAGCAGCACGTCAAATTATAACCGAGATGTCTGTGCAAACTCCCCTAAAACAGCCCAATCGTAGAGCGGTTCCCAAAGAAAAGCGTAGACATTACACTGCTCCCCACAACCACTCAATTAAAAGTTTGAACCCCCCAGACGATGTTTTTGATAAACTCAATGTTAATAATAGACGAGCCAGAGATGATTTAGACATGGAACGGGCACTTAGGCAACGAATAGATGCTCCAGACGTAGTTCGGTCCACTTTAATTAATACGGAATTAAAATATAATGAGAGGACTATAGATGATCTGTTAGGAATCCCTAGTAAAATTAACATTCCTGAGCGATACATTCCAGAACAACTTCCTCAGTTAACGGTTGAAGAACAAGAGCATCGAATGAAAAAAGTTGAGACTATCAAGAAAATGTTGTCAGATACAACATTTATCAGTACAAGTTCTACAAATTTAAGTGGAGGTAAATATTCATCTAGATTATCAACGGTGGTATTGTTAGTAGGAACATATTGTAGAGTTCTGTTGAAGCCAGTACATAGCCATAACTTCGATTTTCTGTACTACTTCTCTTCATTTCTTTCCGTGTTTCGTTTTGCTAACATGGTACCCCTAATAATCGAATGTCCTTTTTTTAAATCATCATATCATTTCTTTTTAGTCTTCCTTTTCTTAGCTTTGCGCCCTCATCACCGATCAGTATTTTTTTACATGCCTATGCCTTCGCGCTGGTATTCTATGAACTAAAGTTGGTTTGTTTTATAATTCCATTACTTCGTGGTTTGTTTTCCGTAGGTATATATGTTGTCATAGTTTCAAACATCTCCATATATCTTACACAACACGTTCCCCTCCCAGCGTTCTAATTTAATAATGTTGTTTCTCTATCTTGTATGCAACTGTCACTCCAATCTACTTAAAATTACTCACCTTCCTCAAGTTTATATGCTTTGCCGTCGATACTCTTTAATTTTATGGTTTCTTCTTACATTATAATGACGAGCCCAAATTTCTTTGCTGCCTCCTCAAGTTTTTTTAAACATTTTTAAGTTTTTGACACATTAATAGTAGGAAAGTCAGACATTTCGTTCATAGTTACTTTGTCAGGCCCGGACCTCAATACTAATTACATTTTGCAAAATTCAAATAAATGCTAATTCCAACGATTCCTCAGACACTAAATCCCGGTGAAAATTGCATAAAATACAGCTGTATAAGTTCGACAAGCATTAACAGCGCCCTCTATTGGTATAATTAGCAGATAAAAATACTTCAGGCAGCATGCTGTATCATTAATTAAGCTTTTAAAATTATAGCAAATATTGAAATATTTACCCAAAAAATTCATTAGTATTGTAAAAATTCATTTACTTCGGACGCTGTGCCCTAACCGGTCATATTTGGATCTCCAAAATTTGTGTAAATTTTTCTTGGTCGAATTATAATTTTTCCTGTCACTTTATCTGCTATAGTTTCCGACATAGCCAGTAGCCGACGTTGTTGGGACACCCTGTATATTTTAGCTTTATACGAACGGTTTTTTTTTTAGAAAATCGAGAAACAAAGAGTACCCCATCTAGTAGTATAGGTAACAAAGCAAACACTCAAATAATGGACGAGAAAAAGCAAAGAGAACATTTACTACAACTAAATCAAATTCTAGCTAAACAAGTGATGGAAATGAGTAAAATTGTAGCAGGTAACCTCTATGCGTAAATATATATTTAGTAGAAGTATCAGTAAAATTGTTGCTAGTAACAGTGAAAATCACATTGTATTATTTTGTTTATTTTAATTTATTTAAGCATCCCAGCATGATTTTATAATTGTACTTTGTTTTCCATAGGTATCAATAGCTCAGAAGAACAATCATAGTGTAGCTAGATCATTCAGTTTCAGTGCTTGTGAAAGGTTTGTTTTTCTTTATTTTAGTTAATTTTTCTAACACTAACTGTTATAAAAGTCTTTATAGAGGGTACGTCATATAGGGCTATGGGAAAAAAATCAAGAAAAATATTTGAGAAAATACTGATGGAATACAAATTCGGAAATGTATGAGATGTTTACATTTTTATAAAATTGGCACTTACTTCTACAATTCTAACTTTTTACTTCACAAGTGAAGTAAAAATAAATTGTACGAATAAAGTATGATGTATAAAATATTTAGAAATAAAGCAGGAAGAATATGATGTAAAAAAATGAGAACATAAAAATTTCCGAAGAGGAATGGGGATAAAGAATAAGAAAAAGGGGGAAATTACACATGATCCGGAGTGAAAAAAAAACAGAAAAGAAAAAAATACAAATAGTGGACGTATATCGTTGTATAGGTTCTCAGAATGTACCTAGGGTGATGCCTGTAGATTCACAGTTATTATATACATAATAACTCGGGAATTACTGGAAGGACAGGACAGAAGAGCTCCTGGAAGAAGTAGAATCTGCTGGCTAAAGAACCTGAGCACATGGTTTCAAAAAAAATTACACAACTTTTCGTTGCTTCTGTATATAAAGTAAGAGTATTTATGATTGTCGCTAATGTTCGGTAACGAACTGGCACTGTCTGTGGATCCCATCTTCTGGAAATATAGTCTTTATTAATTAATTCTATTTTTGGGAATTTTCTGTTTCAGACAAAATAATTGATCATTCCTTGTTTTTGTAGGGTGACGTTGACACCATATTTTATGAAGCGTTATGTCCTTGGTTTTTGTTTTCATAAACCTTTTTTACTACACACACGTGTATTGTTATTTATTTAGCGACTTTCCTATTTCCTCCTTTAGATTTCCCTATCAATCAAATATCATATCACTTAATAAGTTCCTGGCCTGACATGTAGATCGCACCACCAATAAAAAAACCACCATATGACTTAAAAAGTACCGATCTTCATTCAAACTACACCTGTCAAAATTTGAGCTTAATGGGGCCACTTATTTATAAGTGTCACTGGTTTAGAGAAACATCGGAATCAATTTTCCTAACAGTTTTTAGTAGATGACCTAAACTGTTTCTCGACCAGGAAGTAACGTGACAAGATCATAACGCCCAAACGTCCAGGCTTATCGTTACGTATATGATGTACTGTTGGAAACGGGGTGGTTAAAGAAGTAAATATTCATAAAATCCAGGTTGGAGACCACAGGGTGAATTGACGTCAAATCGACATAAAAAACACAAACATGACCAGGTTTGATTTATCTATGTTAATGTATTCTATTCATTAAATCCCATCACGTGACACCTCGCACTTCCCTTTATTTTAAGCTGTTTTTTGGCATGATTTCATGTTAAATTTTTTATGTATGTTGTTGTACCGTTGCTCTCCCCCGTTTTCAATAATATGCCACACGTCCCTGTACGTTAAGGTGTTTTGTCACTATAGGCTTAAGGTCCATTTGGCAATTCTTCCTATCGCCTTCGACTCTGGATTATTTACGTCTTTGGCCACTCCCTTTCCAACGATGACTTATATGTAGCGATTACACGATCCAGTGCGGCATTATCAGTTTCGTGAAGTCACGAACCGCAACATTCTGCGCCTGTACGAAGGTTTACTGTGGTTTATTTACTGTCGTTGTTTTATTAATTAGGCCCAAGACTTATTGAGTAATGTGTTATTAAATGTACTTGTTTAATACTACTTACAGTTATTTACCTCATTTGTCGTCTTAGATGAATTAATCACTTTGTAGCACTTGATTTAATGACACTGTGCTTCTGTGATCGTTTGTTGTTTGACCCCTTACTGTTTTGTCGTTTATATCTAGTTTTGTAAACGCTGAATAATGTTATAGTAGTCTCAATCTTTTTATGTATAGCTTTTATTATTAAATATTTACGTTATGTTTCCTGAATATTTTATATTTTTTTATCTCATCTATTCTATGGTTCCATTCTATATCATCTGTCCATTGGAGCCATACAATTTTGTTTCAGAAACAGTTTTGGAATACGAGAAGCTTTATTTTTTACTAGAAGTATGCAAGGTGTTCTTAATGTTGATGTCTATACCTATTTCATCGACTATGGAAAAGCTTTAACACAGTATAGCCTAACATTCTTACAGACAATTTCAAGAAGACAATAGGGAAGAGATAATCGAATAATTGCTAATATATAGTGTCTATTAAAGTGCCAGCTTTGGTCTAAAACTAAAGTTAACAAGCCAAAATGGATGTTAGTGATTAAGTCTAATTAAACTTATATGATAAAATCACAGTGAACAACAATATTATCGAGAGAGTTGCAACTCTTAAATACATTAGTTGCTTGGTTTACTGTTAAATGAACAGTGGGACAACACTGAACAAGTCAGGGGCAATTGAGTAGGCCATAAAGACCTTTCTAAAATTTTAAAACAATGTAAATAAGACATGATACCATATGTAAAAGATTAGAAAATTATGAGAAATGCGAAATATAATCAACTGCAGTTAATAATTAAAGGCCACCTTGACCCAGATAGAAGCAACATGACCCAGGAATAACGGTTCAATATTCGTGGAGAACATGACACTTGAAGGAGAGGAAATTTTAAGTGTTAACAGATATTTGGAGTATTGTTTCATTTATTCATATATCATATCAAATCTTAGAGCTACAAGAGAGATAACTTTTAAGAAGATAGCTCAAAAATTAGCAATGTGTAAAAAGTACAAGGATGAAAACTTTTATGACTGCAAGACTTTGGTGATGATGACTACGTTACCTTAAATGGAACACTATATTTTACGTTATTTTTATAAACGTCCCCTAAAATTTTAGATATATGTACTACGTTTTTGCGCAACTTTATTTTTGAAATTTATTAATAAAAAGGTTGGGACACCCTGTATATGCCTCACTAATTTTTATTTGGAGCCGACGGAATTTTTAATATCATTGACAGTTTCTCCATTAGGCTCCATCACGTTAAGAGTGGTACATCCTTGTTATATTTACATACATAATTACATGTTTTTTATATATTTTCTGTTACTAATATCGGTTTGAACCTAGATGTTGATCTAGAGTTGATGTTTGAATAATTGATGTACATAATAAAGCCAATGGCTCAGTTAGCTCTATGAAACTAAAGTTACTATTCTTAATATTTTTTAGTAAATGCAACAGTTACAAAGTCGAGTGCCGAAAAGATGAATGTAGAGGAGGAAGATTTGTCTCCTTTAACGCCTCTGCCTCTCTATCAGCAACGTGATAATTTTTATAGTTAGGTCTATTTAAGACAAAACAAATATTAAAATTAGTTATTTATTCTGTTCTAAAGTACAAGTTTAATTAAAAATATTGTTATATTTTATTTTTGTAGTTTATTTAATCTATATTTTAACTTTGGTTCTTTTTCATAGAACCATTTAAGATGACAATTCATTTTACGATTTTGTGCACGACAATAAAGATTTTGTTTATATGATTCATAGATTATTAAAAATAAAAAAAAATGTTAGGCTCACTTATTATACTTTTATATTTTTAACCCTTTTAGTTTATAGCTTTGCGCAAGGTCGATGTTAAAGGTGGAAAAGAAAGACAGTTGTACAGGGTGTCACAAAAAGGCTGGTCACAAATTATACCACGATTTTTAGGGATGAAAATAAGTCGATTTGGCATAATTTACGTATTGTTCTGAAGCTATTTTCTTGTGGCATTTTAAATTAATTACTATTTAAATGGGAATAAGCCACAATTAAAGGTTAAAATACGTTTATTGACGTTTCAATTTCCACTTCGGAAATCGTTCTCAAAATACAAACATTAGACAAAATTTGTTTAATTTACTAATGTTTGTATTTTGAGAACGATTTCCGGAGTGTAAATTGAAACGTCAATAAACGTATTTTAACCTTTAATTGTGGCTTATTCCCATTTAAATAGTAATTAATCTAATTTACGTATATGCAAAAGTGCACCCAGATAAAGTTACAAAATAAAACCGAATTTTTTAATATTGCTCCTTAACGGTTTCATTTTTTTATGAAAATTTATATTATGTGTTAGGTACCAGACTACAAAACTGAAGAGGCGTAGATTTTAGGGGGTCTATAAACCTACTCCCAACTTTTTTGTAGTATAATATTGAATTAAAAACGGGACGGCAATAGAATGAAATACCTATTTTACAACTTTTTGTCTTTTTTATATTTGTTTATAAAATCATTAACACACTTTGTCTCAGGACCAGCAACCTCCAGTAGAGTCTTACGTTGCCATGTTATCAATTCCAATTGTAACTTTAACATCATAGTATAAGATCCAATAATGTAACTTAAATTTAAATTAATAACATTTAACGGGTTTTTACCCAAATATTTAGTGGCTCAAAACATGTACACTTAGACACACTGATGATAGAATATAAGAATTTTTAAATAAATTTTTTGTGATACATGGTATACAGCGAGCTACAGGAACTTAGTTTCCTTTTGAAAGGCGTTTAAATATTTTCAAATTTCTTCCTACCACTGAGTAGTTTAACTTGGGCGCGCGCTTATTGTAAAATTTTCTATTACTTTTACTGTGCAACCTATTTTTTATTCTATAGATTTCATTTTTGTCTGTCTTTTTGGTTTGTTTTATATTATTCTCATATTTCCGCTTTGTTTTTCATAGTTGTCTATAATATTTTTTGCGTAATTCATTTTCTTGATTTATTTGTGTACGAGATGGAATAAAATACAATTTAAAAAATTACTTTTATTAAAATTTAACAAATATAAAGCGTAGTTCAACAATTGTAATTAACAGATTTAAGGAACATTATATCGTATATTATTATGAAAATAAATACCGGTTTGTACAAAGTATATTAAAAAAGACGATTTATTAGGAATATGCCTTTTTTCAATATTATTTATTTGTACCCTCTGACATAACCCGTTTATTATGCAATTAAAAAGTATTAAATACATTTTGTTATAAAATAGACAGTTACTACAGCAACCCTTTTGAAACAAATTTGAATAATTAATTTATTAATTAACTGTTAACTTTAATTAACATAACATAACTAACATAAACATAATTTAATTCTTAATAATAGCCGTAATTTTTTTCCTAAAATTTTCAACAGATCCCCTTCCGTTGATTTCTTCTTCTAAAGCTGTCTCCAATAAATGGTATTGATCATCAGTACATGCAAAGTTCGCAATGTTTTTGTTAACTTGCAAGAATTTCCAGTTGCTTTTATGAGTATTTAAGACTTCTTTAATGGTCGCTCGCGTCTCCGCTCCTATCTTCTCATCAAATCTTGGAACTGGTAAAGGATCACCTACAACAAAGGGTGTAAATGTTACTCTTATTTGATAAGAATTCAAGTTTTCATGTTTTACTTTTGGATAAAATTTCTATTCAACTTCGTTTTGGTATTTGGTCATATATTATTTACAATGTTATATTTAAGATGCTATATTTATAGACCACATGCTATTTAGTCACTGGTAAATTAAACTTGCCTAGAAGTGCTTTAACACACATAGTCATGGAAAGAGCAGTACTCTCAAGGTGATATCCTCCTTCCAGGAGTATTAGCTGTTTTCCGCAAGCTAGAGGTTTGAGTGTTTGAATAAACTGTCCGTACATTTCAGGACTAACTTTATAGCCATTTCCCAAGGGATCAAAATATGCGGCATCAAATCCAGCTGATACAATTACAAATTGTGGATCGTATGAGTAGGCCAAAGGAAGTACCAGTTTATGCCACACAGCCCAATAGTCGACATCAGTCTTATTCCCCTAAAGATAAAATGTTTTGGTAAAAGTGATTTATCTTAAAATAAATGTTTAGAATAACTATGTTTCAGACATATCGTCATCGAAAAGCCACTAACTGAAATTTGGTAAAAAAAGTCATTGACTGTTCCGAGTGAATGAAATTTATTACATATTTCTATTATAAAAGTCACTAAAAAGCATTAACCCGTTAATACAGGAAATATTAAGCAGCCAAGACTACTGTCAGTAACTAACAGGGTTAAAACTCATTAATGGCACGTAGTAATTTTTTGCAAAATAATAAGCTACTGCTGTGTTTGATCTGACATTTCTTTTTCTCAGTTATTGATATGCAGTTAATGAGTCAACACGTGTTTAATTATTTTGTTAACAAATTAATCCTCGGTGTCTGAGTTTCCTCTAACCTTTTCTACCATGTTGAGTCTGGCTGAATGACATAAAAGTCTATGCAAAAAAAATCCTCGGTGACCTTTCTTGTGAGATATTGTTATACTAACTGATTTTTGAAGTTTAATAGTTAAAAATATGAGTTCCCGATTCTTAAAACTGGTACAACTTGCCTTGAACAGAAAAAGGTATTTATTAGGTGTATCAATTTTAGGATTGTATGAATGAAGGATTATGAAAGTCCTTCTTGTAGGAAAATGGTGCAATGTGATATAGTTTTAGATATTAAGAATTAACTAATATAAAAGAAACAAGCGACATTATAATTCTGTTGGGAATAATGATAAGAATACACCTCTAAAGAAAGCGTTTCCTCGATGTAGAAAAGTTAGTTCCTCTAAATGGTCATCAAAACATATTGAGTAGAAAAATAAATATATTTGCCGTATAAAACAAAAAAAGGTATAAGCCAGCAAAGGTCCCACAACCAATAAACTGTCAATCTTGTAAATTTAAATGTAGTAATTTTTTTTTAGGAAATGAATAGGATCAGTATTTGTAAAAAGTACTGGTCTCTTTCTAATTATAAAAGAAAGATTTCATTTTAAAAATGGATCAAACAAAGGAACCGGCGAAGCTTGCGGCAAATGTTTCAATTAATAAAAAGAGAAAGTATAGCAGAGCATACTTTCTTATAAGCAATGATAGGAAATATCAGAAGACAGAAGGATTTCATTTTAAAAATGCCTCAAACAAAGGAACCGGCGAGACCTTTGACACATTAATAAAAAGAGAAAGTGCAGCAGAGCTACTTTCCTATAAGCAATGATAAGAAATATCGAGTCTGTTAGAATTTCTTTCAAAACACTCTTAAAATTAGTAAGGTCCGATTTATAAGGCCTTTGAAGGTTCTATCGATGGTGTTCCTACTGCAGAAAATAGACGAGGTAACAAATCTCATAATAAAATTAAACAAGAAGATGTGGCTGCTGTGAAACAACACATCGAGATATTTCTTACAATAGAGTTTAATTCATGTAGGAAAAATACTCACAGATGTCACTTAGATACAAAATTGTCTATTAGAAAAATGTCTTCCATGTCGTCCATTGCAATAAAAATAATTGAATTCCAGTGAGTTATTCAAAGTACAGAACAAATTTTTGCGAATGTTACAAATTTTCATTTTTCGAGCCAAAAAGGGAAAAATGTACCCCCTGTTATAAATTTAGAGACGCAAAACGAGGGGATTCTATAACACCTGCATTAGAACAAAAAAATAAAATGCCCACTTAGAAAGAAAAAGGCAGGCCACAATTGCTAAAGAAGATACGATCAGATTTGAAAATGACCCACATTTATATCTGCAACGCTTGACTTACAGAGTGTTCTTCAAATAAGTGGTGAAGAGTGTCTGTTATATTAGTGTGGTGAACTCTACCTTTATAATTTCACTGTTTATGAGTCACAGTTTCCAAACGAAGCATATTCCATCCTGTGCTCTCAGGTGAATGGTAGAAGAGGCAGCAATTAAATTGGTACAGATTTTATGCAGTGGATTAATTGACTTCCAAAGAATATTAAAGAGCTTTCATTGTTTTCAGACACTTGTGAGGGTCAAAATCGTAATTAGCACATCTCTGCACTTCTGCTCTATTTGACCCAAAATCCGGACATTTTTTCATAGAATTTGACAGCATGCATAGTGCCATTGAAAGGAAAAAAAGGCATGTGTCTGTTAATTCTGTTATGGAGCCGATGAACATAATAAAAAAGCCAGATCAAATAGAAACAGAAGCTCCGCCCATCCCTACCATGTCAACAGCTGCATTTTTCTGATATGTCGAATCTTTAAGACCTCTCAAAATGCACAATTAAAAATCGTCTGAAAGGTAAGAATGGTAACACAGTCATATGGTTTGAAATCAAGTTTTTGCGATATGAAAAAGCCAATCCAGACATAATAACATTTCGCTACAGTCGCACAGAGCCCTGCATTGTACTGAACGTACGCGGTAGAGGTCGGAAAATTGTGTGAATGACATTAAAACAGCTTCAACTGCTGCCTATTAGTAACCAGAAAAAGGAGGGCTTAGTAAAAAGAGAAATTATACCAAATTGCTTGGATGGTGTGCATCTCTACCAACAGCCAATAATATACCAGACACAATAACCGAGCCAACCGTTGAGGATGACGAAGATAAGAAGCTTTTTTAATATTCTTGTTGATTGTAACTTATTACGATGTATTATGTAATAAATGTTTATTACCAAAACTCATTATTGTTGTTTATGCAAAAAATCACTATTTAACAAAATACTAAAAATATTATTAAATCGAACACTAAACCAGGTTGTAACACAAAATTTTAAACACCTGATTTCTAGTGAACATTTTATGTTTAAGTTCAAATATCTCATAAAAATAAAATGTTAGTGACTTCTCGCTGGGATATGACTATATTCAAAGGTTTGTTTTTACAGCAGAAAGAGTGACTGGTTTTTCTAGTTTTGTCCACAAGGAACTCGATAAACAATAATAATTGTTATTTATGTATAGTAGATACTGAAAAAACGGTAGCGGAATAATAGAATTTATCCTTCAGGGACATCTCAACTATTCCACTATCTGCCAGGCAGATATCGAATACTTATGGGCATTATATTGGGATTATATAAACACGTTTTTTTTTATTTAGAGAGTTAATCTGTAAATAGGTTTAAAAAAAACTAATTGTACAAATAAATATTGTATAAACAAATGCATTTGAAATTAACGTATCAGTGATGTCAGTGAGAGGCATTATTCGTTTAAATAATTCATAAACTAAAAATAAGTTTTAACAGTATGTTAGTTATTCGGTTTTCGGTACAGACAGTTTTGTGAATAGGAAGGAGGTCCTTCAAGAATGATTGATTAAAGGTGGTTCTCATCAAGAACGGAGACTTGGTAAGCAGACGAAGCAGCCATAAAAATGATCAAAAAAATTTCATAAAAACAGCTGAAGAATTAGGTTTCTAAAAACAACGATGAGAAATTCAACAAAACCAAATTGATTAAAGAAACATCTAGGAAAGCTGTAGATGAAGTTTCTACATAGACCGACGAGGAATTATTAATTCTAGAACGACAAAAAATTCGAACAACTTTTTAAAAAGACAACTTGAAAAATTCATTGAATAATACCGAAAAATTTCAAGAAGTTTGTAAAATATTTGATAACGTACAGAAGATCTATAACGTATAGATGGTCTAGAAGAGCAAAGGTTGATAAAAAGAGGGTACTCATGAAACGGTATATTTAGTAGTCCCATAGAGATCCTAGAAATAAGTATATTCTTGTGCTAATGGATTACTTTACAAAATATACTGAGGCACATTTAATCTTAGGCTTCTAGGGTTGCAGATATACTGGTTAAAGAATTCTTCGGCAGTTTTAGTGTAACCTTAGAAATCCATTTGGAACAACGGCGAAGTTTCGAATCGAGGCTTTTCCAAAACTCTTGTTCATTTATTGATGCCAATAACACCAGAATGATAGATTTGTATCTTAAGTCAGATGGAATGGTAAAAAGGATGAATCGAATAAATGGGCAAATCATTTTCCAAAGTGGGATCAATGAAACTGATGAGAGCTGCCAATGAAACTATCGTCTGCACTATGATCTTGAGTTCGGATACAAACTTTTCAAGGAAGACATCACAGTCGAAGTATACGTCGGTCAAATGAAGTTAATGATTAATAATATTCACGACCTTGTCCGACAATATATCCAGCCAGCCAGTGATAGAGTGAAGGATCAATACAATTTTCGATCCACTAACGCCTTTCTCCTAAACTTTAAAGACAATGGGAATTATATGATGTACCGGATTAAAAACTGCTAAAATGGCACTTAAAATTCGTATATCTCTCTTACAATTTCTAGTTGTCGCACGAAAAAAGATGAGTTGTTGAAAACACTTGTTATTCAAAGCCGACCACACAATCTCTCAGAATACTCGATCGTACTCATCTACTTTTAAAATGGCAAATATCTTTGTGTTAAGAGAAAGAAAGAGAACCAATTTAAAAAAACTACAACACTTTGAAAACTGCCAGCAAACTGCTTTAAACTGCTGCAAAAACAAACTATATCTAAGTCAATACATATTTGGATCTACCTTTTTGGAAAATTCGTACTTTTTAAAATTTAAAAGAAAGGGTACTAAAACTAATTATAAATAATTAAACTAAATATTTTCTACAGTACAGTAAAATATCTCACCGAATTAAATGGAATGTTAACGTTGTAACCTTCGCCCAAGCCAGTGCCAATGTTGTCAACGTCCCCTTTTTTACAAAATGGGAAAAATTTAGCACTATCAAAGCGATGTATGGAAATATACATTATGTCATTACGTTCAAACGTGAGATCTTGTGTTCCATTTCCATGATGAATGTCGAAGTCAACTATCAATATTCTAAAAATAAATAAATAAATAATGTTGAAACTGAATATGCAGGTACATTCCAAGACTAACCAAGTCTTTTAAGACCCGAATCGATTGCGATCTAAGCACTACGTCTGCCACCTTGGAAGAAAAATAAATTTAAAGGATTTTTGTGTGTATCTAAAAATTTTATTTGTCTTCCTCTTTTTACTTTTATTCCCCTTTTATCATTTTATTACGGTTTAATACCCTTTTTACCTAAATAAATAACCCTTTGAAATATTAAGGGTGTGGTCGGTTACCTTTCAGTATCTATTTTTTCGTTACAAATTTATTTTTAAGACGATAGTTCAATCAGTAAAGATCCAGTTTTAATGACAAAGCATGAGTTTGTGGTAGAAGATTAGGCCTAAATTTTTGGATCTAATTTATTACTTTTTAAATAACGCCTTTATTTTACAAAATTAATATATTAAGCGAGTTCTACATAGTTCAGAAGTGATGCCATATAGTGATGTTAAGTCACTGTTAAGTCTGTCATGTAAAGTAAATAGCACTCCGCAGTAATATCACTCTATTAAGTGGAAAGTTTGCTTCAGCATTCTGCCTTTCTCTCTCTGAGTTTGTCTTCGGTTCTAGTACCACCTCCGTAGTATGAACAAGACACGCTTTTAGAGACAACAGACAAGCATTTATTCCTTCTGATTTGCTTTATTTTCCAGTGCCTTATTTGAGTGGGATTATTCAATAAAATGTACACAACAGGAGTCATCACTCGAGAAATGTTAAAATCGACACTTATATGCCTAGCAAAGAAGAAAAATTCAAAAGAATACAAAGACTGCTGAAAAATTAGTCTTATGTCACACACGTTAAAAACTCTCTAAGAATCATACACACCAGAATACACTCAAGTCATTGAATGATTTATTTTAATAGTTTTTGCGATATCTGCATCACCAAAAAGTCTATAGAGTTCGAAATTATATCGCCTTCTCCATAGACCCTGTTTGTTAACTCCGCCATACATGGTCCTCAATACTTTTATTTCAAAGATTCGTAGTAATTGTTCATCTCAAGTCGTCATTGCCTATGTTTCCAATCCGTAAGTGAGCACTGGGAGTATTATTGTTTTATAAAGTTTGCACTTGTTGTTCTTAAAATATTTCTCGCTCTTAGTTGAGGGCATAGGCAAAAATCTAAAAAAAGTAGAACGAATAAAATATTAAGGTGCAGTGAATAATATGGGCTCTCCCTTAACGATAAAAAAACAAAATTAATGAAAATCTAAAATGCTGTCTTTGACTGATATTTCCATACCTTAAAATTTCCTTTTCCATGACTTTAATATTTATAAAAAACATCTGAGACGTCTAGCATCCTTACAGTAAGACTTTTGTGGTATTAAATTCCTTTGAGTAATAGTGCCGGTTTTAATTATTACCATAATTTATATTAGTACTTCGCGATATCAATATAAATCACACGCTCATAAAACAAAACGCCCTACAAAACTTAGATAATAGTTGACATCTCGAATTAAAATTGGCAATACCCTATCATCTGGATTTGCTGTGACGAAAGGGCTACGTCAAGGTTGCTGCTCCAACTCTATTTAAATTATATATATATATATATATATATATATATATATATATATATATAAAATATATGTAAATACTCTTTTCTTTTGGGTGTGGTAGTCAATAAAAACAGAGCTTTGCTAAGGCGTACTATTTATTCTGAATCCGGTGGTTTTTTGCCACCTTTATCAAGGTCTACAAAGAAAATTACTATGTTTTAAACAGTTTGAATGGTGCCAAAAAAAAGGCTATAAAAAGTATAAAAAACTTACCCGAATGTAAGATTCGTGGCAGAAACAACAACGTTAAATAACATGATATACTGAAGTTGCAATTACACTTTAAAAATTACTGTTAAAAAAACACTTTAATTTCTAAATACGTTAAAAGTTAAAAACAAAATTAAGGACGACATGTTAAAACAGTCGTCGCTGCAGGCTTGATTTCAGTCACATTTCACGAGCAGAAAGAGAACGTGGGTGGACAATTATTGTTTAAATAGTTAGGAGAAAATACAAAAAACAACTTTGAAATTAACGTCTCACAAGATACTGTTTATGAATTTTGAGTACTACCAACTGTATTACCAACTTAAAAATAAGCGGGAAGTTCAAAATGTTATTCATGACATAAGCAATCGAAAGAAAATAGTATTTAGTAAATAGGTTTAGAAAAAATAATAACTCAAAAAAAAAAACAAATCTAAATTAGTAACTGAAGTTTGATCACAAGTATTCAATTAATACTGAAATATTTAACAAAAGAAAAGAACAAAGAAAACTCTGAGATGCAAAATAGCTCAGTCAAAAGTCAATATAAAATTGTAAATTTTGCTAAGATTCTGGATCTCAGATCTCTTATTAAGATTGTTATTATCACTCTTGCTGATATGTACCATCTCTAAGAAAGTTCTCTTAAATTTATTTTTCTCTCTGGCTAATATTTTTACATTGTTGAAATCTATCTTATGGTCTAGATCGATAGTATGCTCTGCCAAAGCACAAGTAGGTTTGTTTAATCTACAATCACTCTTATGAGAAATAATACGGCTAGACAGATTCCTTCCAGTTTCACCAATGTACGTGGATGGACATTCAGTACATTGAATGCAATAAACAACATCTGTAGTCTCTAGAGTGGTTAGGGGTTGTTTTATTTTGCTATACAGCTGACGTATGGTTTTGATGTTCTTGTTAGCTATTTTGATATTCTTAAAGTCTTTAAAAATCTTAGTGAGTTCAACGATTAGTTTTGGAATACATGGAAGGGCATAAAAATACACACTTGTTGAAGCTGAATTATTTTGTGCTGAGGGCACTGATTGTGACATAGTAAGTCTGTTGTTTCTATTAACAAAGGGAACATTAAAAATTAATTTATTAATCAGTCTTAGAGGATATGAATTTTCAACAAAAATATTACGTAAGAGGTTGAGATCATGTTGGAGATAATCCGGATGAGATAACCTTTTGACACGTTCTTTCATCGCTAGGACTAAATTAGTTTTCATCCTCGGAGGATGGTGAGAGTGGTAGCTTATGAATCTATTGCTACATATGGGTTTTCTATACCATTGTGTTTTCACAACATTATCCTCACATCTATGCAATCTCATGTCAAGGAAAGGCAAAGAGTCCTAGCTTTAGTCCTAGCGATGAAAGAACGTGTCAAAAGGTTATCTCATCCGGATTATCTCCAACATGATCTCAACCTCTTACGTAATATTTTTGTTGAAAATTCATATCCTCTAAGACTGATTAATAAATTAATTTTTAATGTTCCCTTTGTTAATAGAAACAACAGACTTACTATGTCACAATCAGTGCCCTCAGCACAAAATAATTCAGCTTCAACAAGTGTGTATTTTTATGCCCTTCCATGTATTCCAAAACTAACCGTTGAACTCACTAAGATTTTTAAAGACTTTAAGAATATCAAAATAGCTAACAAGAACATCAAAACCATACGTCAGCTGTATAGCAAAATAAAACAACCCCTAACCACTCTAGAGACTACAGATGTTGTTTATTGCATTCAATGTACTGAATGTCCATCCACGTACATTGGTGAAACTGGAAGGAATCTGTCTAGCCGTATTATTTCTCATAAGAGTGATTGTAGATTAAACAAACCTACTTGTGCTTTGGCAGAGCATACTATCGATCTAGACCATAAGATAGATTTCAACAATGTAAAAATATTAGCCAGAGAGAAAAATAAATTTAAGAGAACTTTCTTAGAGATGGTACATATCAGCAAGAGTGATAATAACAATCTTAATAAGAGATCTGAGAGCCAGAATCTTAGCAAAATTTACAATTTTATATTGACTTTTGACTGAGCTATTTTGCATCTCAGAGTTTTCTTTGTTCTTTTCTTTTGTTAAATATTTCAGTATTAATTGAATACTTGTGATCAAACTTCAGTTACTAATTTAGATTTGTTTTTTTTTTTGAGTTATTATTTTTTCTAAACCTATTTACTAAATACTATTTTCTTTCGATTGCTTATGTCATGAATAACATTTTGAACTTCCCGCTTATTTTTAAGTTGGTAATACAGTTGGTAATACTCAAAATTCATAAACAGTATCTTGTGAGACGTTAATTTCAAAGTTGTTTTTTGTATTTTCTCCTAACTATTTAAACAATAATTGTCCACCCACGTTCTCTTTCTGCTCGTGAAATGTGACTGAAATCAAGCCTGCAGCGACGACTGTTTTAACATGTCGTCCTTAATTTTGTTTTTAACTTTTAACGTATTTAGAAATTTTAAAGTGTTTTTTTAACAGTAATTTTTAAAGTGTAATTGCAACTTCAGTATATCATGTTATTTAACGTTGTTGTTTCTGCCACGAATCTTACATTCGGGTAAGTTTTTTATACTTTTTATAGCCTTTTTTTTGGCACCATTCAAACTGTTTAAAACATAGTAATTTTCTTTGTAGACCTTGATAAAGGTGGCAAAAAACCACCGAAAGCTTGGATCCAGAATAAATAGTACGCCTTAGCAAAGCTCTGTTTTTATTGACTACCACACCCAAAAGAAAAGAGTATTTACATATATTTTTTCCAAACTAGTCAAAAATTTTGGACTACTTTTTCTTACTTTGTTATATATATATATATATATATATATATATATATATATATATATATATATATATATATATATATATATATATATATATATATACATAGTGTACCAAAACCCTGAAAATGCTTAATTATCTCTTAAATTGATGGGCCGAATTGTTCAAAAACCGGGATACGCCTATTCTGTAATATAAAGATTTCAAATTTGATGCTTGCAGTGTTGGCAGATTTACTATTTTTCTGATATCATTAGTCACTTCGGTTTTTCACTCTGTATATGTATTATTATCGGAATCCTCACTTCAACATGAGTTCCACCGTATGTAATACTTGCTATTTTATCTAGTCACGAAGGACTTAAACAAATGAAACTTCTCAGTGTCATACAGTTTTGAAGTAATTCGTAAACATTACGATACAGTAAAGTTGACATTAATTCGTAAAACTTATAACAGCTTTTTAATATTGTTCTGAAGCTATTTTCTTGTGGCATGTTAAAGTAATTACTATTTAAATGGGAATAAACCACAGTTAAAGGTTAAAGAACGTTTAATGACGTTTCAATTTCCAATTACATACATAATACATGCATACATACATGCATACATACATACATACATATTACTATTTTAATGGGAATAAACCACAATTAAAGGTTAAAGAACGGTTAATGACGTTTCAATTTCCAATTACATACATACATGCATACACACATACATACATACATACATGCATACATACATACATACATACATGCATGCATACATACATACATACATACATATAAACATACATACATACCTACATACATACATACGTACATACGTACATACATACATACATACATACATACATACGTACATACATACATTCAAGTGGAAATTGAAACGTCAATAAACGTACTTTAACTTTTAATTGTAGCTTATTCCCATTTAAATAGTAATTATTATAACAGCTTTATTGAAAAGTTTTGTAAAATAAATTGTATTAATAACTAAAGCTCACAGTTATTTTTGTGCTTTTAAAAGCTCTACAATACAGATGAATTTAATTAAAAAGAGCGAATTACTGTTTCAATGATGAGACGACACTTTCCCAAACCATCCAAGCACTTTGAGGAACCTGGACGAGTAAAAGATGACATTCGAACAGGTAGACCAAAAACTGTTATAAATTACAATAAAACTTGAGATTAAATGCAAAGTTTCGTTGAAGATCCACATACATCCTCACGCAGAGCTGCACAAATACATGATGTAGGTTATTCTTCAGTCCTACGTGTACTACATAAGAATTCATTGTTGCAAGAATTAAATGAAGATGACTACAACAGTAGATTACATATGAGTAAGGTAATCATAAATAAAATTATAACTGACGAGAACAAGATATGTTTTTCCGATGAAGCAATATTTACAATGTGTGGGAATGTAAATCGCCAAAATTTAAGATATTGGAGTGAGGTAAATCCACACTGAATGCGTGATAACCATACTCAAAGACCACAAAAACTAAATGTATAGTCGGATATAGTGGGTATTCAGTTAATTGGGCCGTTTTTTATATAAGGCAACTGCCCTGAAAAACCAGTTTGGAGCAAATTTTAATGAGATATGGTTTTCAGCAAGACGGAGCTCTAGCTCATTTAGGTGTAAATGTTCCGCGTTATTTAGATCAGACATTTCCCGGACGATGGATTGGTAGATTAGGCAGTATTGTCTGGCCTCCTTGTTGACCGATTTGAATTCTAAATATTATTTTTATTGGGATCCTTGTAAATTTAAATTTATAATATTAAACTAGCAAGTGTTGCAAAGGCAAAAGCAAAGAATTATCGATGAATCCATATTAATTTCTAGTCAATGGTGGAGAAATGTAATAAAGGCATTCTACCATCGTTTAGGATACTGTCAAATTAACAACGGAAGACTTTTGAACAATTGATTAGGTAGACATTAATTTAGCAATGTAGTAAACTTCTAATTATTATGTTGAAATTTAGTTGTACATAGTTTAAATAAAAATTTTTATTGAGATGGTTAGGCGTTTCTAGGCTTTTGTTTATGTTTTTAAGATGTTCCTGACTACATAAAATCGAAAATATTGTAGGCGGTTTAACTGGTATTGTAGTGGAGATTTTTATAAATGTAGAATATACAGGTTGTTGTATATAAAAAACCAAAATGGCTAATGATATCAGAAAATTGGTAAATCAGGCAACGTTAAAAACGTTAAATTTCAAATCTTTATATTGCAAAATAGTAGCTGCATCTCTTTTTTTTTGTATAACTCGAACCATTCATTTAAGAGATAATTAGGCCGAGATAATAACGGTCGAATCCTACACTTAAATAATTAGGCGTTTCCAGAGTTTTAGTCCACTCTGTATAGCAAAAGCATTACATACTTGAATGAAAAGAAAGTGCCATGGTATGGGAATATAATTAAGTAATACGTGCCTATATATACTACAATTTGCAGATGATCAGGCTCTCATAGCATGCCGTAGGAAAAATATGGAATACATGAGTGATGAACGTTGGCCTAAAGAATATCAGAAATAAGAACTAATACTTAATACCGAAAAAATCAAATATCTCGGCATTGGAAAGACACAGTAAATTCTGTACTAAATAACAAGGAGATAGGGACTGTTAATGAATACAAATAGGTATGAACAATATTCAACCGAGAAGGAACAAATGACCAAGAAATTAACACCAGAATAATACAAGCCATAAAATCTATACCTTAACCTTCACCTTAACGGAATTATCTGGAAGAAGAATAAACAAAGAAAAGAAAGTTTGATATCTATGAAACTATAGTAAAAAGTATGCTATTATCCGGATGTGAAACGTGCCGATTAACAGAGAGAAATCGAAGAAAGATAGAAGTCACGGAAGTGGTTCCATTTCCGTGGATCTCGACTCAGACTTCCGAAACAAGTACTCGCATGGACACTTACAGGAAGACAAAAGAGAGGAAGACTGAACAACGAAGTAAATACTGGTAGAATGTTTTCGCTTTTAGAATGTTTGCCAGGTTAGATTAAAAGACTATAGTCGTCCAAATGCTGCCCAATTAAATTAATATCTTCTATTCAAAGAGAGAGGATAAGAAATAAGGAAATCAGAGAACGCATGGGAATGGAATACAATGGAATACAATAACAGATAACATACAACGAAAGTAGCTTATATGGTACGGGTATTTACAGAAAATAAAAACCAGTAGATTCCCGAAATAAGTACTCGCATGGACACCTGCAGGAAGGCAGAAGAGAGAAACACCGAAAAAACATGGATGGAAGGAGTAAGAAAATCAATAAGCTCCAAAAAACTTAAAGAGGGACAATGGAAGAACCGACATGAATCGAAATTAGGCATCAAAAGACGTTCTAAACTGATTTAATTATTACTATATTGCCGTAAAAGTTTTTTATAACTTCTGTTAATTGGGATACGTAGATGATTGAGACATGTGTTGGGGCAGATGTAGATACTAAAGGAAAGAAATACCTTAAGAATATCATAGGCGGGAAAAAGAGCGAATAAAAGAAAACGTAGTCAACAAAAATATACTTAATAAAAGAAAAGGAAGTCAACAAAAATATAGATAGACACAATCTAATATTACTGTATGTCATCATAAAAATTTGTAAAGTAACGTGTCCGCCGCTTAAATTTAGAATAATTTTAAGTAATTTAAACGATTCTACCATCCTTCGCAGTCATGGACCCAAATTTCTCCATTTTTTCTGGCGAAAACGGTCTTCGTAGAGATCATCCGTATATCTCACGCATTGCTAGGTGTCCTTCAGAGATAGCTGTAAAGATAGACCTCCAAATAACACATATCCATAAGTTTCGAATTCTACCTATTTACCGATTCAAACTTTCATTTGTAAGAAAGAAATCACATTTTCAAGAGCGACTGCATAAGTAGTGGGGATAACAAAATACAGTTCACCATCCATAAGAGCGCAACGAGATGGAACTTTATTACAGAAGCAACTATATGATACAAGATTAAAGAAAAAAAAAACGCGAAGCTATCGTGATCGCAAATTTCATTTCATACTCTATTAAGACACTTTATTGTATTTAATGTACAATGATCTCTTTGACTGAGATTCCAACCCGGCGCTTAGTTGATATAGTGCCGATTAAAATCTGCCCTTAGTAAAACTAACTTTTCATCAGTTTATAATCAATATTGTTACATACATAGTTTATTTAAACAACAAAGTTTTATAACAGAGAAAATAAACTTCTTCTTCTTCAAGTGCCATCTCCGCGGAGGATGTCGGCAATCATCATAGCTATTCGGACTTTTGAGACGGCTGCTCTGAAAAGTTCATTTGATTTTGATGTACATCCGTACCACTCCCTCAGGTTGCGCAGCCATGACGTTCTACGCCTCCCTATGCTTCTCTTTCCTTGGATCTTTCCCTGCATAATCAGTTGGAGCAAAGTGTATTTCTCTCCACGTGTAATATGTCCGAGATATTCCAATTTTCTTGTTTTAATTATATTTAAAAAATAGAATAGAATAGAAAATAAACATTAAGAAGAGTACATTAAAAATTTAATACAAATTAAATATTTTTAAATATTAAGTATAACCAATAATTCAAACAACACATTTTTAGTAATGCTCTTTCTGGTTTTTCGAATACTTTGATAAGTCTAACTAATTAGCCGATACAGGACAGGCTCGAGAAAATTCTATCAAATGAAGAAAACAAAAATTAAAAATAGATGATTTTGAAAATATTACCACCATATCTACTACATCATCTACATCGACATATTACAATGCAGTAAGCAACTTCAATGTTTCTTCAAAAGAACAAGCCATTATCCTGTCAGCTATTCAAGGTATTAAAATACATGAATACATAGTAGTCATAGGATCTCTACTTAGACCAAAAAATGTTATCTTTGCATCACGAATGCCAACAACCAAGTTTGTATTTACTTAAACAATACTAGCATAGTAGATACCTTACTAAACAACCATAAAACCGTAGTCATCCAAGGTAATGAGATAGAAATTCGAAGACTTATTACGCTAGCAAGGAGACTAGTGATATCAAACATCTGCCCCAGCATTCCGAACAGTGTTATAGAAAATGAACTAGAACTAACTCCAGTATCCAAATTAACGTTTTTAAAAGTTGGCATGTCCGTGTCTGGGCATGCCAAAGCAAACGGTGGTCATTAGATATAGGCTTGAGATTTTCAATCGAAGAAACTAAAGTAATAATATTTGACACACAACAAGAAACACAACACCACTTAAATTTAAAACTAAACGGACACACTTTTACAAAAATTAATGAAATCAAGTTCTTGCGAATGACATTCGACTCTCAACTCAAATGGAAATCGCACATAAATGAACTAATTAAATCGTGCCGACAGAGAATAAACCTTTTAAAAGTCCTTTCTAATCACAAATGGGACTCAGACACAACTATCCTTCTACGATTATATCAAGCTCTAATTAGAAGCAAACTACATAGATTACGGATGTATATGCTACGAAACTGCTATTGAAAGTCAATTGAACAAACTCGACATCATCCAATCTACATCATTAAGCATAGTGTTCGGAGTTTTTAGAACCCCGCCAATTAGCAGCCTTCAAGTTCTAGCACGAGAACCGCCATTAACTCTTAAAAGGCAATATTTTTCAATGTGTTGTGCAACTAAATATCTCAGTTCAAATGAAAACCCCTTCTGAGATTGAGAATTACAAGGAAGAATTACATTTTATAGTATTATATTAAAATAAATAAATATTTAGAGAAACACGTAATCCGTGCAGCGTTGATCAATGAGCTGCAGGCGGCTAAAATTATTTTTTCTACAAGTAAAACATCCTTGAGTAGAATATTAAAAGATTTGGGTTTTAAATTTAAAAAAGATGATCATCGAAGAACTTTAATTGAAAGGACTAATATCGCACAACAACGAGCGTGTTTCTTACGTAAATACATGGAAAATAGAAATACATATCCACGAGAAGTTGTTATTCCTAGGAGAAATAAAATGATGTCGTGGCATGATGACAACAGCAGAAGTATACGTAAACCAGGTGACAAAAAAATATTTATTGTGGTTCTTTCCTGTGAAAGGTTTTGTTTCAGACGCCAGTTTGTTATTTTGTTCCAAACCTTGACTGCAGATTATCACGGTGAAATGAATAGTACAATGTTTACTAAATGGAAAAGTACACAATTACTTCCTAATTTAGAACACCCATCTTTGATTGTCATGGACAACGCACCCTACTAATCTATATTGTAGATGAATCGATACGTGAACATGGACACGAAGTGCTTACATTTCCACCGTGTCACCCAGATTTTAATGCTATCGAATTAGTATGGGCAGATTGCAAGGCTTACTGTAATACGTATATTGGGAGATATGGATATAGAGATGAACATGTTTTAAGTATGTGAAAGGAAGCAATTCAAAAGTGTAACGATATCGCCTGGACAAAGTGTGTAGAACATACTAACAAATTAATTGAACAGTGGTTTATTAGAGAAGAAAATATGTCTAATATTAATATCGAATCTGTAATAATTAACATTGGAGATAACAGTTCGAATTCTGAAGGTGATGAAAATGAAATATGAAAAACATACGTTCAAAATCTTGCAACAATATTATTTAAACTAAATTCTTTAAATAACTGCCCAGTTTACTTAACAGCAAGATCGACAGCGAAAATACCACACAATCTCTCAAAGCTCTAATAGAAGACATCACTAAAACAATAAACTTTCAAAAATTGTAAACTGTACAACTGTAAAATTTCACAAAATGTTTTTATTTTTCAAAACTACCATGCAAATGTTAATTTTTTATGTGTAAAAATATTTCTAAGATACAAATAAACGACCCGCGAATAACCCCAAGGGATAATGCGTTTAAAAAAATCTCTTTTACTATTTATAATAGGTACACTGACTTATTTATAAGTGGATACTATTTTTAAGTTACCTTGAATATTTATGTACATCAATGAGATAATTTGCCGCTATTACTGCATTATTAACGAAACAAAACCCTGACCCAATTTCATGGCATGCATGGTGTCCAGGTGGCCTAACAACTGCTACTCCAGACCTGACTATGTTGCTCTGGATACTGTTAATCAGTGTAAGAATGCAAGATACACATTTTAATATGCAATCAGCAGTAAATTCGTTACGATACCAGTCAGGTTGACTAGGAAGGTCTTGTAGTCTCAAGATTCGGTCTACATATTGTAAATGATGAACCTTTTGAACCCATGCTTCACAGTCAACAAGTTGATCATCCTAAAATTAAAATCACATTTACTCATCAAAAATATTATTTATTTAAAAACAAAAACGTGAAAGCGTAAAGAATGAACCATTATTATTGTTTTTATCGTCTTCTTTGGGTGCCGTATGCTATACAGCGTGTAGGCGTTCATGTTGGTTCCATCTTCCAGAGATCCATCTTCAGCTCTTCTTATTATCGCACTGACATCAGGTATGTCGCACCAGTTTCTTATGTCTCTGAAGCATGAATGTTGCTTTCTCCCAGGGCTTCTTTGACCTTCAACTTTTCCCATCAATATGGGCACAGTTGAAGGTTTAGATTATATTTTTATCGTAGAATATGGCCCAAGCATGAAATCTTTTGGGACATTAGCTCTTCTTAGGACATCATCATTTGTTACATGATCAACCCATGGAACTCTAAGCAGCCTTCTGAGACACCACATTTCACCAGCCTAAACAAGATTCAGAGATCTCACTTTAAGTCTCAACTCCAAACATCAGCATTTCACGACCCGGATTCTACGGGTTACAGGAAATTCACGGCGAATGAGATATTTATCAAATTTAACGAATGCGTTTCTAACCATTGTCACTCCTTTTTTCGCTTTCAGGTCACAGTCCCCCTTGCAGTTTAATGTAACTCCATGGTATTTAAATATTTCAATCCGTTCAATAGTCTATTATTTATATTAAATTGAGTTTTCATAAGTTGTCTGCTGATTATCATTTATTTGGTTTTTGTAATCCCGTACCCCTCTCCAACTCCATTTATGATATTCACTAAATCTTGCATATTATTATTATTGTTATTGTTCGCTCTTATGTCCATATCGTTAGGTTATTATTCTTTTTCTAAGTACACATAAATGATTTAAATTTGTGTTTTTTACTTAGTAATTCAAAAAACTTGCGGAGTTGAATATTTAATATATTTTTCCGAAAAGAAGATAAGAAGTATTAAAACAGCTTTTTGACAATGCTTTTTTATATATTTCGCATTCCCTTTTACTTTTTTAAATACAGCATTTATAATTTATTATTTAATTTACCTGAATATGTTTCAACCGTTCCATCAGTCCAAATTTGTCGAAAGTCTTTATTATTTCCGTGATACGTTCCGGTCTCTCAGGAACTTCTTTACCTGTTGTAATTTTACATTTGTGCTTGAGCAGAAGTTCATCGTATACATACCCAACTTCATGAGAAAAATTGTAGATTGAAGCATATGCTAAAAATAATAGAAAACAATCATAAACCGTTTTAAAATGGAGGTTACTGATCAATGTAATGTCAGAACACCAAGAAACCGTTAAGTGCGCCAGTAGACCGAAGAATAAAAGACAGGTGCAGAGATAGACGGATGGAAGATACTAAAGAGATAACGATCAACCCATCAATACCTAAGATACTATTTAATGTATTTTGCCAAGACGTAATATTTGATATTTATATATGATGACATATTATGACAAACAAAATACAGTTTTTCCATGTTGTGAATTACTGATGAATAAATGAAACTTTAATAAAGGGCCTACAAAACATTACGTAATGTTTAAATCTTAAATAAATATCTATGTAGTTGAACATGGGATTTACGAGCTCCTGCTTTTTATTGTCTTCAAAAATCAAAGATTTTGAATTGTTTCTATTATCCTATCCTTGTAATTAACAAATAAATACATACGTCAAATTAACTGTCAAAGTGCTTTTAGTTTTTTCGGGCCCCTTCCAAAAAATATTAAATTTTAGTAGTTTTTTGGTATATTCCAATCTTGTTTCTACATTTGAATCGTATATACATCGTACCTACGTCGTGTTTTCAGTGCAGTACTTAGCAATAGATAATAGTTTATAGCAATTAGTGAAAAACTTGTGTTTTGGAGACAAGTCTATTGTATAGACCATGGCAGTTAACAAGTACGGTCCTAGACCACCTTCGATTAATATATTGTTACGATAAATTCTGACCCTAAACTGTAAATATTATGACTAATTCTTTTTTGTTGTAATTATTTGAGAGTGCGACCCCAGACTGGTTTTTTTGGTCCCGCTTGGAAGTATCGAGTCGTGGGAATGACTCATCATAGGCCTTTCGCCAAAACAGCAGTCTATTCGATGTGTTTCGAGAAACAGCTGTTTTCATTCTCGAATAACAGGACTTTATATTTATAGAGGAATTTTGTTATGAAGGGAGTTCAGTTAATTTTGAAGACGCGCTCGCGATTTTAATTGTTACGTTCGGATATATAAATTATTGTAAGATAAATTAATATAAATAAAAAAAAATAAATTAAATTCGTAAGTGTTATAAATATTGAACCTTTAGTAAATTAAGATAAGAACATTAAATTAGAATTAATAAAGACATTATAAATTAAATAATTCACAACAATATATCCACTGACTCAAAATTATTGTCATCATAGTATGCTCTGAAGGACAAAGATGGCTATATAGTGCATGTCTATCATTAATTCAGATATGCTTGTAAGTTTACGTCAACTATGACTTTTCAAGTTTTAGTAAACAAAATTATTAATAAAAATCGTTTTCACGGATGAACAAAAGCGATCTATGCTCGAAATGTATTTTAGAATGACCAAAGAATTAACGTAGAATGGGTTTATTCCAACCGAGATGCTTTTGAAGATTTTGTTGAAGAAACGGGAAGCGTAACTCACAAGTCAGGGGCAGGTAGACCTAAAGTCCGAACTAAAGAAAACATCGAACTGATCAGAACAGTTATTGTAGATCAACCACATACAATAGCAATATGGTATTTACATCATCTGGTAGATCTTTCATATAGAACTTGCCAGCGTTTTCTTAAACAAGATTTAGATTTTTGATTAGTACAGTTTACAAGCCTTACATGAAATCATCCTAAACAACTATCCCCAAAGGCTAGCCTTCTATAATTGGTTTCTGAACAATCTCAATAATAATATAATAATGATGATGTATTAGGCAAAACCTTTTTTATTGACGAATGTTGGTTTCGTCTTTCTGGGTACACAAATTCTCAGAATATGAGAGTGTGGAGTGCAGATAACCCGCATTATTTTATTGAAACGCTTTTATATCCACAGAAACTTGTAGCTGGGGTTGCTATAAGCAAGCGACGCATGCAGAAATATACCGTCAAGAAATTTTAACTCCATTTATAAATCAATTTTGGGTGTAGGGTTGTGTTATAGAGGTAGTACCTTTTATTGGAACGACCACATCGAGCGTCATAGACGGGAGATGGTTCTTGATAACTGGTCTTCATAAGACACCTAACTCTCACTTATGGCTCCACGTGCCACACCCCGGGCAACTACATTGGTCTACAGGCTAAACAAAGTGAGGGTAGCCAGATATGGCGAAAATTTCACCGAGTGATTGCCTGTATAAGCAGTCCCCCACTTACTGATGAGTTAGTAAGTGTTTAGGCCACTCTTTTGCCCTGGAGTTGAGAAATCGGCCCCGAAGGCGGATGAACCAACAATGTGTCAACGGCATAAGGATCAAGCTGGCAAACGGAAAACCACTTGATTACTTATTCCAGAGCACGTTATGAAATGACAAACGAAAGTAACAGAGTGCTATGCGATCCGGCAAGCAACCGGCGCCACGTCGAGTCCGGGTCGACGGGTGTGAAATGGACGACCGGGCAGATCGATGTGGGCAACCAGGCTACATATATGCGAAATTGGTGACTGGAAACCCAAAAATAAAACTACGGACAAAACACCGTACAGCCACATGGAACGTTAGAGGTTTGTTAGAAACAGGAAAACTACATATCTTAGTATGATATGTAGGAGTTTCAGAAACCCACTGGGAAGGTCAGGGTCACTGGGAATCCAACTACTATAAAATATTCATGTCGGGAGCCAACAAAACCGGTCAAAAAGGCGTAGCAATACTGGTACAGAAGAACCTGGCAAAATGTGTATATGAATACCTTCCAATAAATGACCGCCTCATTAAAATTACTCTCCATGGACAGCCAACAAAGATGCATGTACTACAAGTGTATATGCCAACATGCGATGGAACAGATGAAGAAGTGGAAGAGATGTACAAGTTATTAAACAGTAACATCGCTAATATACCGAAAAAAGAACCAGTCATGATATTGCGTGATTGGAACGCAAAAATAGGCAAAACAATAACAGAAGATCTGCTGAAAGGAACAGTTGGTGGGTTTGGAATAGGTGAACGAAATGAGAGAAGAGAAAGGCTATTACAATTTGTCATCGACACTGAACTTAGTATCATGAACACCATGTTTAAGCATCATCCGCGAATACTATCAACTTCACCGGGGGGAAGATATAAAAACCAAATAGATTATATTCTTGTCAGCAAACGATGGAAAAGTTCAGTAGTCAACGTAAAAACAAAACCAGCGGCTGATTGCGTATCAGACCATAAACTGTTACAATCCGAATTCCGTATCAAATTTCGTAAAAAAACCGAAACAAATAAAGCAATTAAATATATACCTAAAGAGCCTGGAAAATACAAAGAAATACTAGGACATAGTAACACACCAAACATTACTGGCAATCCCAATCAAACATGGGAACATACAAAGACGTGGATTATAGATGCAATAAATATTAAAAACCCCAAAGAAACACTGAACCTAGTAGAACCTAGAATCCAGAAGAAATAAATGACGAAAAGGAACCACATATTTTAAAATCGGAAATAGAAAACGCAATAAAAAAATTAAAAACTGGAAAATCCCAAGGAGAAGACGGAATCACGGCGGAAGCATTTAAAGAAATGGGAGACATAGGAATTGAAGTAATTTTCAAACTGTGTAATGAAATCTGGAACACAGGACAATGGCCAGATGTTGGTGTAAGCTCACTTTCATACCCATTTATAAGAAAAGCTCACCAACTGACTATAATAACTACCGCACTATAGCCCTGATCTCCCACGCAAGTAAGGTTCTGCTAACTATAATTAACGAGAGATTAAAATCGAAACTTCTACCACAGATCCCACAAGAACAATGTGGATTTGTCCCTGGAAGAGGCACACGAGAACAAATTCTCAATCTCAGACAAATTATAGAAAAATCTAGAACATTTAATCTAGAAACATATTTGTGCTTCGTCGACTACTCGAAAGCGTTCGATAATGTAAAGTGGCATAAAATGTGGGAAATACTGAGAGAAATCGGTACCCCCGAACACAGCAGTAAGAGTCAACAACATATACTCCGATAATTTTAAACTAAAAGCCGGTGTTCGTCAAGGATGTATTATATCTCCCACGTTATTAAATATATATGCGAACACATCATGCGCATTGTATTCGACGGATTGCAAGGAGAAATATCAGTGCGCTACCGGTTACTCTCTGTCTGAGGCAGCACACCGCGCCCAGGAGAGAGAAGAATGGATAGCAACCATTCGTCAAATACCATAACGTCACCACATACTTACGAAGGATAAAGGATAGAGGAGGAGAATAAATCAATTTGTGGATGGCGAATTATAATAGATGGATATTTTAAGTAGGACGGGCTTTAATTCATACAACGATGCAATATTTGAATTTTATTATGGACTTTTCGGCAATAGGCTCATAACTTTAAATACGCCTATTATATTCCACCCTCAATCCTGTGATTCGACTCCCTACGATTTTTTTCTGTGACCACATTTAAAAAATTTGGAAGATCTTAAATAAAGAATAGAGAATCATATTGAAGAATTAAATAATACTCCGTGGGTTCTAAACAATGTTATTCAATAAGAAGAAGAGTTACGTTATGTAGAGATGTTGGTGGTGGACATATGCAGCATCGTTGTTGATTTTATTTATTATTGTTACTTATTAATTTTGTTAATTGTTTATGTTTAACAATGTTAATCAAAATTAATTTATAAACCAATGATACAAATTTATATTGAAATAAGACATACATAATTTTTTGCTTGGATAGTTTTGATGAAAATCATTGTGAATCGCTCGTTATTATAATAATGCTAGTCCAATGAATACAATATCCTAAAACGAAAATAATTATGACTTTGATAATAAATATCAACCAACCGATTCAGGCCGTTATCATGTATTTTTGGAACATATTAAAAGAGGCTTAATCCGCGGTATTGCTACTTTTTTCACTAAGGAGTACTTACAGCAGGCCATTAATTCAATAGTTCCAGTGGCTGAGGTGCGAAGAATGAACTAGTAGCAATAAATTTTATAGGCAATAAAATTCCGTCCTCGATTAACATCAATATGGATAATTTCTCTGTAGAACTATACATTCATCCAGTTGTACAATGTACAAAATGTTTGCGTTACGGTCACAATATCTCCCAATGCAAAGTCAAATCTCATTGTTCTCGACAACCATGACCATTCTTCCACTGAATGTAATTCTGAGTTGTAAATGTGCATTCACTGTCAATCTTCTTATCATCCTTCAACATCAAGAGATTTTCCAATGTACAAGGAACGACATGACATAAAAACGGTAATGGCTTTCGAAAATAAAAATTTTAAGGATACCGAATCATCCAGCTTATTCAAAAATTAACACCAACAATATGTTTGACATATTAAATACTCTTTAAAAATTTTCCGATTTAACACCAGTAAGCATTTCTTATGCTCCTATAAATAAACTAAATATAAAAGCATCTAATGCAATTAGCTCCTTCCCAGACTACAAGAACCAGTTATCCACAATTTGAAAATCCCAATCAAAAAAGACAAGTTTCTCTTCCATCTTATTCACCCCCACCACAACAGAATAATTTCATATTTTGTCGAGATAAACTTATTTCACAGATATATTCACTAATTACAAATATAATTAATAATCAAGAAAAAATTGAAATGAATAAGATCAAGGACAGTATTATTTCAATTTTCGATAATAATGAAGATAATTTAGAATCCGTTCTTACAGATAGTGAAAATGGCGTCTAAAAATTTAACAAAAAAAACTAACTATATTGCAATGGAATTGTAGATCTATTTATAGCAACAATTTATAGCCCTCCAGATATTAGGATAGAAAAAAAAATGACTAGATCAATCAATTCCTTCAATTTAATATAGAAAAACTATTTTTTCGGAGATTTTAACATTCACCACGGTATGTGAGGACCAATTGCAGATGACAGAAATGGTAAAATATTAGTGAAGGTCTTGGATTATTGTGAATTAATTACTTTAATTCACGGAACACCAACAAGAATTTCTCAAACTAGTACTATGTCGGCACTTGATTTAACTCTAACATCCCGCTTTTAGCCGATCGTGTAGCTTGATCAGTACATTCAGACACATATTAGGTTCAGATCACTGCCCTGTTTTTGAAAATGCATTTGAATTAGAAATTAATACGCTCAATAATTTCGAAAGAAATTCGCCTTCAGAAGACAAAATCGAATTTTTCCTCAGTGCAATTGCGGTCGCAGCATCGAAATATATGCCTATTAAGAAATCTTTTATAACTTCTGTACCAAGACCTTATTGCTGGGACGAGTAATGTTCTGCGATTGTTAAAAGCGAAAAGAAGCTCTTAACGAATTTTAAAAACAAGGCAATTTTATCAATTATTATCTACACTATCAAAACATTTCCGCTGTCAAACGTACTTTCAAACTTAAACAAAACAAAAAACTGTTGGAAAACGTTTTTGAATAAATTTAACAAAAAACTCCTTTTACTCCCATAAGGAATACTGTAAGATCTATATGCAATAAACATCATCAAAAAAGAAAATACAATTAGACGAAAGCCTTATTTAAAAAGTTCTTGATAAATTGGCTCCTTCATCTGCTTCGGGTTCAATTTTTAACAACAATCAATTTCAGTTTTACCAAGACTCAGACACTCTTTCAAAAATTTTTAGCTTTTCGGAATTAGAATTAGCCTTAAAAAAATAAAAAAATACTGCACCTGGACTTGACGGGTTCCCTTATACGTTGATAAATAAATTACCTGAAAATGGTAGATTTTTAGAAACTTTTAATGATTAATGGTTGAAACAAAAGTATTCAGATAGTCTTAAAAATATAATAGTGTGTCTTCTAGTAAAACCTAAGAAAAAACCTGACTACCTTCGTCCTACTGACATATTTCATTATTGTTGTGTATTACAAAAACTTTCGAAAGACATAAAATTTAGACTTGAATATTTTGATGAAAGCAGATCACTTTTACCAAAAAGTTAATATGGATTTCGTAGAGGTGTAGGTACAATTGGTGGCGTATGGTATTAATAAAAGAGTATATATAAATATTTTAAATTTTTTTGCTAATAGAAAAATATTTTTGCGGACGATGTATGCATTTATGTCACCCATGAAACCTATAATCGCTGCATGATAGACTTTTGACAAGTTACAAAACTGGTTCGAAGATATGCGTGTTAGTGTTTCACCAGAAAAGACAGCTGTGATGTGCCCCACAAGGCACAAATATCAGTTAGTCACTAAATACTCTTTAGATAAATACACTATCCCGATTGTAAGCGAATATAAATACATAGGTATAATTATAAATAAAAAACTTCAATGGAATAGTCACATTACGTATATCAAACAAAGATGTGAAAAGGGAATTAATGTTCGCGCTTCCTCTCCAAACAGGGCTGGGGCGGGGATCAACAAATTTCATTAATGTTCTGTAAGTATTACATTAGCTCGATTTTTGATTATGGGTGTACTCTTTATGGTTCTACCTCTAACACGAACCAACTTACTCTCGATTGAATACAGTATAAAGCTCTAAAAATATGTTTAGGAGTCATGGTATCTTCACCAAATCATGCCATTCTGGTAGAGCCTCAAGAACTTCCTCTTAGTTTTCGAAGAGTTAACTAATAAAAGTCTATTAAAATATAGGCAATTGACAAATCATTATGGGAAAAATAAAAGCCCTCCTTTAGCGCATGCATTTATTGTTACGAACTTATTTCAAACCGATAGTGTTCAACATAATAAAATACCATTTTATAAAATTGTTTGGTTTCGATTTTATAATTGACAAACCTACCCCCATATTGCCTCAATATTCAGATTGTAATATGGTAAATCCGTCATGCTAAAATCCCATTTTGAACGGCCTCGAATCGAACTTTAACAAAAATATATACAGATGGGTCAAAAACGGATCGAAATACAGGTTCGGCATTTTTTAGTTTAAAACATAAATCATATTGAAAAGTACAGAATCTTAAATTCTTATTAGATTTCAGGTCTTAAACAAAATAATGTAACTGTTTCGTTTATTTGGACGAAAACACATTGCGGAGTCTAAGGTAATCTCTACAGATTTGAATAATGCTCTCAAACCTAATATGAGTTGGATATAGGAAGCTAATTACAAAAAAAAATACAAATATATCTACAAATGATTATTTTAGCATCACTCTACACTTCCAAAAAAACATTCCTATTTTCACCTACAATTATACTAGAGCACAAATGTCAATATTAATATGTAAAATATAATATATTAATAACGCAAAAATAGTGGCATAGTTTAAATAAATAGACAACATCAAATATTTCACATAATTATTAATTTTTATGTTTTGTGGCAAATAGATTTTGTCTGACGCCATGATCCCACACACACAAACAACAAATAAATAAAAATTATTAAAATTAAAAGTATTACCAGTTCGTAGGTCTTCGATCATTTTTGTGAACTTAAAAACTTCTTTCTCACTCCGCACGGGATAAAATCCTGTAGTTTCATAGACAGTAGTTGGCTGAGGAGTAAAACGATATATTATTTTAGACAAGTGCTCGTTTTCACTGTTTATGCTAAGACATTCTTTAAGGGGTACATCATCCTTTGGGTAGGAAAAACAATCCATAAGATTCAAACAATCCCAAGTGCTACGCAGATAGTAAATAGCACTATTTATCACTTTTATTACTTCAGGATGTACTTCTGTAATATTAAGTGGGTAACATGGATCGCCCAGTAGAGCTTTCAAGGAGCAAACAACTCCTTCTGCTAAAGACTCTGGAAAGTATCCACCTTCCAGGCACACTACAAGTCTTCCATTAGCTAATCCTGATAGCAGTGTAATTAGATGGCCATAAAACGCAGGAGTAACTAACATTTCACCCTAAAAATGATATAATTAAAAAGTAATTCAAAAAGCTATACAAAATCGACATTCAATATTTAGAAAGGTGAAGTTGCAATGAAGCGTGATAATGAAATATACTTTCTATTTGATTTGAATGTGCATATTTTGTCATATATCTTTTACTTTTATTTCCGGTACGTTCTTTGCATCGAAATACATTTAAGATCTAGCCACATTTGAAAAACCAAAAACTGCGACCGTAAGCAGAGAAATATCAGTGTGGGTTCTGAAGGTAAAAGTTCACAACAAAAAGTTTACAAATATTAGAGAAGTACTGTGAATTTAAGGTTGAAGTTCATCAATCCTTCGTAGATTTCCACAATGCGTACGGCAGTATAATTCGTGATATGCTATACAGGGTTTTAGTCGATAAGTTCGACAAACTTCAATAGGTAATTCTGCATGAGAAAAATGATGACAGGTTTGATATATGAACGTATGTTCGCAGATGCTTCGTTTCCGAGATACGGGATGTTGAAATGTTTCTTACACGCTGACAATTTATTTATTGGTCTGAAACCGGTTGATATATTCAAATGAACTTTTGAAAATACTTTTGGACTAAATTGTATACGAAATTTCCACAAAAATCACTTATGGGCTAAGGAAAATCCACATGGAATCTTTAAAGCTCATTTTTAGCAAAAGTTTTCAGTAAATATATGGATTGAGGTACTTGATGATAATTTAATCGGTCCATATTTTCTCCCACAAAGACTAACAGGCAAATGTTATCTTAGTTTTCTACAGGAAGTGTTACCTATTCTTTTTAAAGAAATTCTACAGCTGAGACAACACTTATGGTTTTTGTATGATGGTGCATCAGCCCATTCTAGCATTAACGTACAATTTCACTTAGAAACAGCATATCCAAATCGTTTGATTGGTAGAGGAGGTACGGTACAGTGGTCTGCTCGATCACCGGATTTAAATCCTCTAGATTTTTGTTTTCTTAAGTCCTTAGTTTATTCCACTCCCGTCGAAAATGTTGACGAACTTAATTATAGCCGGTTGTGAAACGAAGAGTTGAATCTTGTGTTACGTGTGAAGGAGGTAATTTTGAACATTTGTTGTAATTTTTGCGGATATGTAAAATCTTATTAGTGTTACTTTCTGTTATTGTTCTAGTTTAATGTTATTGTATTGACGCTTCGATAATGTTTTAAAGAACAATGAAAAATATGCAGTAAGATGTTTTTTTTTTTGTATAAAAATGTTGCATGCTCCGTATGAAAAAAGACAAGAAAGGTTTTTTGGAACAAGTTAAAAGAGGAATTCAAAAATAATTTTTAGTTTGAAATATCCCAGTGGCGTACCGTTCTTTTTAAAACCCACCAAATTGCGTTTGTAATAAAAAAAATTTAACACTCCGTGTCTCGGAAACGAAGCACTTGCAGAGATACATTTATTTAGCAAACTCTCATTATTTTTTCATGCAGAATCACCCCCTGAAGTTTGTTGCATTTATTTTACTAACATTCTGTATATAGTCCTGTATACGGCAAACACTGCCTTATACAAGGAGACTCACAATTCTGCATTCGATTAAATCTAGTCCTAAAATTAAGGGGCATAATAGTATACAAGACCATACAAATCTTGGCATATGCAGATGGTGTAAATAGAATCACCACCAAGATCGGACTCAATTTGCATTTTGATAAAACCAAATATAGACCAATAAATAGTAGACGAGTCGGCTCCTAATTGACCATAAAGGGGGAGAAAATTATACTAAGATGGAAATTAAGCGCAGAATCTATCTAGCAAATCGGGCATACACTGGAGTTTTGAGACATCCGAAATCAGACATATTTATCGGGAAAACTACATGCTGGGTCTATAAAACCCTGATCAGACCAGTGTTCACCTATCAGGTTAAGAATCGCAACTGAAAATATTTGAAAGAAAGCTCTTTCGACATATATATGAAGTATGCAAAACTGGTATTCAGAGACCATACAATTTCGAATTAAGCTTACGGAGAACACAAAGTGGTAAAGCGGGTTAAGTTTAGAACTTAGATAGATGCGTTATGAAGAACACATGGACTCCTATGAACCAGCAATAATCAAGTAGTGGCCAAAAAAACGATATATGAAACAAGTACAGGAGGATCAGAGAACTGGAGAGCGAAAGCTAGAAATGGGAATGAACGGAGATGATGAATTGGATGGTTTTCGACTTTCTTTTTTACCTCTTATCTCCTATGGTTAAGCGAATAAAACAGTTAATATACCAAACACCTATAGATCCAGATCGGTTATCAATAATTGTTTAGTTTTATATAAATAAGTGAAATATTGGATCCAGTTATCTTTACTGATATTTGGTACTACTTTTGTCTTGTTGGCATTGCATTGTCATAAATCACGCTTTATTACAGACACCACTTTTACAAACCGTTATAATCACACATTTGATTGTGGCATTGTATTTATCTGTATGTCTTGTGAGTAATTTGCAAAAAACATGAATATTTGATTAACGTATGTAGCATAAATACGTACATCAGTAGGACGAATTCATTATCACACCCAGTATTGCAGCTGGCTGAAAAGCATAAAACCTGTTAAGGAAATATGCCTCGCTCAAAAAAGTTAAAAATACAAGTTGAATAAATGGCCATACTACTTGATAAGTAATGTAATAAATATTTTTTCTTCGTTATATATCTCAAGTATTGGGAACGATCTTAATAAAAGATGAAAAAGCAATTTAATTAATTTGAGTAAGTGAATGTAACTAATGTCAATTTGACAAATTAATTATTTTTATGTTATATATTGTATTTAGTTTGTTAATCATATTTTGGATAAAATAAAGCTAGTTGTATCTTGTTGATACATTCTACAGTCATGTCATGGTCCAACGAGCCGGATGGCATACCATGCAAATATTTCTTGAGCGAGAATGACATCGAAAGCAACAAGCGGCGTAAGCAACAATGGGCGAGTCTGTTCCATTTTCCTCCCATTCCTAGATTTATACAGAAAATCCACTTGATTTTTCTGGGACAAATACAAATACAGTAACATATCCAACACATTGCCATTTATAGATCATCATAACCCATTTTCTCTTCAAAAATCGTATACAGTGGAAATTTATTCCACCTAAATCGCCTCACCATAGTGGTTTATAGGAGGCCGGGATAAAGAGGGCCAAATTTCATCTCGTAAGAATAGTAGGCAATTATCATTTAACGTTTGAACAATGATCTACAATATTTTGCAACATAGTAGCAATATTGAACTCACGTACATTAGTCCCCTTTCGGATCCAGATGATTTTCAGGCATTATCTCCAGGACATATTATTATTGGAGATTATCTCACCTCCATACCCGAACTGTATATCACTAATTTACCTGATAACAGACTCACCCAATACCAGTTGCTACAGAAATTAAGCCAACAATTATGGAATAGACGGTCAAAAGAATACCTGTTGAGACGCTTCAGTAAAGATCAAAATGGCGCGAAGCTACCAATTGTATCAAGGTAGGTTCGTTGGTTGTATTGGCCGAAGAGAATAATCCACCTTTGCAGTGGAGAATGGGACGTATTACTGAGCTACATCCCAGTCCCGATGGTTTAATGAGAGTTTGTACTATTAGAATTTCTTTTGGAATAGTTAAGAGAGCTACCCAAAGACTTTGTTTGTTGCCAATCAATGATATTGAAATGGAGTGATTTCAAGGCTGGCGGTAATGTCAAGTATTGGAAACGACCTTAATAAAAAACAAAAGGACAATTTAATTAATTAAGTAAGCGAATGTAACTAATGTCAATTTGACAAATTAACGATTTTTATGTTGTATAATGTATTTGGTTTGTTAATCACATTTTTTTGATTAAAAAAAGCAATTTATATCTTTGCGGGGTGGGGGGGGGGGGTAATTGCGGGGTGGATTGAATAGCTCTGCGGTTACCGCAAACGCTTTGAAGCCCGGATAAAATGTGGAGGGTGATTGGCAAGGTTAGCCTACCTATCAATCGTCAAAACGAATACTGTTCAAAGAAACAATGTAGAACCGGATTGATACTATGACGACCACCACGGCGAGAAATAAGGACAAGCAAAAAATATCCAAAACTCAGATGAGAGTTACTACATTGAATATCAGATCACTCAACTCAAGGGACCAAGAAATAACCCAAGTGCTGAAAGATAAACAAATAGACATTTGCGTTCTACAGGAAACAAAAAAGAAAGGAAAAAGGACAATCAAAATTAGACGAATATATACTAATCTACAGTGGAGTCACAAAAGAAAACAGGGCCAAAGAAGGTGTAGCCTTACTAATACACCAAAGGTACCAAAATCACATCAAAGAGTGTCAATACATATCAGAAAGGATTATAATAACAGCAAAGAATGGAGAAGGAAGACCTGAACACCCACAAGGAATCTACGTTCCTGTAGTTGGCTGTATACCATATATTAAAAAAATTATTAAAATCCTTTGTAAAAGGTATATATTTAAAAACCCAAACGGGCTATGTTAGACAAAACGTTTTCGGAATCCATCATTCCATCATCAGTGTCTAGGAGTACATGAATGTAGCCACTAAATATATGGGTAAAAACCCGTTAAAAAATAATTAGTTACATTTGGTTTACATATGGTTGGTATTTCTTATAAAATATTAAGATGTTAAAGTTACCGTTGGATTAGGTAACATGGCGACATATGACTCCACGTTGAAGTTGCTAGTCCTGAGACGGTGTGTCTACGAGGACTTTATTTCAGTTGCTTCCATAAAGTCCTCATAGACACACCGTCTCAGGACTAGCAACTTCAACGTGGAGTCATATGTCGCCATGTTACCTAATCCAACGGTAACTTTAACATCTTAATATTTTATAAAAAATACCAACCATATGTAAACCAAATGTAACTAATTATTTTTTAACGGGTTTTTACCCATATATTTAGTGGCTACATTCATGTACTCCTAGACACTGATGATGGAATGATGGATTCCGAAAACGTTTTGTCTAACATAGCCCGTTTGGGTTTTTAAATATATACCTTTTACAAAGGATTTTAATAATTTTTTTACCTGAACATCATCGGACATCAAATTAAAGGACATTATCCACGTATTGTACGCAAGAGAGATACATCTAGGAATAATCAAATCGAAGAACTAAAAAAGGATACTAAATGAGAGAAAATCAGCTATGCAAACGACGCAATACTATTCTCTCAGAGTGAAGATGATTTACAATGTATGCTGCACCAATTTAATATAACCGCCAGAAAATTTAACCTGTAATTTTCCCCAAAAAAGACAAAACGCATGGTTATAACAGTAAATTTACTAAGATATAATTTGTAAATGCCATGCCAGTTAAGTTTGACTTTATACAGTGTTTAATGGTGTCAGTAGTTATTAGCGGAGGTTGAGGTTAAACCACAACAGGGACGAAATGAACTAACTACAAATAGTGCATGGACGACGGATATTTTATAAATAATACACAAATTGGCAACACTGCTTATCAGGTATTGTAAATGTTGTATGTGGATATTCCCAGAGTGTTTTAGACATGTCGAAAATGATTGCATGCAATTTGAGACAAATCTGATAGTTGTTAGGATTGTACTAGCCAAATGTGCTCGTGTTATGAAATTTGAGTGTTATTTTATTACAATTTAAATTAAAAAACAGTTAAGTTACAGCTTAGGATCCATAAATGCTAAGGAATGAACACCAGCCTTTATTGCATGTAAAAAAGCTGGAAGAAAGAATTTTTTTTTCTTTTTTACTGAAAGAGTTTGTTGAATTAACTAAAAAACATTTAATTCGCCTATATAACCACATTTCAAAACTATATAGCTTTTTTAGTAATGTCATGTCATAGTTCATGCTTCCACACCATGCAGTAAAACCGGGAATATCTACCATTTTAACAACCTGATGTTTAGTAGTGGCGAAAAGTCCCTGTTAGTAAATATGCTTAATCTCAATAAAACTTAACCTCGCCTTTTCAATTCAGGTCACCCACAAGTCTGAATAATCACAATCAATGGGACCTAGGAAACAAATATAAAGAAAAAAGTGACTGAACTGGAAAAACAGCTAGAAATAATGGAAAAAAATCTAAGAAAACTTCAAAAGCAAGGAACATAGTAGCCCATTTTAACTGTTTTTCAATGTTGCCTTTCTTCGTATACTCTCTATCTCACAGTTTCCTCTCACAGTCTTTCCTCAGATCATAGTTTATTTACTCAAGTTTTGTTTATTTTTCTTTAGTCTCATTATCAATTAGTTCAATTACGCAGCAGGAGCTAAGTTTTTATCAGTGTTATTAACCTTCTTTCTATTGCTGCTCGTTGTTCCAATATTCGCATTATTCGATTAATTATTAACCAATTAAAGATTTGTACATAAATATGCTTTGTGAATATAAGAATATATCTGGTTGATGCAATATATTGATTTTGTTTGAAAAATACTCACTAACATACAATTTTCGTCACTACCTCGTACACATAATAGAAAGAAATGGGACACTGGAAGAAGTCTGCGAAAAGAACCATATCAAACATGTTTCATTAAAATTTAATTTTTTCGTGACACAAAAATTATACAAAAATTCATCGGGCTTTAAATGAGATTTACTGTAAACAAAACTTAGATCATAGTTTATTGTCTCTTTGGTGCCGTTTATCTGAAGGCCGTGACAGCAGAACCCATGGCCACGCACTCCCGAGAACATCAACCGTAACCGAAGCGTCATGCTGATGTCAGATTTGAAGTACAACATTCAAGAAACAAAATTTATTGGCATCCTAAAATTTTTGATAGATTAGGACACATAAAGAATAGCAGCCAGTAAAGTGTGAAGAAGCTACGCTTATACAATTATTATTGAGTAAAAACATTAAAACAGACAACACCATAATCATATTTCGACAAATTCAAAATCAAGCAACAAATGAGTGCATTAAACAGTTCTTTTGCTTCAATCATATTTGAAAAATTGGTTTTTCTCACCTTTTCATCCCCCATACATGAGTCATAGCCTGCAGATACAATAATCAAGTCTGGATTAAACTAAAAAATTAAGAATAAATTATATGTATTTACCTCTGGACATCCTATAGAAGCATCATAACCTGCTGATACTAATACTAGGTCAGGATTGTACTAAAATAAGATAAATATTGTAAATTATTATTATAATTACATAAATAAACAAACCTTTCACGGTATATATAATTAAATACTAAAACGTTAATAAAAATGGCTATATAATTACTTGGTATGCTACTGGAAGAAGCACATTTAATATGATGGCAAGGTAATCAGAATCATTTAGGCCCGTTGCATTCAATGGAATATTAATATTATGTCCAGTTCCAACCCCTTCACCAATGAAGTCAAAGTCACTTTCTCTTAAGTTTGGCCAGAATGTTCCTTGTTCATAACGGTGAATTGAGAAATACAGTACACTACAACAGGTTACAATAATTTATATACAATATGTAAGTAAATCTTTCACCTGGGATAGGTAATATATATTGAGGTAAGTGGAGCAACTGCTATTTCTCGAGTCCAGTGCTGTCGTAAAGGCAGCAGAGGTTTTAACTTTTAATATCAATTAAGAATATTAGGTGTGTATCGAAGGGGTTAATTCTGCTATGTAAATCTACGTAACTGCAGTTAAAAACCTTTGAAAAATTTTATTGTGGGCTATGCCCAACAAAAAACGAAAAAGTATTATTCTAAAAGTAGTTAAACACAAATAAATATTTCATTTAAAAAATTGTAAAAAACAAAGAATACATTCTATTGTAAAAATATCAAGTAAACTAAATAAAAGGTTCAAATATACCATCTTCTTTAGCAAGACAGTAACATAGTCTGAAGATCTCGCAGGCCATTTAATTTGGCGTTTTATGCTTATAACGCGATCCTGAAAAATTGTGTTTAAATAATGTCTCATGATAGGCACATTATGAAAGGAACCACCATCTTCTTGGTACCAGACATCTTCTAAAGATACATCTGGGAGATTATGAATAGCTAGAATAATTTTAACTTGTAAAAGAGCAAGATATTTAGCTGAATTCAGAACTCCCTCAATGAAAAATTGACCATTTACATGGTCATCTAAGATACCAGTCCACACATTAAGTTTTTGAGGGCGTTGAGTCCGATGTACAATACTTGTTGTACACAGTGTCCGATGTACACAAAAAGACGATTCATCGGCGAAAAGGATATTTTTTAATAAAATTATCACCTTCTTGAGATGCATTCAGTGCAGCTTCACAAAACTCCATTCTACGAAATTGATCTCCGGGGAAATAACTCCTGAATTTTCGAATACTTGAAACTCTTAAAGCCATATTTTAACTTATTTAACTATTAACTTTATTAACTGTGGCATGCGAGATCTCCAACTCTTCGGCGACACTTCTAGTGGTTGTGGAGTTATCCACATCAATGGTAGCACAAATATTTTCATCTCTCCTTTCGATTTCCTGGTGTCTTTCCGGGGACATTTGTTCTTTCATGACATTTTGTCCAATCTTGTAAATAATAATGTTTTTCAAAACTATTTACAATATTTGCAGTTGTTGTTTGTATACAAGGCATGGGTCTATTTTCGAAAGTATAGCAGATAGATCTACACATTCTGACAAAGAATTCCTTGATAATACCATTTAATTATTTGAACCTTTTCTGGAGAAGTGTAAAGCTTTAAAAACAATAATTGAAAATAAATGTGTACAGCTAACAGATTCTAAAGGTGCTGATTATCAAGCGCATTGTAAGCTATCGCTTAGTGTGCTTAGTATTGTAGACGCGAGAAAGCGCAGTTACCATACTTATCTCAGTGTATATTACCTATGTCCAGCTGAAAGATTTACGTACTGTATGTTAGCGTGCATAAATTTGTATATTATTGATTACTTACTCTTTCCTATCATAAAACATTTGTTGTGTTGCTTGACCATGATGGACATCATAATCAACAATCAAGACTCGCTTGGCATGGCCTGATGAAAGTGCCATTTCCGCTGCTATAGCAACATTGTTTATGAAACAATATCCACAAAATTCATTACTCATGGCATGATGGCCAGGCGGCCGAACCAAGGCCAATCCATTTCTGAGATTGCCAGTCATTACTTCTTGTGTTAATGATAATACTGATTCAGCAGCTGCCATTGCAGAATCATATGTTTGCTACAAATGATAGTTAACAGTAATATGGTATAAGGAATTAAATAGAAAGATTAAAAACATTTTTTTCTGATTGGCTTATCAACATTTATTTCACCAAAACCTTCTAAACAGTAGGGTACAACTATAGTAATGTAAATGTAGAATACTTGAAACTTCAAGCTAGTGGACGATTATTTTTGAAAGATAATCAGATCTGGATCTGATCTTATCTCTGAAAGATAATCAGAGGATGAACAAAACGATAACGGAGAACGTCTGATTGAATTATGCGAACTAAACAACCTAAAAATCACCAACGGATTCTTCAGACATAAAAATATTCATAAATATACATGGACGCAAGAAACACGAAAGCTAAAATCGATAATAGACTACATAATAATCAAACAAGATACCACAATAAAGATCAAAGATGTGCGAGTCAAAAGAGGAGCAGAATGTGGAACGGACCATAGACAGCAAAAATGGACATTAATTGGAAACATAACAAGACCCCCTCCACAGAAGAACCGTTGAACACTATAAGAGAAAAACAATACAATATAGAACTACTCCAAGAACAATCAATAAGAGAACTATACCAACAACGTCTAGACCAAAAATTAATAGAATTTAGATACGGCAACATCGAAGAAATATACGAACATATAAAGGCGAGTATAAAGCAAGCAGCATTCGAAGCCCTTGGGGAAAAAGAACATATGACAAATAAACAGCACTACTATGAAATAAATGAACTAACAAAAAGAATAATTGAAGAAAAAAAGCAACTATACAGAAAATGGCTGACTACAAACAACGATGAAGTTTATAAAGAATATAGAAAAAAAGATAGAGAAGTGAAAAAACAAATAACACAGCAAAAGAATGAAGAATGGGAAAGAATCTGCTCAAATATTGAAACATATATAGGAGGTACAAGAACTTCGGAGTCATGGGAAGTACTGAGAGGAATGAAACAAAACTCAAAAGAAAAAATTAAATTGGGAAATATACAGGACAAAGAATGGAAGGACTACTACAAGGAACTATTAACAGAACAAAGACCACAATTCATTGGAAAAGAAAACAGGCGAAGACGAAGCAGATTCCCACAACAAGAAATAGAAATAACAGATAGGGAAATGAGAACGGCCATAAAAGCAATCAAAAATAAGAAAGCACCGGGACCTGGAGGCATCTCACCTGAGCTTATAAAATACGGATCAAAAAAATTACACGGGATGATACAATGGATATTTCAGAAAGCCATAAATGAAGAACAGCTCCCAAAGGAATGGACGGCGGCATATATGACATCTATATTTAAGAAAGGAGATAGAAAACGATGCGAAAACTACAGAGGAATAAGAGTAATATCATCAATAGGAAGATTATATGGGAAGATACTGCGAGAAAAGATAGAGCAAGCGATAAAAGGCAAAATCGGGGAGGATCAGGCAGGCTTCACGGCAGGAAGATCATGCATAGACCACATATACACACTGGAACAACTGTTGGAAAAGAAAAAAGCTAAAAATAGAGATATACACTTGGCGTTTGTGGACCTGAGAAAGGCGTATGACTCTGTACCAAGGTCAGAACTATGGGAGGCAATGTACAAATTAGAAATACAGACGGAACTCATAGAAGCTACAAAAGCTCTGTATAAAGAAAATAAAGTGTCCATTAAAATGGGAACAAGAATCATAGGAGACTTCACCACAACAAAAGGGCTCCTGCAGGGTTGTTCCACATCTCCAACCCTATTCAAAATATACTTAGAGAAAGCCTTGACTACATGGAAAAGAAAATGCGAAGGCATGGGAGTACCGGTACGGAACGAATACCTATATACGTTAAGTTTTGCAGACGATCAAGTAGTGATTGCACAAGACCAAGACGACATCAGCTACATGATGAAGAAACTACAAGAAGAATATACCAAGGCTGGCCTAGATATTAACCTCGCGAAAACAGAGTACCTATCTACAAGTGAAGAAGACATAGAAGATCTACAGATTGATGACAACGTAACAATCAAAGGAAAGGATAAATTCAATACCTGGGGTTTATAATCACGAAAAAGGCAACAACAGAGGAAGAAATTACACAAAGATTAGGACAAACAAGAACAGCAATCCGACAACTTAACTCAGTATGGTGGGATAGAAACCTAAATATGAAGACAAAAACGCAGATTTATAAAACATTAGTGCGAAGTATAATGACATATGGGGCTGAAAATTGGAGCATAAACAAGAAAAATAGCAGTAAGATAGTAGCAACAGAGATGGAATGCCTGCGAAGATGCTGCAGAGTAACAAGAATGGACAGGAGAAGTAATGACGAAATAAAGCAAAGAACATCAATAGAAACAGACATACTAACATATATAGAACAAAAAAGACTAAAGTGGTATGGACATGTAAGAAGAACTAGCGACAGCAGATGGATAAAGAGAATAACCGAATGGAGCCCCATAGGAAGGAGGAAAAGAGGACGACCCCGAAAATCCAGGAGGAACGAAGTAGACGACGCCATGAGTAAGAGAGGACTAAACGATGGAGAATGGAACAACAGAGAGAGATGGAAACGGTTGAGCGAGGGAAGGCAGTGAATACTGTAGAATCCCTATATATATATATATATATATATATATATATATATATATATATATATATATATATATATATATATAATCAGATCTTTGTAAATAAATTTTTTTTTAATAAAAATTGTTCACATTTACCTGGGTAAAATACACAGCATCATATTTAGACGAGAATGTACGTAAATCTTCTCCAGAAAGTTCCTTAGTTAATTTGAGCTTTTCTAATAATTCAGGAGTATGTTTCTTCAAAAATACTTCTGTAGAAAAATGTAAACGTGGCACTAGTACACATCGATGTTTTAATTCTAAGGCATTTATCCTAAAAAATGAAAAATGTATGTACAAACATTATTTGACCCATTATATATATATATATATATATATATATATATATATATATATATATATATATATATATATATATATTTGGATTACGAAACATGGGTTTTTTAATACAATAACTCAGATTCCCTGATTTGCAATTAACCAGTGTAAATTTCAATATAACATCGCGATGATTTATAATTAATATGTTTGTTCCACTGGATTGCTGCTCTTTCGCGATTTGTAGCAGCGTATTTGGCTCGCGAACACCGACAGTGTTGTTCCGTCTACCGATATTTTCCTGAAATTCCGTTTGATTCGTAATTCTGTATTTTTGTGCAGATAATGTTTTATTAACAACAATAATTTTGTTTGTGTTCATTAGGTATTATTTGAATTGGTTAAGTTATACTTTAATACATTTATTATTCCAAATATTATTTATAATTTAAAATTCAAAAGAGTTTATATTATGATATATCGAAATCTACCGATTTTTGCCGAAGGTATCTACCGATTTGGCAACAGTCCCAAGAAACATCACTGGCCGAGCAAATCAAATACCTTTGATTTTTATTATAATGCCATAAGCTGAAATTAAAGTAGTGTTTCTAACCATGTATACAATCGAAGAAAAAGTACAAATTTTAAAATGGTATTTTGGGGGCAATTTGTACCGCGACATTATAAATTTATTATTGAATCGTTTGGTTGTGTACAAAACTGTCGAAAATGTACGGATCTGCCACAAGAGAAAATAATCAACGAAGTTCGGCAAAATAGGGAAATTGATGTTTGTAGTTTTAATGAAACTAGTGACCAAGCAAAACTATTGCTGAAAAAGTTGAAATGAATAATAGGACTGTCAGGAATATTTTGAACCGAAACGGTTACCGTTGTTTTAAAGTTTCAACTAAGTACTCGAAGAGTAATTAGCCGAGAACAATTTCAAACGCATAGAATTTTGTAAACTCATGATGAGTAAACAAAATGAAAATGAACATTTTTTAAAAAACATTTTGTTTACTGATGAATCGAAATTTTCGTTACATCGGAAACATAATCCTTCTGTCGTAAGATATTGGTCTCGGCATAATAAATACTTGAGTATTCCCGTACGAACACAATATTCCCAAAAATGTAATGTTTGGACAGGTACTTTTGGGGGACTATATCGGCCCATTTTTTATTGATGGAAATTTAATGAGAAATAAATATTTCGAATTGTTGCAAAATCAAATTATTCCAGCAGTTCATTACTTCCTGTCAACTTTGACTATATTTGGTTTCAACAAGACGGCTGTCCTGCTCACAATACACGAGCTGTCCAAAATTATTTAGAAACCATTTTTGGAAATAAATTAATTTCTTCTCGTGGTACGATCAAGTGGTCTCCCAAATCACCAGACTTATCCCCAAATGATTTTTTTCTGTGGGGATATTTGACAGCAAGTGTTTATCGACATTGTTTTAAAAGAGCCGGAAATTTAGCGGAATTGAGGGACAAAATAATTTATCTTTGTGGAAGCATTAGACCGGAACTGCTCAGGTATGAGAGTATCTCTGTACAACAGATTTGGTTTTTGCTCTGCAGAAAGAGGTTATTATTATGTTATTTTTGGAATTCCTTTTTATTTTTATTTTTAGAAATCTGCTTTTCTTCAAGACATTTTGGCAATAAAATATAACAATTTTTTTTTAGTTAAATAATATTTTTAATTCCATATCTACGTAAAATTGTACGTTTTTACACTGGCGGCTCGCGGTTAGATTTAATTATACGATGATCTTTTCCGTTTGGTAACGTACGCTGCGGTAGTAGGATATCGACTGGAGAGAGAGTCCAGTTGAACAAATAAATTAATTATAAAATATCGCGACGTTACATGGAAATTTACACTGGTTAATTGCCAATCAGGGAATCTGAGTTATTGTATTAAAAAGCCTATGTTCCGTAAAATAAATAAATTAAAAATAAATTGCATATCTGTATATATATATATATATATATATATATATATATATATATATATAAAATCTAGAGCTAAGATTAATACTATTTCAAGAATTAATATTAAACTTCAACAGTCTTCTGGGTTGAACAGCGTCAATTATCATTGCAATGATAATAGACGCGGTTCAACCTGGAAGACTGTTGAGTTTAGTATTAATTCTTGTAATAGTACTAATAATATAATAATAATAATATAATTATTATAATAATAATAATAATAGTATTATAATAATAAAATTATTGAATTGAATGAAGCCTAGTTTCTAATGATAAATTTTTTGCTACTCTTGTAAAAAAGTATAATTTTTTGCTGATTTTTTTTACTCCAATAAAGGAGTGTTATCAAGTTGAAATCCTAAGAATTTAATAGTTGTTATTTCAATCTTTTCATCATTTATGGATAAATTAATGTTATTCATATTGATTTTGCTATACTTATATTTACTTGTTATAATTAAAGCTTTAGTCTTTGATACATTTAATTTCAACTTATTTAATGTTAAACAGCTTCCAGAATTGTATTCATTTTTGCCACTGCATTTTCTATGCAGCCATTACTACAAGCTATTCAACAATGCTAATTCAGCTGTTGATTTATCTTGTGTATCTTTATTTTGGTATGTGTGTAAACACATTTCAACATGTCAGGACATTGATTAATTCCGCTATTAAATGGATTAACTCGGTTATTTTGAGAATCAAGAGAATTAAATTTTTCTCAGAAATTCTCAGAAACTTCTAATCTTGATAATTGCCTTTTGTTCTGTTTACTGTCAAATATGTAGGATCAATTGCGGGGTAAATTGCATTTGTGACAATATGATTCATGAAAACTTATTTTGTAAACTAGACCTAATGTATTATTAGGCCACTATTGTTACAATGTAAAGTGACCAGCAACAAAATATATTTTCTTACACCCTACCAATGATTGAATTCAAAATTTTTGAGTATAGATAGATAGATCTTTATTTAAATAGAAGAACCTAATATACATACGATATAGAGAAAGTACACTATAAATTTTTGATATATTGTTTAAGTAACATTTTAAAATTATTGAGACTAATACATTTTTTTACAGATATAGGTAACTGATTAAATTTAAGTAAGCTTTTAAAAAGGGTGAATTCATTGTACTTTTATACATAGTTCTGGGTACATATATGACATCTAAACCTCAGGTAATATAAGAATGAATACTTTTGTTGAAAGAAATGAACTCTTGGAAATATTCATGATGCATGAGTGACATGTGATTGCGACCAGTTAACCCATGTGATTTTGGATTACTACTTTCACTTTTTGATTAAAAATTAGATTCAATTAGAAACAGAATTAGATTTATTTACCAATTATTATCATTTTACAAAGGCTGAAGTATATTGATTGGGTAATATCTGGTTTGTATTTTGGTCTGTTAATTTTATTTTATTGTTCCCTTCATTTCTTGTATTTCGATTTTTGTTTTGCTTTTATTTCAAATAGTTTTAGTTAAAAATAATTACCTAGGTATAAATGCTATTAGTATGTTTTGTTCTTAATGTTTTTACCTTGTGTTTCTATGATGTGCTATTTATATTTACATGTAAAAAAATTGTTTTAATTTTTTTTTCGAATAATGGGTAATGATCAAATGCCCTTTATGATCAAATAATAAACATTAACTAGGTTAAAACAGCAAATGAAAGGAATTTAATGTGTATGGAGCAAAAGAAGAGAAGTACAATTAAGGAATTAGTAATGAAAGCTTAAATAAAAAAAAATAAATTGATATTGATTAAAATTTAGAGAACCATTTGGAATAAACTTTCTAATTAATAATGAAAATTACCTTCTTTCAGCACAAGCAACTCTTTCAACATTTTCAGGATATAAAGAATCCCATATACAATAGTGGCTTAGACTTTCCTCCTGAATATACCCAGTTTTACTTGGAGCAATTGTTATACAATTGTTTACAAGTTCGAAAGGATCTTTGAGTGTTGAAACTGGTTGCTCAAGTTTAACTTTCCTCTTGCGTTTTTCGGCCAAGAATTGTGACAACTAAAAATGATTTATTAATAACAACACTAAAATGATTATTTTAGGTAAAAATAAAGGTACCTTTTGTATTCCTCCAGGTGATTTCGATATCATGGAAGCTCCTGGATCATTGTCACTGAAAAAGGTTTAAGTATGTTAATCAAAAATAAAGGCAAAGAAGTATTCTGCAGTGTACTTAAGAACCTAAATAAAAAATTTAAAATAAATGTATTTGTGTAACTGAGCTAGACCTATGAAGTTAACCTATGAAGTATTAGTAATTTCAAAATTAATCCAAAATAGTTATGAAAAAAATTAATTCTAATGTATCAACTAACCACAAAGTGAAGGCTTAAAAATTGCTTACATCCAACATATTTAATAAAATATGTTTATTTTTTTATTAAATAGGAGATCAAAACATTATATAACTATATATTTGAATTACTTTAATCATTACTTCAAAGAAGACTTAAAGAACTAAGCCAAAAGTCTTAAACAAAGGTGAAATAGGTTTAGCTACTGAAGAAGACTTCTTTATGTTTATATACATTTATTTCTTTATGATGATTTATGTGTGCTCATTTCCTTGTATATTTTATTTTAGACTAGACGCTCATGGGACATTTTTAATGGGTCATTTGACCCAGCATGAATAACATATAAATCAATACTACAATATGTAATAACAACTTTAGAAACTATGCCGCTAATTCTTATCAGTACACAAAGCATGGGGGTTCAAATTAAAGGTTGCACCTTAGATTTCTTACCCCTGTCCCAGTCAAAATGTACAGTGTCCCAAAAAAATTAATCTAGATACTGATTCGAAACTTTGTGTATGAATGCTGTACTGTGTCAAATTACCAAAAATGGGGAAAAAGTTTTCCTAAAATAAAAAAATTTTCCCTGCTCCTGGTACCAATATTTTTGTATGGCATTAGGTCGCAGGTAATTATTTTTGTATTACCTACCTAAGTTACCCCCTTAACTGGTAAGTTTATCCTACCTGTGACTTACATGTACTGATAAGAATTGGATTGACAGCATAGTTTCTAAAATTGTTATTACATATTGTAGTATGTATTGTATTATATGGTGGGTAAAATAACCAATTAAAAATCTTCCCCTGGGTTGTAGACTGTTTGTTTATTATCATCAGACACATAATAGTATCAATAGTATCTTCAAGGAATATAATATGGGTCTATATTCCTTGGTATCTTTCTTATTTTCATATCAATATCCAACTTTATTTCTTTCATTTTATTTAGTAATTTGAATACCACCTACACAGAATAGCTTCTAGATATAGAAAATAAGTTAATATATTCTAAAATATAGCAGAATTCATTGAAATAAATTTCATCTCCACAGACATCCTTCCGTCTTACTACGCTAGTGTCATACAAAATTTTTAGAACATAAACAATTTTCTTACCTTTTACCTTTGTCTCCCATTATAAATATTTTAAAATCACATTCAGTTATCACACTTGTTAACACAAACTACGGTTATGGTATGAAATGAATACTGTAAATATGTAATTTTACAAAACATAAAACAAAACAACTGTCAATACAAAACTCACATGACTTTGATACTTGTTTGATTATTTGTATGGGATTTCTTCTACTTAATTTATATATTCTGACACTTAGATATCCAACCACCTAAACCTTCTAATTTTGTATAAAAACATTCTTATTTAACGTGCTTTCTTGTTTTATATTTTTTTGTTTAATTTTAATCTACAATATTGTGTTCATTATTTGTTCTCTGTGTTAGCCATTGACTTTAAAGAAAATTTTAAGGAAACCCCTGGTAACCATAGTATAATACATAAATGGTAACACGCCATTGTGTGTCGATTTTTTAAACTAAAAGAGCCAACATTTTGACAGTTCCGAAACGTGGCGATTTCGTGGCGTGCCACAATCACAAATGAGAAATTTCGATCTTTCACTTTAATTCTGGTTAGGTTGGAATGATCTAACAGAAGGAGAATTACAGTTAGTGGAAATAAGTGATATTTAGTAGTTGTGATAAATTAAGCCGACAAGTAGGTAACATTTATTACTTAAATAATAACTTTTTAAACAAAATTTAATTTAAATTTAGGGAATAAATTATTATTTTATTTTTTGTCTTTAGAATGAAATCTGGATTGTTATTCTTAGTTATTGCACTATTTTCCTTTGCCCATTGCGAATCAGAAGATGATACAGGTCCAAGACTACTGGTATCAAAGCAAATTTTGAATAGATATTTAGTGGAAACTAAGGATATCGAAGTTAAATACACCATATTCAATGTAGGAACTTCAGCAGCTGTTAATGTTCAACTTGTAGATAATGGATTCCATCATGAAGCATTTGAAGTTGTTGGAGGTCACTTGCAGTCCAAATTTGAAAGAATTCCACCACAATCCAATGTTACCCATGTTGTTGTTGTCAGGCCTTTGAGGTATGGATATTTCAATTTCACAAGTGCAGAAGTATCCTATAAGGCAGTAGATGATGCATCTGTAAAAGTAAGTATTCTCTTAAAATTTTGGTTAATTCACTCATTTACCTTTAACTGTCTTTAGAAAAAGCTTGTGGTCTAAATTTATAATGCATACTTAGAGAACTATGAGTGATTTTATGATACTTAATTTGCCTGATTTTCTATGTCCTTGTACATGTTTTACGCCTTATTTTTTTGAAAATTGCCAAAGAAAGTACACTCAAAATTTATTTACTGTCAGATTATTGGCATTAAGTAAATATTTCTGCCAGTTAATGCAATTTTTGTTGCATTGCATTACAATAGATTTATTCAAGAAATTAAGACCAAATTAAACCTACAAAAGAGGTGAAATGCAGGAGATACAAAAAATAAAGCCGTCACAGAGGCATAAGCTCATGATAGATGAAATCAAATATCCTATCAAAAGCTCTAAGATAATAAGGCAGACTTAAAAGTATTAGTAGACTTGTTTAACACATTATGTATATGATACAAGAATAATACTGAAAGAGGTTCTTTTTATAACTATTCTTAAACAACAAGCAGTGAAAGAGTCCTCTCACTATTGAACACTACGAAAACACAAGTAACCATTTTAGTTGGTTATTATATTTTGTAACAGTATTGGATATCTGTTAAATTTTTGCAGCTATAGTTATGATATGACTTTTAACAATACATACTGGAAGTGATGCCATAGCATGATTATATACAAAGCAATACAAAAACAAGGATTATAACCTCAACAAAGAAATGAAATGTATGACAAATACAGTACATAATATATATATTTCATAAAAATAATTTAAAAATATTTTGTTTAGCTTTTAAATCTTCAAACATGTATGTTTTTGGTCATGTTTATATTTTTTTGCATCTACATTTTCTGTTAACAAAATTGCCAAGCTATTTAATCTTTCATTTGCCATCATTGATTTTAAATATGTTTCAATTTACTGAAACTATGTTCGCAAGCTGTAATGGTTACTAATGAAGACTTAATTTGATCTACTAATATGTTGAATACATTTATTTTGAAATGTTATTTCGCATTAACAATATCATCATTAGTAGCTTCATAATCATGCTGTTTGTATAATAGATCCCTTTTTGTATAAAGATCGGTTCAGTACTTAGCATTTGTCTCCATCAATGTTGTGTGATAAAAGCCATAAATACTTTCATTAGACATCATTATTTTTATTAGTAAATTTTTGTTTTTGTTTATTATTCTTATTTTTTAAGTTATTATTCTGAGAATTCTGACTATGTAATTAAACTATAATATCTTATAAAGAATACTACAAATATTTAATCAATGTCACATGAAAAGTGATCATTTATAAAATCTAAAAAAATAATTAATGTAAAAAAATATTTTATTTTTATATCAGCACCCCTCATAATTTGGCACCTGTGATAGTCATGAGCTTGTCTGCCCCTTTATCTGGCACTGCCTGATGAGTTAAACTTTAAAGGTACTACCTCAAGTGATACATATGAGAATTTATGAAAAGTTAGAAGATATGTACTTGAGGCAGACTATTTACTATAAATGTACTCATACAACTGTTTTGATGTAGATATTGTCCTTCACATGTGTTTTGTTCACTAATAAAATATTTCGATAGAGTAGGACATGAAAACCTAATATTGATACCTATTGTCGCCAAGTACTCGGTCAGAGTGACCAATGAGCATCCTTGGCGCGCATCGCCCCGCCTTCCTTACCAATTTCAATTTTTTCATTGGTCTTTTGGCTTGGAATCTTGTAAAATATTATGTATAAATATTAGTTGAATTCCAAGCCAAAGACAGTTCACCATTTACCTCGGTCTCTCCTAGAGCCCTAAACTCTAGGGAGACGATCACTGGGGCTCTGCCCCTGACTTCGTCACCTTAAGACTCTGAGGTTGTCTTTGTATTTTCAACTAAAACTGTGTTTTATTTCTACAACATACAAATAGTTTTTCATGTAAGAAATTTATGCCAAGTCTTTGTCAAGACTTGGTAATAAATAAACCTATGTCCAGCTCTACCATTGGATAAGTGCCTAGGATATATCATACACTACACACGAATATCCTAGTGCAGAGCTTACAGCGGAATAGACAATTTTAGAGGTACAAATGCCATTGAGACGACAGAATAAGAACATTATCAATCAAATTATAATAATATTGTAAACTGTTTATTGAATTAAAGTGTCACAGAGTAAATTGATGGACATTTTATCACTGCTTCTGTTCAACTTATATTCTGTAGAAATATTTAAAAGTACATTAAATAATTAATTAGTAACTTGTAGTATGCAGATGACACTGTAATCAATTAATGCTCCAGTGGGTGCATGCAGACTCTGACTCCGCACTTTTGTATCTTCGTGTATAACTCGCCTTAATTTGTTCCTCCCACCCTGCAATGTTTTGTCTAGCTCCTGCATTCATTGATTGTTAACACGGAGGCACGGCTGGAAGTGATAACATATACTTGTTTTTGATTGATGCAGAGTGTCAGTCCACGCTCCTTACTGCAAGAACTACAAGAAGGTGGCAACAATTGTTTTTTATCTTTGTCTGAATGTTGCTGGAATTAACAGTCAAGTTGTTTATTATCCAAATAATACTGAAGAGAAGACCATCGTAAGACTAACATTTTTATGAGATCTAGGTTTTGCGTTACTTCAAGATCATTTGCTCACAAGGGCATCAATCATCTCATTACCAACAACTTTGAAACTAAGAATTATGGAAATTTGTGGTTTTCAAGAAGAAGAACAACAACCAAATATATCTTTTCCCCAAAAAGGCAGATGTAAATATTGTGACTAAGAAAAATAGACCTACGAAATATTTTTGTAAAAGATGTCACAAATTTATGTGTTTAGAACATGAAAATTTTATATGCAATGGCTGCTATGGAAAATAAGTGGCTTTCAGTCATTTTTTTGTAAAAATTACTGTTTTTTAGAAATTTTTTGTTAAAATTTACATGTTAAAAGTTTGTTCATTTTTCTATATGAAATACTTCTTTCCTCTTTCGTTTCTGTTGTTGACTCATTTTCTATAATTTTAATTAAAAGAAACGCAATATTTTTCATGGAATTATTTTTAGTTCAAATAAAATAAGGTCATAAATAAGTGTGAACTCAGAGTCTGTGTGCAACCTTGCATGTTATAAAACTGGTGCCCTCACTGAAGGTTTAAATGAGCTTAGAAGATATACAAGATCTAATGAAACGCTATTGTAAACCATTGGCTGCATGCAGGAGTGGCGCAACTCAAAATGGAAAAAGTTTATACAAGTGATTAAAGTTTGGTTGTCAAGAATTTTGATGAAAAATCATTTTTGATAACAATCCTAACACTAGAAATAAAATGAATTTAATAAAATTCGTAATATTCAAACTTTAATCACTTATTATCTTATGCTTATCAGATTTTGAGGTCACTCTTGCATGCAGGTGTCGAAAGGGTGTCCAGCTTGATACACCACTGAGCTATGCTACCCCTGTATCCAAGCTTGCTTTACCTTAGTATTTTTTGAGCAAATGATTTCAAATGATGGTCAATAATTATGACAGAACAGTTTTTTTTTAGTTTATTTATTTTATTTTATTTATTTCAGATCAAACGTTCTTTGAGCAGTGAACCAGGTGAAGGAGGAATCATTGCCTTCAGGGAATACAACAAGAAATTTTCATCTCATTATTGGGACTGGTTGGCATTTGCCTTCATGACAACACCATCATTGGTTATCCCCCTAGTTCTTTGGTACAGTAGTAAGAGTAAATATGAAAAATTGGGAAAGCCAAGCAAGAAGATACATTAAACATTGAAAAGTAGTGTTTTCATCAAACATTCATGATTTCTATCATCCTAGTTCATTGTAAAAACCTTTTTTTATAATTTTTCTGTTGTTACATTGTTTCATGTTTTATATGAATACATGCTGCGTAAAATGAGACTTAGAATAAATTATTTTGTATTTATGTACAAGACAGTGAAATAAACATGTTTTCATAAATTCAAACATTATAATTTTGATACTGCAGGATGAAAACTTGAAGGTTGGGGGGAAAATGCATGGATACATTGAAATATAAATTTTAAAGAAGTAAGTTTTAAGATTATAATTATTATCAGATTTGGTAGAATGCATTTTGTCTAACAGAAACATGCAAGGATATATCTTACACAGCCAGGAGAGTTGTTTTCTTTCGAGCCAATGTTTTCCTTCTATTTTGCACTGAATGATCAACCAGAGTAAATGATATTTAGGTCCCCTTATATGACTAAAAAAACCCATCAACTTGATCATACAGGAGCTATGATTATGTCATAGGAGTGGATGGCAATGGTAAACCTGGTCTAGCAATGGTACCCAGTAAGATTATTAACTTACGCAGACACAAAAGAAAATAAAAATTAGAGAAAAGCTGAGAATTCGGAAAATGAAATAAACTAGAAACAGATGTTTCTACAAACTATGTAATATGAAATCTCTGAATGGAGACAAGAGGTCAGAATTACACGCATTCATTGAAAAAGAAATCAATTAAAAATGTACAGATGATATCTTAAAAATATGGGAAGATTACACAGATAAATTTTATGAAAACAGACAATATTTAACAAGAGGTATAGTTGGTGGAATTATATCCCAAGGCATGGCAACTTAGCCAAAGCCAATTGGCTCGACATTCCTTTGTGGTTTTTGGCCTGCTCGCATAGAAGTCACCCCTTCCGTAATTTCCTAGCAACTTCCCTCCGCCTTCTGACAGTTAGAATCTTAAGGTCTGCTTCTACATCATCAATCCATCTTCTATGCGGTCCTCCTTTATTTTTTCTGCCCTTTAAGTTTGAGAGGATCAATTCCTTTGTATACTCATTATCTTAATCCTAGCAATGTGTCCAGCTCATGTTAGCCTGTGAACTTTGGTAAATTTCACAATATCTGGATCTGTGTATACTTAGCTGGTATAATTCAGTTATATCTTCATTCAAAGTTTTTGTTGGGCGCTAAATATTGTCTTTATTATTACTCTTGATTTAAGAATTGTTTTAGTGACACCTTTGATGTAAGGAAGAATAGCTTTCGTATGATGAGAGTCTGAGTCTTTCGGTTGTGATTGAGTAGGAGATTGATCTCTATGGATGTTCCTATTGATGTGATTTTCGCAGTAACCGTTTTGGACGAGGGCTTGTTTTAAACTAGAGAGATCAGTGGGTCTACTGGCATCATCGCAAAGGCGTATTGATCTGGAGACATGGGTATTAATGACTGAATTAATTTGTGAAGGTAGATGATGAGAGAGTTGGCATGCAAATAACGATTGCTGTGGCTGGGTTTTTGATAAACAGAGTCATGAAAACCGTGGAATTGGTTTTTCTTTATGATAACGTCGAGAAACGGTTGGGATGAATCAGTTTCCACCTCCATGGTGAACTGGATACTATGATGTATACTATTCAGATGGGTTTAAAAAGACACCAAAGCATCCTTGCCCTGGGGCCAAATGACGAATGTATCGTCCAGATATCGTAGCCAACATGTCGGTTTGCGCATTGATGTGGATAGTGCTCGGCTCTCGAAATCTCGACAACAAACGTCTGTCTCAAAAAACTCGTATAAGGCTGTGTGGAACACTGATAGTCCCCGTTCTCACATATGGATCAGAGGCGTGGACGCTAACTAAAACAGATGAATCCGCTCTATCGATTTTTTAAAGAAAGGTGCTACGCAAGATATTCGGAGCGGTCCGTCAGAACGGAATATGGAGGCGTAGATAATATTGGTGGTAAAGATATTACCACTCTAATTAAGCGAAACCACCTGCAGTGGGCGGGACATGTAGCCCGGGCCCCTGAATCGAACATGTTAAAAAAGATTCTATCAGCGCAACCCGTGGGAATGAGAAAACGGGGTAGACCAAAGCTGAGGTGGATGGACGGGGTAACACAAGATGCCGAGAAGATCCGAGTCGGCAACTGGAAAATGCAAGCAAAGGACAGAACAGAATGGCGTAGAAAGCTTGAGAAGGTCGAGGCCTTCTAAGGGCTGTAGCACCAAGATGATGATGATATACAATGTTTAATGAGAGATACTGGTCTTGCTGAATACTGTATTTAGTTTTCAGAATGTTTAAGAGTTTTCTTTATAGGAATGTTTGTATAGAGTGGAACGATATCGAAACTTACTACAAACTAGAAGAATTTTTGATAAGGGATGAAGCATTTTCGGCGAGAGGTTGTAGAGTTTTGGCAAATGGATATGTAGGGCAGTTGTATGCACTGACAATGGGACGTAGATGAATATCGAGTTATAGTAAACGAGGAAAAACCATATATATATATATATATATATATATATATATATATATATATATATATATATATATCCAGAGACAATGTTCAACAAAGAATCCAAATTAGCAACTCTAACAAGAATTCACTTATTTTGGGTGGCTAGTAAAACAACAAACGCGAAAAACGATGAAATAAAAACACGCATTGGTCTTCTCTCTATGGTCTTCAGAATCATCTGATACATAAAAACATAAAATGTGCAATAAAGCAAATAAGCATGAGAAATTTCAAAGATTCCTTTGGAATGGGAAATTATAAAGAACTTATATAATAGAGCAGTTGCCGAAGTTCACCTGGAAATGGAAAAGTATCGGAAAGTTTTGAAAGGCAAAAAGATATAAAAAAAAGATACTGTAATCCGCTATTATTTACATTAATACTGGACATAATATTGAAAAACACAAAACGACAAACATAAACTCTTCAAAAATCCATAGGATATAACAGAATGGAACCAAATGCAAGACAGCTAAGGAAAACTGAAGAAACATACAGAGATTTAGACGAAATAGTTATAAAATATGAAGATGGAAATAAATGAAGAGAAAAGCATGCTATTAATAACAAATAATACAAACAAAACATTAAAAATCAAACAAACAAATTGAAGAAAAGTAGAAATATAAGATTATATATAGATAAGAAGAAGAAGAGTTTTACAATAGGCGTAGATTATTTAATTTAAAATAGCTAAGCGTACGAGTTGTTCAAACACAAGGTATAACACATTCTATACTAAAATGACACAAGGAAGAATACACACGATATACTGGTTGCCGACTTCTGTAAAAGTCGAGAATAAAACATTTCTGTTTCAAGAATTATTAATTATATATTTTTATTACCTTTAATATTTTTTGAGTTAAGTAGTAAAATATAAAAAACAAAATTAATTTGTTATTTTGTATATTTGCACACCAAAGAATCCTGGCGCCATCTAACCTCCGTGTAAATATTTTTCGAACGTCTACCCATTCACTTGAATCGACTTAAATAATAAAAAAATGCATCCACAAAAAACTATAACAATACAAGTAACCTCTGTAAAAACAATTGATCATCACAGCATTCGGAAATTCCCTTCGGGTACCGGGTCTAACTGATACGGTAATGTAGTTACAGGTTTCTTTTCGCGATTTGAACCGACATTTTGGTAATTTCATTTAAAATTTAAAAATTAACTGTTTTTTTTTAAAACAAAATTGTAGTACACACAGTAAAACGACAATAATGTGCGATTGTGTCTTAATTATGCTAAATAAGACAATAAACGTGAAAATTTCGTCCTTATACGGGTCGACAAGTTCGATAAATGCAGTGAAATGCCATTATTAATATAGTAAATTTCTATATTAATATCTACTTCTAATTTTCTAAAAGGTAATATTAATACTATTTATTGTTATATATTGTATATTGTTACTTACTGAGCAACAGTAATTCATTATTTAATTTATTTTAATATTTAACATTATTATAGAGCAGAGCTGAAAGTATCTTTAGTAAAAAGATAAAAAAAGTATCTAAGATACTAAAAGTATCTTAGATACTTTTATTTAAGATACTTTTTGGTTCATTTAAAAGTTACTTTTACTTTAGATACTTCTTAAAAGTATCTAGTATCTTTTATCTTTAAAAGTATCTTTAGATACTAAAAGTATCTTAGATACAAAAAAGTATCTTAGATACTTACTCAGGACCTGAGAAATAGATACTTTTCATTTTTCACCTATCCTATTGTGTTTAAAAATTTAATTATGTTGAATGTTCTGTCTTTAATGCATAATGCATCTTGTGCTGTTTTTAACACACGAATTTATGTTTATTTTATATTGTTTTAAAAATTTAATGTTGGATTTTTGTTTTCAATACATAGTTATTAGTTTGTAATAACTTAACGTCTTTTATTTCTTATCCACCCCAAAGCCCAAAGTATACCATTTCAAAGTACCTGCTGGCTTAAACTAAAATTGTATGATAATTTAAAGGGTTAAAATGATGTTTTTAAAACAAAAGTATCGACAATCTACTGTAGAGTAGTAGATTACCGAGTACCTTTATATTATACCCTAAAAGTATCTTAGTTACTACAAAAGTATCTAAGTATCTTAGATACTAGAAAAGCATCTAAGTATCTTTGATACATAAAAGTATCTTACATACTTAAAAGTATCTTAGATACTTAAAAGTATCTTAGATACTCAAAAGTATCTTAGATACTTGAAAGTATCTAAGATATTTTTACTCTAAATACTTTTCCGGTATTTTGTATCTTTAGATACTTTCACAAAAAAGTATCTTAGATACTTAGTATCTTAAGATACTTTTTGCCTCAAGTATCTTAAAAGTATCTAGATACTTTTAAAAAGTATCTTTTACAGCTCTGTTATAGAGTACCTAATTAAGTATATAAGCCAGATGATTATTTTATTAATACTTTTCTTGTGTAATAACTACTTTTGGTGCGTTTTTTGTGTATATTAAGTTTTATTATTACTATTATTCTTCTTCATTACAGTCCTTTTACATGTGTGTCCTGTTTCGGTGCTAAAATTAGCTCAATATTTTCAAGTGACGTCTTAACTTCCTTTTCTTTTATTTTGCATTTAGTATTTCATTATTAATGAGTTGATTTCCATACATTGTTTATTATCATGTCCATGCACCTCATCAGGTCCTGGTGATTTCCCATCTTTAATCCGCTTAATGGCCATAGTTACTTTTTCGTGTTATTTCGTTATTTCTGGGCCGTAGGGATTGTTTATTTCAGTCGGACTTCGTGCTGCATCTTCGAATAATTCTTGCATATATTCTTTCCATCTTCGTAATTTATCTTTAATGGTAGTCAAAATCTGGCCTTCAATGTTTACGACTATGCCTGTATTGCGTTGTTTTCTGGTATTCTGTATCTCTTTAATTTTTTTGGGCATATAATTTTTGTACATTTGTGCTAAAATAGCCTCAGCTGAATTTATTCGTTTTTTCTTCTCTCCTCCCTAATTTTTATATCAAGTCCTTCTTGGTATTTTTCTCACCCATTTTTCTAACAGCTCTGTTGGCAACAGAGGTCCAACTGCTCTGGCAATTTTTCCTATAAGCCTAATCAGCCTCTTCAACAAATACTTTGTGCTTGCCAACTTGCAAGCATTTCATAACCAAATGCTCGTTTTTACGCATTTCTGTTTTGTGTAATACTTGGTTGTTTATACAGCTTCATCACTTTTCTCTTGATTATTCTACTCTCTTTTTCATTATTAGCCTTTATTGTACTATTTGACATGGCATTTACTCTTAAATTCCGATTGTTATACTCCAATTTCTTTATTTGCTTTTGTTTACTATGTATTTATTAATATTTTATAGCGTAGTCCAGGTAAACAAGCCAGGATAACATGAACTAGTAAAATATGATATAGAATTTTTATTGTATAAAAATGTAATGTGGGTTGCCTGACAATAGTAACTCGCGTACATCGCATATATCTATGTGATGTACAAATATATGAAAGTTATGATATCCTTTTATTGTTATCTATGTTCGCTATATTGATATATGGCTAGATGCCATATATATTCATACAGGTTCCTCTATGTTCATATTTTCTGAAGATGCAGCTGGACTTGAAATTTATGTGTATATATATATATATATATATATATATATATATATATATATAATAATTTTTGTTCTCTGCTCTGTTGTTTCTAGTAGTCGTCTGGTTTTAGATGTGTCAGGTCTTATCTCCGCGGTGTATGTTAATGTAGGTCTAATTGCTGCTTTATAGATTCTTGTTTTTGTGTATTGTCTTAGGTGTTTGTTCTTCCAGATTGTGTCATGAAGAGATCCCGCCGCTTTACTTGCTTTTAAGCTTTGTTGTCGTACTTCTTCTTCAACATCTCCGTAACTAGCTATATCTATTCCCAGATATCTAAACCTTGCTTCATGCTTTATTATTTTCCCATCAATTTTGATTTTACATCGTAGTGGGTATTTAGATGTTGTCATACATTTGGTTTTTTCTGCTGATATTATTATATTGTATTTCTTGGCTGTTGTATTGAAGATGTGCGTTAATCTTTGGAGCTCGTCTTCGTCCGAATGCGGCGTCGTCTGCATAACATAATATTTGGATTTCTTTGTTCCCTATTCTGTAGCCATGACCTTTACGTACTGCTTGTATTATTTTGTCCATTATTATATTAAAGAGAAGTGGGCTTAACGAGTCACCCTGTCTGACTCCGCTTTGTACTGGTATACACTGTGTTAGTTTTCCATTTATGTTTGCCTGTATTCGATTATGGAAGTAGATGTTTTCGATGGTTTGTATAATATATTTGTTTGGTATATTTCTTTTATGCAGTAGGTGGAAGACGTCTTCGACTTGCATGCGATCGAAAGCCTTTGTCAGGTCTATAATAAATAGTAATGCTGGTTTATTGTACTCAATGGAATTTTTTGTGATTTTTCTAAGTACAAATACGGCGTCTACGCAGGATCTTCCGGATCTGAGTCCTTGTTGTTGATCTGATAAAGTTGTTAGTTTATTGATTTTGTTAGTTAGGACTTTTGTGGTAAGCTTAAGTGCTGTATTCAGTAGATTTATACCTCTATAATTGTTGGGGTCTTCTTTATCTCCTTTCTTCAACATTGGTATCATTATGCTGTTTCTCCATGCGTCTCGTATCTTGCAGTGCAATATTAGTTTTTGTCATCTCTAGGGTTATATTTTCTCCTCCGTGTTTTAGAAGCTCGTTGGTTATTCCGTCTGGTCCTGGTGACTTTCTATTTTTGAGTGAATTTATGGCTATTTCTACTTACTGAAAACTTATCTCATTAGTCAGGTATCTTTCCCATTCGTTTACTGGTATGTTATTATATTCCTTCAATTCTGCCATTTCTTTCCGTTGGTTTCTTATGAATCTCAATATTTGTTTTTGTGTACCGTAGAAGTCGCTTTCCATCCTTTTTGTAAACTGTTCCCAGTGTTCATTTTTTATTCTTCTTACCAATTGCTTTGTTTCATTTCGTATTCTTCTATAGATGTCTCGAGATTCTGGAGTATTTGATGTTTTGTATTTCGTGTAGGCCTCTCGTTTCTCTTTACATTTCTCTTTTATTTCTTTTCTGAACCATGGTGTATTGTTGTTGTTTCTAACATAGTCATGATTGACTTTATTGGGATACTCACCATGCAGAGGTTTTTTCATCCAGAGATGAGATATAAAGCAGATGTCTCACTTTGGTTTTGAAAATTAGATAGTAAATAAGCAACTTGTTTTACCATTTGCTGACCCTACTCCAAATGTGATCTTGGATGTTTATAAGTAAAGATCACTTCAACAAATAGTTCTTCTGGAAACTCTTACATCTTTTAAAATCATATTCCCCGTTCTTTCTTTGACCAATTTTTAATTTTTCTTGTATGTATGACGGATGCACATCTTCAACTTTTTTAAATTTAACTAGGTAATCCAAAACATCTGTATGTAGTAACAAATATTTTCTTTGTTACAGCACTGTGTCGGTAATATCGGTAAAGGTAGGAGTATGTTTGTGGTGGAGATAATGACATACATAAAAGTTTAAATAATATAAAATAAAATACAAAATTACTGAAATAATAATTTAGGATTAACTATTGAAATATTTATCAAAGGTAGGGACTCCACAGTATAAGAGTTGAGTACGATTTTAATAATTGTGAGATGGGATCATCGACAGTTTCTGGGTCAATAAGGGTGACTAATCTGTAAGTCTTTCGAGACTCTTGGGTAAGTTGTTCGAGGCTGATCCAGGTAATTCCAAAAAGTTGTCTAAAAGAGGAATTTTGGTATGAAGAGGAAAGTGGAAATGAAAATGTAGGATAAACAAAAAGCTCAACGAAGAGGAGGCCAAAAATGTAATCGCTAACATGCAAGAAAATTACATAGTAACAGCAGCACAAGTATTTATTAGGAATCATCAAAATTCTTTCTTTATACAACTTAATGGCTAACTAATAGAAACTGTTCTGTGATGGCGTGTATATAATGTCAGAATGAGTTGGTCGCCGCCGGGATCAGAAGATGTCCGGAGTGATTCACGCGAACTAGCGTTGAAAGGATGCAGAGAAAGCGCCAGTTTACGTGTAATGGATGCTGATATAGAACAGCAGAATAAGAGATATAGTTCTACGTAGATTTTGTTAAAGGTAAGTTTAAACAGTCTTGTCTATTGCTGTTAAATTGGATGTTTTCGTTATCTCATTAAAAATATGTACTTCTACCAATATGTTCAATTTACTTTATTTAATATATAAAGTAGTTACCTACCACTTTTGAGCATTGGTTAGGATTGAGTTTATGCAAATTCTGAAATATGCACATTTCACAATTTTATTCTTTCCACTTTTTATTGTGGCATGTTTAAGTTAAATATTGTATTTATATAACCACAATTGATTCTAATAAAAATTACTGACACATATTCTTCAACGAACAAGGCGACAATTATTTCGATCTTTTTTACACATGTGTCGTTAGGACTAATGAGTTTTGTTGTCGAACCATAATTATCTAACCAGATATTAGCTATGAATTTTCTTAGAATTTTAAAATATTGCAGTACATGTCACTTAAATTGCAAGTGTCTGTGTTATAATTAATTTTTATTTTATTTTTGTTTATGTGGTTAATTTCGAGAAATAATTTTTTTATATTTGTTTTCTATCTCCAAGATTTTGACATCTCACAAATTAAATGTGTGGCCAGTTGTGTTGGAATGGTGTGCTACTGCACAAGAATTTTTCTCTGTTTTGCAATCACTTTTGTGTTGCGTTATTCTTTGTTTTAACCATTGCTATGTTTGCCATATATACTGCCCATCACATTCGATACAAGAAAGTTGGTAAATGAGATGACTCTGATTTATTAGAAGCGGTGTATGGTCTCTAAGCTTCGAGAATAAGCTGTAATTGGATATGCTGTTGTATACGTAGGGTAACTTTCTAAAAAAAGAGAACCTCCATCCTTATCACTTCACTCCTGTTCAAAATTTACTTCCAACAGATCTTCCACGACGGTTACAGTTTTGCCAATGTATGTATTCTGAATAAACATCAGCAAAAGTTTTGTGATTTGGTTGCCTTCTGTTTGCGTATAACATTCCATACCTTCTGGCTGCCGAGCGACCGCAAAAATTTTCTTGTGTAATGTGTTCTTTACTATTCATTAGTAAAATGATTGTGACGAGGCATTTCAATCAAAAAAAGTAATGATTACTTTAAAAAAATGCAACATTACACTACACTGTCACATCAAAAATAATTTACACTGAACAAATGACATTTACCAACAACAATTATCTGACAGTCCAAAGTATACTTTTCATAAATAAAATAATATTTGAAATCCTTTTTTAAGACTCTAAGCAGTTCGACTGCGTTTTTATCGAAAACAGTTGAAATTATCATGTTTAAACAAGAGTACCAATTTTACGCAAAAATGATGTTTACGTCATATTTTCTAATAAAAATTACTAAAAAGTTTCATCAGAAAAAGTTTAGACTCAATTTGATCATTAGGAATGATCCACGTGGCGCCCTCTATGACAAAACGTAAAATTGTAAATAAAATACTATTTCTTGTCTAAGATTATGCCTCTGTGCCAATTTTGATAGCAATTTATAAATATACAGGGAAACTATTAGCAAAAAACGAAAAACAAAAATTAACACCCTGTATCTTTTTTCTCAGCAACATTTTATTAAGGCATATTTGGCCCAATAGCCATATTTTGGTCCAAATAACCTGTCCTTAGTCTATGTCCCAACAGTTATGACTCACCCTGTATAAATATATATATATATATATATATATATATATATATATATATATATATATATATATTATTGTGATATTTAAAGTCTTGGTGCGCCAAGCAATAATTAGCTAATTAATTTTTTTGATTAATTAAAATTATCTAGATGATATGATTATGACTCTATCACAATTTTTAATTCTTTTATCTCAGGGTTAAATTCGTGCTTCAATATCTATGCTATTACATGTGAAAGGTAAGGTCCAGAGAATACCGGAATAATAAAAAACACATATGATCTAACACTATATATTGAAATAAAAATAATGAAATAATTCACACTCAAAAGTTTTCAATAAACAAATCTCATATAATGATTCTCAAAAATTTTGTTCTACGTACGTGAACAATCAAAATTAATGGTACAAACAATATTAATTGAAATCTCAAAATCCCGAACTATTCTAACTCTCCTAATCAAAATATTTATATCCTTTCTAAATTAAGTGTAAAAATTGTTTTATCAATAAAAGAAAAAACTGCAGAAAACAAAAATATCTCTCTCTGATGATGAGTGGTCCAAATCCTTGTTCCTTGTAGACTATATTATCTCCTCTCAACCGCTCCCTATGTAATCAGCAATCTTACAACAGATTGTTGCAAGTATATCGTCCTTAATGATCTCCTTCAAAAGCAACAATCATTCAAATTATGATAGCCTTTCTCCTCTCGATAAACTGAATCTCTCGTTGGCCCGAGTGAAAAATGACTCTTGGAATATCTTCTCTTTACGATAAACTGAATCTCTCGTTGGCCTGAACAGTGACTCTTGGAATATAAGTAGGAAAATATGACTTACAATATTTTGCTGCTCCAGCTTCTGTCAGATACACTAACTCCACAAAAACTCACTAACATTCAACACTACTGCTTGCTACTTCTCAGGAACCGCCAGAGAACAATCACTGTTCGTCTTACAGATTTGGAAAACCAACTGATTATCTTTTCTCTCTCCTAAATCTAGCTATACTTTCATTCCTACATATTTATCCCACCTCTTTCAATCTCCGCCAATCAAAACTCGTCACAATTCCCCCATTTTTTCATTTCGATAACAAACAAATTTTTACCTATAATTATAAGATTTCCTAAAACTTATTTACAAATAATATTTTTCTATAATTCTTAAAAACTAACAAAAACCTCTTTCTAAAATCTCTTCTATTGTCTTTAATCACTGCATTAATGTATTTGGAAAACCCGGTTCAATTGTCTTCACTTAAAATTATGCGGGTCACTCAAGTATAACAAAGAAATAATTTATGTATAGCTTACATTTTGTTTAGTACAGGTAATCCAAGAATTTAATAACTTTCCTTCTTCGAAATGTTTGTTGGTTTTTTTTTATCCTACTTATCTGAATTATTTTAATGTTTTTGAACTTTGAAATATTTTTAAACAAACCAATATTTTTCTCGATTTTACATATCATAACAATATATATATATATATATATATATATATATATATATATATATATATATATATATATATATATATATATATATATATATACATCATAGAAGATGTGAATATCTAGTACAAGTCACACATACTTTTCTGCTCTGTTAATGATGTACAATTTAAGTGATATTTATTAGTGATTAATGTGTTGTTTGGTATCAGAAAACCCGTAAAAGTTCAGACCCTATTAATCTGTAAGTTATTTTTCATATTTATTAGTGAATGTTCCAGAAATTGCATTTATTTGCAATTAGAAGCACATATTCTCCTAATTGAGTTCAACAAAAACTTAAGTACTCTTCATAAAAAGTTATCAGTACTTCTACAAATAATATATTTAGAAGATAGACCAGTACTTGATCTAAAATTTTTTAAATATGTCATGCACAAAATGTTTGTTGGATGTCAAGGGTGGTGAATATTGGGTTTGTGATGGTTGCAATCAGAATATTCATCATCAATGTGCCAATCTGACAGCATCAGAAGTCAGGGTGTTGGAGTTGAAGGGTAGAAGAGTCCTTAAACTTTTTTGCGAATCCTGTGAGGAGGGTATTAAAATGATTCCTATGATGAAGAAGCAAATCAGTTCTCTTGAACAAAAGGTGGAACAACTTATTGATAAAATTAGCTCACTAGAACTGCCTAGAGATAACAAAGCCACAGATCTTGACACCATCATCCAGGAAGTGGAGGAACGTAAATTCCGTGAAAATAATATTATTATTTATAACCTCCATGAAACCAACTCTAGCACAGCACCAGCAAGAATTGAAGAAGATATGAAGAAAGTTAAACAAACTTTAAGCGTGATCAATCCCAATATTCAAGTTAAAAAAGTAATTAGACTTGGTAATATCAAGAATAATATGTCACGTCCACTTAAAGTAGTCCTTGAAAATAAGAATGTAGCACTATCAATTTTAAAAAATAAAAATAAACTTGCTGCATCCAATATTAAGATTAGCTCCGATTCCACCTATCTACAGAGAAAATACCTTAGTGAACTTCGTACTAATTTGGCAGATAGGGTTTCAAAAGGTGAAGAAAATCTTACCATTAGGTACATTCGTGGCGTACCAAAAATAGTAATCCAGAAAAAAAACTGAATTCCAGGGGTACCTCCCACATTGTGTCTAATGAACTAACAGTATATTATCAGAATGTTAGAGGAATTAGAACTAAGCTTGGTGCTCTTGAAGAAAGTGCTGCTACAACTGACTATGATGTGCTTATATTTACTGAGTCGTGGTTGTGTGATGGTATCAGTAGTGACGAATTGGGACTTTTAGATTTTAATATATATCGAAAGGACCGCTCTCCATTAACTAGTGTTAAAGTAATTGGAGGGGGTGTCCTTATTGCAGTTAAAAAATGTTACTCATCGAGGTCTATTCTATTACCACATGCTCACTTGGAGGAACTGTTTGTCGAAGTTTGCACTCTGAATCAATGCTATATACTTGGTACAGTTTATCTTCCGCCTACTTCAGCCTTAATATGCTATGAGAATCATTGTATTAGTGTAGAATCTGTCTGTAACAATTTTCCTGAACACAAGTTCATTCTAACAGGAGACTACAATCTGCCAAACAGCGAATGGTACCATGATGAAAGAGGTGTCTTTAGTAATAAAAGTAACACTGCTACTGATACTTTAGTTGATACTTTTGCATTTCATAACCTATTTCAGCTCAATCAAATCACAAATTGCAACGGAGTTTTACTTGACCTAGTTTTTGCAAATGATAATGAAAATGTAACAGTTGAAATTGCTAACGATTACTTATTGCCTTGTGATCGTTATCATCCTGCGTTATCAATTTCTTTAGCTATAAAAGATAATATGCCCGAGCTTCAATATGATAGTTTTGTCTTCAATTTTAGGAGAGGAGACTATGTTGCTCTTAATATTTATCTTGCTAGTATCTCCTGGGAGAACGTTTTAGGTATTTGCAGAGATATTAACGAAGCCACGGAACTGTTCTACTCCATATTGCAGTTTGGTGTCAATTGTTCAATACCACGTATAAGATTAAAAAATCCCAAATTTCCTCGTTGGATGACTAATGACCTAAAATCATTAATATTTAGGAAAAAAATTGCTCACAAGATATATAAACAAACAAATTCTTGGGACGATTATCTACTTTTCTCTTCCTTGAGAACCAAATGCAAAGAACTAAGCAGGTCATGTCATGAAATTTATATAAGTCAAACTGAATCTAGAATTAGTTCAAACGTAAAGCACTTTTGGAATTTTGTTAACAGCAAACGCAAAAATAATGGTATACCAAACACAATGTTTTTTGGAAACACAATGCTTAATAATGGTGCGGATATCGTTAATAGTTTTGCGCAATGCTTTCAAAATATTTACAGAGCAAATGATGATGATTTAATACAGCCCATCTTAGAGTATGAGAAAACAGTGAGTCTAAATTCTTGTAATGTATCTATTGAAATCATATTTGAAAAATTAGCCAATTTGGACATTTATAAGGGCTCAGGGCCAGATGGAATTCCACCCATACTATTAAAAAAATGTAGATGTACTTTAACCCATCCCTTGTATTTTCTGTTTTCTCATTCACTTGATTCAGGTATTTGTCCAAGTTTGTGGAAATCTAGTTTTATTGTTCCTATTCATTAATCAGGTGACAGGAGTAACATAGCTAACTACAGACCAATAAGCATTCTTTCTTCTATTCCTAAAATACTAGAGAGTATAATATGTGACTCTATTAAAACACCTTTATGCAATGTACTAATTGAGGAGCAACATGGTTTTCTTTCAGGTAGATCAACTTCGACAAATCTTTTACTTTTCACGCAATACATATCTGATGCTCCCCCCGGTTCTAATTTTCTCGCCAGAACAAATTTTTTCACGGGAAATTAGAACCTACTATTTTGAAAGTCAAGAAGTAGCAAGTTTCAATCAATCAAAGTTTAACGAAACAAAAAACAAATACTGGCCAAACTATGATTCTATATTCACTGATGGATCAAAGTCAAAAGAATATACCAGCTGTGCCTTTTACCATGTGGAAGAAAATACTGACAAAAAATTTATTCTACCAAAGGAAGCTTCCATATACACTGCAGAATTAACAGCAATTGTGCAAGCTATGAAATACATACTCGGCTCTAACCACGACAAATTCATAATATGTACGGACAGCAAAAGTGCAGTAGATAAACTTAAAAAAGTAAACATAAATAGATCAGTTAATCATATTGAAGCAAATATCCTGTATTTACATAATGAGATATACATCAAGAATAAAGTCGTCATATATCTATGGGTAAAGGGACACGCAGGTATAATAGGTAATGAAATAGTAGATACCTTAGCAAAAACAGCCCCAACATCAGGAGAAGAACTAAATCTTAAACTACCCCCGTCCGACCTATTCTTAAACCAAAGAAACAAAATAAATGAGATGTGGCAAAACCTACACAACGCTTCAACAACCGGAACAAACTTTTGTAAACACCAGCAAAGAATTCCCAGAAAACCATGGTTTCACAAAATACCAAACAGAAACTTTGTTGCCACAATAAATCGAGTACGTGCTAATCATGCACTAACACCTTATTATAAGCACAAAATGAAAATTACAGACGATCCACTGTGTAGTTGTGGTAAAATGGGTACATTAGTACATGTTTTACTTGAATGTCCAATAAATAATGTAAACATTAATCAACTATACAAAAACTTAATTCACTACAAGATAAACCTTCCAATAGACCTAAATTGTATTATTTTTTCAGGAAATAATGATATCCTTTATGTACTTCATCAACACATCATAAACTGTAAACTAAAACTGTAAAATTACTAACCAATTTTGTATACAATTCTGCGAAAGAAACTAAACGTAAAGCACACAAAGAGGGCTGAAACCTCCGAGGGGATGAACCGGGTTGACGCCCTAGCGCGGAAAAAAAAATAAAAAAAAAATAAAAAAAAAAAAAATAAAAAAAAAATAAAAAAAAAATAAAAAAAAAAATAAAAAAAAAAAATATATATATATATATATATATATATATATATATATATATATATATATAAACGCCTTACACATTTTATATATTACTAACAAAACAAATGAATACATCATGCTCAGGTCTGATACTATGAAACATTTTACACAAATTAATGATTCAATCTAACATAGTCTGGCTAATTGGTTCTCGCCAAAGCCATAAATTCCACGGAAAAAAAAAAAAAAAAAAAAAATATCTGATGCTTTGGAAAGGAGACTACAGGTGGATGCTATTTATACAGATTTCTCCAAAGCATGTGAATCATAAATTGTTGTGTAACAAGCTTAAAACTATTGGATTTACAGGCAATCTGTATAACTGGTTATGTAGTTACCTAACTAGCAGAATACAACTTGTTAAAATTAAACACTTTCAATCTAGTGAGATCTCCGTAACATCTGGTGTTCCACAAGGAAGCCACTTAGGGCCTTTCCTTTTTAATATATTTGTTAATGACATTAAATCTCAAATTAACTCTAAATTTTTGCTATTTGCTGATGATTTAAAAATCTATAGAATTGTCGAAGACGTCTCAGATTGTGAAAAACTCCAAATTGATATTAACAAAATTATGGCATGGTGCAATTGGAACCAAATGAGCATTAATGTTGGAAAATGTCACTTTATTAGTTTCTGTAGAAGAATTAACAACCTCTCTTATAATTACAAATTAGCTGAAGAACCACTGAAGGCTGTCTCAACTGTAAGAGATCTAGGTGTTCAATTAGATTCCAAACTAAATTTTGGCGCTCATTTTGATTATGTGAATAACCAGGCATTTAAAATGTTAGGCTTCATTATTAGAACCTCTAGATGTTTGCATAACATTAATTCCATCAGACTGATTTACATTTCCCTAGTAAGATCTGTTCTTGAGTATTGCTCAGTCGTTTGGTCACCCACTTATGAAGTCCATATAGCCAAGCTTGAAAAAGTCCAAAATAAATTCATTAGGTACTTAAGTTTTAAATTACACAAACCTTTAAGCGACCATTCCTACTCAGAAATTAGAAATACATTAAACCTTCCTAGGTTATCTTCCAGACGGATGTATGCTGATGTTTTGTTTCTTCATAAACTACTGAATTCAAAAATTAATTGCAATGATCTACTGTCTCTAATCGATTTTAATGTTCCCTCTAGAGTTACTAGAACATCTCATAATTTTGCAATTAAATTTCATCGCTCTAATTTTGGTAGGCATTCTCCACTGAGTAGAATCATTCTAAATGGAAATAGAATAGACTTTGATTTGTTGCTGTGCGCTTCGGAAAATGTCTGTAGAATGTGTTTAAAAAAAATTTTGTAATTTTATGTGATTTGTATTTGCTATGTGCTTTATATAGTTTTAATATTCGTTTTTTTTCTATATGGCTGCATCGCCAATTATTTTCATACATATTTGCTATATCTTTGTAATTATTGTATCACTAGATAATACTTGTAATACTTTGTGTATATATTGAATTGGGTGGTATCCCGTTAATAAATAAATAAATAAATATATATATATATATATATATATATATATATATATATATATATATATGTATATATGTATATATATGTATTGATATGATATGGGAGAAATAAAAATGTTTAAAGAAAATAATTTATAAGTTATATACTAGATAATTTTAGATATAACAAGTATTTGGTTATTTTAATAAGTTAAATACTAGAGAATTTAATAAAAATTATTTATGTGAGGGCATTTTTAAGAAATTAGCATATAATAATTGTAAAAAGTTGTAGTTTAATGTTGTAAATATATTTAAGTGAGCCATGTGCATAGGCAACCAACTATACATGTGAGTGATAGACAGATATACATACTCTCCAAGTGACATTTTAAATAATTAGGAATATAAAGTGGGGTTATAATAATAATGTTAGTTTAAAATGTTTAATTTATATATATTTAATGATTTAAATGTTTATTCTGATCTGAAAAGCCTAAATGTCAACAAAATTATCAATAGAACATTAATGAATTCTCCAGAATGCAGAATTTGACCTTTGTTTATGTTGGAACATTCTGGAATAATGATTATGTCGGTGGATCGAACAGATACTTTTTTCGAGAACATCCATATAGAAGAAATAGAACTAAATCGAACATGATATCTTACCAGATGGTTCTGGAACATCCGAAAAGATATAAATACCCGTGATTTGGATTCAAGATGGCCAGTTTATTATGAAAGTTAGTAGAAGATAGACTCATTTAGTTAGTGAAGTCAATTGTTCAGAATTTTCAAGACAGTCAATCAGTTACAAATAGTCCAATTGTTTAATATAGTGAGTTAAATGAAGATTAAAAATTATGCACATTTATAATTATACACAAATAATTATTGAAGATTAAAAAAGTATATTAGAAGAATATTGGAAGAAATTAAAATTATATTATGATTGGAGATTAGTATAAATCAACTTATAATAATTGGATATTGGTATATTGAAAAGAAGAATAAATATAAATGCTGTTTTGCTGGTTTGCTTGGTGGTTTATAAATGCTGGTGAAGAAAAATATATCTTAAATTGGTAGAAGCTGATAATTGGAAAAAGTAATTTCACAAAAGCAAGGATAACCGAAGTACGAAGACATTCAGTGGTGATTAGAATCTATATAGTGGAAAACAGTTCATTTGGGCATTCAGTGAAAGAAAGGTACAAAATTTTGTTAATATAATTTAGTTAGTGTCATAACAATTTCAATTTTGAAGATAGTTTGTTTAAATTTTACATTGTCTATAGAATTTAATTAGTTTTATAAGAATATCAATTAAAAGATAGTGTATTTTAAATTTACATTGGCTAGGTAAGATATATATGTGTGTTTCATAATAGTTATAATAAAGATAATTTAAAAAAAATACTTACAAACTAATTCTTTGAGAACCGCGATAAAAACCCTATATTATTAAAAATACTCATTGCTCATCATTCAAACAAACAACACATCATAACAGTATATATATATATATATATATATATATATATATATATATATATATATATTATAATAATCTACAAACGATTATTTATCTGGCGCTACGCTCAGAAAAATTGAATTAACTGATGATTCTACAGAAATGACTACAGAGCCAATTCAGGAGACACAACGATCCTGTGAAGAAAGAATTAAACATCAATTAATTACTACACCAGGTGGGTTGCTCACTATGGAAGCAACTATAGTAAGAATAAAAACGGGAAACGATATGCTTTAAATTGCATCAGTATAGTTAGACCGCAAAATCCAATATTTAATGAAGAGATAAGTGCCATACTAGACAGAAAAACCCAAAATCATTATAGGAGATCTAAACGCAAGATCGCGTAATTTGTTTGATAGAACAACGAATCAAAACGGAAGATTATTATGTGGCTATCTCAAATAAGTAGGTACATGACACCATAGTTGTAGGATCTACAGAACCTATATACTTTCAAGGAGAAGACTGACTTCCTGCATATCTAGATACCTCAATTCTACAAACTAACACGAATTACAAACAGTAAATGAGGGCGAAGGACAACACAACCCAATGATACTGACCCTGGGAGCTGTAGAAACAAAACATTTGCGCACCTACAAAAAGAAAAGGACAAGTTGGCTAAACTACAAAAAAATTATGACTGATAACATCTAAGCAATACCAACGATAAACACAAAACGCGAACTAGAGGAAAGTGTACTAAAACTAGAAAAAAATATATATAAAATGCTGTAAATTCAAACACTAGAGAAGTAAAATCAACGAAAAAAAGGAAGATTTAGGAAAATCTGCAATGAACTGAAAGAGCTGATCTAAGAGACAAACAGGTAAAGAAGAAGAGCTAACAGAACATGACACCAAGAAGAAAAAAGGATTGCGAATAAACTAAATAGGGAAGTCAAGAAACAAAACAACTACAAAATCATGGAACTTTTTTTTAACAAAATATCCCAAGGTGATATTTTTTATTATAACTGCAATCTGATCTGTAAAGATCAATAAGCAGTTTTTATCTAAGTTAAATTACTAACAAAAAGCCTTAAAACTAAAGACCTACCACTAGCGTTCCTTAGAATCTAATAACTTAATTAAACACATTTTGACTATACTGCACTGTACTTTGCTTTATACTATCACTTCACCATCTTGAAAGGTTTCTTCCTCTTGAGTCTTCTGACCAAATTCACATTGTCAAGGAGCTGGATGGTCTCGGGGTTACTGTGGTTAAGAAGTTGTTTTTCGTGACTTCGGGCAAATCTCTCGGCGGTTTTATTAATAGTGTCTATCTCTAAGTTCCCATGGAGGTCACTGTTTTTGAGATACCAAGGGGCATTAACGATGTTCCTCAGTACTTTATTCTGAAAACTCTGGATTATGTCTATATTGCTTTTGCTAGCACAATCTCACAGCTGGATGCCGTATTGAAATTCTATTGCAGATTGACATAGTGGAATGTTTTCTGAATAACCAATATACTTTCTTGTACCTTATGCCGAGCTCTTCTCATTTCTTCTTTACATGTGGTTTCCAGCGTAGCCTCGCGTTTAGATTGATGCCCAAATATTTGGTATTATTTATGCTAACCGGAGTCTGTCTTTTATTTTTATTTGTAAAGTTGATATGGATGGACTTAGTTTCATTCAACTTAATTCACCACAATTTAGTCCATTCATTAATTTGATTAATGGAAGTTTGTAGATTTCTAGCTGCTTCGTCGTGATCTTTGCCTAGGGTCAAGAGAGCAGTATCGTCTGCAAAGGTAGCTAGACTGTCAAGAGTTGATTCGGGAATATCACTGGTATAAAGCAGATATAGGACTGAGATCAACACACTGCCTAGTGGTACTCCTGCATTAATATCATTTAATTCGGAGTAAGTTTCTCCATGTTTGACTCTAAAAATTCGATTTGATATGTATGATTCCAACAACTGTGTATATTATATATATATATATATATATATATATATATATATATATATATATATATATATATATATATATATATATATATATATATATATATAATTTAGCTCTCCAGGCCTAGAAGGCCCATGGCTTGGGTTACTATTCTTTTCCATTCTTTTCTGTTTGTTGCTTTATTTTTCCAGTTTGGTATTTTAAGTTTTTCTATGTCTTTTTCAACATCCTTCTTCCACCTGGTTTTCGGTCTGCCTTTCTTCCTTTTCCCTCCTATTCCTCCCATTAGCATTCTTTTTGGTAGTCTAGTGTTTTCCATCCTTTGGATGTGTCCCAACCATCTCAGTCTTTGTGCCTTTATGATCCCTACGATATTCGGTTCTCCATACATCTCCTCTAATTCCATATTTGGTCTTTTTATCCATATACCATTCTATAATTTACCTCCAAATATTTTCCTGAGGACTTTTCTTTCCCAGACTTGCAGCAAGACTTGCTCGGATTTGTTCATTGTCCATGTTTCACTGGCATATAATACAATCGGTCTTATTACTGTCTTATATATTCTTATCTTAGCCCTTCTAGATATGTTTTTGCTTTTTAATAAATTGTTTAGTGCAAAAATACAACGGTTACCGGCCATAATTCTCGCTTGGATTTCTTACTTCATATTTGGTCTTCTCGTGAATGTCACTCCTAAGTACTGGAATATTTCTACTTCTTCGAATTTATATGTTTTTTCATCTGTTATTACTGTCAGATATTGTTCTTGTAGGTAATCTCTTTCTGTCCATTCCATATATTTGGTCTTTTCTTCATTTATGTACATCCCTTTCTTTCTCGCTTTCATTTCTAATCTTTTTATTATTTCTTTTAATTCTTGCTTACTCTGGCTATCAGTACAATGTCGTCAGCGAATGCTAAGCATTGGTGTTTTCTTTGATATATAAGTCCTGACCTGTTGATTCCAGCTTCTCTGATGGTAACTTCGAGGACCATACTGAACAACAGCGATGACAGTGGGTCTCCTTGTCGCACCCCCTCACTGACCTCAAACTTATCTGTTTCTTCGCCATTTATTTTAACCCTATTCTCTGTTTTTCGGAGTGTCACTTTTACCATTCTTATCAGTTTTTTACTAATTCTTTTGTCGCCTTTTTTGTGAAAAGGGCACAGTGTCGCTTCGGTCCATTCCTTCGGTAATTTTTCTTGTTCCCATATGTCTTTTAGCAACTTTTCCAAATGCTTAATTAGTACTGGTTCTCCATATTTAAACATTTCAGCTGTTACTTCATCTCTTCCTGGGCTCTTATTATTCTTTAGTTTCTCTATTATTTCTTTTATTTCTTTTTCGTTAGGCGGCCTTTCCTCTATTCGTTCTTGATCGACATTTTCCTTCACTTCTTCTTCCTCTTCATATTCTGTTGTGGGAATTTCATTTAAAAGTTCTTCAAAGTATTCTTTCCATCTGCTCAATATTTCTTCGTCACTTACTAAATTTCTTCTACTTTTGTTTTTGTAGTGTATAGGTTTTCCTTGGTACCCTTTTTTCTCATTTTTCACCCCTTGATATAAGTTTCTAATTTCTCTATTTTTATAGCTCTGTTCTATACATTTTAATTTATCTTCATTGTATTTTCTTTTCTTAGATCTTATTATTCTTTTGGCTCTTTTCCTTTGTTCATTGTATTTTCTCTCTATCTCTGTTGTTTTTTCTTGCATCATTTTCATTCTTAATTTATTTCATTCATCTAGTTCCATTTTACATTCATCGTCGAACCATTCTTTGTATTCGTGTTTTATATTTGTATTACTGGCCTGAGCTGCTTTGGTCATACATACTTTTATTTGCATCCATGTTTGTTCAATATCCCCACTTTCTGCAATATTATCTAATCCTCTGCTGACTATTTTTTCATATTTATTTTGTTCCTCTTCTGTCAGTAGTCTCACAGGTTTAGTTGCTTTATACTTTTTCTTCCGCTGGTTTCTAAGCATTGGAATAAGTTGTTTCATTTGTATTCCAACTATAAAGTGATCTGAATCTGCATCTGGACCTCTGTATGTTCTTATGTTCTTTATACATTTTTGCATATCTTTTTCGACGAGCACATGATTAATTTGGTTTATGGACTGTGTATATTGTTTGGGCAAAAGCTTACTTAATTTGCATATAAGCCCCTTGTGCCAAACCTTATCAAAACCCTGCGCCACATCATGGAAGACAGTGGATCAGACTTTTCATTCTTGTAACGTTTTTTTCAATTATGTCCGTTATTCTGTAGACTTGATCTATGGTCAAGTGCCTTTCTCTGAAGCCAAACTGGTTGGATGGAATTACGTTTTTGTCTTCTGTAATTGGTTTCAACCTTTCGAGTAATAATTTCGAACAGTTTCGAAATTACTGAAAGTAAGGAGATTGGTCTGTAGGATGAAACTTCTGTTGGTGGTTTTCCACGTTTAGCGATCACTATCACCTATGCTACCTTATACGTCGTCGGTACATACATAACTCTGAATGAGACAGTAATAAGATAGGTAAGTTTTTTAAGACTTAAGTCTTTTCTAGAAAGTTGTTTTAAAACCGATTCGGTTACTCGATCATACCCAGGAGCTTTCTTAGGGTTAATGTTTTCTTTTATTTCATTCGCTTCTTTTGGTGTAGTTGGTCTAATTTCGTTTTCCTCCTGCATAAGGTTTCCCCAATCAAGTGTGCTTTCGCCTTCGTTTGGCTGGAAAGTCCTTTCAAGATATTCAGCAAATTTATTAGCGTTCTGTGAATTGATTTTTGCCCAACTTCCATTCCTTATTGGAGGGCTTTACAGAATCTGTCTTTTTAGTATTGCAGTGGTTTTCCAGAGTGAATAGTCTGTTTTACTGTCGGCTGAGAATTTACTTAGATAGTGACTAATTGTCTCATTTTTAATTCTTTGGAGTTCTCTCTTTAATTGCTACGTTGCGTTATTCAGTCTATTTTTGTCAGCTGGAGCTCTAGATTGATGCCATATCACGATGAATAAACGAGTTGTCTCTGGAGATAATTAATCTGGAACTCTGCTGTCAGATGGCGCCATGCTCAGAATAATTGAATTGTTTTTCCAAATTATTATCGCAAATTAAGAATTAATAAACTCGAATCTATGGAGCGCAGAATGACAGTGGAGTATGGAGAAGACGATACAACTTCGAACTTTATAGAATATTCCAGGAACCAGATATCGTAATATATGTTAAGATATGACGTCTGAAATGGATAGGGCATGTAATGCGGATGGAAAAAAATTATCCAGCTAGAAAACCGCTCCTTGATAGACCCATTGATTAGAGAAAAAGAGGAAGACACAGAAAAAGAACCCCTTGATAACATCGAAGAAGACATGAAAAATATACTTGCTTGGCGGAGGAAAGCGATGGATAGGAACGACTAGAGAGAAATTTTTGAGGGTGCTAGGATCCACGCAAGGTTGTAAAGCTAGAAAGATGATGAAGATAATCTACAAACGATTTTCTATCAATAGTATTATTTTTTATCTAAAAAATAAGTAATTTGCATTTATGTATTGACTAGCGTCATGCCCAAAATTAATTAATTGTGAACTAATTAATTGGCCTCCAAAACAACTGACCCATTACAATAATGTACTAATTTTCTACAATCGATTGCATGCATATTCTCATTATTCTTATCAGAGAAATATAGAAAAAATAATAGAAAACGTTTCGTGCAGTATTTCTGCACTTCTTCAGTTCTAATGATTGTAAAGTCATATAAAGATGTCAAACAATGTCAAATGCATAGGTTTAAGTGTTAGAACATACATTTAAAAATGACAATAAAAATACAGTAAAAAACATATTAAGAGTTTTTTTCTAAATTTCTACAAACATTAAAAAGTCACAGTATGTTAACAAGAAAACAATATAATAAAATATTTCTATTCTATCGCTGCTGTAAAATATAACGAAACGTGAAGCCAGGAGAAAAAGTAACTTGTTTTAATTAGAACTTAAGTACACAATTTAAAAAAAATTATAAAAAGAGGCATGGAAAGTTAACTTTATTATTAGAAACACCAAAGAATTTAAAAAAACAACTTTTAACAGATAGGGCTCGACTATTGCGAAAAGAAAAACAAAAATTATTATGGCTTCCTATATATGGAAATCAGACTTCCTATGAAAAATTAACTGGATAAAAAAGTTACTCGTTGGACAGAATAGAAAAATCAAATTTTTATAAATCTGGATTAAAAAGCAAGGTTGAAAATATGAAGGTTGAATATATTTTGAAAGCCTGAATTTGAATAGTTTACATATATTTATTTATGTACCTCCTTATCTAAATTTTGGTCTTCCTTTTGACCTGCTTAGTGGCGGCTGCCTTATTATTTTCTTTAGTATATCATTCCCTGTGTCAAAAAATGTCCAATCTTTATACTTCTGATCTGTGTAGAGATTGCATGTTCCATGCCGCTTTACCTAAATGATGTTCCTTTTTCTCGTGTAGTCATCGTCGTTTGATCAGTACGGTTTCTCTTTGAAGTCTACAGCTGATTTTTATAGGATCGGTTTGTTAGCCCAGCCCCAACCTGGAGGACAAGAATTTTCTGTAGGGATTAATTTATTTCCTTAGCTGGTTTGCTCTAGGTTTAAGGCGTCCCAGACGCACTCGTTAGCTACATGAAACGTACCCCTTGATCTCCATGAATTCCCTAAAAGTCTCAGAATAGACGTGAAAGTAGGATTTGTTCGCTTATGAAAACTGAGTATTTCTTGAGAGCTTTGCTGTAACATTATGAATACTTTCCGATAATATTCATTGGTACCTCCAAGATCCCATACAAATCATTTGAACTCCTTTTAAAAAAGTAAACGTTTATTAAATAAGGGATATTATACACAGGAAAGTGTAATGGGAATACAATAGAAGTAGAAAACCGGTTATCATATAGAACTATTAAGAAGAGTACAGAGAAGGTAAGAAGAGGTAAATATACAAAATTGTAGTGTGTCAGCAGATCGCCATATTTAAAACGGAAAACACAGGCTCGGATTGAGAAATTTGTGACAATCTACTAAAGAACTATTTCGTAAAGAAAAAAAAATCTATTTTTTAACTAAAAGTACGACATAAAATATTGCATAATATATTATGTCTATGGTTGCCATAAATAAATTTAACCGGGTCAATTTTCCTGTTCCTGAATTAACATATTATACTTGGAATGTACTGTAGTAAAATATTGGATTAAAAATAGATACATACACATGATAGATTAGGATTACTTCCATAGTAAACATAGTTCAAATATTTTTGATAGTGTGAAGTGAACTTCACCTAAGATGCAAACTTGAGGTTACACGACATAGGACGATGCTTTTCTGTTAAATATAATTGCACGGATATGCTTTTAAATTTAAAATACAAAAAATATAAGTAATTCTTAGCTGTAAAATCAATAAAAAAATGAAAACAGAATTTATTAATTCAGTGGGAAATTACTAGAAATAAAAAACAAATGGCATTCATAAATTTAATGGAAAAAAGTTGTAGATACATATGTGAATGTGAAAAATAGATATATTTTTTTAATTAGGACAAATATTAAACATGTTCTGTTCCACAGGTTTAGATATCCAATATCCTAAACCAGCTTTCTGAAAAGCTTTATAAAATATATTTTTCACAACCGAATAATTAAGCACACATTCTTTAGCGTGTGCTACAGTTAGTGGTAAAAGTTGGTCCTTTGAAATGTTGGATAATCGTCCATATAATAAGGCATATCTGCAAGCCAAACTATGTTTACAAATCGTGGAAATACCTTGCTTTGGTTTACCCATATCACATATCAATATTTCAGGTTCTTTCATGCCCATAAACCAAATCACAGAAAAATCTTTATCACTTTTTGGTATGCGTTCCTCAATAGATGTTACCATTAACATATCTGGTTTGTTTATTCGAAATGGTGATGGTAAGTCATCTAATATATCTTCAGCCCTTCCGTAAAATGCTTCTCTTAAATGCCTTTTATTAATTTGGCTGCCAACTACTACTGACCTTAAGTACACGGGATCAATAAAATGAAGTAATAGAGATCCTTGTAGTCCCAAGACGTTCCATTTGCAAATTTTATCAGAACAGGACATAGTCTTCAGGCGTTCTTCCTGTTTAATTCCATCCCAAGTTTGAGTGACTGGATCTTTAACAGGTCTTGCACCTTCGCCAGATTCTAACTTACTTCTTAATAGACCAAAATTTGTCAGATTCGATATTCCGCTATTATAAATAGAGGCATCACCACAAGGAGATTTACTTGTATATAAATGAAACTCAATTCCCTCTTTTAAGCGATAACCATTCCCGCAAATCTTTGGTTCAAATATCGAGCTGTTACTAGTACTATCAGAGAGTAGCAGTTCAAGCTGGTCATAAAAGTAGGAAAGCAAACATCTTCGGGATAAAATTTCTGCATGCATATCATTGACTGCGGTTCCGCTTAAACATATATTCTTTCCAGAGATACACTTTGTGCCAGTTGTCACACATATTACTTCAGCAGTTGAAATATCTGAATCTTTCGTCATCACAATACCTAGAAAGAAATAAAATCACATTATTAGTGTTATTACATTTTTCAATGGTTTGAAATCAGGGCTTAGAAAAACAGCAATGTTTAAGAAAATGTCATTGTAGAAAGTATTAAAGCAACAGTGAAATTAATTCAGACATAATAATAAAATATTAAAAGATTACATATGGTGTAGCATTTTTAAATTCTTTGGTATATATTGAAATCCCCTCGTATATGTTAAAACTCCGAAGAATTATTTCAATTCTTTTTGCGTCGCCGAGTTGATATAAACACATTTTACAGTTTGTTAATATATCACGAACGCTTATTTCTTTGGTATTTTCTTTAGATCTAAGCCACTTAACATTCTGCGTTTCAAATAAATATTCCCGTTGATATGTTTTGTTTATACCAAGTTGGTCGAATGAATGTCAAAAATAATTACATCACTCTCGCTGATGTCGCTGGGTCGAAGAGGCAGTGGCTTCAGTGTTGGTCCAAATTTTGCGTCAAATTTGAAATGTTTTGTATTTTTTTGTCCCTTTTCATGGAAAGTGTGTAGCAGTGTTAAGTTCAATGTATAGTTACAGTTAAAAGTGAGATTTGGAAGATGGGCCATTGAAAGCAGACATGTTTAGTTTAGTCGCAAAAAACTGGCAAATTTGTTAAAAAAATTGATTTTTACTCAATGTAATGTGTCAATTTTGGACGAGTAATAATTGTTTTTTATTTGTAAGCCGTCTCTCATTTGAGATATTTAAAAAACGGCGTTTAACAATTTAAAAAATACCCACATGGTTTCAGTTTTTTAAGAAGCCTAGAAGAGTCTAAAGTTTGTGTCCAGTGCCAACTTCAGCCTCAAATTTGTGTGTCCTAAGAAGCCGTTTCAGAATATAATTCGCAGTGTGAGATGCAGTTTTTTGTTCGTGTGGCAGAGTATAATTCCAGTTCCCAATCTCAGAAATTTAAAGTAAAAGTAACAGTTAGTGAAACCCAGGTAACTTTTTTTGTTCGAACTTTTAAAGTAAAACAGAAATTTTTTTCTAATGACAATTGCTTTCATAACAATTTATAAATTGTAATAATTAAAATTGTAAATCTTAGGGTGTGGCTTAGCTGTCATTTTATTTGTTCTCAGTTTTAAGATTTAATAGTGACATATGACAGTTAGCACTATTTTTGACATTTGGTAAACATCTAATCATATTTGAGATTTTGTTTTTGTTTAGTTTAAAAAAAAAGGTTAACCCCTATGCATGGTTTCACTTAAAAAGATATTTCTTTATTTGTAATAATTTATTTCTGCTACAAATTGTCGCCCATTAAAAATTGTAAGTTTTATAGTATCTCCAACTTCTAGAGTTTGTAAACGGATAGGACATAGTAAGTCTGTTTTTGATATTTTGTATTTTATTGTTATTATCTCTATTTGTAACTGTGTGGTGGGACAGTAATAAATGTGTAATTTTCTATAAAACATTTTGTTTATTTCTTTTATTAAAAAAGTTTATAACCCCTTTTGTGTTTTTTAGGAAGGAAGAGCCTTTTCTTTCATCCAGCAGGAAGTTTCCTCAAAGCGGCCTTATTTTAAATAGCTAGAGGAACTTCTTGTGTTTTGTTTGTTCCAGGAGATTCATGTAATCTCAATCCCAATCCAATCCCATAGTTTCATTAACTTATCCAGTTCTCCAAATAAACCCTAAGAGACGTTCGCAACAGATTCGTTTATTTTGCTTGTCCTATCTGCACCCAATAATTTCTGTCCCCAATTTTCAACCCCCTATAATAATACCCCCTGTGTGAACATTAAGGGGCGATATATAAAATACTGAAAAAAGTAATTGGTTACTCCGAACGGTGGAAGAAGAGCGAGTGAATCGCAGACGAAATATTAATAGGTAAGACAGCTTAAAAGGCTAGTAGACAAAAACAACAAATTTATTGCAGACAAGAAAGAGCAGTTACAGACTAGGAAATTTACATCAAAAATTTATTTACGGATTATGGTCATGCAACGTACACTCTTGAATTGAATGGACCAAAGATATTTGAAACTGGGGTAACAAAGGCCCTAGAACAAACTAAAGATGGGACAGCAACAGAATGAGATCAAATAGCCAATGAATTTTTAAAAATAATTATTGAGAACAATCTCAAAATTCAAGAAAGCCAGTTAATCTCGTTCTAAAGCTATTTTCTTGTGGCATTTTGACACTATATATTTGTAGGGGATGTAAGTCTTATTAGAATTTTACGTAGAGTAATACAAAAACAAATCACTTAAACTAAACTAGCGTCCTTATTGTAACGATGTTGTGATGAGACTGTCAGGGTCGATCCCCTTCTCTCTCGAGGGGTGTAAGATAAAGATCGGGTTAAATTTGACTGAAAGTATATTATACGGGGTTGCTCGAAAGTTTTAACAATTTGAAACATTTTTTAATTTTATTTAAAAAATAAACTATACTTTTATAAGGGTTTCCTATACCTAAAGACAGAATGTTCCGATTTATTTCGATTTTTCTAAAAATGTACGGTTTTAGAAGAAATTAGATATCTACTAATCTAAGCGTGCGTTCATAACGATCATAACCCATCCCTCGCTCGGGCCATGGGATGGTATCATTTAATCGATTTTCGGTAAAAGAAATGCATTACTTTAAATGCGAGCGTTCGCCGTCAGTGCTACGCTCTAGGCGAGGAGACGGTGCGATGGTCTCCTTTATGAACGCACCCTAACACTCGGTGACAAATTTGTAAATAACAAGTGATAATATGTATATTATTAACACTACCTATCGACGTATGCTTTAAAAACTCACACAACTGACTTCGTGTCAATTCAAACCTCATGTCGCATGTCAAACCGGTGGCGTTGTGGGTCAGCTCCTTTTTTTTATCTTTGGTACCTCGCGTTTTTAACAGCTGACATTTGCAACCATTTTTTCTCAGGCAACCTTATATCATCACATTAAAAAAATTGTACACTAGGTCGTACTGTATTTGTATTTTTAAAATTTAAATAATATGTGTAAAATTTAAAAACGCCATTTTATCATTTATTTATTATTTTTATAGATTTTTTTCATATTTAATATGTGCTAATTTAAAAATTTCTTACAAAGTAAAGTTCAAAGTGAAAGTTCAACTTAAAAGTTTTACTAATAACTGTTTTTGTCAAACTTTATTACAATTTTTGAACTGATAGTTGTAAAATTCCGACATTATATTTATATTAAATTATTTTACAATTAGAAGTGTATAGAACAAAACTTAAAGCCCAGTTTCATAATGACAACCTAAACTAATGTTCGCTTTAGACTAAAATACACTTAAGTGTCACACTGAGTTTCATAATACCTACAGCTCTTTTCATTATTAAAAGTAAACATGTGTTTAAATTAGTAGGTTGGTAATTGTGTTTCTATCAATTTTGCTTTATTTTTGTCGAAATAACCTTATTTTTCTCACTGTTTGTTAATTTGCGAATAAAATTGTTAATTATTATTAATTATGACTGTATCAGAAAGAAGTAGTTCTTTAATTTTCACAAAAAGGGAACATTTACATATTGAGGAATTATCCAAAAGTATAGAAACCAAGAAAAATATTAACGAAAACTGGAAGTTTTAAATAAAGAGAATAATCGATAAGAGGACAAAGAAGAGAAAGAAAGGCCAACCATGAAAGATATTAAGTAAGGAACAAGAATTAAAAATCAAAATATTAAAAATGGAATTATAATTAAAACAAAAATATTTTCAAGAAAATTTATAATAAATATACTGTACAAAAAGTGTTGTCTTTTAATGTAAAATCTATTAAATAATTAAATTTAAACTATACACAAATTTTAAGATTCTGAATCTAGACACGATAGATACCTACAAGTTGTTTCATTATAACCTAACCTCAACTCTCCAGAGTTAACCTATCCTATAAGCCCGACCACGTGTCATCACATGGTACCGAAATCCAAATCTGAAACCAAACCGAATACTTTAAGACTTAAGAGTAGAGTATAAAAATGAAATGGAATTCAAGGCAGCAATAAACTCAATACAAATGTCAGATAATCTATACGAAAACTGGAAATTCTTCATACAAAGATTTAAAAATTACCTTCAAGCAACAGAATTAACAAAAAAAAAACCTGAAATAATCCAATGCGCACAACTGTTACAAATAATAGGTGACAAAGGGTTCAAAATCCATAATACGTTCCAGAAAACAAGATAAAGGTGAGTCAGTAGACAAATTTATAACAGATATTATAAACAAGGCAAAAAAATTGTGAGCTAGAGCATCTGAAGGACAGTCTGATTAAGACTTGCATAACATGTGGGGTAGCAGATGAAACTATGAGACAGAGACTGTTAGAAGATGTGATGAGCTTGGAAAAAGCAATCAATCTGTGTAAAAGTATAGAAAGCTCGAAAATTAAGTGCATTTAGAATGCAAATATAAAGATAATATTGTAGCGAGATTAAATAAAACGATTGGTTCGAATTTGTATAAATATATTTATTTATAAGTTTACAGTTCGGTAATCTCTTATCAACTAACCCTACTTCTAACATTGTTACCTATATATACCAAAAGTATTATGTTCGAGAATATTCTGGCGTAGTCCCACCTCTAATTCGCCTACGTGACCGGTTATTCTCTGTCGCACTCGATACATCGCGAAACTTCTCGAAGAGTATTAGAGATGCAATGCAACCGTTACTTGGGTCATGCCGAAAGCGTGTTCGTAACAATATGTACAACATAATGTTTTATGTGGTAGAGATTAATTCACCAACGGCATTAGGTCTTCCTACATGTAAAGCTTTGATTATATTAAAAAGGGTCAATACAATAGAAAAATCTTTGTAGCAATATTTAACATTGCTACAACTTAGAAATACACCAATTGATTCAAATTTACCATCATCATCTCAACTTTTAATGTCACGAGTACTTAAAACTCAGATTTCCACTACTGACAAAATTCTAAAACCAAAATTATGTAATGCTAAAATAGTGATCAGTAATTTTCAGAAAAGACAGAACATTCAAAAAGCTTATTATGATAGTGTTATGATAAATATTAAGACGCATAATACTGTAAACATATTAACCCATTCGTCTTTTCTAGATCATAAATATACCTGCCGTCAGAAATTTCTAGGGGTACCCCTCCGATATAAAAAGACCCGTTTACCTGAATTCTGATGAGTTACCCACGATTTCCAGAAGCAGACCGAATAAAACCAGTATGAGCGACCTTCTCGGCTCTTCGATGCGGAATCGCCGGAATTCCGGAACTAACGGCATTTTATATTTAAAGAAGGAACTCTGCTGAAAACAGTTAGTTGGTTTTTGAACATCGCGTCGAGTTTTTAAAATGTAACGCACTTAGATAAATTATATAATTCTTAGTGTAAAATAAATTAGTTATATTGTACAAATAAAGACTTTAAATAAACTTATAAGTGTTATAAGTGTAGAACCTATAATAGTAAATAAAAACAATAAATTAGATTAACAAAAATATTACAAGTGGTGTCAGAAAAGTGGAATAGTAAATAATTTAAGAAGACATCTCGAGGATAGAGAATTAGCTTCTACCGGAAAAAAGTCTGAGTTAGTCCAACGACTAAAGAACGCTTTGGAGAAAGATGGTTTAGATCCAGAAACTTATACATTTGAAGACAAACATGCTACTGTTATCTCGTCAATTTCAAAACTTTCCGGCGACATCGCATCATTAGAGAACAAAGTTTCTGACGGTATTTCGAAAGTTTCTTCTGATGTAGCCAAAGTTTCTGGTGACGTCGCATCATTAGAACACAAAGTTTCTAACGAGATTTCTTCTCTGGAAAGCAAAGTTTCTGCTAACATCTCTTTGGAAATCTCTAAAGCCACTTCTGAGATGTCTGCCCTCGACGATAGAATATCGTCGTTAAAAGACCAAGTTGCTGCCGATATGTTGGTCTTCGAAGAAAATATATGAAAAGAGATGGAAAGGAAGATGGAGGAAACAGGAACAGCAGAGAGAGGAAACAATTCAATTACAGTAGAGACAAAAGAAGACGAAACGAAATGTACGTTGGAAATACGGCCGAAATTTGAGGGAAGTGGAGGTTCTGTTCATGTTAAAGTCCCAACTTTCGACGGAAAATCGTCATGGAACAACTACATGAAACAGTTCGAATCAACTGCAAGAGCGAATGGATGGTCTAAAAAGAAAAGACTGTAAACCTGACTATCGCTCTTCGAGGAGATGCCTTAGATGTGCTTCAGACCATAGCCGTAGAGAGACGGATGATTTCGAACAACTGAAGAAGAGATTAAATATGCGATATGGCCACGAACATTTGGAGCATGTATATCAGTCGCAGCTTAAAAATTGAAGACAAAAGAAAGATGAGGCTCTTCAAGAATATGAGGTAGATATTGCCAGATTAGTATGATATGCTTATCCAACAGCTCTCGAAGACATGATGGAAAAGCTGGCCGTTCAAACGTTTATTGATGGTTTTCGTGATCATGAAATGCAGAGAATACTGCGATTAGCTCATCACAAAACGCTGGTTGATGTCTTATCCGCCGCCCTCGAATACGAGTCAGGCCTCTGGCGGGTACAGTAAAGTTAGGACTGTAAAAGAGGAAGGAGATGAAGATAAACTTGACCAGATCGTTAATATGATTAAGAGTATTACATGCAGGAAAACGAAGACCATAAAATCAAGAAACTCACCATCAGGAAAACTAGAACGAGTCGGCCTTGGGGGGCAGCTTCGACCCGGAACTTTTCCAAAGATCCTCTCATACTAATAACTTCTTTGAAATGTCGTGAAGATAGTGTATATGTGGATGGAGAAATAAATGGTAGAAGGCATACATTGTTGGTGGATACCAGAGCGACCAGAACCATTATACGCAAGACATCCGTAAGACAGTTATAAAAAGCCATAAGAAACTGTCACCAACGAGGTTACGACTTCGGACAGCTACAGGTGAAAATGCCAACATTCATGGAGAAATCCAGGTACAATTAGGAATTGGAGCAGAAAAGTTCGTCCATACTGTTATTGTTGCTGACATCGAAGAGGATGTTATACTAGGAATGGACGTAATGAATATGCATGGATTCAAATTGGATTTTAAGAATAAGGTAATCAAAGTTGGCAACGAGGAGGTAATTCTTCATCCACATGATGACAACACTATGCAAGCTGCCATTAAAGAAGATACAGTCGTGCCTGCGAGAAGTGAACCGATGATAGTACGACCAGAACCATTATACGCAAGACAGCCGTAAGACAGTTATAAAACGCCATAAGAAACTGTCACCAACGAGGTTGCGACTTCGGACCGCTACAGGTGAAAATGCCAACATTCATGGAGAAATCCAGGTACAATTAGGAATTGGAGTAGAAAAGTTCGTCCATACTGTTATTGTTGCTGACATCGAAGAGGATGTTATACTAGGAATGGACGTAATGAATATGCATGGATTCCAATTGGATTTTAAGAATAAGGTAATCAAAGTTGGCAACGAGGAGGTAATTCTTCATCCACATGATGACAACACTATGCAAGCAGCCATTAAAGAAGATACAGTCGTGCCTGCGAGAAGTGAACCGATGATAGTAGCGCGGCTACAGGGAATTGTTATGAAGGCTTCGGCTACGAAGGGACACCTGTTATGATGGAGCCTTGGAACCATGACGACGAGGTTGGCCGTGGAATCATAATTGGAAAGGAATTGGTAACTTCGGCTAAAGAAATTCTTGTGAGACTTATCAATGTCAATGACTACCCAGTGACCATCAAGAAAGAGACAAAAGTAGGAACTTGTGTACCTGTGACATCCATAATCCGCCAGGCGACAACATCTGATGGCGGGAAGAACAACCATTGTTAAGCATAAAATGGATACTGGTAATGCTAAGCCAATTCGTCAAACAGCTCGACAATTACCACAGACGAAAAGAGAGGAAGCTGAAACAATTGTTCAGGAAATGAAGACAGACGGACCTTCTACGAGCCCATGGGTCTCTCCGGTGGTCCTGGTTAAGAAGAAAGACGGAACGACGAGGTTCTGTGTGGATTACCGTTTGCTGAACAACGTTACCAAGAAAGATAGTTATCCTCTGCCTCGGATCAACGATACATTGGACACATTGGCTGGAAGTAAATTGTTTTCTACTTTGGATTTGAAGTCTGGATACTGGCAGGTAGAAATGAGATAAAGAGAAGACAGCCTTCACCACAGGATCTGGATTGTGGCAATTCAACGTTATGCCATTTGGACTCTGTAATGCTCCTGCGACATTTGAGAGGCTTATGGAAAATGTTTAGAGAGAGTTATCTTGGAAAACATGCCTGGTTTACCTAGATGACATAATCGTCTTGGGGGAGATATTTGAAGATCATCTGAAGAATTTAGAAAACGTTTTTAATCGACTTAAAGCTGCCCAATTGATGTTAAACCCCAAGAAGTGCCAGCTATTTCAAGGTAAAGTCAATTATCTGGGTCATATAGTCAGTAAAGAAGGAGTGGCCGCGGATAAGGGAAAAATCGATTCCATTAAGGAATGGCCAGTACCAACTGACAAACATCAAGTGAGAAGTTTTCTTGGACTATGTACTTACTACCGAAGGTTTATTAATAAGTTTGCAGATATCGCTAAGCCATTAACGCGACTTACAGAGGAAGCAAGAGATTACCGCTGGGATACAGACTGCCAAAATGCCATTGAGACCTTAAAAAAGCATTTAATCACAGCACCAATTTTAGGATATCCGTTCGTCTTAGATACAGATGCAAGTAATGTGGAAATTGGAGGAGTGCTATCTCAGATTCAAGGAGGATAGGAACGAGTCCTTGGATATTTTAGTAAAGTTCTTTCAAAACCTGAGCGGAATTATTGCGTCACGAGAAGAGAACTTCTAGCAGTAGTGAAATCAGTAGAGCACTTCTATCAATACCTCTATGGAAGGAAGTTTTTAATCCGAACCGACCATGCCGCCCTTAAGTGGCATGCAGTTTATCCAGAAGGTCAGATAGCCAGATGGATCGAACGACTCCAAGAATACGATTTCAAGATTGAGCACCAGGACGGAGTTTACCACAGAAACGCTGATTCTCTTTCCAGAAGGCCATGTCCAGCAAAGTGTTCACACTGCAACAAAACGGAATCCAAGGAAGCAGCAGTGCTAAGAACAACGATGGTCAACGACGACTGGACGCTTACCAAGATAAAGGAAGAACAAGAAAGAGATCCAATTGTACAGAAAATTCGAAAATGGAAAGAGGAAAACCGTCGACCACCTTGGCAAGAAATATCAAACCTATGCTCAGTAGTTAAGACGTATTGGGCCCAGTGGGACTCTTTTATCATGGAAGATGGCTTGCTCAAACGAGTCCTGGAAAATGATGACGGTTTAGAGAAGAGAAGACAGTTGGTGATCCCAAAGAGCAGAATAGCCGAAGTACTTCGTCAGTTACACGACAGTCCATCAGGAGGGCATTTTGGTGTAAAGAAGACCCTTCAGCGTATCGTCCGCAATCGGATGGTATGGTAGAACGAATGAATAGGACAGTTGGCAAGTATTTGACAAAGATGGTGTCCGATCATCAGCGAGACTGGGACCAATATCTTCCGTTCTTCACAATGGCCTACAGATCTGCTGTTAATGAATCAACAGGCCAGACACCAGCCAGTTCCCATCTTCAGATCGCTAGTGGCCGAATGAAGAAACGATACGATACACAAGCCGAAAAGGGTTGCTTTAAGAAGAACGACAAAGTCTGGCTCTATAATCCCAAGAAGCGAAAAGGTTGTTCTCCCAAATTGCAACAGTTTTGGGAAGGTCCATACCTCATTATGGAGATCAACGATGTCATCTACCGAATAAGCAAGATTCCAAGGGGAAAGTGCCAGCTCCCGGGAAAGCCTTGAAACTCCAAGATGCATCACGTTACCTTTTCTACCTGGTAACAAAAGACACTGCCCGTGACCAACCAACCTACCGAGATGTATGGGAAGCCTTACTTCAATCGAGAGAGCACGTACTAGAATGCCGTCAATTAGATTGGAGGGTTATCCGAAGTATGGTAGAGAAGATCTTTAAAGACACCGAAGTCCAGGTGTTAGCCTGTTGCAATCCGCATAGTTACTAGTGCGGAGAAAAAACCGCCCCTTGTCATTTTTATACAACTGGAAGTTGTAAAAGAGGGTCCAGTTGCCGATACCAGCATGCCGTCCCAGTTCCAGTCCCGACAAGGTTCCAGGAGGAACCATCTTTTAAGAGGGGGGCAATGTTATAAGTGTAGAACCTTTAATAATAAATAAAAACAATAAATTAGATTAATAAAAATATTACAATAGAGATACAATAAATTTAAAACGGCTTAAAAATAATGAAAAAGTTTATGTTAAAGATAAAAGCGAATTGAGAGAAGGTCTTATCACACATAAACTATGAGATAAAACCTACTCGATTAAATTAAGAGATTCTGGGTCAGAAATTGCAAGAAATAGACAATTTTTGGTTCGCATTCCTGCAACTGCTGATGATGAACATACAGATAACGAATCTGAAATTAGTGAGTCACAAAATCTTGAAAGTGTCTCTGATAATTATTCTGATCATCACTCTCCAATAAACTTACCTCCACAAATCTCTTCAGGTCGAATTGTTAAAAAACCTGATAGATTAGATTTATAAGTAATTTTATTATAAAATAAAGGGGATAAAGGATGTATGAAACAATTGAGGAAATTCATAAATGTTTACTTAAAGATTTGTTAAAGAAATTTATTTTTATTTTTCATTTTAAAAAGAGGTGGATGTGATGTATGTAAATAAGTAAATATTCGGAACGCACAGGTTGGTAACATTGTAAGAGTGACGTGACGGACGGGTGCAAGGAAGAGGAAATAAAACCATTCTGAATCTAGACAGGACAGATACAAGTTGTTTCATTATAACCTAACCTCCACTCTCTAGAGTTAACCTATCCTATAAGCCCGATCACGTGTCACCACACACAGTACAGAAATTGTTGAATTAATATATATATATATATATATATATATATATATATATATATATATATATTTAGGGATTCTACAGTATTCACTGCCTTCCCTCGCTCAACCGTTTCCATCTCTCTCTGTTGTTCCATTCTCCATCGTTCAGTCCTCTCTTACTCATGGCGTCGTCTACTTCGTTCCTCCAGGATTTTCGGGGTCGTCCTCTTTTCCTCCTTCCTATGGGGCTCCATTCGGTTATTTTCTTTATCCATCTGCTGTCGCTAGTTCTTCTTATACTGAATTAATATATTTATGATTAAATGATTAATATATATATATATATATATATATATATATATATATACAATTATAAAAATGCAAATTACTGAAATATAAGCATCATAATATCCTATAAAATTTATATTGACAAAGGTGAAAGTAAATGTAAAACTTATACATTGTAAATGACCTCAGAAACAAAACAATTGGTTTAATAGGAGATATTTTTTTAGAAATTGTAAATCTAATTCTGCAAAATGTTGCCAAATACATAATTCACAATAGTGTCTTGCATTATCTAAACTTCCTTTAAATTGAGGGAAATTGTCTTGTTTTGTCTTCTTTTTTATGGCTTTAGTTAAATAGTTTTCTTGTTGACCTAGATTATGATACACAGAAAACAAGACTCCATTTTGGTTGCTCCAGATGTTATGAAATAATGCTGTTGCTACTATTACACTCATAGTCACTTTCAAATTTAATCTCATTCGATTTTTAAAAATTGGGTATCATCGTTTCCATATCCTTGATTTCCACAACATTCCTAGTTCGTATGGGAGATTCATTATAAAGATTATTTGCTTTTGTTCTAGCATATTGTCTAGCCGTGTCATCAAATATGATTTCAAGCTGTAACCAGAATGACCAACTATAAAAAATGGTACAAACCAAACAAAGTCTCCAGCTTTAAATCTTTGTATGCCACTATTATTAAATGTTGTTTGATCATGTATAGAACCCAGCCATATTTAAACAATATTTCTAATTTTTAAACTAGTCTCTGATTTTTTTGGACATTTAATGCAAACATTCTTTTTCTGAAAGATATATTTCTGCATTTGCACCTCCATAAGAATCAATTCGTATTAAAGTACATATAACTGTAGCTATGCATCTTAGAAATCATACAATGGCATAAAATTCTTCTTTAACTTGGGCCATTTCATCTTGTTTGATATAATTTCAATTCTCGAAGCTGTTGCCCTCGTTATACCCATATAGTTAGGTAGTGACTATTTTTATTCATCATTATATAAATATATTGATTATAAAATTACCTATATCATTATGAAATAAACTGATGATTATACACTGATCATAAACACTTTTATTTAACAATTTGTTTTTATTTTATAACACAAAGTTTTATTTAACATTATATGAACATATTTATTATAAAATTATATCACTATTATGAAGTAAACTGATTATACACTTTTTTATTTAACAAAAAGTTGTTATTTCAAAACACAAAGTTTGTAGTAATAACATTTCTTTGTATTCTCTGCACTTCTAACATCCAACGATTTTCTGCAAAAATCATCGCTCCCATCTGCTCCTTAAAACCGAAAATGAAAAATTGAAAAACGGCATAACAGCTTAAACACGCGCGATGACGCTAAAAGACTGTCGGCAATATGGCGACCCCCGCCCCAACCCTACCCGCTATGACCGTTTTCGTGCATACTGAGAGTATAAAAGCAGCTACACAGGGTAAGACCGGTCGTCACTCGACACTAAGGAGTAGGCAGATTGAGACCTCAGTGCCGTTTCATAGTTCTTGTATTTCTACAGAACAAAATACTGGTACGTCACGAATGAGGGCAGATTGAGACCCCGAACTACTCGGACGGAACCATATACCTCTTGATAATGGCTCCATATCTATCTATCTATCTATATATATATATATATATATATATATATATATATATATATATATATATATATATATATATATATATATATATATATATACATTCTGAAAAATTGTAATCGCACTTCGGAGTATAAAAAATATGTTCATATTCACTTCCCATTTCTTTGCACAAAGCAAAGAAACTCTTGAGTTCAGTGGGAGAGATTTTGTGAAGTTTATAAATTTTCCACACTCTTGAATAGATTCGGTTAAAAGCAGTGGCATTTTTGGAGATCTAATGCCTCTCTGTGGATGCTACAATGCGCTTAAACACATTCTGGTCTAGGGCCTTGATCCTCAGAAAAACTCCAGTACGAGCGCCTTTCATTGACCGTGCTCCATGGCTACTTACTTCCACACTTATATTCAATTCCATTGTCATTAATGTAGCTGTTAATCAGATTAAATATTTCTTTAGCCGTTGTTCTTGTTGACAGAGATTTACAAAATGGAAATTCTTCATTAATAGTATTTTCAAAATCGTATCTTACAAAACACATTAGATTAGCTTTATCTGATATGTTTGTACTTTCATCAATTTGCAAGGAAAAATAGTTACACGCCTTTAAGTGACATAATACTTTCTTTAATCTTATCTGCCATTTCCACAATACTACGCTTTACTGTGTTATTTGATGGAGCCAGCGAATTCACTTGCCTTTCCTGCTTTTTATCACATATCCGAGACGCTACTATTTTCATTGCTCGGCAATTGTGTATACCGGTTTCAGCAAATAATTTTGATATCTCATGGGAAGCCAGTACAAGGTTTTCAGATTGAGCGTTCTGAGCAAAATGCAAAGGCATATTCTTTTTGGGAGCTATTAATTCTCTTTTTATTTATAAAAAAAGCTATTGGCTTACCACTGTAGGTATTCCTGATGCTTCAATTCCAAGTGCCGCTTCAATTTTAAATTTCTCATTTGAAAGTGCATCATAACAAATAACACATAATTAGTCATCAGTACCCTTTATAAAACCGAACTGTAAGTAATCTTCAAACTATTGTCGGGTCCAGGCCTCCTTCTTTTTTGTGAAAGTTGTAGACTGCGCATTGAGCGGCCGTTTGTAATTACCAATCGTACCTGCCTCTGAATGGACATTACTCGACTGTCTATTATTATGGCCGCTTTTATATCTTGTACCTGGCTGCAGATCACTCGACGGTCTATTTGTCTTAGAACTTGTACTTATTTTATAACAAATTTATCCATCAATTCAAGGTAATCAATAGGCACGAAAAATATGCGTTCTCAGGCCTGACAACTAAGCTTGACACTGAATGAAATAAAAGAAGCAGTGGTGTAGCGGGCGGAAATGTGTAATTTTGTGGATGTGGTAGTGGGAGGTTAAAATAAAAGCAGTGGCGTCAGGCAGAGCGCGACCTGAAAAAGCAAGATGTGAAACGGCGAGGCGAGGCGATCCAACATTTTGCTTTCGTGGCCCGGTACCGAGTCGTGACCCACCATTTGGGAAACGCTGCTCTAGGATAATCTATCTGTCTACGTCATCCTGATTTATAACTGTGTCAACCGATTTGAACAAAATCAACTTTCTTGGAAGAAAATTCAAAATTGTCGCATTCAGATCATCGACATCTGTATTTTTGGCCGCCAATATTGTTCGTCCAATTACGGTTTTTGAACTGGTTTGCTATGTCCGGAAAAACACGCTGAATAAGCTTGGCCCAGCAAATAAATAATAAATTTACTTGAGAATTAAACTGAGAAGGTAAAATAATAATAATTGTAAACGTCACTACTTTGCTCGATGCATAAACAATAATAACGCCTGAAAATTGCGTAGAGTTCTCGGAATGAGAGAAGGCTTTTTCTCCAAAATATTGTCCAAAAAATAAAAAAGAATGTTTGGGGTGGACCACCCTTACTACTTAAGCGTATGAAAAATGACCTAGTATGACCAATCGGGTATCCGTTTGGGAGGAGTACATATGGCAACTAACACTGTGACACTAATATGGCTATAAAAAAATAGAGGTTCGTGATAAAAGGATAAGCAATTAAGGGTTGTTTGTATTGTTTAATGCCAGATCAAAAAAAAAAATCAAAAATAAAAAATTTTGTCCAAAAAATTTTAAAAAATTTTTGGAGTGGTCCACCCGTACCACTTAGGGGTATGAAAAATAGATTACGACCGATTCTCAGACATGTCGAATAAACATAAAATTTCATAGAAATCGATCAATCCGTTTGGAAGGAGTATGGCAACTCTGTGACACTAATATAGCTATTAAAAAATAGAGATTGGTGATAAAAGAGTGAAAATTAATAAGTATATTGTTACGTAAAAATATGAGTCATATTAAAAACCTGTAAACATGTTTATTACTAATATCCATATTTATTCGAGTATTTCCTAGGTCATGAATACCTGACACACGATGTTATAAAAACAAAGTTCGAGGCGAGTCGATGGGAAATCCAGTTTGCCCTTACCGTTTTCACCGTCCAGTCTAGTCAAGAAGGTTTTCGACTTTTCGAGATAACGGCGATTTAAGTATATAAATAAAACATTTTTATATGGAGGAACAGTTAATTTTGAAGACGCGCTCGCGATTTTAATTGTTACGTTCGCCTAAAATAAATTATGTATTATTAAGTGGTTAAATAAATTTATATAAATTATCGTGCTTTTTAATAAATTAGAATAAGAACAATATAATAAATTAGTAAAGAATTCATAAATACAATCGAACAAAATATAAATAATTATAAATAAATAAAAGACATTACAATATGTACCTATTTTTAATTGCCACATCATGAAAAACAAAATAAAAAAATTTTATATACAAAACAAAACAAAAATGTTGGGGATGTACCAGCTTTATCACTTAGGGGTATGAAAAATAGATTACGACTGATTCTCAGATTTACCGAATAAACATATCACATTTCATATAAATCAGTCAAGCCGTTTCGGAGGAGTATGGCAACTAACACTGTAACACTGATACAGCTATTAACAAATAGAGGTTGTTGATAGAAGGATGAAAATTAAGGGTTGTTTGTATTTTTTATGCCACAGCATAAAAAAATAAAAATAAAAACTCGAAAAAAGTCGAAAAAACAAAAAAATGTTTGGAGTGGACCACCTTTATCACTTAGGGGTATGAAAAATAGATTACGACCGAAACTCAGACCTATCGGACAAACATAAAATTTCATAAAAATCGGTCAAGCCGTTTCGAAGGAGTATGGCAACTAACACTGTAACACTAATATGGCTATTAAAAAATAGGTATTGTTGATAGACGGGTGAAAATTAACAGTTATATGTATTATTTAATGCCACATCATAAAAAATTAAAATAAAAAAATGTCATCACTTAAAAATATTAAAAATAGATTAAAAATATTCTCAGACGTACCGAATACAAATAAAATTTCATAAAAATCGGTCCAGCTGTTTCTGAAGAGTATGTTGACTAAAGGCCCTATGACACTATGCATTTTCTTGTATCATTTCTTATATCGTTTCTGATATAACAAAAAAAAAATGGATAGTGTCATACAAGCGTATAAGTTCTTATATCAGAAACGATACAAGAATTTGTGTCCGCTGCAGTTTCTTGTACAAGAAATGCGCCAATTTGTGAGCAAAGCCGCAAAAGCAAAAACGTAAAACTTCTGTCATAATGGCGGCTGGAGGAGAACTTTGATATACAATTAGACCAAGCAGACATCAGAGAAAAGTGCCCACAAACAATAACCAAGATTAGAACAGCAGTAGCCAAATTGAAAAACAATAAATCACAGGGATTAGATCAAATAGCATCGAAACTACTGAAAGTAGGAGGAGATGTATTACTAAAAACAATACATAACCGCTTTAAAAATTCGTGATGAGTTTAAAGATTATTTTATATCTCCAAATAGGAGTAGAATTTCAAAAGAATGCCATTCAAACACATAATTTGTAAAAAAAAACAAATAAATTATTACAACCAAATTATTTATTATTTCTGTCTTCCATTACAGCCTGTTGAATATGTTCAAAAATTCTGGTTTCCAATTTAGTTTTAATATTGGGACATTTTATTTCTTTCATTTTTTAACCACAGTATTTTAAAAAATAATCAGTAGTATCTGGCTTGGGGTCCTCAGGTACTGCAGTTCTATTTTTATATGTGTCGAAATTTCGACCAATCATGTGCCGAAGCACATACAATTTCCGATAAAACAGAGCACAAATGTACGTGATGTACGTGCAAGAAACGATACAAGAAAACATAAATAACTTTCTATATCAGAAATGATACAAGAAAATGCATAGTGTCATACGGCCTTAACACTGTGACACGATATATATATATATATATATATATATATATATATATATATATATATATATATATATATATATATATATATATATATATATATATATATATATATATATATATATATATATATATATATATATATATATATATATATATATATAGATATATCCTGTGGTCTGTGAACTGTGTTTGTCATTTGTCATCTTAGTTTTAGTTAATGTCATATGTAAATGTATTTGTCATGTTATTCATTCAAACAAAACAATGCTAATTTCTTGTATATTAAAACCTAGTTTATAAAGGTTTTGCATTTCATTACAATTTAATATACAAGAAATATCAAATATGGATAAGCTACTACGACCAGACAGATTCGATGCAGATCCTAACTCTCCTAGATCGTCTCAAGAATGGATGCATTGGAAAGCTACCTTTGAAAACTTTATTTCCTCTGTGATTGATGTTTCAGAGGAGGAGAAATTCAAACTACTGGTAAATTACGTGAGCAACAATATCTATGAACTCATCTCTGATTGTAGAAAGTATTCTGAAGCCAAAAGTATTCTCGAAGCAGCTTTTGTTAAACCCAAAAATGAAATTTTTGCCAGACATATCCTAATGACAAAAAAACAACAAACTGGTGAAAATATAGGTCAATACGTTCAACATCTTAAAGTGCTTTCCAAAGACTGTAATTTTCTAGCCGTTTCTGCAGACCAAAATAGAGAAGATTATATAAGAGACTCTTTTATTAATGGCATTCTTTCTAATGGCATAAGACAACGTTTACTAGAAAACAACACTATTACTCTGCAAGATGCCATAGTGAAAGCCCAATCTCTGGAGTCAGCTTCAAAACACTCTGAGGCTTATACAACTCCTGTATAAATTATGCATTGTCCATAAACGTGAAAACATTTAGAAGTCATGCAAGCATAATAATGGCTTCAACAGCACTCAGAACGACTATCTCAGGACACCGCTTTGTTAATTTAGAAATAAACGAACATTCCTATAAAAATGTCAAATTATCAATAATTCAAGATTTATGTGCTGATGTAGTTATAGGTCATAACTTGCTTAAACAACATTCTTCTCTAGAAATCACTTTTGCTGGCTCAAAAATGCCTTTAGTTATTGATCGTATAGATAACATTTGTAGTTTGGCATACTTAAATATAGAGCCACCCAAATTATTCTCCAATCTATCAAATGATTGCAAACCGAGGGCAACTAAATCAAGAAAATTTTCAACTGAAGATAGAAAATTCATATCTGACGAGATACAGTATCTGTTATTGAATGGAGTCATAGAAGAAAGCAACTCTCCTTGGCGTGCACAAGTACTTATTACAAAAAGTGAAACACACAAAAAGCGAATGGTCGTAGATTATTCACAAACGAGTAATAAATTTACGTACTTAGATCCTTAGCCTATCATCTCCCAGATGTTGAAGATATTGTTAGAAAAGTAGCAAGATATTCTGTCTTCAGTACTATTGATCTTAAAAATGCATACCATCAAATTCCAATCAAAAATGAAGAGAAAATATACACTGCTTTTGAAGCCAACGGCCAACTATACCAATTTTGCCGGATTCTTTTTGGGGTAACCAACGGAGTGGCTTGTTTTCAAAGGGTTATCGATGGTATTATTAAATCCGAACATTTAAAAGGTGTATATGCATATCTTGATGACATTACGGTTTGTGGATTAAATCAACAACAACATAATGAAAATCTTAATAAATTTATGGAAGTAGCGAAGAAATACAATCTAACAATAAATCAAAATAAAAGTTCTTATACACTAAATTCAATCAAACTTTTGGGTTATCAAATAGAAAATCAGACCTTAAAACCTGATCCTGAAAGACTTGAACCATTAAAGAAGTTAAAGTAAAGATATTTTAAATTTTAACATGCATTTTATTAAATGTACAGTTTCATCAACAATAATGTTATTTTTTAATATTCAATTTTATTTATGTGTATAATCTTTTAATTTCTTTACTCCCGATGAAGCTATTAAATAAATGGCGAAATATTGAGCTTTAGAAAAAACAAAGATATTTTTTTTTAATATAGACTACATACCCGATATTTCCAACATATATATATATATATATATATATATATATATATATATATATATATATATATATATATATATATATATATATATATATATAACAAATAGAAAAGGTTGATGTAAGTGAATAATAAAAGTAATGTAATGGCATGTCTCACAAAACAGGAAAATAAAAAACAAAATAGTATATCAATGGAAGGCAACTGTATTATGTATTTCTGACTGTAGGTCGTTTTCAGTACAGTGCAGCTAAGTTAGAAAAGGAGCATGTTAACTTTTGAAAGTATCACTCCAGGAGCAATGCAACCAATTTGTGGCATTAGAGTTAGAAAACCCTGATGGTTTTCAGGGCAACAACTAACAATAATCACAGAGAAATTTACAGCTACCTGAGGAAAGGAATGCCAAATGTTAAATAACTTGTTATTAACAACTTGTACCTAAATTTTAAAGAATTTTAAAATGTATTTTGTCCACTATTTTATATTTTATGTGTGTGTTATTAATGTTGAGTGTCTATGCTTTTATAAATAATCTCAATGACCAGTAAGTTGCACTGAAGATTTGTGTAATTTTATAAATATTTACACTTTTTTTCTTATTACAGTGTCTTGAAAAAGGAATAAAACCATTCCGAAAGCTAGACAAAAAGTCATAAGAGTGTTTAATTAACATCCCGGCCAATTTTCTGACTGCAACCCTAATAAACTGTTTTGTTTGTTTATATTGACAGTCACTAATATCCAGTATTTCTTATATATATATATATATATATATATATATATATATATATATATATATATATATATATATATAGTACCAAAAAAAAGGAAAAACCATTGGCCAATGTTGCATATATATATATATATATATATATATATATATATATATATATATATATATATATATGTATATATGTATATATATATATAAATGTATTTTATATATATATATATATATATATATATATATATATATATATTTTATATATATATAAAATACATATATATATATAATATATATATATATATATATATGTATATATATATATATAAAATATATATATATACATAAAATACATATATATATATATATATATATATATATATATATATATATATATATATATATATATATATATATATATATATATATATATATATATTATAAGTAGTGCTGATGATGTAATAAAAATTTGAATACATCTTACCTGCAAGAACTTTACATTTAGAATGGATCACATCATTTAACATTAAATTTTGAAACTTTGCTGTCACCAGGTTTCGAATAGTATCAGACCAATGTTGATGTCTGGCATTTGGGGAAAAACTAGGTATATACAATGCTGTTTGAGCTGTGTTCTTTTTAGCTTCATGTTTGGATTTTCCAATTCCATAATAACTTAATGGGTCGGTATTATGAGATTTATGCACATTTTGGTTACCTATTGTTTCATCTTTGGAACACTGAATAGATTCCAATGCTGTTTGAGCTGTGTTCTTTTTAGCTTCATGTTTGGATTCTAAAAATCTATATCTATATCTATATCTATATTTTAAAAAGTAGGTATTATCAGATTTATGAACATTCTGGTTACGTATTGTTTCATCTTTGGAGCACTGAATAGATTCCAATGCTGTTTGAGGTGTGTTATCTTTAGCTTCATGTTTGGATTTTCCAATTCCATAATAATTTAATGGGTTAGTATTATTAGATTTACAGACATTCTGGTTACCTATTGGCTCATCCAATTTATATCCTAATCCCTTTTCTATACAATTCAAAGCAACTACTGCATTTTGATAACGATTGTTACAAGTTGATGCTTCAGGTGATTTTGCAGTTTTAATTGCTGTTGTGGTGTTATCAGATTTATTATGTTCATTCTGTTTTGTTTTTAAATATTCTTGGATCTTTTTTCGATACATTTTAAAAACAGTTAACACTAACTCTACTTTGTTTCTATTAGTTATTTAAATATAAATCGCAGTTTTTTATACTATGATCGCAGTGTATTATCATTCGCTTTAGCGCGAAAGTTCGCGCAAGGCAAGTTTCCCTGGTGTCCGAAATTTGACGGCTCTCATTGGTCTCTGTTTTTGTTTCCAGAGTTGCCAATTAGTTCATAATTATTATCAGATTTTAACATAATTTTTATGGCATTCTGGTAATAATTATCTTTTTAACATACTTAGTTGATAATTTTAACATAATTTTATACATATGCCTGTGGGAATTATGTCGATAATTGGAACATAATACATTGGCCTATTATAAGATTTAAAATCAAAATAAAAGCTGACAATAATAATTACCTGTATGTAGAATTGCCTAACATAACTCTGATTTTTATATGTAGCTCGGGGAAGTACATCAAGTATAATTTGGAGAATCCCTACATCGCGCAGAGATTCCCAAATCATGAAGTATATATAGCAAATACCATTGGGATTACAATTCTGTTACTGGATTTTAGTTGTACAGTTTAGATAACGTATTACATTTGATATTCTAAAAATTAACATGCAAAGTTCGAGTAATTTAGATAAATTAAGAAGAAGATATTCTAATTCTGACTCTGATTCTAATTTTTATTTATTTATTTATTTATTGCTAATTTACAATCTACTTCAATACAGTAATAAGTAAATATGATGTATGTTCTTGGCTTGTGGCAGGTTTAGTCCATGACGACTCTCTGGAATTTACCTAGCAGCTAGATCTTCTGGCCAAAGTCTTTTTAGACGTCTGTCAACCAGTGGGGGGTTAAATAATTCGTCTATGAGATGGTTTGGATGGTCTGCGCTGCGATTGATGTATCTTCTGGAGTGGTCAGCAATCACATCATTGCTGAAGGGGATGTTGAGGTCTGCATGAAGGGTTTGGTTTGACACATACCATGGGGCTTTAGCTAACATACGAATAGTTTTTGACTGGGATGTCTGTAATATTTTGGTGTTGGATGGTTTGCTACAGCCCCACAGCTCAATTCCGTATGTCCACACTGGTTTGTGTATTGTTTTATAGATGGTCAGGTTGTTTTCTAATGAAAGTTGCGATCTTCTGTTGATTATCCAGCCTTTTAGGTCGAGGTGTCGTCGTTTGGCTGCATTACGTGATTTCCAAGTAAGTTTTTCGTCTAGATGAAGGCCCAGGTACTTTACTTCTGTTTTTATTGGTATAGGTGAATTATTTAGGTGTAGTTGTGAACATCTAATTCTTCGATTTGTGAAATTTACTTGACAAGACTTGTTTGTGTTGACGTTTATTTTCCAGCATTTAAACCAGTCTTCTGAGAGACTAAACCATTGAGATGATTTTGCAATTCGTTAAATGCTAATATTTCGTTGATGTCTGATGCTAGTATACCAGTGTCATCCGCAAATGTTGCCATTAGTGTATTTTCGCTAATAGGAATATCAGCAGTGAAGATTTGATAAAGGAATGGGCCAAGTACACTGCCTTGAATTCCGGATTTTTTTTTGATGGTAGTTGGATAGAGCACCTTCGTATTTAACTTGAAAGTATCTGTCGGACAAGTATGATTTAATTGTTTTCCTTCTAGGCTCTCTTTTATTTTGTTAACTAATCCATGGCACTGTTGTATGGTTGAGTGATTTGACCGAAAACCAAACTGATGATCTGGGATAAGGTTTTCTATAGGTATTATTGTTTCTATTCTGTTAAGGATTAACCTTTCGAAAACTTTTGATAAAGTCGAAAGGAGACTTATTGGTCTGTACGAACTGGCTTCAGTTAGAGGTTTACCAGGTTTAGGTATCGTTATAATTTGTGCATACTTCCATTGCACTGGAAAATAGCATAGTCTCAGGAGGCTATTAAAAATAATGGTTAATAAGACGACACATTTTCTTGGGAGTTTTTTTAAGATTTCGCCAGTTATAAGGTCAAATCCTGGAGCTTTATGAGGGTTAAGCAGGTTGATTTCGTTACGGACTTCGTTTGGTGAGAAGTATTTTAGTGGTAATGATAGCTGCAGGGTGCATTAAGGAAGTCTCTAATTTTCTCGTCGTTAATATCGTTGGCCTGTGGGGTGGAGAAGACGGTTGATAGATGTTCTGCAAATTTGTTGGATTTTTCTATATCTGATCGAGCCCACGTTCCATCATTTTTCCGAATTGGTGATTTCATTACTACTGGCTTTTTGAATTTCTTTTTGGCTTTCCAAAGAGAGTTGTCGTCAAGAGAAAGGTTTGTGACATATCTTTCAAAAGATTCGTTTTTGGCTGTTTGGATAGCGGAATGAAGTCTGTGTGTGAGCCTGTTTAGATTTGTTTTATCTATCGCGTTTCTTGTTCTTTGCCATTTGCGACGGGCTCTTCTTCTCTCTTCTACTAGTGTTCTAGTGTGGAGAGGTATACTATACCTTTCATCAATGGTTTTTTCCTTTTCAGGAGTAGCTTTCCAAGCGGCCTGTTGTATTTGTTCCGTTAGATATTTTACAGCTTCTTCAATATCGTTTTTGTGTTTGAGTCGAATGTCAAGATATATTTTTTCATTGATTTCTTCTTTGAATTGAACCCAATTCGTGTTTCAGGAACATAGCCTTGATGCAAGAGTTTTCCAAATTATATTGGTACTTAAGGTAATCAAAATGGGACTGTGGTCCGAATGTAGATCAAAACTGGGGGTGATGTCGCTGTGTATTTCAGGTATTCCTTTGGTTATAGCAAAGTCTAGCAGATCAGGAATTTTGTTGTTATTAGTGGGCCAGTATGTGGGGTTACCAGTTGTAGGGTATTTCAGGTTATTATCTTGTATGATCTTTAATAGATTTCTGCCTTTTGGAGATATCAGTCTTGCTTCCCAGGTTGTATGTTTTACATTCCAGTCCCCTGCCACTAGGAAATGTGAGCCAAGTTGTTCAAAAAACTCTCTCTATTCCTCCAGATTGATGGTATGGCGTGGTGGGCTTTAGATAGAAGCTATTGTTAATGGGAAGGTGAGCGCTTGTACTTTTATGATAGTACTCTGAATTTTGTTGGTGTTATATGGAGCAAGTTCGTAATGTTTTATAGCTGTACGGATTATTACAACTGAACCAGCATGGGCTGTTCCATCTGGATCATTTGCGTACACACATAGACAGAGTAGTGTGGAAATTTTATAAAAGACCTCTTACTCTGCTATTCTAAGTGAGTTAGCCATTACGACGTTCTATTTATCACTGTTGTAAGCATGCTTAGTATCATGCTGTCTTGATTTATCAATTGTGCAAACATATTTTTAAATTCGTTGAGGAATTCTGTAAGTTTATTTGAAAGGTCTGAATTATTGTTGTTGTCTTGTGAAGAAGTATTAGTTGCTGCAACTTGAGAATATGTTACATGTGATTGGCGTATATGGTGAGCATTAGTGTTATTATTATTTAGGCTTGCAACTCTAGGTATAGGAATGCTGCTTGTTATATTTTTGTTTTTCGAATTTACTAGGTCTTTATATTATAGCACATCCTTTATAGTTTGCTGGATGATTGCCATTACATAAGGCACATGTTGCTGGTGTGTCGCGTGCTTTTTTGCAGATTTTTGTGTCACGTGATCCACCGCATTTAACACAGGCGAAAGGCCTCAGGTAGTAACTTTTTAAGTGTCCGTATTTTTGACACATTGTGCATTGAACTATTTTATTTTTTATTCTAGGTGGTTTTACTGCTATTATGCAGTTTTGTAAGTCTTGCAGGTTAAATATGTTTTTATTTTCATTGTTTTCATTTGGCTCTATATCGACAAAGAACAAGGGCAATGGTTCTTTGGTAACTCTACGTCTAACATTAATTATGTTGCGATTATGTCTAACCTTAGTTATGAAAGCGTTCCAGATGTAAATTAGTTTTATTATAGTATTTGATATTACATATATTTTGTTCATGTTTTTTTTTTTTAATTAACAAGTTAAGTTGAATAAAATAATTTTTTTCTAATGTAGTTTATTACCTTTAGAAACTACCAAGATAAAAAATGTTAACATAATTTTTTCAAAAATTTTAATATAATTTTTGGCAAAATCTGATAGTTTTAGCAGCGGCCTAACATAATTTCATATCGTGACATCGGCAACACTGTGTTTACTTTTTGTTGTTTACTCATAGAATCGAGATTCTTCTTCTTCTACTTCTTAGTCTTTTTTTTTTGGGTTATGTAGATACAGATACAGAGATAATTTTTATACATTTTTTATTTGACAATTATTACGTTGTATAACTTTTTGATATGTACAAAAATAAAAACAAAAATACAAATAGCCTTGCCACACTTGTGCAGCTACAAAGTGTTTCGTTTCCGAAAGATGTTAATAGGTGAGTGTTAAATTAGGATTAAAATTGTGTAGGTATTACAGATTATTAAAATTATTGTGTATTAAAAAAATATTTGTATTCAAGGCAAAAATTTGGTTAATGGCATGGTTAATGATATATATGAGAAATCGATTACAACCTTCTGTAGTTCCTACAAACTTTCCTTTACTGGAGGGCACATCGTCATTTTATTTTGATCATAATTATTATTCTTCTGTAGTCCAAAACATGTCTCCCAAGATGTCCTATTAATCAAGGTAAATAAAGTAAATAATTAAGATGTAATACATAAATAAGCTTTATCTTTTCCTTTTAGAAATAGTGGAAAAAGTTCATTTATGGATATAGAGGAAAATGGAAGTATTCCACATAAACCATCCAGTATAACTGTACTTCAGGATAGTACTATTACTCCTGGTAAAAACAACATATTCCATGAAGAACCTGAACATCTAACTACATATCCAGTAACACCACTTAGTGCAACACCAAGTTCAACTCAAGGGTTGCAACAATTATCAGTAAATACTCCCCAAAAAAATGTGTTACAAACTACAGTTATACAATTACAGAAGGAAAATAATTATTTAAAAGAAAAGTTACAGTCTACAGAAAAAGAAGTATATCCACAATGTGACAATTGAAGACTATATGGCACTTACATCTAAATTTTGTCCTTCAGCAAATATAGCTAATTTCATTAATGTTCAAATTTTACAATCTAGAAAAAAGGTAAGATGTAGAAGATTTAGTAAGTAATCAATTTAAACAGAAATGTCTTTTAATGTACTTTACTGGACCAAAAGTTTATAAAAATGTTGTGTGTAACAAATTTTGTTTACCCAGTCCTAAGACATTATTTAAACACATACAACATATTAAAATTGAGCCTGGACTAAATTAAGCTTTACTTACTGTTTTACAACACAAAGTAGCAAACTTTACTAAATTAGACAAAATTTGTTTTTTGTCTTTTGACGAAATGGCAATTAAATATGTTTTACAATAGGGGGTTGGATGAAATTGTAGGTTTTGAAGATTTTGGTGATAAATCAAAAGCTTTCAAATCTGCAGCAAATGTGACAGTTTTAATGGTACAAACTAAATAAATGTTGACTGCCCACAAAACTATGCAGCAAAGCTGATATGTGAATGCTTCTCTTACCTGAACCTGAGGCAATCAAATATTATACCAAATCAATGTGGAGTATTTTTGGATCTCATTTTCCACAGTATTGAAGACTATCAGAAACTGTCAGTGTATGAGGCAGTGAACACTTTGCTTCCCAATAACTTTCATCATGTGGCATTTACTTGTGAACTTAGTTTTAATGGTAATGTTAAACAATTAGATTATAATACTACATATTTTGACTATCGTAATGCAAATTTTGTAGGTCTAAATAATTATTTTTCTTCAGTTGACTGGAATATTGTTTTTGATGATTCAAATATTAATATCTCAGTAAATAATTTTTATGAAGTTCTTTCTGAAGCAATATCACTCTTTGTTCTGAAAAAAACATGTAAACCTTCAAAATTTCCTTGTTAGTTTTCTCCAGATTTAAAAAACTTGTTATTTAAAAAAAGCTGCTCATGCTAGATTCAAGCATACTCAGTTAGCAGCTGGTTATACCTTATTTTCAGATCTTAGAACACAATGCAAAAACATTAACACATCAATGCTACAGATCTTATATCTACAACATTGAGGAATCTATTCACTCAGACTCAAAACAATTTTGGAACCATATAAACTCTTTGAATAAAAGCCACAGAATTCCAAATGTCATGTATTTTAATGACTTGTTAGCTGAATCAAATGAGGAAATAGCAAACTTGTTTGCAAGCCATTTCTCTAGTGTCTATCGCTCAGACAAAGTTAATTTAAGTAACTTCAATTTTAAAGTAAATAATTCTGTTGGCATTACATTTACCTATCCAATTTTCACTTTCTGACGTCTTTGAGTCTATAAATGGTCTAAAGGATAAACTGAGTTATGGCCCTGATAATATTCCTACATATTTCTTAAAAAGATGTGTCTACAGTCTATCCAAACCTTTACATGTATTATTTAATTTATCTTTGAGACTACACACCTTCTCTAGTAAGTGGCATGACAGTTATATAATTCCTGTATTTAAAAACGGTGACAGAGACAATATAAAAAATATAGGCCTGTTGTTATGTTATCTGCCATCCCAAAACTTTTTGAACTAATTCTAAACAAATATCTTACTTGGCATTGTAGGAATCTCTTGAAAAATGAGCAACATGGATTTAGGCAGGGTGAATCTACATCTACAAATCTTGTTTTGTATTATGATTACATTATCAGGGCTTTCGAGGATGGGTACCAAGTGGACTCCATCGATACTGATTTCTCGAATGCCTTTGACACAGTAATCCATTCTTTACTCATCTTTAAATTAAGATGTATTGACTTTCCTGAGTGGTTTTTTTATGGTTAAGTAGTTATCTTCATGAAAGAATTCAGTTTGTTTTTATAAAGGGTTCACTTTCAATTCCTATCTTTGTGAGTTCAGGGGTTCCACAAGGTTCACATGTGGGTCCTCTTCTCTTTAATTTGTTTATTAATGATATTACTGAGTTAATAAAGAATTGTCAGTTTTTTGCAATTGGCTGATGACCTTAAGTTATATTTTAAAATTTCAAATCTATCTGATTGTCTAAGGATCCAGGAAGACCTTACTTCCCTGTATAATTGGTCTCTTTCCAATGGTCTCCAGTTAAATAAAGATAAGTGTTTTGTTATATCCTTTAGCAAATCTAAAAATAATGTTGTGTTTGACTATCACATTAATACAAGCCTTCTATCAAGAGTGACTGAAATAAAAGATTTGGGAGTGTTATTTGACAGTTCCTTGTCATATATCCCCCACATCAACAATTTGTCAAATAAAGTTTACTGAAATCTAGGTTTTATCGCAAGAAACTCTCGAGATCTTTCAGTACCCACATATAGAATTTTATATCTTACTTTTGTGCGTAGCATGCTGTCTTATGCTTCTATAGTATGGTCAACATACTGTGTTAATCATATTCACACCCTTGAAAAAATTCAAAATAAGTTTCTCCGGATTTGTGCTTATAGATTAAACTTAAGGAACATGTTTTCGGTAGAACTAAGGTCAAGGCTAAATATCAGTTCCTTAGAAGACTACAGAACTAAATGTGATCTAGTTTTTCTCCATAAACTACTTGATCATACCACTGACTGTTGTGATTTATTAAGTCTTATCAACTTTAGATGTAACACTAAAATTCTTAGAGACATGCCTTTGCTTTCTATAAAACAGTATCACACTAACTATGACAAATTCTCTCCTATTAACAGGATTCAGATCCTGGGAAATGACTTTAGCCAATCTCATGATCTGGTGAATATAAAATCTGTAAGATTTAAGCACTGTTTGACGGAGTATGTTAGGAATCAAAGATGAGTGACATTAACTTGAAGTATTTATTTCATTTCATTTTATTAAGATCATTTCATTTTATTTTATTAAGATCTTCAGGAAATTTAATTTAATTTACTTAATTTAATCATTTGTTTAACAATAATTATTTAATCATTATTTAATACTTAGTTTTAGTATGTACTTGTATTATGGTTAGCATATTTTATTTTTGTTAAATTTTGTAAAATGGGGACATCCCGTAAATAAATAAATAAATAAATGATTGTGGATTAGATGTATGTGCTTTAATAAGCGATCTTGGATCATATAATTGGAAATTAGGTAATGATTTAAATGTAACTCCAAACAAGGCGTATTTTGTTTTTCGTAATAAAAAAATAATGTATATGTTTGACCCACCACATCTTATAAAATTAGTTAGAAATAATATGTTAAAACATTCCTTTGTTTTTAATGGGAAAACAACTTCCTGGGAATATGTAGAATCCTTTTATCAACATGATAAACAAGTCACTACTAGAACTACGCCCAAATTAACAGACTCGCATATTAGACCAAGTCCTTTTGAAAAAATAAAGGTTAAGTATGCAACGCAAGTTTTAAGTGCTACAGTTGTTGCCACTATGAAGTTATACACACGGTTTAAAGTAATCCCATCAGCTGCAGAAGGTACTGTTGAAGTTATAGACATGTTTGATAAATTGTTTGACATACTAATTCTTCAACAACCAGTCAGGGCAAAGAATATAATCGAGCATTTAAAAATTTAGATTTTCACAAAAAATTTTAGAAGACTGTTTTCTGAAAATTTTTAGAAGACTGAAATGTTTAGAAGGCATTTTTTGAAAATGAGAAAGACTTTTTTCAACACAATAGAAACTTTTCTTTATTGTACATTGTATTTTGACAATTTAACCGGAAATACAAACGATGATTTTACTCTCTCTGTACCTCCAGATGATATTGGTGCAGGCAATTTAAGCAATATATCCTGTTTCTCAATAACGCTATTGTCCCCCACATTCGGAAAATAAAATTTCCAGATTCCTCCTTTTTTACGCAGGAATTGAACTTCAACTTCATCAAATGAATCACACTTCAATACTCTCCCAACATAATAAACAACAGACTTTTAGTACAAAATTTAACAAACACAAAATCGTCAGTCTTAAGAATCACAGAACTATTATTCCAATCTATTTCTTCCATTTCATCCTCCTCAGAACTCAGAGATATTTCTAGATAATCATATGTATCTTGATATGGAATTTATACTTCCTCGGACAAAGACTCAGAATCTTCACAAACTTTCTTCTTAGATAGATTGCGGATGGCTACAGATAATTTACCAGACTTCTTTCTTTCTCTCTCGAGAGCTAATCTTTCGGCCTCTGCTTTTTCTGGTGGACTAGTTAAAATACGACTTCTGCCTCTCCTCCTTCCTATTCCAACTTCTTTGCGTTGTGCTGCTTTAGGAAATGGTCGGATTTGCTCAGGTGTAATCACGATTTTTATTGGCATTATAAGTTCTTGAACTCACTGTTGAAAGGGTAGATGCCAGTCTTTTGAAAACCAGCAATAATGTTCTTCTGCGTTACAGTCAAAGGGTAAGCTTGTTACACAAGATCACCTACGCAGTAGATGGATATGGTTTTGCCTGGGTGATTCAGTAGCCAATCATTACAAACTCTGTTATATTGACTTTTAAATGGAGAAAAAACAGACACATCGAGGGGCTGCAGTCTGTGACTACAATGTGATGGAAACGTTAAAAGTATAACTCCCTTTTCTTTTGCTGTCATTATCACTTCTAAGCCCACATGGTTCTCGTGTTTGTCTAACATTAACAATATTGGTTGTTCCTTAGTGCATTTTGTGTGATGAACAACCTGTCTTGTTAGTTAGTGCAATGCTGCCTGGAGGTGCACCATTTAAGAAAAACTCCTTATATCTGATTCTGGGAAACACAAGTACAGGTGGTCAAGCGTTTGACTGTCTAGGGCTAAAAAAACTCGATACGATAGATTATCATACGTTATTTCCAAGAATTCGGATATGATAATATCTGGGGAAGGAGCGATATAAACCTGTCTTCTGAAGCTAAGTTCTTCTTCTTTTGGTATCATAATCCTGGATGGGTCTTTGTCTGTCTGGCTATGTCCTTCCATTCAGATCTCTCTGGGTCCTTCTCCTCCAATGTCTTATACTCATGGTTTTCAGGTCGTCTTCCACGTCATCCAACCATCTCGTCATGGGAATTCCTTCACCTCCACGCCCTCCTACCAGCTTCCACTGTAATATCTTTGTCGTTTTCGTGTCTTCTTGTCGCCGAATATGTCCCAGCCATGACAGTCTTTGACTTTTCACAAATCTTACAATGTTCATTGAGTTCATTAACCTCGTCGTTTCTCCTGATTCTCCATGTGCCGTCTTCCTCTTGCACCGGGCCATATACTTTTCTCAGTATCTTTCTCTCGAATGTCCTGAGTTGGCTTCCTCTTCCATAGTTACTACGGGTCTAATCAAAGTTCTGTAGATAGTCATTTTGATTCTTTTGTCTAATAATTTCGATGTCATCAATCTTTTATTAGCATAGTATATATGATTTCCACTGGAAATACGTGCATTAATTTCGCTACTCACGGAATTCTTCTGATTGATTTCTGTGCCCAGATATGTCAAGGCATCCACACGTTCAATAGTATAGTTGTCTATTGCTATATTATTCTCACTCTCGGGTGCTATTTTGATGGTCATGTACTTAGTTTTTGTTTCGTTTATTTTAAGCCCTCTTTTTTGTGCTTCAGGAGCAATTTTCTTGAACGTTTCCATTAATCGTGTCTTGCTTCTACTAATAATGGCGACATCGTCTGCATATGCAGTAATTTGTACTGTTTTGGTGTTTATATGGCCGGTTACATTGGTTTTTCTGACGACTGCTTCATGAACTAGGTTGAACAGCATAGTTGACAATGTGTCTCCCTGTCTCACACCCATGTTGATGTCAAACAGGGGAGACAGTTCTCCATCTACTCTAACTGTGGATTTTGAACTGATTTCTAACTGATTTATTTTTTTGATATACCTAGATTTCGGAGGTCTTCCAGCATTTTGTCTCTTCACACTATCAAAAGCCTGTTTAAAGTCTATATACATATTATATAGTTCTATCTCGTATTCATAAGCTTTTTCTTGGATTGTTATAAGTATGAATATGTTGTCTGTACTGGCTCTATTTGGTCTGAATCCATTTTGATAATCAACAATTATATTTTCGGAGTATTCTGACAATCTTGTGTAGATAATGCCAGAAAGGATTTTTTATATTTCATTTAGCAATGTAATTGGTCTGTAATTCTGGCATTCCCTCTTATCTCCTTTTTTTATATATTGGCTGTATAAGACCAACTGCCCATTCTTCCGACATTTGCTCCTTGGTCCATACCAACTTTATCAGGTAATGGATTCTTCCCCAAAGTTCGGGTCCTCCATATTTCAATAATTCTTCCGAAACTCCATGCGTTCCTGGCGCTTTACTGTTTTTTTAGTTTTTTTAGTATTTGGACTACTTCTTCATAACTCGAATTTTCAATGTGCTGCTTCGTCGTAAAATATATTGTCTCGTTTTAATTATTTCCATTGTTTGCATTTAGGTTTTCCTCAAATTGTTCTTTCCATCTTATTATAATTTTTTGTTTCTCTGTTAGTAGTTCTCCGTCCTTGTCTTTGCATATTGTCAATTTTGGTCTAAATGACTGTGCTGTCTTTTATTCTTTTATAGAATTTTCTGCTCTCGTGTCTATTGTTATGTTCTAGGATTTCTTGTACTTGTTTTTTCAAAGCCTCTCTTTTTTTCTTCTGCATATTCTAGTCGCTTGTATTCTCTTTTTGTTATAAATTTCTCTGCTACTTTTTGTGTTTCTTTGAGGTTGGTTAAGCTTAGCTTGCCTTTTTTCCTCTACTGCAGTTCTACATTCATCATCATACCATTCCGCATTTCTTTGCCTTATGGCTTTTCCGACAGTTTCCTCTGCAGATTCCGTTATTATTGTTTTTAATTATTTCCATTCTTCCTCTGCAGTATCTTCCTCTTTGATTCCATCGAGTTTTATTTGGAGAGTATTTTGATATTCTTGTGTCTGTGTTGGACTTTTGAATCCTTCAACATTCCATTTTTTAATTTGGCCATTTTTCCCTTTTGCCACTGTCGCGATTTTCTGCCGCAATTTTGCCCCCACAAGATAGTGATCTGAGCCAGAGTTCGCCCCGCGATACGTTTTAAATTAGCAATAATTTTACTTAAATCGACCGTAAATTGCAAACATGTATTTAGAAACAGGTCCGCTTACCAAGATAGTTGTGAGATCCTTATTTCTGCCTTTTGATACCAATAACTGCATGCAAAAAAGTGCCTGTTGTGTTTCTAAACCACACAAACCTTTTTTGAAACCAAACTGACTGAATGTCTCCTGTTCTCTCTTCACATGTGTTATAAATCGGCTTCTTCACAGCGATTGGTATGCTACTTTGGAATATCTACGAAAGTTGACTTCAGTCAATCTGACGTTTTTTTTTTCTCTATTGTATAATTTATTAAAGTGTTTGCATATGTGTTTGATATTGAAGAGTTTAAGTATTTACGTTGTCGGACTGTACAGCTTTATTATTTTTTAAACCTGAAATCGCACATTCCACTTCAGATTCTAATATTGCTGGGCCAGTTAAGTCTGTGTGTTTATTCGTAGTATCTAAGTTTTGATCGTCAGAGAAAAGTTGTACATATTTTTGCCAGTGTTTACAAAGTTCGTTGTATTATTTTTTAAAGCCCTAATATTGTTTTTGTAAGCTTGGAGAGCGGTTTTTCTTGGCCCACACATTATGGACTCGTGTGATATGTCAGAATGTCAATACCTCTGAAAATATGGAAAATCATCAAAATCAATTGGCTTTACAAACGGTAATCATTTCCAGGCCTTAGATTGTATTAATAATTGTTTCCCGTTATTTCGTATTCTTGTGTTGTGACAATAGGAGATTCTTTTTCACACTTTAGAATATATTGTATTTATGTACTTTTTTAATCATAGCTTTTACATCGTTTTTGTTTCTTTAGTTTTTCGCACAGAAAATGACTATTTGGTAGAATTTGGTAATTTATGGACGTGGAAATTTATTTATTTTGTAGTTAGTTATGTAAAATTTATAACAATAACGGTACTTTTTAAGTTGGAACTTAGAACAAAACTATAAATATAGAAATAAAGTTTCTAATATTAATATTATATTTATATTAAATTATTAATAATTAAATAAAACTTTCTCGCATCAAAACGATGTGTTTTATTTCAATCCTTCTATTTTTTATTACCCATAAGCAATATTTCTAAGAGTAATGGCACAGGTACACGAATAATATGACATAAAACAGAACCGCTGGAATAAATAACTGGAGAAAAGTCACGAATTAGAAGCAAAGAAGTAACTACAACCTTACAAAAGTCATCATCACTAGCTCTACAATCCTTTGTGGGACTAACATTGTTCTATAATTTTCTGCCTTTCTGATATGTTCCTTGCTTTCTTTTTTTCAGTTGTTCATTTTAGAGTTTTCAGATCTTGTTCCATATACTTAAGTATTAAGTCGACTTTACACTACATGATTTATCATGTGATTTGTCATATGATTTGGTCATAAGTGAAATTTACATGTTTATACTGTGTGATTTGTCATAAGCACTGTCATGCGGCTCGTCATAGCTTGTCATGATTTTCGGTAATAATACGGGTAACACCAACATATATTTAAATATCGCGCCTTATTCTTATGTCAATTCAGCAACATTACCTTACCGAGAGATATTCTTTATTTATTTATTTATTGTTTGTTTCATTGATATTGAACCTATTATCTAATGTGTACTATTGTGTCGTATTTTTCTTTTATTATTTATTTAGTTTATTTTATTCTTAATTTAGTGTTTTATAGTTTAGTCATAATTTTAGTTTAGTTTCTTTATTAATTATTTTTAATTTGGTATAATATCAACACTAAATTTGATATATCCTGTCCACGATTTCCATTATAATAGTTTAAAAATCTAATAGTTGATACCTATACCACTACTGTGTCTTATATCTCTATGACCATAAACAAAAAGAAAAATCAATAAAACCTCACTCATATCATAAGTCATAAAGTAGACTTTACACTACATGATTTTATCATATGACAATGAGATTTGTTATGATTCCTCGTTTCTATGATGTTTTAAAAAATCGTGTTTACACTGCATGATAAGTTATGACTTATGATATGAGTGACAATGTGTGAGGTTTTATTGATTTTTCTTTTTGTTTATGGCCATAGAGATATTAGACATAGTATAGGTATTGTTGTGAATTTATTAAATTCAATATTTATAACACTTACGGATTTAATTTATTTTTTTATTTATATTAACTTATCTGACAATAATTTATATATATCCGTACGTAACAATTAAATTCGCGAGCGCGTCTTCAGAATTAACTGTCCCTCCAAATAAAATGTCCTGTTAATATATGCCATTGCCGTTACGCTAGAACCATCGAACAGCCTTCTCGACTAGCGGCGAAATTATAACGACAAAGGCAAACGGGTATTCTCGCATTGGTTCGACCTTTTTCTGAAAGGTCAGTTCAGGTAAATAGAAGCCTCTCGTAAAATCTAAAACATAAGCATGTGAATAAAAACATGTTTATAGGTTAAAACTATGACTCATATTTTTACGTAACATTGCCCCCCTCTCAAAAGATGGTTCCTCCTGGAACCTTGTCGGGACTAGAACTGGAACGGTATGCTGGTATCGGCAACTGGACCCTCTTATACAACTTCCAGTTGTATAAAAATGACAAGGGACGGTTTCCTCTCCGCACCAGTAACTATGCGGATTGCAACAGACTAACACCTGGACTTCGGTGTCTTTAAAGATCTCCTCCACCATATTTCGGATAACCCTCCAATCCAATTGGCGGCACTCCAACTTTGGCATGGCTAACTTTTGCACGTCGGACTCTAGTACGTGCTCTCTCAATTGAAGTAAGGCTTCCCATACATCTCGGTAGGTAGGTTGGTCACGGGCAGTGTCTTTTGTTACCAGGTAGAAAAGGTAACGTGATGCATCTTGGAGTTTCAACGTTTTACCGGGAGCTGGCACCTGGCATTGAAATTCTGCAACTCGACCAAACTTCCTTCGAAAGACGGATGCCAACCCTGGTGCGTCTTTGATACTGGCCGGGATGGCAAGGGCCAGCGAGTAGTCATCAGGGAGCGCGAGTAGATCTTGCTTTTCTTCAGTGGTAACACCATGTCTTGCTTTACCGGTACCTCCATAGGCACCCATGAATTCCTCAAACGTGAGGTCAGACACATCTTGGACTTGGTTTACTTCCACTTCTTCATCTACGTCGTGGTCACCTTCGAAAGACGCCAGCCGGTTATGGTGTACTATCATCGGCTTTCCCCTCGGAATCTTGCTTATTCGGTAGATGACATCGTTGATTTTCTCCATGACGAGGTATGGACCTTCCCAAAACTGCTGCAATTTGGGAGAACAACCTTTTCGCTTCTTGGGATTATACAGCCAGACTTTGTCGTTCTTCTTAAAGCAACCCTTTTCGGCTTGTGTATCGTACCGTTTCTTCATTCGGTCGCTAGCGATCTGAAGGTGGAAACGGACCAACTCATGTACATCGTCCATTCTTCTTCGTAATTCGATCACATAATCTTCACCTGCTACATCTTCTCCAGGTCGACACCCAAATTCTAGATCACAAGGTAGTCGCATTTCGCGTCCGAATAGGACTCTGGCTGGTGTCTGGCCTGTTGATTCGTTAACAGCAGATCTGTAGGCCATGGTGAAGAACGGAAGGTATTGGTCCCAGTCTCGCTGATGATCGGACACCATCTTTGTCAAATACTTGCCGACTCTCCTATTCATCCGCTCTACCATACCATCAGATTGCGGATGATATGCTGTAGTTCTTGTTTTCTTCATGCCTAGTCTATCACATATTCCTTGGAATAGATCGCTTTCGAAGTTCCTGCCTTGGTCACTATGTATCTCCAAAGGCACTCCAAATCGGCTGATATATTCTTGGATCAACTTATCTGCAACGGTGGCGGCCTTCTGGTCTGGAAGTGCGTAAATCTCGACCCACTTAGTAAAGTAATCCATTACTACCAACATGTACTTGCCTCCATTTTCACTTTCTGGAAATGGCCCAGCGATATCCAAAGCTATTCTTTCAAACGGGCTTCCAACATTATATTGTCTCATAGGAGCTCTCCTTTTTCGGTAGGACCCGTTACTCGTGGCACAAATAGTACATTTCTTACACCAGTCTTTTACGTCGTCGGAACTGTTCATCCAATAAAACCGTTCCCGAATTCGCTGAAGGGTTTTCTTTACACCAAAATGCCCTCCCGATGGACTGTCGTGTAACTGACGAAGTACTTCGGCTATTCTGCTCTTTGGGATCACCAACTGTCTTCTCTTCTCCGAACCGTCATCATTTTCCAGGACTCGTTTGAGTAAGCCATCTTCCATGATAAATGAGCCCCACTGGGCCCAATACGTCTTAACTACTGGTCGTCGGTTTTCCTCTTTCCATTCTCGAATTTTCTGTATAACTGGATCTCTTTCTTGTTCTTCTCTGATCTTAGTAGGCGTCCAGTCGTCGTTGACCATCGTTGTTCTTAGCACTGCTGCTTCCTTGGATTCCGTTTTGTTGCAGTGGGAACACTCTGCTGGGCATGGCCTTCTGGAAAGAGAATCAGCATTTCTGTGGCTAACTCCGGCCCGGTGCTCAATTTTAAAATCGTATTCTTGGAGTCGTTCGATCCACCTGGCTATCTGACCCTCTGGATTCTTAAACTGCATCAACCATTTAAGGGCGGCATGGTCGGTTCGGATTAGAAACTTTCTACCATAAAGGTATTGATAGAAGTGCTCTACTGATTTTACTACTGCTAGAAGTTCTCTTCTCGTGACACAATAATTCCGCTCAGGTTTTGAAAGAACTTTACTAAAATATCCGAGGACTAGTTCCTGTCCTCCTTGAATCTGAGACAGCACTCCTCCAATTCCCACATTACTTGCATCTGTATCTAAGATGAACTCTCCTTCTGGCAGTGGATACCCTAAAATTGGTGCTGTTATTAAATGCTTTTGCAAGGTCTCAAAGGCATTTTGGCAGTCTGTATCCGAGCGGTAATCTCTTGATTGATGACCCAGATAATTGACTTTACCTTGAAATAGCTGGCACTTCTTGGGGTTTAGCATCAATTGGACAGCTTTAAGTCGATTAAAAACGTTTTCTAAATTCCTCAAATGATCTTCGAATGTCTCCCCCAAGACGATTATGTCATCTAAATAAACCAGGCATGTTTTCCAAGATAACCCTCTCAACACATTTTCCATAAGCCTCTCAAATGTCGCAGGAGCATTACAGAGTCCAAATGGCATAACGTTGAATTGTCACAATCCAGATCCTGTGGTGAAGGCTGTCTTCTCTTTATCTACTGGGTCCATTTCTACCTGCCAGTATCCAGACTTCAAATCCAAAGTAGAAAACAATTTACTTCCAGCCAATGTGTCCAATGTATCGTCGATCCGAGGCAGAGGATAACTATCTTTCTTGGTAACGTTGTTCAGCAAACGATAATCCACACAGAACCTCGTCGTTCCGTCTTTCTTCTTAACCAGGACCACCGGAGAGACCCATGGGCTCGTAGAAGGTTTTATCACCCCGTCTTTCTTCATTTCCTGAACAATCGTTTCAGCTTCCTCTCTTTTCGCCTGTGGTAATCGTCGAGCTGTTTGACGAATTGGCTTAGCATTACCAGTATCAATTTTATGCTTAACAACGGTAGTTCTTCCCGTCTTTCCTCCTTTCGGTACGAAAATATCACGATACTGCCGAAGAAATTCCCTTAATTTCCTTTTCTCCATCTGGTTTAGAGACTGTCCTGCAACTGCAACCATTTGGTCGAATTTGTCGTTGGAATTATAAGATGTTGTCGCCTGACGGATTATGGATGTCACAGGTACACAAGTTCCTACTTTTGTCTCTTTCTTTATGGTCACTGGGTAGTCGTTGACATTGATAAGTCTCACAGGAATTTCCTTAGCCGAAGTCACCAATTCCTTTCCAATTATGATTCCACGGCCAACCTCATCGTCGTGGTTCCAAGGCTCCATCATAACAGGTCTCCCTTCGTCCACAAATTCCTGTAGCCGCGCTACTATGATCGTTTCGCTTCTCGCAGGCACGACTGTATCTTCTGTAATGGCTGCTTCCACAGTGTTGTCATTATGTGGATGGAGAAATACCTCCTCGTTGCCAACTTTGATTACCTTATTCTTAAAATCCAATTGGAATCCATGCATATTCATTACGTCCATTCCTAATATAACATCCTCTTCGATGTCAGCAACTATAACAGTATGGACGAACTTTTCTGCTCCAATTCCCAATTGTACCTGGATTTCTCCATGAATGTTAGCATTTTCACCTGTAGCGGTCCGAAGTCGCAACCTCGTTGGTAACAGTTTCTTTCGGCTGTTTATAACTGTCGGGCGTATAATGGTTCTGGTCGCTCCGGTATCCACCAACAACGTATGCTTTTTACCATTTATGTCTCCATCTACATATACACTATCTTCACGACATTTCAAAGAAGCTATTAGTATGAGAGGGTCTTTGGAAAAGTTCTGGGTCGAAGCTGCCCCCCTAAGGCTGACCCGTTCTAGTTTTCCTGATGGTGAGTTTCTTGATTTGCGTCGTACCTAGGGTGCTTACAGGAGCTTCGTACGTGTCCTATTTCGCCACAATTGCAGCATCTGATGGTATTCGTTTTCTTGTATGTCATGCTTTTTATCATATTAACGAGCTGGTCAAGTTTATCTTCATCTCCTTCCTCTTTTACAGTTCTAACTTTACTGTACCCGCCAGAGGCCTGCGTAGCTGACTCGTATTCGAGGGCGGCGGATAAGACATCAACCAGCGTTTTGTGACGAGCTAATCGCAGTGTTCTCTGCATTTCATGATCACGAAGACCATCAATAAACGTTTGAACGGCCAATTTTTCCATCATGTCTTCGGGAGCTGTTGGATAAGCATATCGTACTAATCTGGCAATATCTACCTCATATTCTTGAAGAGCCTCATCTTTCTTCTGTCTACGATTTTTAAGCTGTGACTGATATACATGCTCCAAATGTTCGTGGCCATATCGCATATTTAACCTCTTCTTCAGTTGTTCGAAATCATCGGTCTCCTCTACGGCTATGGTCTGAAGCACATCTAAGGCATCTCCTCGAAGAGCGATAGTCAGGTTTACAGCCTTTTCTTTTTCAGACCATCCATTTGCTCTTGCGGCTGATTCGAACTGTTTCATGTAGTTGTTCCATGATGATTTTCCGTCGAAAGTTGGGACTTTAACATGAATAGAACCTCCACTTCCTTCAAATTTCGGCCGTGTCTCCAACTTACATTTCGTCTCGTCTTCTTTTATCTCCACTGTAATCGGATTGTTTCCTCTCTCTGCTGTCCCTGTTTCCTCCAGCTTCTTTTCTATCTCTTTCCATATCTTTTCTTCGAAGGCCAACATATCGGCAGCAACTTGGTTTTTTAACGAAGATATTCTATCGTTCAGGGCAGACATCTCAGAAGTGACTTTAGAGATTTCCGAAGAGATGTTAGCAGAGACTTTGCTTTCCAGCGAAGAAATCTCGTTAGAAACTTTGTCTTCCAACGAAGCGATGTCGCCGGAAACTTTGGCTACATCAGAAGAAACTTTCGAAATATCGTCAGAAACTTTGTTCTCTAATGATGCGATGTCACCAGAAACTTTTGAAATATCGCCAGAAACTTTGTTCTCCAATGATGCGATGTCACCAGAAACTTTCGAAATCGACGAGAGGACAGCATCATGTTTGTCTTCAAATATATAAGTCTCTGGATCTAGTCCTTCTTCTAGCAAAGCGTTCTTTAGTCGTTGGACTAACTCAGCCTTTTTTCCGGTAGAAGCTAATTCTCTGTCTTCGAGATGTCTTCTTAAATTCGTCACTGTGAGCTCATAAATCGTCGTCATTTTCACAATATATTTTATATTCACTTGTATTATTATTATAAGTCTAATTTATGTTCGATCTCACTTCTTACACCATTTGTTGTGAATTTATTAATTGTTAAGTCTTTAATTTATAATGTCTTGTTCTTATCTTAATTCATTAAAAAGCACAATAACTGATATTAATTTATTTATTACATAATTTATTAGTAGGCGAGCGTAACAACAATATCGCGAGCGCGAATCTTCTTTATTAACTGTTTTCAAAATAAAAGTTCCCTCATATTTATACGAAAACAGCTGCTCTAGAACTGCATGGATGTTGACCTCAATTGACCTGGTTTCGCCTCGAATGGACAGGCCTAATTCCGGAAGATTCGAATGGAACCAGTTTTTTATTACTTGGGGTTTATGGTCGAAAGGTCTCGTATAATCTAAAACATATTAGTGAATAAAAACATGTTTACAGGTTAAAACTATGACTCATATTTTTACGTAACAGTAGCTTCATAATCATGCTGTTTGTATAATAGATGCCTTTTTGTATAAAGATCGGTTCAGTACTTAGCATTTGTCTCCATCAATGTTGTGTGATAAAAGCCATAAATACTTTCATTAGACATCATTATTTTTATTAGTAAATTTTTGTTTTTGTTTATTAATCTTATTTTTTGAGTTATTATTCTGAGAATTCTGACTATGTAATTAAACTATTATATCTTATAAAGAATACTACAAATATTTAATCAATGTCACATGAAAAGTGATCATTTATAAAATCTAAAAAAATAATTAATGTAAAAAAATATTTTATTTTTATATCAGCACCCCTCATAATTTGGCACCCGTGATAGTCATGGGCTTGTCTGCCCCTTTATCTGGCACTGCCTGGTGAGTTAAACTTTAAAGGTACTACCTCAAGTGATACATATGAGAATTTATGAAAAGTTAGAAGATATGTACTTGAGGCAGACTATTTACTATAAATGTACTCATACAACTGTTTTGATGTAGATATTGTCCTTCACATGTGTTTTGTTCACTAACAAAATATTTCGATAGAGTAGAACATGAAAACCTAATATTGATACCTATTGTCGCTAAGTGCTCGGTCAGAGTGACCAATAAGCATCCTTGGCGCGCATCGCCCCGCCTTCCTTACCAATTTCAATTTTTTCATTGGTCTTTTGGCTTGGAATCTTGTAAAATATTATGTATAAATATTAGTTGAATTCCAAGCCAAAGACAGTTCACCATTTACCTCTGTCTCTCCTAGAGAGACTAAACTAAACTAAACTAAACTCTAGGGAGACGATCACCGGGGCTCTGCCCCTGACTTCGTCACCTTAAGACTCTGAGGTTGTCTTTGTATTTTCAGCTAAAACTGTGTTTTATTTCTACAACATACAAATAGTTTTTCATGTAAGAAATTTATGCCAAGTCTTTGTCAAGACTTGGTAATAAATAAACCTATGTCCAGCTCTACCATTCGAGAAGTGCCTAGGATATATCATACACTACACACGAATATCCTAGTGCAGAGCGTACAGCGGAATAGACAATTTTAGAGGTACAAATGCTGTTGAGACAACAGAATAAGAACATTAGCAACTAAATTATAATAATATTGTAAACTGTATATTGAATTAAAGTGTCACAGAGTAAATTGATGGACAATTTTATGGACATTTTATCACTGCTTCTGTTCAACTTATATTCTGTAGAAATATTTAAAAGTACATTAAATAATGAATTAGTAACTTGCAGTATGTAGATGACACTGTAATCAATTAATGCTCCAGTGGGTGCATGCAGACTCTGACTCCGCACTTTTGTATCTTCATGTATAACTCGCCTTAATTTGTTCCTCCCACCCTGCAATGTTTTGTCTAGCTCCTGCATTCATTGATTGATAACACGGAGGCACGGCTGGAAGTGATAACATAATACTTGTTTTTGATTGATGCAGAGTGTCAGTCCACGCTCCTGACTGCAAGAACTACAAGAAGATGACAACAATTGTTTTTTATCTTTGTCTGAATGTTGCTGGAATTAACAGTCAAGTTGTTTATTATCCAAATATTACTGAAGAGAAGACCATCGTAAGACTAACATTTTTATGAGATCTAGGCTTTGCGTTACTTCAAGATCAATTGCTCAAAAGGGCATCAATCATCTCATTACCAACAACTTTGAAACTAAGAATTATGGAAATTTGTGGTTTTCAAGAAGAAGAACAACAACCAAATATATCTTTTCTCCAAAAAGGCAGATGTAAATATTGTGACTAAGAAAAATAGACCTACGAAATATTTTTGTAAAAGATGTCACAAATTTATGTGTTTAGAACATGAAAATTTTATATGCAATGACTGCTATGGAAAATAAGTGGCTTTCAGTCATTTTTTTGTAAAAATTACTGTTTTTTAGAAATTTTTTGTTAAAATTTACATGTGTTAAAAGTTTGTTCATTTTTCTATATGAAATATATCTTTCCTCTTTCGTTTCCATTGTTGACTCATTTTCTATAATTTTAGTTAAAAGAAACGCAATATTTTTTCAGGTAATTATTTTTAGTTCAAATAAAATAAGGTCATAAATAAGTGCGAACTCAGAGTCTGCATGCAACCTTGCATGTTATAAAACTGGTGCGCTCACTGAAGGTTTAAATGAGCTTAGAAGATATACAAGATCTAATGAAACGCTATTGTAAACCATTGGCTGCATGCAGGAGTGGCGCAACTCAAAATGGAAAAACTTTATACAAGTGATTAAAATTTGGTTGTCAAGAATTTTGATGAAAAATCATTTTTGATAACAATCCTATCAGTAGAAATAAAATGAATTTAATAAAATTCGTGATATTCAAACTTTAATCACTTATTATCTTATGCTTATCAGATTTTGAGGTCACTCTTGCATGCAGGTGTCGAAAGGGTGTCCAGCTTGATACACCACTGAGCTATGCTACCCCTGTATCCAAGCTTGCTTTACCTTAGTATCTTTTGAGCAAATGATTTCAAATGATGGTCAATAATTATGACAGAACAGTTTTTTTTTAGTTTATTTATTTTATTTTATTTATTTCAGATCAAACGTTCTTTGAGCAGTGAACCAGGTGAAGGAGGAATCATTGCCTTCAGGGAATACAACAAGAAATTTTCATCTCATTATTGGGACTGGTTGGCCTTTGCCTTCATGACAACACCATCATTGGTTATCCCCCTAGTTCTTTGGTACAGTAGTAAGAGTAAATATGAAAAATTGGGAAAGCCAAGCAAGAAGATACATTAAACATTGAAAAGTAGTGTTTTCATCAAACATTCATGATTTCTATCATCCTAGTTCATTGTAAAAACCTTTTTTTATAATTTTTCTGTTGCTACATTGTTTCATGTTTTATATGAATACATGCTGCGTAAAATGAGACTTAGAATAAATTATTTTGTATTTATGTACAAGACAGTGAAATAAACATGTTTTCATAAATTCAAACATTATAATTTTGATACTGCAGGATGAAAACTTGAAGGTTGGGGGGAAAATGCATGGATACATTGAAATATAAATTTTAAAGAAGTAAGTTTTAAGATTATAATTATTATCAGATTTGGTATAATGCATTTTGTCTAACAGAAACATGCAAGGATATATCTTACACAGCCAGGAGAGTTGTTTTCTTTCGAGCCAATGTTTTCCTTCTATTTTGCACTGAATGATCAACCAGAGTAAATGATATTTAGGTCCCCTTATATGACTAAAAAAACCCATCAACTTGATGATACAGGAGCTATGATTATGTCATAGGAGTGGATGGCAATGGTAAACCTGGTCTGGCAATGGTACCCAGTAAGATTATTAACTTACGCAGACACAAAAGAAAATAAAAATTAGAGAAAAGCTGAGGAGAATTCGGAAAATGAAATAAACTAGAAACAGATGTTTCTACAAACTATGTAATATGAAATCTCTGAATGGAGATAAGAGGTCAGAATTACACGCATTCATTGAAAAAGAAATCAATTAAAAATGTACAGACGATATCTTAAAAATATGGGAAGATTACACAGATAAATTTTATAAAAACAGACAATATTTAACAAGAGGTATAATAGTTGGTGGAATTATATCCCAAGGCATGGCAACTTAGCCAAAGCCAATTGGCTCGACATTCCTTTGTGGTTTTTGGCCTGCTCGCATAGAAGTCACCCCTTCCGTAATTTCCTAGCAACTTCCCTCCGCCTTCTGACAGTTAGAATCTTAAGGTCTGCTTCTACATCATCAATCCATCTTCTATACGGTCCTCCTTTATTTTTTCTGCCCTTTAAGTTTGAGAGGATCAATTCCTTTGTATACTCATTATCTTAATCCTAGCAATGTGTCCATCTCATGTTAGCCTGTGAACTTTGGTAAATTTCACAATATCTGGATCTGTGTATACTTAGTTGGTATCATTCAGTTATATCTTCATTCAAAGTTTTTGTTGGGCGGTAAATATTGTCTTTATTATTACTCTTGATTTAAGAATTGTTTCAGTGACACCTTTGATGTAAGGAAGAATAGCTTTCGTATGATGAGGGTCTGAGTCTTTCGGTTGTGATTGAGTAGGAGATTGATCTCTATTGATGTTCCTATTGATGTGATTTTCGCAGTAACCGTTTTGGACGAGGGTTTGTTTTAAACTAGAGAGATCAGTGGGTCTACTGGCATCATCGCAAAGGCGTATTGATCTGGAGACATGGGTATTAATGACTGAATTAATTTGTGAAGGTAGATGATGAGAGTTGGCATGCAAATAACGATTGCTGTGGCTGGGTTTTTGATAAACAGAATCATGAAAACCGTGGGATTGGTTTTTCTTTATGATAACGTCGAGAAACGGTTGGGATGAATTAGTTTCCACCTCCATGGTGAACTGGATACTATGATGTATACTATTCAGATGGGTTTAAAAAGACACCAAAGCATCCTTGCCCTGGGGCCAAATGACGAATGTATCGTCCAGATATCGTAGCCAACATGTCGGTTTGCGCATTGATGTGGATAGTGCTCGGGTCTCGAAATCTTTCATAAAGAAATTGGCACTGTAGATAGTGAGGAGACCATTTATTTGTCTGTCAAATTAGTTTTGGAAATTACTTAGCTAACAAACGTCTGTCTCAAAAAACTCGTATAAGGCTGTGTGGAACACTGATAGTCCCCGTTCTCACATATGGATCAGAGGCGTGGACGCTAACTAAAACAGATGAATCCGCTCTATCGATTTTTTAAAGAAAGGTGCTACGCAAGATATTCGGAGCGGTCCGTCAGAACGGAATATGGAGGCGTAGATAATATTGGTGGTAAAGATATTACCACTCTAATTAAGCGAAACCACCTGCAGTGGGCGGGACATGTAGCCCGGGCCCCTGAATCGAACATGTTAAAAAAGATTCTATCAGCGCAACCCGTGGGAATGAGAAAACGGGGTAGACCAAAGCTGAGGTGGATGGACGGGGTAACACAAGATGCCGAGAAGATCCGAGTCGGCAACTGGAAAATGCAAGCAAAGGACAGAACAGAATGGCGTAGAAAGCTTGAGAAGGTCGAGGCCCTCTAAGGGCTGTAGCACCAAGATGATGATGATATACAATGTTTAATGAGAGATACTGGTCTTGCTGAATACTGTATTTAGTTTTCAGAATGTTTAAGAGTTTTCTTTATAGGAATGTTTGTATAGAGTGGAACGATATCGAAACTTACTAGAAACTAGAAGAATTTTTGATAAGGGATGAAGCATTTTCGGCGAGAGGTTGTAGAGTTTTGGCCAATGGATATGTAGGGCAGTTGTATGCACTGACAATGGGACGTAGATGAATATCGAGTTATAGTAAACGAGGAAAAACCATATATATATACAGTATACTCCCTCTATAACGAACACGGTTATTACGAGTTTTCGCTTATAACGAGGTACATTAGATGTAACTTGAAATTTCTATTAAACTATAACCCTCTATAGCGAGGTAAATTTGCTTATAACGAGAGAAAATAAGATTGAAAAACGTGTTTTTTTACGTTTTGGCCCAACCGTAGCTATAAATAAATACCCTTTTTAACTGCCGTCCGCAATAAACTTCTTACAATTTATGATTCTTAGTCGGAAATTTACAATTTATGATTCACAAGTGTCATTGTAGGGGGTTGACCATTCACACCTAATAATATAGGTCCAAATAGACAAGATGTGGAAAGTGTTTTAAAAAACGCAAATGAAGAAGCACAAAACTGTTTCACATCTTTAGAAAATATGATAGATAGAATACTGGACAATTTAAAGCAGTCAAAAATGACAGACTTCTTCCAATTGCAGACGCCCTAGTTTATGTTATTCTTGAAAATACGCTTTATACAGATTTACAGAATACAGATTTTTTGTTTTAACGTATATCATTGACAATAAAAGTAAACAACTCTTTTTTGTTTTAATGTATTTCATTGACAATAAAAGTAAACAACTTTTTTTCAAAAACGCCATATTAGCATCTTATATTGCTCCGAATGGCTTCACTATAGAAACTTAATGTTTTAGAAAACTACATATTCATATTTATGCACAGTATTATTGTTGTTGGATATAACGAGATCCGCTTATAACGAGGTAATTAGTCTGCCATTTCAGTTTTCGTTATAGAGGGAGTCTTCTGTATATATATATATATATATATATATATATATATATATATATATATATATATATATATATATATATATATATATATATATATATATATATCCAGAGACAATGTTCAACAAAGAATCCAAATTAGCAACTCTAACAAGAATTCACTTATTTTGGGTGGCTAGTAAAATAACAAACGCGAAAAACGATGAAATAAAAACACGCATTGGTCTTCTCTCTATGGTCTTCAGAATCATCTGATACATAAAAACATAAAATGTGCAATAAAGCAAATAAGCATGAGAAATTTCAAAGATTCCTTTGGAATGGGAAATTATAAAGAACTTATATAATAGAGCAGTTGCCGAAGTTCACCTGGAAATGGAAAAGTATCGGAAAGTTTTGAAAGGCAAAAAGATATAAAAAAAGATACTGTAATCCGCTATTATTTAAGGAAAACTATCCGCTAAGGAAAACTGAAGAAACATACAGAGATTTAGACGAAATAGTTATAAAATATGAAGATGGATATAAACGAAGAGAAAAGCATGCTATTAATAACAAATAATACAAACAAAACATTAAAAATCAAACAGACAAATTGAAGAAAAGTAGAAATATAAGATTATATATAGATAAGAAGAAGAAGAAGAGTTTTACAATAGGCGTAGATTATTTAATCTAAAATAGCTAAGCGTACGAGTTGTTCAAACACAAGGTATAACACATTCTATACTAAAATGACACAAGGAAGAATACACACGATATACTGGTTGCCGACTTCTGTAAAAGTCGAGAATAAAACATTTCTGTTTCAAGAATTATTAATTATATATTTTTATTACCTTTAATATTTTTTGAGTTAAGTAGTAAAATATAAAAAACAAAATTAATTTGCTATTATTTTGTATTATTGCATACCAAAGAATCCTGGCGCCATCTATCCTCCGTGCAAATATTTTTCGAACATCTACCCATTCACTTGAATCGACTTAAATAATAAAAAAATGCATCCACAAAAAACTATAACAATACAAGTAACCTCTGTAAAAACAATTGATCATCACAGCATTCGGAAATTCCCTTCGGGTACCGAGAGGCTTATCAGGTCTAACTTATACGGTAATGTAGTTACAGGTTTCTTTTCGCATTTTGGTAATTTACTTTAAATTTAAAAATTAACTGGTTTTTTTTTAAAACAAAATTGTAGTACACACAGTAAAACGACGATAATGTGCGATTGTGTCTTAATTATGCCAAATAAGACAATAAACGTGAAAATTTCGTCCTTATACGGGTCGACAAGTACGATAAATGCAGTGAAATGCCATTATTAATATAGTAACTTTCTATATTAATATCTACTTTTGATTTTCTAAAAGGTAATATTAATACTATTTATTGTTATATATTGTATATTGTTACTTATTGAGCAACAGTAATTAATTATTTAATTTATTTTAATATTTAACAATATTATAGAGTAATTAAGTATATAAGCCAGATGTTTATTTTATTAATACTTTTCTTGTGTAATAACTACTTTTAGTGCGTTTTTTGTGTATATTAAGTTTTATTATTACTATTATTCTTCTTCATTACAGTCCTTTTACATTTGTGTCCTGTTTCGGTGCTAAAATTAGCTCAATATTTTTAAGTGACGTCTTAACTTCCTTTTCTTTTATTTTGCATTTAGTATTTCATTATTAATGAGTTGATTTCCATACATTGTTTATTATCATGTCCATGCACCTCATCAGGTCCTGGTGATATCCCATCTTTAATCCGCTTAATGGTCATAGTTACTTCTTCGTGTTATTTCGTTATTTCGGGGCCGTAGGGATTGTTTATTTCAGTCGGACTTCGTGCTGCATCTTCGAATAATTCTCATATATTCTTTCCATCTTCGTAATTTATCTTTAATGGTAGTCAAAATCTGGCCTTCAATGTTTACGACTATGTCTGTATTGCGTTGTTTTCTGGTATTCTGTATCTCTTTAATTTTTTTGTGCATATAATTTTTGTACATTTGTGCAAAAATAGCCTCAGCTGAATTTATTCGTTTTTTCTTCTCTCCTCCCTAATTTTTATATCAAGTCCTTCTTGGTTTTTTTCTCACCCATTTTTCTAACAGCTCTGTTGGCAACAGAGGTCCAACTGCTCTGGCAATTTTTCCTATAAGCCTAATCAGCCTCTTCAACAAATACTTTGTGCTTGCCAACTTGCAAGCATTTCATAACCAAATGCTCGTTTTTACGCATTTCTGTTTTGTGTAATACTTGGTTGTTTATACAGCTTCATCACTTTTATCTTGATTATTCTACTCTCTTTTTCATTATTAGCCTTTATTGTACTATTTGACATGGCATTTACTCTTAAATTCCGATTGTTATACTCCAATTTCTTTATTTGCTTTTGTTTACTATGTTTACTAAGTATTTATTAATATTTTATAGCGTAGTCCAGGTAAACAAGCCAGGGTAACATGAAGTAGTAAAATATGATATAGAATTTTTATTGTAGCTGCTACAAACACTTGAGGTTCCGTTACTTCCTACTTGTGCGGTTGTATAAAAATGTAATGTGGGTTGCCTGACAATAGTAACTCGCGTTACAAATATATGAAAGTTATGATATCCTTTTATTGTTATCTATGTTCGCTATATTGATATATGGCTAGATGCCATATATATTCATACAGGTTCCTCTGTGTTCATATTTTCTGAAGATGCAGCTGGACTTGAAATATATATATATATATATATATATATATATATATATATATATATATATATATATATATATATATATATATAATAATTCGTCGGAGTATTTTCATCTCTGTTGTTTCTAGTAGTCGTCTCGTTTTAGATGTGTCAGGTCTTATCTCCTCGGTGTATGTTAATATAGGTCTTGTTTCAGAAATGAACATGTCATTTTAAAATATAAAATAAAAATATAGTTCTTTACACTTTTCTTAGTGTAGAATAAGTAAAATATTCACTAATATCAAGTTGCTCGGGATACCCGACTGATTGGCACCACAGCCTCTTAAATAGTTTTCACACCTAAATACAAGAGGGATAATCTACACTTTTACGCACCAAGTATTATTTTATTAGTTCGTTCTCACACACCGCCGTTGAGGCATGTGCATTTTAAACACTCTCAATTCATATATAAAATATTTCTCTACGCCGAAATCGGGCATTTTTCTCATAAATACGGTTTTCTCTTTTACGTGTGATAAAGAAAGAATTATTTGATATTGTACTGTCAGCTACGGTCGTTTTGAACCTCTCTACTCTAAAAATAGTTAATTATAAGTCGATAAACTAAAGGTGATTTTATTTCTCTGGAGTTAAATTTGCTCACATTAACAATCCTTATCCTTCAACGGTCACTGAAGAACCAAACCTATGGAGATACATCCACTCACAAGTCCTTTGAAGTAAGGCTTGGAATCAAAAGATTTCCAACACTCGAATGTAGGGAGCCAGTTACAAGGCTCCCCCTATTCGTGGTCCTATCGAGCACAGATTATTTGATGAAACAGGACTGAAGAAAGAAAAGGATTACACACGCCGGAGAGCAACAGGAAGAAAGAATAATGGTTTCTCGTCCCTAGAAGAAAGATTGCACAAGTTGACCTTCGTTCATGATTAGACACGTGTGTTTTGTGAAAAGTGCGTTATGTGCTGGTAAGCGACATCGGTAATTAAATTGGATACTTGAAAAACATTTGGTGAGGTTAAAACTCTTTCTATATAGTGACTATATTCTATAGTCAGCATGCAGTGACTATATTCTATAGTCACTGCATGCACACATTTATATTTGGTAGATATTTGTCTCGACTTTTATTTGTTTATTAATATTTATATTAACTAATGGCTTTGATTTGACAACAGATCTTTCTTCTCAATATCGCTAAAGATAGCTGACAATTATTTATTATACAGATTGTCTCACAGCCCGCTCTCAAGAAAAATATTTATTTATCACTCTAGTAAAAATACTCTATTAAAATTAAAATCGCGTCTTAGTTGAAAAAGACATTTACACTAAACAAAATCATTCACTCTTATTTCTCGCTCAGCATATATTTGCAAATAAATTCACTTTTAAATAAAAAATGGAAGCTTTAAAGAAAAAGCGCAAATCACTTAAAGCATCAATTACACGTATCTCAGAATGGTTTATAGCCAATAAAGATACAGAAAACGAAATACTTGATTTTGAAAATAGGAAAGAAAAACTTTTTAATTTTTTCACACAATATGAACAAACTCAATTAGAAATCGAACAGACTGATGATAGCGACCAACAATCAGCTGATCGAGCAAATGTTGAAGAAAAATACTTCAACACACTCAAAGGTTTGCAAAGAAAAATAATAGAATTAAATTTAACAGAAAATAAAGCACCTAGCTCAAATAATAATGCTGTTTCCAGTGCGAGGCTGCCTGAAATTAGCATGAAAACCTTTACCGGAAATTTCTCAGAATTCAATGAATTCTTTCAACTATTTGAAACTCTGATCACAAACAATTCAAGTTTAAATAATGTACAAAAGTTTATATATTTAAAATCCTTCCTCAAAGGAGAACCTTTAAACTTAATTAGCAGCATCGAAGTAGTAGATGCAAATTTTGCTATCGCTATAAAAACCCTAAAAGAAAGATATGATGACAAATCACGAGTGATTAGTACTCTTATAAAAAAGCTGTTAGTCTCAATCTCTAGTTAAATGCACTCCTCAGGTATTAAGAGATTTTCTTGTACACACGAAGCAAACGTTTCAAGCTCTTAGTAATCTCGAAGTTCCAATTGAACATTGGGACCTCCTTTTAATAGAAATATTTTTAGAAAAAATAGATTTTGCTTCTCACAAGGCTTTTGAATATGAAGTAGGTTCTAAGAATGTTCCAACACTCAAACAATTTTTTGAATTTTTAGAAAAAAGATGTGATGTTTTAGAGAAACTTAATTACACTGAAACTCAGTCAAAGTTTAATAATAAAGTCACTCAAAAAACTGCTCATATTTCCACTATAAATAATAATAAATCTAGCTATGAAAATTGCATATTTTGTAAACAAACTGGTCATAAAATATATCAGTGTAACTTATTTAAAGACACAAATTCTCGAGAAAGGTTTAATTTTGTAAAGCAAGCACAGCTTTGCAGAAACTGTTTTGGCACTAAGCATTTTACTGATAAATGCATCTCTAAATACACATGTAAAATTTCTGCATGAAGAAAATAATTTTTCTCACAGTCATGAAAATAATTTATTCTCTCCCACTCGAAGCAATCAAAGTGCTTCAAATTCACATGATGGTAATCAAAGTCACGCCAATAGGCAACAATCACGCTTTAATGCACCACAAATCTCTCAATCGTCCGCAAGTATACAGGGTGATTCACAAACTCGCCATAGTGCACCACATATCTCTCAAAGTCATTTTCATGCTCCTCAAAGAAGTAATAATGCCCAAGTTACTCAAAGAATTAATTCTCCACATTCATATAATGAATCACCAAACACTTCTACTCACTTAAGCACTCAGATAAATGAATATTGTCTACTCTCAGACACACAAAGTCAAAATTCATCTTGCATCTCTTCTCTCTCCACTTTCAATCCAAAAAACGAAGTTTTGCTAGCCACAGCGCTGGTAACAATTTACTCTAAAAGTGGACAACCTGTACACGCAAGATGTCTTCTCGATAATGGATCTCAATCGAGCTTTGCAACAAAAGATTTAGTAAATAAACTAAATTACTCTACCACTAATAAAAGATTACAAATTTCCACAATCTCTCAAAATTGTTCCATCTCAAATGAAATGGTAAACATTGAATTTTTCCCATATAAAAACAATGATATGAAATTTGAAGTATCATGTGCAGTTTTGGATAATATTACATGTAAAATACCTCAGGTACCTCTAGATCGTAGCAAAATAAAAATACCAGCTGGCATAAAGCTCAGTGATCCCTCTTACTCCTCCCCAGGGAGAATCGATCTCTTATTAGGTGCAGAAATTTACTGTGATCTATTAAAGGATGGTTTAATTCATATTGGAGCAGGTCTTCCAGTGCTTCAAAACACTCATTTAGGATATGTCATGTTCGGTAACTTATCTCCACAAGTTTCATCTAAGAAAAAGATGCACTCTCACTCAAACTGTAACTATTCACACTCGAATCATATTTCTTTATTTGTTCAATCTCACACTGAAGAAGAAAATATAAATAATCTTCTCCAAAGGTTTTGGGACATTGAAGAAGTTCCCGAAATAAAGCATTTAAGTCCTGATGATGAAAAGGCCGAGAAAATATTTAAAGCCACAACACAAATCCTACCGAATGGACAGTTCCAAGTAGATTTACCCCTATGCACGCCTAATGAAAATAATAAATCGGGCGACTCTTTCCAAATGGCGCGAAGGCGATTTCTAAATTTGGAAAACAAATTCTCAAAAAATGATTCTCTTTACAAACAATATAAATCTTTTATAGATGAGTATGTTGAATTAGGACATGCAAAATATGTTTCGTTGTCTCTGCAGAATGTACACTCAGAAAACAAATATTTCTTGCCTCACCACAGTGTAGAAAAGGACACTTCTCTCACAACTCGTTTGCGCGTAGTTTTTGACGCATCCATGAAAACTACTTCTGGTTTTAGCCTTAATGATATTATGTTAAAGGGTTATACCACACAACCAGAACTATTTGACACTTTAGTCAACTTTAGACTCTTCAAGTATGTATTCACATCTGATATAAAAAAGATGTTTAGACAAATCAGAATAAACCCCAACCAAACTTTCTTATTAAATATTTTGTGGCGCAACTCTCCCTCGGAGCCGTTAAAATGTATACAATTGGAAACGGTTACCTATGGAACGAAACCAGCTACCTTCCTTAGCACACGATGTTTAATTGAACTCGCAAACATGCATAAGGAAGAATATCCTCTCGCTCATGATATGCTCATTAATTTTTGCTATATTGATGACATATTATATGGTACAAATAGTATTGAAACACTCACACTTGCGCATGAGCAAATCACTGCACTGCTACAAAAGGCAGGCATATCTCTTCACAAATGGTGTTCAAATTCACCACAATTTTTAGAAAATATTTCACAATTTTCAACTGACTCCACGTATGTCATATCTCCAGAAAATCGTTCTAATAAAATATTAGGTCTTTGTTGGGACTCTAAATTAGATAGTTTCTCTATTTCAGTACCAGAAATCGAAATAAAAGATTCCTACACTAAGAGACAAGTGCTCTCGATAATCGCAAGTTTTTTCGACCCCAAGGGATTAATTAATCCTGTAATAGTAACTGCAAAAATAATAATGCAAAAAATTTGGCTTTCAAAAATTCAGTGGAATGAAAGTTTAGACTCTACACTCTTAAATGAATGGTTAAATTTTCTCCAACATATTTCAGCACTAAAACATTTAAAAATTCACAGACCTTTTTTTATTGAAAATTATATATGTACTATACAAATACACGCATTTTCCGACGCTAGTGAAAAGGCATACGCCAGCTGCATATATATTAGAGTTACTTATAGCTCAAGAAATGTCTCTTCCACACTCATCACCTCTAAAAGTAGGGTAGCTCCAATAAAAACATTAACTTTACCTAAGTTAGAACTTATGGGTGCTGTTTTATGCAGCAAACTCACTAAAAGAATAGTTGAAATTCTAAATAATAAATTAACTCAAATAGACTCAATAAACTGCTGGACGGACTCAGAAATCGTACTTGCTTGGTTAGGCTCACATAGCTCGAGATGGTCACAGTTTGTTGCAAATAGAGTTTCTGAAATACAAGGAAACCCACAATTTAAGTGGCGATATATAAAGTCAAAACAAAACCCCGCAGATATTGCGTCAAGAGACATGTCTGCTCCTGAACTTCTAAACTCAAAATTTTGGTTTCAAGGTCCCTCATTTCTACTTAATTATGACTTAGATTTAACTTCTTATGATTCAAAACCAAATGTAAGTAAAATACCCGAGGAAAAGAAAATAGTTCATCTAGCACAAGAAAGTCCAATAAGTTTCATTGAAAATTTATCTCTCAAATTTTCAAACTTCTCAAAACTACAACGCAGTATCACACTTATTCTCAGGTACATTCACAATTTCAAGTTTCCAAATGAAAAATATGTTGGACCCTTCTCTGTTTCAGAATTAAAAAATGCTGAAAATTTAATAATAAAACTTTTGCAAAAGGCACACTTTTTTCTAGAATTTTCTTGTCTTGAAAATAAGGAGATAATTTCAAATAGAACAATTTTAAAACTCAACCCATTCATAGATAATCAGCAAATGATTCGTGTAGGTGGTCGTCGAAGGTACTCAGACGTCCCATATGAACAGAAGTACCCATTACTTCTACCCTCTCATAATCATATAGTAAAATTAATGCTGCATAGAGAACATATAAGATTATGTCATGCAGGCCCTCAAAATACTCTTTCCAATTTTCGTTTAAGATATTGGTGTCTAAATGGTCTCAAAGAAACTAAAAGAATAATTAATAAATGTCACGATTGTTTTAAATTTATAGCAAAGACAGCCACACAGTTAATGGCTGATTTACCACGGGAACGTTCATGTTTCTCCCCTCCATTTACCAATGTTGGTCTAGACTTTGGTGGTCCATTTCTTATAAAAAGCTCCAATTTAAGAAAGGCTCCAAAAATAAAATCCTACATAGCGTTGTTCGTATGTATGGTTACTCGTGCAGTGCACATCGAATTAGTCACAGGTCTCTCCACCGAAAGTTTCTTACTTGCTTTAAAAAGATTCATCAGTAGGAGAGGCTGTCCACAAATTATCTACTCAGATAACGCCACTAATTTTCTAGGAGCTAGAAATCAGTTGAGGGAAGTTGCACTATTTCTTAAACAAAAGGAAACCTCTGAGTCCATATTCAATTTTCTCTCCTCTTCTGAAATCCAATGGAAATTTATTGTAGCCCATTCTCCGTATCATGGTGGAATTTGGGAGGCGGCCATAAAAAGTGCCAAATATCACATTTTAAGGCTTTTAGGCAATACCACTAACTTTTGAAGCCTTTAGCACAGTTCTCGCACAAATAGAAGCAGTACAGTAGAGAAGACTCACGCCCTCTTTGTGCTATGTCAAATGATCCAAATGACTTTAACACATTGTCTCCAGGACATTTCCTGATAGGAAAACCAATTACGTCATTTCCTGAAGAGATAGTGACGGAAATACCTAACAATAAATTAACGATTTGGCAAAACTATATGAAGATTCAGCAATCATTTGCCAAACGCTGGAAAATTGATTACCTTAATCAACTTCAGAATCGCCCCAATTGGTTAACACCACAGAAGAACCTTGAAGTTAACGACTTAGTTCTATTAAAGGAAGATAAAATTCCACCCCTACACTGGCCATTGGCAAGAATTGTTGAATTGTTTACTGGTAAGGACGATAAGGTCCGTAGTGTTAAAATAAAGACTAGAGATGGATATTTTAACAGACCCATTACAAAACTCTGTTCTCTTCCTGTGGACAAAGTAGAAAATTAAAATTTAAAATTTTGTCACATTTATATGTATTACTGTAGTTTAGGAATAGTTATTTCTTAAATTACATTTAAGTTTGCTTACTTTCTCAAATCACTCTTTCTTTCGTTTTGAAGTAAATACTTCAACGCGGGCAGTCTATGTTCCAGAAATGAACATGTCATTTTAAAATATAAAATAAAAATATAGTTCTTTACACTTTTCTTAGTGTAGAATAAGTAAAATATTCACTAATATCAAGTTGCTCGGGATACCCGACTGATTGGCACCACAGCCTCTTAAATAGTTTTCACACCTAAATACAAGAGGGATAATCTACACTTTTACGCACCAAGTATTATTTTATTAGTTCGTTCTCACACACCGCTGTTGAGGCATGTGCATTTTAAACACTCTCAATTCATATATAAAATATTTCTCTACGCCGAAATCGGGCATTTTTCTCATAAATACGGTTTTCTCTTTTACGTGTGATAAAGAAAGAATTATTTGATATTGTACTGTCAGCTACGGTCGTTTTGAACCTCTCTACTCTAAAAATAGTTAATTATAAGTCGATAAACTAAAGGTGATTTTATTTCTCTGGAGTTAAATTTGCTCACATTAACAATCCTTATCCTTCAACGGTCACTGAAGAACCAAACCTATGGAGATACATCCACTCACAAGTCCTTTGAAGTAAGGCTTGGAATCAAAAGATTTCCAACACTCGAATGTAGGGATCCAGTTACAAGGCCCCCACAGGTCTAATTGCTGCTTTATAGATTCTTGTTTTTGTGTCTTGTCTTAGGTGTTTGTTCTTCCAGATTGTGTCATGAAGAGATCCCGCCGCTTTACTTGCTTTTAAGCTTTGTTGTCGTACTTCTTCTTCAACATCTCCGTAACTAGCTATATCTATTCCCAGATATCTAAACCTTGCTTCATGCTTTATTATTTTCCCATCAATTTTGATTTTACATCGTAGTGGGTATTTAGATGTTGTCATACATTTGGTTTTTTCTGCTAATATTATTATATTGTATTTCTTGTCTGTTGTATTGAAGATGTGTGTTAATCTTTGGAGCTCGTCTTCTGTCTCGGCGATTAATGCGGCGTCGTCTGCATAACATAATATTTGGATTTCTTTGTTCCCTATTCTGTAGCCATGACCTTTACGTACTGCTTGTATTATTTCGTCCATTATTATATTAAAGAGAAGTGGGCTTAACGAGTCACCCTGTCTGACTCCGCTTTGTACTGGTATACACTGTGTTAGTTTTCCATTTATGTTTGCCTGTATTCGATTATGGAAGTAGATGTTTTCGATGGTTTGTATAATATAGATTGGTATATTTCTTTTATACAGTAGGTGGAAGACGTCTTCGACTTGCATGCGATCGAAAGCCTTTGTCAGGTCTATAATAAATAGTAATGCTGGTTTATTGTACTCAATGGAATTTTTTGTGATTTTTCTTAGTACAAATACGGCGTCTACGCAGGATCTTCCTGATCTGAATCCTTGTTGTTCATCTGATAAAGTTGTTAGTTTATTGATTTTGTTGGTTAGGACTTTTGTGGTAAGCTTAAGTGCGGTGTTCAGTAGATTTATACCTCTATAATTGTTGGGGTCTTCTTTATCTCCTTTCTTGAACATTGGTATCATTATGCTGTTTCTCCATGCGTCTGGTATCTTGCAGTGCAATATTAGTTTTTGTTATCTCTAGGGTTATATTTTCTCCTCCGTGTTTTAGAAGCTTGTTGGTTATTCCGTCTGGTCCTGGTGACTTTCTATTTTTGAGTGAATTTATGGCTATTTCTACTTCCTGAAAACTTATTTCTATTTCGTGTCTTAATTCAGGTACGTTATTGTGTTGATTATTATTTTTCTTTACTTTAAACAGTTCCGTCAGGTATCTTTCCCATTCGTTTACTGGTATGTTATTATATTCCTTCAATTCTGTCATTTCTTTCCGTTGGTTTCTTATGAATCTCAATATTTGTTTTTGTGTACCGTAGAAGTCGCTTTCCATCCTTTTTGTAAACTGTTCCCAGTGTTCATTTTTTATTCTTCTTACCAATTGCTTTGTTTCATTTCGTATTCTTCTATAGATGTCTCGAGATTCTGGAGTATTTGATGTTTTGTATTTCGTGTAGGCCTCTCGTTTCTCTTTACATTTCTCTTTTATTTCTTTTCTAAACCATGGTGTATTGTTGTTGTTTCTAACATAGTCATGATTTACTTTATTGGGATACTCACCATGCAGAGGTTTTTTCATCCAGAGATGAGATATAAAGCAGATGTCTCACTTTGGTTTTGAAAATTAGATAGTAAATAAGCAATTTGTTTTACCATTTGCTGACCCTATGATCTTGGATGTTTATAAGTAAAGATCACTTCAACAAATAGTTCTTCTGGAAACTCTTACATCTTTTAAAATCATATTCCCCTTTCTTTCTTTGACCAATTTTTAATTTTTCTTGTATGTATGACGGATGCACATCTTCAACTTTTTTAAATTTAACTAATCCAAAACATATGTATGTACTAACAAATATTTTCTTTGTTATAGCACTGTGTCGGTAATATCGGGGCGTTATTATCGGTAAAGGTAGGAGTATGTTTGTGGTGGAGATAATGACATACATAAAAGTTTAAATAATATAAAATAAAATACAAAATTACTGAAATAATAATTTAGGATTAACTATTGAAATATTTATCAAAGGTAGGGACTCCACAGTATAAGAGTTGAGTACGATTTTAACAATTGTGAGATGGGATCATCGACAGTTTCTGGGTCAATAAGGGTGACTAATCTGTAAGTCTTTCGAGACTCTTGGGTAAGTTGTTCGAGGCTGATCCAGGTAATTCCAAAAAGTTGTCTAAAAGAGGAATTTTGGTATGAAGAGGAAAGTGGAAATGAAAATGTAGGATAAACAAAAAGCTCAACGAAGAGGAGGCCAAAAATGTAATCGCTAACATGCAAGAAAATTACATAGTAACAGCAGCACAAGTATTTATTAGGAATCATCAAAATTCTTTCTTTATACAACTTAATGGCTAACTAATAGAAACTGTTCTGTGATGGCGTGTATATAATGTCAGAATGAGTTGGTCGCCGCCGGGATCAGAAGATGTCCGGAGTGATTCACGCGAACTAGCGTTGAAAGGATGCAGAGAAAGCGCCAGTTTACGTGTAATGGATGCTGATATAGAACAGCAGAATAAGAGATATAGTTCTACGTAGATTTTGTTAAAGGTAAGTTTAAACAGTCTTGTCTATTGCTGTTAAATTGGATGTTTTCGTTATCTCATTAAAAATATGTACTTCTACCAATATATGTTCAATTTACTTTATTTAATATATAAAGTAGGTACCTACCACTTTTGAGCATTGGTTTGGATTGAGTTTATGCGAATTCTGAAATATGCACATTTCACAATTTTATTCTTTCCACTTTTTATTGTGGCATGTTTAAGTTAAATATTGTATTTATATAACCACAATTGATTCTAATAAAAATTACTGACACATATTCTTCAACGAACAAGGCGACAATTATTTCGATCTTTTTTACACATGTGTCGTTAGGACTAATGAGTTTTGTTGTCGAACCATAATTATCTAACCAGATATTAGCTATGAATTTTCTTAGAATTTTAAAATATTGCAGTACATGTCACTTAAATTGCAAGTGTCTGTGTTATAATTAATTTTTATTTTATTTTTGTTTATGTGGTTAATTTCGAGAAATAATTTTTTTATATTTGTTTTCTATCTCCAAGATTTTGACATCTCACAAATTAAATGTGTGGCCAGTTGTGTTGGAATGGTGTGCTACTGCACAAGAATTTTTCTCTGTTTTGCAATCACTTTTGTGTTGCGTTATTCTTTGTTTTAACCATTGCTATGTTTGCCATATATACTGCCCATCACATTCGATACAAGAAAGTTGGTAAATGAGATGACTCTGATTTATTAGAAGCGGTGTATGGTCTCTAAGCTTCGAGAATAAGCTGTAATTGGATATGCTGTTGTATACGTAGGGTAACTTTCTAAAAAAAGAGAACCTCCATCCTTATCACTTCACTCCTGTTCAAAATTTACTTCCAACAGATCTTCCACGACGGTTACAGTTTTGCCAATGTATGTATTCTGAATAAACATCAGCAAAAGTTTTGTGATTTGGTTGCCTTCTGTTTGCGTATAACATTCCATACCTTCTGGCTGCCGAGCGACCGCAAAAATTTTCTTGTGTAATGTGTTCTTTACTATTCATTAGTAAAATGATTGTGACGAGGCATTTCAATCAAAAAAAGTAATGATTACTTTAAAAAAATGCAACATTACACTACACTGTCACATCAAAAATAATTTACACTGAACAAATGACATTTACCAACAACAATTATCTGACAGTCTAAAGCATACTTTTCATAAATGAAATATTTGAAATCCTTTTTTAAGACTCTAAGCAGTTCTACTGCGTTTTTATCGAAAACGGTTGAAATTATCATGTTTAAACAAGAGTACCAATTTTACGTAAAAATGATGTTTACGTCATATTTTCTAATAAAAATTACTAAAAAGTTTCATCAGAAAAAGTTTAGACTCAATTTGATCATTAGGAATGATCCACGTGGCGCCCTCTATGACAAAACGTAAAATTGTAAATAAAATACTATTTCTTGTCTAAGATTATGCCTCTGTGCCAATTTTGATAGCAATTTATAAATATACAGGGAAACTATTAGCAAAAAACGAAAAACAAAAATTAACACCCTGTATCTTTTTTCTCAGCAACATTTTATTAAGGCATATTTGGCCCAATAGCCATATTGTGGTCCAAATAACCTGTCCTTAGTCTATGTCCCAACAGTTATGACTCACCCTGTATAAATATATATATATATATATATATATATATATATATATATATATATATATATATTATAATAATCTAAAAATGATTATTTATCTGGCGCTACGCTCAGAAAAATTGAATTAACTGATGATTCTACAGAAATTACTACAGAGCCAATTCAGGAGACACAACGATCCTGTGAAGAAAGAATTAAACATCAATTAATTACTACACCAGGTGGGTTGCTCACTATGGAAGCAACTATAGTAAGAATAAAAACGGGAAACGATATGCTTTAAATTGCATCAGTATAGTTAGACCGCAAAATCCAATATTTAATGAAGAGATAAGTGCCATACTAGATAGAAAAACCCAAAATCATTATAGGAGATCTAAACGCAAGATCGCGTAATTTGTTTGATAGAACAACGAATCAAAACGGAAGATTATTATGTGGCTATCTCAAATAAGTAGGTACATGACACCATAGTTGTAGGATCTACAGAACCTATATACTTTCAAGGAGAAGACTGACTTCCTGCATATCTAGATACCTCAATTCTACAAACCAACACCAATTACAAACAGTAAATGAGGGCGAAGGACAACACAACCCAATGATACTGACCCTGGGAGCTGTAGAAACAAAACATTTGCGCACCTACAAAAAGAAAAGGACAGGTTGGCTAAACTACAAAAAAATTATGACTGATAACATCTAAGCAATACCAACGATAAACACAAAACTAGAGGAAAGTGTACTAAAACTAGAAAAAAAAATATATAAAATGCTGTAAATTCAAACACTACAGAAGTAAAATCAACGAAAAAAAGGAAGATTTAGGAAAATCTGCAATGAACTGAAAGAGCTGATCTAAGAGACAAACAGGTAAAGAAGAAGAGCTATTAGAACATGACACCAAGAAGAAAAAAGGATTGCGAATAAACTAAATAGGGAAGTCAAGAAACAAAACAACTACAAAATCATGGAACTTTTTTTTAACAAAATATCCCAAGGTGATATTTTTTATTATAACTGCAATCTGATCTGTAAAGATCAATAAGCAGTTTTTATCTAAGTTAAATTACTAACAAAAAGCCTTAAAACTAAAGACCTACCCCTAGCGTTCCTTAGAATCTAATAACTTAATTAAACACATTTTGACTATACTGCACTGTACTTTGCTTTATACTATCACTTCACCATCTTGAAAGGTTTCTTCCTCTTGAGTCTTCTGACCAAATTCACATTGTCAAGGAGCTGGATGGTCTCGGGGTTACTGTGGTTAAGAAGTTGTTTTTCGTGACTTCGGGCAAATCTCTCGGCGGTTTTATTAATAGTGTCTATCTCTAAGTTCCCATGGAGGTCACTGTTTTTGAGATACCAAGGGGCATTAACGATGTTCCTCAGTACTTTATTCTGAAAACTCTGGATTATGTCTATATTGCTTTTGCTAGCACAATCTCACAGCTGGATGCCGTATTGAAATTCTATTGCAGATTGACATAATGGAATGTTTTCTGAATAACCAATATACTTTCTTGTACCTTATGCCGAGCTCTTCTCATTTCTTCTTTACATGTGGTTTCCAGCGTAGCCTCGCGTTTAGATTGATGCCCAAATATTTGGTATTATTTATGCTAACCGGAGTCTGTCTTTTATTTTTATTTGTAAAGTTGATATGGATGGACTTAGTTTCATTCAACTTAATTCACCACAATTTAGTCCATTCATTAATTTGATTAATGGAAGTTTGTAGATTTCTAGCTGCTTCGTCGTGATCTTTGCCTAGGGTCAAGAGAGCAGTATCGTCTGCAAAGGTAGCTAGACTGTCAAGAGTTGATTCGGGAATATCACTGGTATAAAGCAGATATAGGACTGAGATCAACACACTGCCTAGTGGTACTCCTGCATTAATATCATTTAATTCGGAGTAAGCTTCTCCATGTTTGACTCTAAAAATTCGATTTGATATGTATGATTCCAACAACTGTGTATATTATATATATATATATATATATATATATATATATATATATATATATATATATATATATATATATATATATAATTTAGCTCTCCAGGCCTAGAAGGCCCATGGCTTGGGTTACTATTCTTTTCCATTCTTTTCTGTTTGTTGCTTTATTTTTCCAGTTTGGTATTTTAAGTTTTTCTATGTCTTTTTCAACATCCTTCTTCCACCTGGTTTTCGGTCTGCCTTTCTTCCTTTTCCCTCCTATTCCTCCCATTAGCATTCTTTTTGGTAGTCTAGTGTTTTCCATCCTTTGGATGTGTCCCAACCATCTCAGTCTTTGTGCCTTTATGATCCCTACGATATTCGGTTCTCCATACATCTCCTCTAATTCCATATTTGGTCTTTTTATCCATATACCATTCTATAATTTACCTCCAAATATTTTCCTGAGGACTTTTCTTTCCCAGACTTGCAGCAAGACTTGCTCAGATTTGTTCATTGTCCATGTTTCACTGGCATATAATACAATCGGTCTTATTACTGTCTTATATATTCTTATCTTAGCCCTTCTAGATATGTTTTTGCTTTTTAATAAATTGTTTAGTGCAAAAATACAACGGTTACCGGCCATAATTCTCGCTTGGATTTCTTACTTTATATTTGGTCTTCTCGTGAATGTCACTCCTAAGTACTGGAATATTTCTACTTCTTCGAATTTATATGTTTTTTCATCTGTTATTACTGTCAGATATTGTTCTTGTAGGTAATCTCTTTCTGTCCATTCCATATATTTGGTCTTTTCTTCATTTATGTACATCCCTTTCTTTCTCGCTTTCATTTCTAATCTTTTTATTATTTCTTTTAATTCTTGCTTACTCTGGCTATCAGTACAATGTCGTCAGCGAATGCTAAGCATTGGTGTTTTCTTTGATATATAAGTCCTGACCTGTTGATTCCAGCTTCTCTGATGGTAACTTCGAGGACGATACTGAACAACAGCGATGACAGTGGGTCTCCTTGTCGCACCCCCTCACTGACCTCAAACTTATCTGTTTCTTCGCCATTTATTTTAACCCTATTCTCTGTTTTTCGGAGTGTCACTTTTACCATTCTTATCAGTTTTTTACTAATTCTTTTGTCGCCTTTTTTGTGAAAAGGGCACAGTGTCGCTTCGGTCCATTCCTTCGGTAATTTTTCTTGTTCCCATATGTCTTTTAGCAACTTTTCCAAATGCTTAATTAGTACTGGTTCTCCATATTTAAACATTTCAGCTGTTACTTCATCTCTTCCTGGGCTCTTATTATTCTTTAGTTTCTCTATTATTTCTTTTATTTCTTTTTCGTTAGGCGGCCTTTCCTCTATTCGTTCTTGATCGACATTTTCCTTCACTTCTTCTTCCTCTTCATATTCTGTTGTGGGAATTTCATTTAAAAGTTCTTCAAAGTATTCTTTCCATCTGCTCAATATTTCTTCGTCACTTACTAAATTTCTTCTACTTTTGTTTTTGTAGTGTATAGGTTTTCCTTGGTACCCTTTATTAATTTATTTCATTCATCTAGTTCCATTTTACATTCATCGTCGAACCATTCTTTGTATTCGTGTTTTATATTTGTATTACTGGCCTGAGCTGCTTTGGTCATACATACTTTTATTTGCATCCATGTTTGTTCAATATCCCCACTTTCTGCAATATTATCTAATCCTCTGCTGACTATTTTTTCATATTTATTTTGTTCCTCTTCTGTCAGTAGTCTCACAGGTTTAGTTGCTTTATACTTTTTCTTCCGCTGGTTTCTAAGCATTGGAATAAGTTGTTTCATTTGTATTCCAACTATAAAGTGATCTGAATCTGCATCTGGACCTCTGTATGTTCTTATGTTCTTTATACATTTTTGCATATCTTTTTCGACAAGCACATGATTAATTTGGTTTATGGACTGTGTATATTGTTTGGGCAAAAGCTTACTTAATTTGCATATAAGCCCCTTGTGCCAAACCTTATCAAAACCCTGCGCCACATCATGGAAGACAGTGGATCAGACTTTTCATTCTTGTAACGTTTTTTTCAATTATGTCCGTTATTCTGTAGACTTGATCTATGGTCAAGTGCCTTTCTCTGAAGCCAAACTGGTTGGATGGAATTAAGTTTTTGTCTTCTGTAATTGGTTTCAACCTTTCGAGTAATAATTTCGAACAGTTTCGAAATTACTGAAAGTAAGGAGATTGGTCTGTAGGATGAAACTTCTGTTGGTGGTTTTCCACGTTTAGCGATCACTATCACCTATGCTACCTTATACGTCGTCGGTACATACATAACTCTGAATGAGACAGTAATAAGATAGGTAAGTTTTTAAGGTAAGTTTTTTAAGACTTAAGTCTTTTCTAGAAAGTTGTTTTAAAACCGATTCGGTTACTCGATCATACCCAGGAGCTTTCTTAGGGTTAATGTTTTCTTTTATTTCATTCGCTTCTTTTGGTGTAGTTGGTCTAATTTCGTTTTCCTCCTGCATAAGGTTTCCCCAATCAAGTGTGCTTTCGCCTTCGTTTGGCTGGAAAGTCCTTTCAAGATATTCAGCAAATTTATTAGCGTTCTGTGAATTGATTTTTGCCCAACTTCCATTCCTTATTGGAGGGCTTTACAGAATCTGTCTTTTTAGTATTGCAGTGGTTTTCCAGAGTGAATAGTCTGTTTTACTGTCGGCTGAGAATTTACTTAGATAGTGACTAATTGTCTCATTTTTAATTCTTTGGAGTTCTCTCTTTAATTGCTACGTTGCGTTATTCAGTCTATTTTTGTCAGCTGGAGCTCTAGATTGATGCCATATCACGATGAATAAACGAGTTGTCTCTGGAGATAATTAATCTGGAACTCTGCTGTCAGATGGCGCCATGCTCAGAATAATTGAATTGTTTTTCCAAATTATTATCGCAAATTAAGAATTAATAAACTCGAATCTATGGAGCGCAGAATGACAGTGGAGTATGGAGAAGACGATACAACTTCGAACTTTATAGAATATTCCAGGAACCAGATATCGTAATATATGTTAAGATATGACGTCTGAAATGGATAGGGCATGTAATGCGGATGGAAAAAAATTATCCAGCTAGAAAACCGCTCCTTGATAGACCCATTGATTAGAGAAAAAGAGGAAGACACAGAAAAAGAACCCCTTGATAACATCGAAGAAGACATGAAAAATATACTTGCTTGGCGGAGGAAAGCGATGGATAGGAACGACTAGAGAGAAATTTTTGAGGGTGCTAGGATCCACGCAAGGTTGTAAAGCTAGAAAGATGATGAAGATAATCTACAAACGATTTTCTATCAATAGTATTATTTTTTATCTAAAAAATAAGTAATTTGCATTTATGTATTGACTAGCGTCATGCCCAAAATTAATTAATTGTGAACTAATTAATTGGCCTCCAAAACAACTGACCCATTACAATAATGTACTAATTTTCTACAATCGATTGCATGCATATTCTCATTATTCTTATCAGAGAAATATAGAAAAAATAATAGAAAACGTTTCGTGCAGTATTTCTGCACTTCTTCAGTTCTAATGATTGTAAAGTCATATAAAGATGTCAAACAATGTCAAATGCATAGGTTTAAGTGTTAGAACATACATTTAAAAATGACAATAAAAATACAGTAAAAAACATATTAAGAGTTTTTTTCTAAATTTCTACAAACATTAAAAAGTCACAGTATGTTAACAAGAAAACAATATAATAAAATATTTCTATTCTATCGCTGCTGTAAAATATAACGAAACGTGAAGCCAGGAGAAAAAGTAACTTGTTTTAATTAGAACTTAAGTACACAATTTAAAAAAAATTATAAAAAGAGGCATGGAAAGTTAACTTTATTATTAGAAACACCAAAGAATTTAAAAAAACAACTTTTAACAGATAGGGCTCGACTATTGCGAAAAGAAAAACAAAAATTATTATGGCTTCCTATATATGGAAATCAGACTTCCTATGAAAAATTAACTGGATAAAAAAGTTACTCGTTGGACAGAATAGAAAAATCAAATTTTTATAAATCTGGATTAAAAAGCAAGGTTGAAAATATGAAGGTTGAATATATTTTGAAAGCCTGAATTTGAATAGTTTACATATATTTATTTATGTACCTCCTTATCTAAATTTTGGTCTTCCTTTTGACCTGCTTAGTGGCGGCTGCCTTATTATTTTCTTTAGTATATCATTCCCTGTGTCAAAAAATGTCCAATCTTTATACTTCTGATCTGTGTAGAGATTGCATGTTCCATGCCGCTTTACCTAAATGATGTTCCTTTTTCTCGTGTAGTCATCGTCGTTTGATCAGTACGGTTTCTCTTTGAAGTCTACAGCTGATTTTTATAGGATCGGTTTGTTAGCCCAGCCCCAACCTGGAGGACAAGAATTTTCTGTAGGGATTAATTTATTTCCTTAGCTGGTTTGCTCTAGGTTTAAGGCGTCCCAGACGCACTCGTTAGCTACATGAAACGTACCCCTTGATCTCCATGAATTCCCTAAAAGTCTCAGAATAGACGTGAAAGTAGGATTTGTTCGCTTATGAAAACTGAGTATTTCTTGAGAGCTTTGCTGTAACATTATGAATACTTTCCGATAATATTCATTGGTACCTCCAAGATCCCATACAAATCATTTGAACTCCTTTTAAAAAAGTAAACGTTTATTAAATAAGGGATATTATACACAGGAAAGTGTAATGGGAATACAATAGAAGTAGAAAACCGGTTATCATATAGAACTATTAAGAAGAGTACAGAGAAGGTAAGAAGAGGTAAATATACAAAATTGTAGTGTGTCAGCAGATCGCCATATTTAAAACGGAAAACACAGGCTCGGATTGAGAAATTTGTGACAATCTACTAAAGAACTATTTCGTAAAGAAAAAAAAATCTATTTTTTAACTAAAAGTACGACATAAAATATTGCATAATATATTATGTCTATGGTTGCCATAAATAAATTTAACCGGGTCAATTTTCCTGTTCCTGAATTAACATATTATACTTGGAATGTACTGTAGTAAAATATTGGATTAAAAATAGATACATACACATGATAGATTAGGATTACTTCCATAGTAAACATAGTTCAAATATTTTTGATAGTGTGAAGTGAACTTCACCTAAGATGCAAACTTGAGGTTACACGACATAGGACGATGCTTTTCTGTTAAATATAATTGCACGGATATGCTTTTAAATTTAAAATACAAAAAATATAAGTAATTCTTAGCTGTAAAATCAATAAAAAAATGAAAACAGAATTTATTAATTCAGTGGGAAATTACTAGAAATAAAAAACAAATGGCATTCATAAATTTAATGGAAAAAAGTTGTAGATACATATGTGAATGTGAAAAATAGATATATTTTTTTAATTAGGACAAATATTAAACATGTTCTGTTCCACAGGTTTAGATATCCAATATCCTAAACCAGCTTTCTGAAAAGCTTTATAAAATATATTTTTCACAACCGAATAATTAAGCACACATTCTTTAGCGTGTGCTACAGTTAGTGGTAAAAGTTGGTCCTTTGAAATGTTGGATAATCGTCCATATAATAAGGCATATCTGCAAGCCAAAATATGTTTACAAATCGTGGAAATACCTTGCTTTGGTTTACCCATATCACATATCAATATTTCAGGTTCTTTCATGCCCAAAAACCAAATCACAGAAAAATCTTTATCACTTTTTGGTATGCGTTCCTCAATAGATGTTACCATTAACATATCTGGTTTGTTTATTCGAAATGGTGATGGTAAGTCATCTAATATATCTTCAGCCCTTCCGTAAAATGCTTCTCTTAAATGCCTTTTATTAATTTGGCTGCCAACTACTACTGACCTTAAGTACACGGGATCAATAAAATGAAGTAATAGAGATCCTTGTAGTCCCAAGACGTTCCATTTGCAAATTTTATCAGAACAGGACATAGTCTTCAGGCGTTCTTCCTGTTTAATTCCATCCCAAGTTTGAGTGACTGGATCTTTAACAGGTCTTGCACCTTCGCCAGATTCTAACTTACTTCTTAATAGACCAAAATTTGTCAGATTCGATATTCCGCTATTATAAATAGAGGCATCACCACAAGGAGATTTACTTGTATATAAATGAAACTCAATTCCCTCTTTTAAGCGATAACCATTCCCGCAAATCTTTGGTTCAAATATCGAGCTGTTACTAGTACTATCAGAGAGTAGCAGTTCAAGCTGGTCATAAAAGTAGGAAAGCAAACACCTTCGGGATAAAATTTCTGCATGCATATCATTGACTGCGGTTCCGCTTAAACATATATTCTTTCCAGAGATACACTTTGTGCCAGTTGTCACACATATTACTTCAGCAGTTGAAATATCTGAATCTTTCGTCATCACAATACCTAGAAAGAAAGAAAATCACATTATTAGTGTTATTACATTTTTCAATGGTTTGAAATCAGGGCTTAGAAAAACAGCAATGTTTAAGAAAATGTCATTGTAGAAAGTATTAAAGCAACAGTGAAATTAATTCAGACATAATAATAAAATATTAAAAGATTACATATGGTGTAGCATTTTTAAATTCTTTGGTATATATTGAAATCCCCTCGTATATGTTAAAACTCCGAAGAATTATTTCAATTCTTTTTGCGTCGCCGAGTTGATATAAACACATTTTACAGTTTGTTAATATATCACGAACGCTTATTTCTTTGGTATTTTCTTTAGATCTAAGCCACTTAACATTCTGCGTTTCAAATAAATATTCCCGTTGATATGTTTTGTTTATACCAAGTTGGTCGAATGAATGTCAAAAATAATTACATCACTCTCGCTGATGTCGCTGGGTCGAAGAGGCAGTGGCTTCAGTGTTGGTCCAAATTTTGCGTCAAATTTGAAATGTTTTGTATTTTTTTGTCCCTTTTCATGGAAAGTGTGTAGCAGTGTTAAGTTCAATGTATAGTTACAGTTAAAAGTGAGATTTGGAAGATGGGCCATTGAAAGCAGACATGTTTAGTTTAGTCGCAAAAAACTGGCAAATTTGTTAAAAAAATTGATTTTTACTCAATGTAATGTGTCAATTTTGGACGAGTAATAATTGTTTTTTATTTGTAAGCCGTCTCTCATTTGAGATATTTAAAAAACGGCGTTTAACAATTTAAAAAATACCCACATGGTTTCAGTTTTTTAAGAAGCCTAGAAGAGTCTAAAGTTTGTGTCCAGTGCCAACTTCAGCCTCAAATTTGTGTGTCCTAAGAAGCCGTTTCAGAATATAATTCGCAGTGTGAGATGCAGTTTTTTGTTCGTGTGGCAGAGTATAATTCCAGTTCCCAATCTCAGAAATTTAAAGTAAAAGTAACAGTTAGTGAAACCCAGGTAACTTTTTTTGTTCGAACTTTTAAAGTAAAACAGAAATTTTTTTCTAATGACAATTGCTTTCATAACAATTTATAAATTGTAATAATTAAAATTGTAAATCTTAGGGTGTGGCTTAGCTGTCATTTTATTTGTTCTCAGTTTTAAGATTTAATAGTGACATATGACAGTTAGCACTATTTTTGACATTTGGTAAACATCTAATCATATTTGAGATTTTGTTTTTGTTTAGTTTAAAAAAAAAGGTTAACCCCTATGCATGGTTTCACTTAAAAAGATATTTCTTTATTTGTAATAATTTATTTCTGCTACAAATTGTCGCCCATTAAAAATTGTAAGTTTTATAGTATCTCCAACTTCTAGAGTTTGTAAACGGATAGGACATAGTAAGTCTGTTTTTGATATTTTGTATTTTATTGTTATTATCTCTATTTGTAACTGTGTGGTGGGACAGTAATAAATGTGTAATTTTCTATAAAACATTTTGTTTATTTCTTTTATTAAAAAAGTTTATAACCCCTTTTGTGTTTTTTAGGAAGGAAGAGCCTTTTCTTTCATCCAGCAGGAAGTTTCCTCAAAGCGGCCTTATTTTAAATAGCTAGAGGAACTTCTTGTGTTTTGTTTGTTCCAGGAGATTCATGTAATCTCAATCCCAATCCAATCCCATAGTTTCATTAACTTATCCAGTTCTCCAAATAAACCCTAAGAGACGTTCGCAACAGATTCGTTTATTTTGCTTGTCCTATCTGCACCCAATAATTTCTGTCCCCAATTTTCAACCCCCTATAATAATACCCCCTGTGTGAACATTAAGGGGCGATATATAAAATACTGAAAAAAGTAATTGGTTACTCCGAACGGTGGAAGAAGAGCGAGTGAATCGCAGACGAAATATTAATAGGTAAGACAGCTTAAAAGGCTAGTAGACAAAAACAACAAATTTATTGCAGACAAGAAAGAGCAGTTACAGACTAGGAAATTTACATCAAAAATTTATTTACGGATTATGGTCATGCAACGTACACTCTTGAATTGAATGGACCAAAGATATTTGAAACTGGGGTAACAAAGGCCCTAGAACAAACTAAAGATGGGACAGCAACAGAATGAGATCAAATAGCCAATGAATTTTTAAAAATAATTATTGAGAACAATCTCAAAATTCAAGAAAGCCAGTTAATCTCGTTCTAAAGCTATTTTCTTGTGGCATTTTGACACTATATATTTGTAGGGGATGTAAGTCTTATTAGAATTTTACGTAGAGTAATACAAAAACAAATCACTTAAACTAAACTAGCGTCCTTATTGTAACGATGTTGTGATGAGACTGTCAGGGTCGATCCCCTTCTCTCTCGAGGGGTGTAAGATAAAGATCGGGTTAAATTTGACTGAAAGTATATTATACGGGGTTGCTCGAAAGTTTTAACAATTTGAAACATTTTTTAATTTTATTTAAAAAATAAACTATACTTTTATAAGGGTTTCCTATACCTAAAGACAGAATGTTCCGATTTATTTCGATTTTTCTAAAAATGTACGGTTTTAGAAGAAATTAGATATCTACTAATCTAAGCGTGCGTTCATAACGATCATAACCCATCCCTCGCTCGGGCCATGGGATGGTATCATTTAATCGATTTTCGGTAAAAGAAATGCATTACTTTAAATGCGAGCGTTCGCCGTCAGTGCTACGCTCTAGGCGAGGAGACGGTGCGATGGTCTCCTTTATGAACGCACCCTAACACTCGGTGACAAATTTGTAAATAACAAGTGATAATATGTATATTATTAACACTACCTATCGACGTATGCTTTAAAAACTCACACAACTGACTTCGTGTCAATTCAAACCTCATGTCGCATGTCAAACCGGTGGCGTTGTGGGTCAGCTCCTTTTTTTTATCTTTGGTACCTCGCGTTTTTAACAGCTGACATTTGCAACCATTTTTTCTCAGGCAACCTTATATCATCACATTAAAAAAATTGTACACTAGGTCGTACTGTATTTGTATTTTTAAAATTTAAATAATATGTGTAAAATTTAAAAACGCCATTTTATCATTTATTTATTATTTTTATAGATTTTTTTCATATTTAATATGTGCTAATTTAAAAATTTCTTACAAAGTAAAGTTCAAAGTGAAAGTTCAACTTAAAAGTTTTACTAATAACTGTTTTTGTCAAACTTTATTACAATTTTTGAACTGATAGTTGTAAAATTCCGACATTATATTTATATTAAATTATTTTACAATTAGAAGTGTATAGAACAAAACTTAAAGCCCAGTTTCATAATGACAACCTAAACTAATGTTCGCTTTAGACTAAAATACACTTAAGTGTCACACTGAGTTTCATAATACCTACAGCTCTTTTCATTATTAAAAGTAAACATGTGTTTAAATTAGTAGGTTGGTAATTGTGTTTCTATCAATTTTGCTTTATTTTTGTCGAAATAACCTTATTTTTCTCACTGTTTGTTAATTTGCGAATAAAATTGTTAATTATTATTAATTATGACTGTATCAGAAAGAAGTAGTTCTTTAATTTTCACAAAAAGGGAACATTTACATATTGAGGAATTATCCAAAAGTATAGAAACCAAGAAAAATATTAACGAAAACTGGAAGTTTTAAATAAAGAGAATAATCGATAAGAGGACAAAGAAGAGAAAGAAAGGCCAACCATGAAAGATATTAAGTAAGGAACAAGAATTAAAAATCAAAATATTAAAAATGGAATTATAATTAAAACAAAAATATTTTCAAGAAAATTTATAATAAATATACTGTACAAAAAGTGTTGTCTTTTAATGTAAAATCTATTAAATAATTAAATTTAAACTATACACAAATTTTAAGATTCTGAATCTAGACACGATAGATACCTACAAGTTGTTTCATTATAACCTAACCTCAACTCTCCAGAGTTAACCTATCCTATAAGCCCGACCACGTGTCATCACATGGTACCGAAATCCAAATCTGAAACCAAACCGAATACTTTAAGACTTAAGAGTAGAGTATAAAAATGAAATGGAATTCAAGGCAGCAATAAACTCAATACAAATGTCAGATAATCTATACGAAAACTGGAAATTCTTCATACAAAGATTTAAAAATTACCTTCAAGCAACAGAATTAACAAAAAAAAAACCTGAAATAATCCAATGCGCACAACTGTTACAAATAATAGGTGACAAAGGGTTCAAAATCCATAATACGTTCAAGTTCTCAATAGAAGAAAAAGATAAGTTAGAAGCGGTAATCACAAAAGTTGAAACACATTTCAAACCCAAAAGCAATGTATCAAACGCAAAGTATTGCCTGTTTACCAGAAAACAAGATAAAGGTGAGTCAGTAGACAAATTTATAACAGATATTATAAACAAGGCAAAAAAATTGTGAGCTAGAGCATCTGAAGGACAGTCTGATTAAGACTTGCATAACATGTGGGGTAGCAGATGAAACTATGAGACAGAGACTGTTAGAAGATGTGATGAGCTTGGAAAAAGCAATCAATCTGTGTAAAAGTATAGAAAGCTCGAAAATTAAGTGCATTTAGAATGCAAATATAAAGATAATATTGTAGCGAGATTAAATAAAACGATTGGTTCGAATTTGTATAAATATATTTATTTATAAGTTTACAGTTCGGTAATCTCTTATCAACTAACCCTACTTCTAACATTGTTACCTATATATACCAAAAGTATTATGTTCGAGAATATTCTGGCGTAGTCCCACCTCTAATTCGCCTACGTGACCGGTTATTCTCTGTCGCACTCGATACATCGCGAAACTTCTCGAAGAGTATTAGAGATGCAATGCAACCGTTACTTGGGTCATGCCGAAAGCGTGTTCGTAACAATATGTACAACATAATGTTTTATGTGGTAGAGATTAATTCACCAACGGCATTAGGTCTTCCTACATGTAAAGCTTTGATTATATTAAAAAGGGTCAATACAATAGAAAAATCTTTGTAGCAATATTTAACATTGCTACAACTTAGAAATACACCAATTGATTCAAATTTACCATCATCATCTCAACTTTTAATGTCACGAGTACTTAAAACTCAGATTTCCACTACTGACAAAATTCTAAAACCAAAATTATGTAATGCTAAAATAGTGATCAGTAATTTTCAGAAAAGACAGAACATTCAAAAAGCTTATTATGATAGTGTTATGATAAATATTAAGACGCATAATACTGTAAACATATTAACCCATTCGTCTTTTCTAGATCATAAATATACCTGCCGTCAGAAATTTCTAGGGGTACCCCTCCGATATAAAAAGACCCGTTTACCTGAATTCTGATGAGTTACCCACGATTTCCAGAAGCAGACCGAATAAAACCAGTATGAGCGACCTTCTCGGCTCTTCGATGCGGAATCGCCGGAATTCCGGAACTAACGGCATTTTATATTTAAAGAAGGAACTCTGCTGAAAACAGTTAGTTGGTTTTTGAACATCGCGTCGAGTTTTTAAAATGTAACGCACTTAGATAAATTATATAATTCTTAGTGTAAAATAAATTAGTTATATTGTACAAATAAAGACTTTAAATAAACTTATAAGTGTTATAAGTGTAGAACCTATAATAGTAAATAAAAACAATAAATTAGATTAACAAAAATATTACAAGTGGTGTCAGAAAAGTGGAATAGTAAATAATTTAAGAAGACATCTCGAGGATAGAGAATTAGCTTCTACCGGAAAAAAGTCTGAGTTAGTCCAACGACTAAAGAACGCTTTGGAGAAAGATGGTTTAGATCCAGAAACTTATACATTTGAAGACAAACATGCTACTGTTATCTCGTCAATTTCAAAACTTTCCGGCGACATCGCATCATTAGAGAACAAAGTTTCTGACGGTATTTCGAAAGTTTCTTCTGATGTAGCCAAAGTTTCTGGTGACATCGCATCATTAGAACACAAAGTTTCTAACGAGATTTCTTCTCTGGAAAGCAAAGTTTCTGCTAACATCTCTTTGGAAATCTCTAAAGCCACTTCTGAGATGTCTGCCCTCGACGATAGAATATCGTCGTTAAAAGACCAAGTTGCTGCCGATATGTTGGTCTTCGAAGAAAATATATGAAAAGAGATGGAAAGGAAGATGGAGGAAACAGGAACAGCAGAGAGAGGAAACAATTCAATTACAGTAGAGACAAAAGAAGACGAAACGAAATGTACGTTGGAAATACGGCCGAAATTTGAGGGAAGTGGAGGTTCTGTTCATGTTAAAGTCCCAACTTTCGACGGAAAATCGTCATGGAACAACTACATGAAACAGTTCGAATCAACTGCAAGAGCGAATGGATGGTCTAAAAAGAAAAGACTGTAAACCTGACTATCGCTCTTCGAGGAGATGCCTTAGATGTGCTTCAGACCATAGCCGTAGAGAGACGGATGATTTCGAACAACTGAAGAAGAGATTAAATATGCGATATGGCCACGAACATTTGGAGCATGTATATCAGTCGCAGCTTAAAAATTGAAGACAAAAGAAAGATGAGGCTCTTCAAGAATATGAGGTAGATATTGCCAGATTAGTATGATATGCTTATCCAACAGCTCTCGAAGACATGATGGAAAAGCTGGCCGTTCAAACGTTTATTGATGGTTTTCGTGATCATGAAATGCAGAGAATACTGCGATTAGCTCATCACAAAACGCTGGTTGATGTCTTATCCGCCGCCCTCGAATACGAGTCAGGCCTCTGGCGGGTACAGTAAAGTTAGGACTGTAAAAGAGGAAGGAGATGAAGATAAACTTGACCAGATCGTTAATATGATTAAGAGTATTACATGCAGGAAAACGAAGACCATAAAATCAAGAAACTCACCATCAGGAAAACTAGAACGAGTCGGCCTTGGGGGGCAGCTTCGACCCGGAACTTTTCCAAAGATCCTCTCATACTAATAACTTCTTTGAAATGTCGTGAAGATAGTGTATATGTGGATGGAGAAATAAATGGTAGAAGGCATACATTGTTGGTGGATACCAGAGCGACCAGAACCATTATACGCAAGACATCCGTAAGACAGTTATAAAAAGCCATAAGAAACTGTCACCAACGAGGTTACGACTTCGGACAGCTACAGGTGAAAATGCCAACATTCATGGAGAAATCCAGGTACAATTAGGAATTGGAGCAGAAAAGTTCGTCCATACTGTTATTGTTGCTGACATCGAAGAGGATGTTATACTAGGAATGGACGTAATGAATATGCATGGATTCAAATTGGATTTTAAGAATAAGGTAATCAAAGTTGGCAACGAGGAGGTAATTCTTCATCCACATGATGACAACACTATGCAAGCTGCCATTAAAGAAGATACAGTCGTGCCTGCGAGAAGTGAACCGATGATAGTACGACCAGAACCATTATACGCAAGACAGCCGTAAGACAGTTATAAAACGCCATAAGAAACTGTCACCAACGAGGTTGCGACTTCGGACCGCTACAGGTGAAAATGCCAACATTCATGGAGAAATCCAGGTACAATTAGGAATTGGAGTAGAAAAGTTCGTCCATACTGTTATTGTTGCTGACATCGAAGAGGATGTTATACTAGGAATGGACGTAATGAATATGCATGGATTCCAATTGGATTTTAAGAATAAGGTAATCAAAGTTGGCAACGAGGAGGTAATTCTTCATCCACATGATGACAACACTATGCAAGCAGCCATTAAAGAAGATACAGTCGTGCCTGCGAGAAGTGAACCGATGATAGTAGCGCGGCTACAGGGAATTGTTATGAAGGCTTCGGCTACGAAGGGACACCTGTTATGATGGAGACTTGGAACCATGACGACGAGGTTGGCCGTGGAATCATAATTGGAAAGGAATTGGTAACTTCGGCTAAAGAAATTCTTGTGAGACTTATCAATGTCAATGACTACCCAGTGACCATCAAGAAAGAGACAAAAGTAGGAACTTGTGTACCTGTGACATCCATAATCCGCCAGGCGACAACATCTGATGGCGGGAAGAACAACCATTGTTAAGCATAAAATGGATACTGGTAATGCTAAGCCAATTCGTCAAACAGCTCGACGATTACCACAGACGAAAAGAGAGGAAGCTGAAACAATTGTTCAGGAAATGAAGACAGACGGACCTTCTACGAGCCCATGGGTCTCTCCGGTGGTCCTGGTTAAGAAGAAAGACGGAACGACGAGGTTCTGTGTGGATTACCGTTTGCTGAACAACGTTACCAAGAAAGATAGTTATCCTCTGCCTCGGATCAACGATACATTGGACACATTGGCTGGAAGTAAATTGTTTTCTACTTTGGATTTGAAGTCTGGATACTGGCAGGTAGAAATGAGATAAAGAGAAGACAGCCTTCACCACAGGATCTGGATTGTGGCAATTCAACGTTATGCCATTTGGACTCTGTAATGCTCCTGCGACATTTGAGAGGCTTATGGAAAATGTTTAGAGAGAGTTATCTTGGAAAACATGCCTGGTTTACCTAGATGACATAATCGTCTTGGGGGAGATATTTGAAGATCATCTGAAGAATTTAGAAAACGTTTTTAATCGACTTAAAGCTGCCCAATTGATGTTAAACCCCAAGAAGTGCCAGCTATTTCAAGGTAAAGTCAATTATCTGGGTCATATAGTCAGTAAAGAAGGAGTGGCCGCGGATAAGGGAAAAATCGATTCCATTAAGGAATGGCCAGTACCAACTGACAAACATCAAGTGAGAAGTTTTCTTGGACTATGTACTTACTACCGAAGGTTTATTAATAAGTTTGCAGATATCGCTAAGCCATTAACGCGACTTACAGAGGAAGCAAGAGATTACCGCTGGGATACAGACTGCCAAAATGCCATTGAGACCTTAAAAAAGCATTTAATCACAGCACCAATTTTAGGATATCCGTTCGTCTTAGATACAGATGCAAGTAATGTGGAAATTGGAGGAGTGCTATCTCAGATTCAAGGAGGATAGGAACGAGTCCTTGGATATTTTAGTAAAGTTCTTTCAAAACCTGAGCGGAATTATTGCGTCACGAGAAGAGAACTTCTAGCAGTAGTGAAATCAGTAGAGCACTTCTATCAATACCTCTATGGAAGGAAGTTTTTAATCCGAACCGACCATGCCGCCCTTAAGTGGCATGCAGTTTATCCAGAAGGTCAGATAGCCAGATGGATCGAACGACTCCAAGAATACGATTTCAAGATTGAGCACCAGGACGGAGTTTACCACAGAAACGCTGATTCTCTTTCCAGAAGGCCATGTCCAGCAAAGTGTTCACACTGCAACAAAACGGAATCCAAGGAAGCAGCAGTGCTAAGAACAACGATGGTCAACGACGACTGGACGCTTACCAAGATAAAGGAAGAACAAGAAAGAGATCCAGTTGTACAGAAAATTCGAAAATGGAAAGAGGAAAACCGTCGACCACCTTGGCAAGAAATATCAAACCTATGCTCAGTAGTTAAGACGTATTGGGCCCAGTGGGACTCTTTTATCATGGAAGATGGCTTGCTCAAACGAGTCCTGGAAAATGATGACGGTTTAGAGAAGAGAAGACAGTTGGTGATCCCAAAGAGCAGAATAGCCGAAGTACTTCGTCAGTTACACGACAGTCCATCAGGAGGGCATTTTGGTGTAAAGAAGACCCTTCAGCGTATCGTCCGCAATCGGATGGTATGGTAGAACGAATGAATAGGACAGTTGGCAAGTATTTGACAAAGATGGTGTCCGATCATCAGCGAGACTGGGACCAATATCTTCCGTTCTTCACAATGGCCTACAGATCTGCTGTTAATGAATCAACAGGCCAGACACCAGCCAGTTCCCATCTTCAGATCGCTAGTGGCCGAATGAAGAAACGATACGATACACAAGCCGAAAAGGGTTGCTTTAAGAAGAACGACAAAGTCTGGCTCTATAATCCCAAGAAGCGAAAAGGTTGTTCTCCCAAATTGCAACAGTTTTGGGAAGGTCCATACCTCATTATGGAGATCAACGATGTCATCTACCGAATAAGCAAGATTCCAAGGGGAAAGTGCCAGCTCCCGGGAAAGCCTTGAAACTCCAAGATGCATCACGTTACCTTTTCTACCTGGTAACAAAAGACACTGCCCGTGACCAACCAACCTACCGAGATGTATGGGAAGCCTTACTTCAATCGAGAGAGCACGTACTAGAATGCCGTCAATTAGATTGGAGGGTTATCCGAAGTATGGTAGAGAAGATCTTTAAAGACACCGAAGTCCAGGTGTTAGCCTGTTGCAATCCGCATAGTTACTAGTGCGGAGAAAAAACCGCCCCTTGTCATTTTTATACAACTGGAAGTTGTAAAAGAGGGTCCAGTTGCCGATACCAGCATGCCGTCCCAGTTCCAGTCCCGACAAGGTTCCAGGAGGAACCATCTTTTAAGAGGGGGGCAATGTTATAAGTGTAGAACCTTTAATAATAAATAAAAACAATAAATTAGATTAATAAAAATATTACAATAGAGATACAATAAATTTAAAACGGCTTAAAAATAATGAAAAAGTTTATGTTAAAGATAAAAGCGAATTGAGAGAAGGTCTTATCACACATAAACTATGAGATAAAACCTACTCGATTAAATTAAGAGATTCTGGGTCAGAAATTGCAAGAAATAGACAATTTTTGGTTCGCATTCCTGCAACTGCTGATGATGAACATACAGATAACGAATCTGAAATTAGTGAGTCACAAAATCTTGAAAGTGTCTCTGATAATTATTCTGATCATCACTCTCCAATAAACTTACCTCCACAAATCTCTTCAGGTCGAATTGTTAAAAAACCTGATAGATTAGATTTATAAGTAATTTTATTATAAAATAAAGGGGATAAAGGATGTATGAAACAATTGAGGAAATTCATAAATGTTTACTTAAAGATTTGTTAAAGAAATTTATTTTTATTTTTCATTTTAAAAAGAGGTGGATGTGATGTATGTAAATAAGTAAATATTCGGAACGCACAGGTTGGTAACATTGTAAGAGTGACGTGACGGACGGGCGCAAGGAAGAGGAAATAAAACCATTCTGAATCTAGACAGGACAGATACAAGTTGTTTCATTATAACCTAACCTCCACTCTCTAGAGTTAACCTATCCTATAAGCCCGATCACGTGTCACCACACACAGTACAGAAATTGTTGAATTAATATATTTATGATTAATATATATATATATATATATATATATATATATATATATATATATATATATATATATACAATTATAAAAATGCAAATTACTGAAATATAAGCATCATAATATCCTATAAAATTTATATTGACAAAGGTGAAAGTAAATGTAAAACTTATACATTGTAAATGACCTCAGAAACAAAACAATTGGTTTAATAGGAGATATTTTTTTAGAAATTGTAAATCTAATTCTGCAAAATGTTGCCAAATACATAATTCACAATAGTGTCTTGCATTATCTAAACTTCCTTTAAATTGAGGGAAATTGTCTTGTTTTGTCTTCTTTTTTATGGCTTTAGTTAAATAGTTTTCTTGTTGACCTAGATTATGATACACAGAAAACAAGACTCCATTTTGGTTGCTCCAGATGTTATGAAATAATGCTGTTGCTACTATTACACTCATAGTCACTTTCAAATTTAATCTCATTCGATTTTTAAAAATTGGGTATCATCGTTTCCATATCCTTGATTTCCACAACATTCCTAGTTCGTATGGGAGATTCATTATAAAGATTATTTGCTTTTGTTCTAGCATATTGTCTAGCCGTGTCATCAAATATGATTTCAAGCTGTAACCAGAATGACCAACTATAAAAAATGGTACAAACCAAACAAAGTCTCCAGCTTTAAATCTTTGTATGCCACTATTATTAAATGTTGTTTGATCATGTATAGAACCCAGCCATATTTAAACAATATTTCTAATTTTTAAACTAGTCTCTGATTTTTTTGGACATTTAATGCAAACATTCTTTTTCTGAAAGATATATTTCTGCATTTGCACCTCCATAAGAATCAATTCGTATTAAAGTACATATAACTGTAGCTATGCATCTTAGAAATCATACAATGGCATAAAATTCTTCTTTAACTTGGGCCATTTCATCTTGTTTGATATAATTTCAATTCTCGAAGCTGTTGCCCTCGTTATACCCATATAGTTAGGTAGTGACTATTTTTATTCATCATTATATAAATATATTGATTATAAAATTACCTATATCATTATGAAATAAACTGATGATTATACACTGATCATAAACACTTTTATTTAACAATTTGTTTTTATTTTATAACACAAAGTTTTATTTAACATTATATGAACATATTTATTATAAAATTATATCACTATTATGAAGTAAACTGATTATACACTTTTTTATTTAACAAAAAGTTGTTATTTCAAAACACAAAGTTTGTAGTAATAACATTTCTTTGTATTCTCTGCACTTCTAACATCCAACGATTTTCTGCAAAAATCATCGCTCCCATCTGCTCCTTAAAACCGAAAATGAAAAATTGAAAAACGGCATAACAGCTTAAACACGCGCGATGACGCTAAAAGACTGTCGGCAATATGGCGACCCCCGCCCCAACCCTACCCGCTATGACCGTTTTCGTGCATACTGAGAGTATAAAAGCAGCTACACAGGGTAAGACCGGTCGTCACTCGACACTAAGGAGTAGGCAGATTGAGACCTCAGTGCCGTTTCATAGTTCTTGTATTTCTACAGAACAAAATACTGGTACGTCACGAATGAGGGCAGATTGAGACCCCGAACTACTCGGACGGAACCATATCCCTCTTGATAATGGCTCCATATCTATCTATCTATATATATATATATATATATATATATATATATATATATATATATATATATATATATATATATATATATATACATTCTGAAAAATTGTAATCGCACTTCGGAGTATAAAAAATATGTTCATATTCACTTCCCATTTCTTTGCACAAAGCAAAGAAACTCTTGAGTTCAGTGGGAGAGATTTTGTGAAGTTTATAAATTTTCCACACTCTTGAATAGATTCGGTTAAAAGCAGTGGCATTTTTGGAGATCTAATGCCTCTCTGTGGATGCTACAATGCGCTTAAACACATTCTGGTCTAGGGCCTTGATCCTCAGAAAAACTCCAGTACGAGCGCCTTTCATTGACCGAGCTCCATGGCTACTTACTTCCACACTTATATTCAATTCCATTGTCATTAATGTAGCTGTTAATCAGATTAAATATTTCTTTAGCCGTTGTTCTTGTTGACAGAGATTTACAAAGTGGAAATTCTTCATTAATAGTATTTTCAAAATCGTATCTTACAAAACACATTAGATTAGCTTTATCTGATATGTTTGTACTTTCATCAATTTGCAAGGAAAAATAGTTACACGCCTTTAAGTGACATAATACTTTCTTTAATCTTATCTGCCATTTCCACAATACTACGCTTTACTGTGTTATTTGATGGAGCCAGCGAATTCACTTGCCTTTCCTGCTTTTTATCACATATCCGAGACGCTACTATTTTCATTGCTCGGCAATTGTGTATACCGGTTTCAGCAAATAATTTTGATATCTCATGGGAAGCCAGTACAAGGTTTTCAGATTGAGCGTTCTGAGCAAAATGCAAAGGCATATTCTTTTTGGGAGCTATTAATTCTCTTTTTATTTATAAAAAAAGCTATTGGCTTACCACTGTATTCCTGATGCTTCAATTCCAAGTGCCGCTTCAATTTTAAATTTCTCATTTGAAAGTGCATCATAACAAATAACACATAATTAGTCATCAGTACCCTTTATAAAACCGAACTGTAAGTAATCTTCAAACTATTGTCGGGTCCAGGCCTCCTTCTTTTTTGTGAAAGTTGTAGACTGCGCATTGAGCGGCCGTTTGTAATTACCAATCGTACCTGCCTCTGAATGGACATTACTCGACTGTCTATTATTATGGCCGCTTTTATATCTTGTACCTGGCTGCAGATCACTCGACGGTCTATTTGTCTTAGAACTTGTACTTATTTTATAACAAATTTATCCATCAATTCAAGGTAATCAATAGGCACGAAAAATATGCGTTCTCAGGCCTGACAACTAAGCTTGACACTGAATGAAATAAAAGAAGCAGTGGTGTAGCGGGCGGAAATGTGTAATTTTGTGGATGTGGTAGTGGGAGGTTAAAATAAAAGCAGTGGCGTCAGGCAGAGCGCGACCTGAAAAAGCAAGATGTGAAACGGCGAGGCGAGGCGATCCAACATTTTGCTTTCGTGGCCCGGTACCGAGTCGTGACCCACCATTTGGGAAACGCTGCTCTAGGATAATCTATCTGTCTACGTCATCCTGATTTATAACTGTGTCAACCGATTTGAACAAAATCAACTTTCTTGGAAGAAAATTCAAAATTGTCGCATTCAGATCATCGACATCTGTATTTTTGGCCGCCAATATTGTTCGTCCAATTACGGTTTTTGAACTGGTTTGCTATGTCCGGAAAAACACGCTGAATAAGCTTGGCCCAGCAAATAAATAATAAATTTACTTGAGAATTAAACTGAGAAGGTAAAATAATAATAATTGTAAACGTCACTACTTTGCTCGATGCATAAACAATAATAACGCCTGAAAATTGCGTAGAGTTCTCGGAATGAGAGAAGGCTTTTTCTCCAAAATATTGTCCAAAAAATAAAAAAGAATGTTTGGGGTGGACCACCCTTACTACTTAAGCGTATGAAAAATGACCTAGTATGACCAATCGGGTATCCGTTTGGGAGGAGTACATATGGCAACTAACACTGTGACACTAATATGGCTATAAAAAAATAGAGGTTCGTGATAAAAGGATAAGCAATTAAGGGTTGTTTGTATTGTTTAATGCCAGATCAAAAAAAAAAAACAAAAATAAAAAATTTTGTCCAAAAAATTTTAAAAAATTTTTGGAGTGGTCCACCCGTACCACTTAGGGGTATGAAAAATAGATTACGACCGATTCTCAGACATGTCGAATAAACATAAAATTTCATAGAAATCGATCAATCCGTTTGGAAGGAGTATGGCAACTCTGTGACACTAATATAGCTATTAAAAAATAGAGATTGGTGATAAAAGAGTGAAAATTAATAAGTATATTGTTACGTAAAAATATGAGTCATATTAAAAACCTGTAAACATGTTTATTACTAATATCCATATTTATTCGAGTATTTCCTAGGTCATGAATACCTGACACACGATGTTATAAAAACAAAGTTCGAGGCGAGTCGATGGGAAATCCAGTTTGCCCTTACCGTTTTCACCGTCCAGTCTAGTCAAGAAGGTTTTCGACTTTTCGAGATAACGGCGATTTAAGTATATAAATAAAACATTTTTATATGGAGGAACAGTTAATTTTGAAGACGCGCTCGCGATTTTAATTGTTACGTTCGCCTAAAATAAATTATGTATTATTAAGTGGTTAAATAAATTTATATAAATTATCGTGCTTTTTAATAAATTAGAATAAGAACAATATAATAAATTAGTAAAGAATTCATAAATACAATCGAACAAAATATAAATAATTATAAATAAATAAAAGACATTACAATATGTACCTATTTTTAATTGCCACATCATGAAAAACAAAATAAAAAAATTTTATATACAAAACAAAACAAAAATGTTGGGGATGTACCAGCTTTATCACTTAGGGGTATGAAAAATAGATTACGACTGATTCTCAGATTTACCGAATAAACATATCACATTTCATATAAATCAGTCAAGCCGTTTCGGAGGAGTATGGCAACTAACACTGTAACACTGATACAGCTATTAACAAATAGAGGTTGTTGATAGAAGGATGAAAATTAAGGGTTGTTTGTATTTTTTAGTGCCACAGCATAAAAAAATAAAAATAAAAACTCGAAAAAAGTCGAAAAAACAAAAAAATGTTTGGAGTGGACCACCTTTATCACTTAGGGGTATGAAAAATAGATTACGACCGAAACTCAGACCTATCGGACAAACATAAAATTTCATAAAAATCGGTCAAGCCGTTTCGAAGGAGTATGGCAACTAACACTGTAACACTAATATGGCTATTAAAAAATAGGTATTGTTGATAGACGGGTGAAAATTAACAGTTATATGTATTATTTAATGCCACATCATAAAAAATTAAAATAAAAAAATGTCATCACTTAAAAATATTAAAAATAGATTAAAAATATTCTCAGACGTACCGAATACAAATAAAATTTCATAAAAATCGGTCCAGCTGTTTCTGAAGAGTATGTTGACTAAAGGCCCTATGACACTATGCATTTTCTTGTATCATTTCTTATATCGTTTCTGATATAACAAAAAAAAAATGGATAGTGTCATACAAGCGTATAAGTTCTTATATCAGAAACGATACAAGAATTTGTGTCCGCTGCAGTTTCTTGTACAAGAAATGCGCCAATTTGTGAGCAAAGCCGCAAAAGCAAAAACGTAAAACTTCTGTCATAATGGCGGCTGGAGGAGAACTTTGATATACAATTAGACCAAGCAGACATCAGAGAAAAGTGCCCACAAACAATAACCAAGATTAGAACAGCAGTAGCCAAATTGAAAAACAATAAATCACAGGGATTAGATCAAATAGCATCGAAACTACTGAAAGTAGGAGGAGATGTATTACTAAAAACAATACATAACCGCTTTAAAAATTCGTGATGAGTTTAAAGATTATTTTATATCTCCAAATAGGAGTAGAATTTCAAAAGAATGCCATTCAAACACATAATTTGTAAAAAAAAACAAATAAATTATTACAACCAAATTATTTATTATTTCTGTCTTCCATTACAGCCTGTTGAATATGTTCAAAAATTCTGGTTTCCAATTTAGTTTTAATATTGGGACATTTTATTTCTTTCATTTTTTAACCACAGTATTTTAAAAAATAATCAGTAGCATCTGGCTTGGGGTCCTCAGGTACTGCAGTTCTATTTTTATATGTGTCGAAATTTCGACCAATCATGTGCCGAAGCACATACAATTTCCGATAAAACAGAGCACAAATGTACGTGATGTACGTGCAAGAAACGATACAAGAAAACATAAATAACTTTCTATATCAGAAATGATACAAGAAAATGCATAGTGTCATACGGCCTTAACACTGTGACACGATATATATATATATATATATATATATATATATATATATATATATATATATATATATATATATATATATATATATATATATATATATATATATATATATATATATATATATATATATATATATATATATATATATATATATATATATATATATATATATATATATATATATATATATATATATATATATATATATATATATATATATATATATATATATATATATATATATATATATATATATATATATATATATATATATATATATATATATATATATATATATATATATATATATATATATATATATATATATATATATATATATATATATATATATATATATATATATATATATATATATATATATATATATATATATATATATATATATATATATATATATATATATATATATATATATATATATATATATATATATATATATATATATATATATATATATATATATATATATATATATATATATATATATATATATATATATATATATATATATATATATATATATATATATATATATATATATATATATATATATATATATATATATATATATATATATATATCCTGTGGTCTGTGAACTGTGTTTGTCATTTGTCATCTTAGTTTTAGTTAATGTCATATGTAAATGTATTTGTCATGTTATTCATTCAAACAAAACAATGCTAATTTCTTGTATATTAAAACCTAGTTTATAAAGGTTTTGCATTTCATTACAATTTAATATACAAGAAATATCAAATATGGATAAGCTACTACGACCAGACAGATTCGATGCAGATCCTAACTCTCCTAGATCGTCTCAAGAATGGATGCATTGGAAAGCTACCTTTGAAAACTTTATTTCCTCTGTGATTGATGTTTCAGAGGAGGAGAAATTCAAACTACTGGTAAATTACGTGAGCAACAATATCTATGAACTCATCTCTGATTGTAGAAAGTATTCTGAAGCCAAAAGTATTCTCGAAGCAGCTTTTGTTAAACCCAAAAATGAAATTTTTGCCAGACATATCCTAATGACAAAAAAACAACAAACTGGTGAAAATATAGGTCAATACGTTCAACATCTTAAAGTGCTTTCCAAAGACTGTAATTTTCTAGCCGTTTCTGCAGACCAAAATAGAGAAGATTATATAAGAGACTCTTTTATTAATGGCATTCTTTCTAATGGCATAAGACAACGTTTACTAGAAAACAACACTATTACTCTGCAAGATGCCATAGTGAAAGCCCAATCTCTGGAGTCAGCTTCAAAACACTCTGAGGCTTATACAACTCCTGTATAAATTATGCATTGTCCATAAACGTGAAAACATTTAGAAGTCATGCAAGCATAATAATGGCTTCAACAGCACTCAGAACGACTATCTCAGGACACCGCTTTGTTAATTTAGAAATAAACGAACATTCCTATAAAAATGTCAAATTATCAATAATTCAAGATTTATGTGCTGATGTAGTTATAGGTCATAACTTGCTTAAACAACATTCTTCTCTAGAAATCACTTTTGCTGGCTCAAAAATGCCTTTAGTTATTGATCGTATAGATAACATTTGTAGTTTGGCATACTTAAATATAGAGCCACCCAAATTATTCTCCAATCTATCAAATGATTGCAAACCGAGGGCAACTAAATCAAGAAAATTTTCAACTGAAGATAGAAAATTCATATCTGACGAGATACAGTATCTGTTATTGAATGGAGTCATAGAAGAAAGCAACTCTCCTTGGCGTGCACAAGTACTTATTACAAAAAGTGAAACACACAAAAAGCGAATGGTCGTAGATTATTCACAAACGAGTAATAAATTTACGTACTTAGATCCTTAGCCTATCATCTCCCAGATGTTGAAGATATTGTTAGAAAAGTAGCAAGATATTCTGTCTTCAGTACTATTGATCTTAAAAATGCATACCATCAAATTCCAATCAAAAATGAAGAGAAAATATACACTGCTTTTGAAGCCAACGGCCAACTATACCAATTTTGCCGGATTCTTTTTGGGGTAACCAACGGAGTGGCTTGTTTTCAAAGGGTTATCGATGGTATTATTAAATCCGAACATTTAAAAGGTGTATATGCATATCTTGATGACATTACGGTTTGTGGATTAAATCAACAACAACATAATGAAAATCTTAATAAATTTATGGAAGTAGCGAAGAAATACAATCTAACAATAAATCAAAATAAAAGTTCTTATACACTAAATTCAATCAAACTTTTGGGTTATCAAATAGAAAATCAGACCTTAAAACCTGATCCTGAAAGACTTGAACCATTAAAGAAGTTACCCTTACCCTTAAAAAGTGTTCCATCTTATTTATTGTTAACGAACATGCTCAAAGATATTTTAAATTTTAACATGCATTTTATTAAATGTACAGTTTCATCAACAATAATGTTATTTTAATATTCAATTTTATTTATGTGTATAATCTTTTAATTTCTTTACTCCCGATGAAGCTATTAAATAAATGGCGAAATATTGAGCTTTAGAAAAAACAAAGATATTTTTTTTTAATATAGACTACATACCCGATATTTCCAACATATATATATATATATATATATATATATATATATATATATATATATATATATATATATATAACAAATAGAAAAGGTTGATGTAAGTGAATAATAAAAGTAATGTAATGGCATGTCTCACAAAACAGGAAAATAAAAAACAAAATAGTATATCAATGGAAGGCAACTGTATTATGTATTTCTGACTGTAGGTCGTTTTCAGTACAGTGCAGCTAAGTTAGAAAAGGAGCATGTTAACTTTTGAAAGTATCACTCCAGGAGCAATGCAACCAATTTGTGGCATTAGAGTTAGAAAACCCTGATGGTTTTCAGGGCAACAACTAACAATAATCACAGAGAAATTTACAGCTACCTGAGGAAAGGAATGCCAAATGTTAAATAACTTGTTATTAACAACTTGTACCTAAATTTTAAAGAATTTTAAAATGTATTTTGTCCACTATTTTATATTTTATGTGTGTGTTATTAATGTTGAGTGTCTATGCTTTTATAAATAATCTCAATGACCAGTAAGTTGAACTGAAGATTTGTGTAATTTTATAAATATTTACACTTTTTTTCTTATTACAGTGTCTTGAAAAAGGAATAAAACCATTCCGAAAGCTAGACAAAAAGTCATAAGAGTGTTTAATTAACATCCCGGCCAATTTTCTGACTGCAACCCTAATAAACTGTTTTGTTTGTTTATATTGACAGTCACTAATATCCAGTATTTCTATATATATATATATATATATATATATATATATATATATATATATATATATATATTAGTACCAAAAAAAGGAAAAACCATTGGCCAATGTTGCATATATATATATATATATATATATATATATATATATATATATATATATATATATATATATATATATATATATATATATGTATATATGTATATATATATATATATGTATTTTATATATATATATATATATATATATATATATATATATATATATATATATATATTTTATATATATATAAAATACATATATATATAATATATATATATATATATATATATATATATATATATATATATATATATATATATATATATATATTATAAGTAGTGCTGATGATGTAATAAAAATTTGAATACATCTTACCTGCAAGAACTTTACATTTAGAATGGATCACATCATTTAACATTAAATTTTGAAACTTTGCTGTCACCAGGTTTCGAATAGTATCAGACCAATGTTGATGTCTGGCATTTGGGGAAAAACTAGGTATATACAATGCTGTTTGAGCTGTGTTCTTTTTAGCTTCATGTTTGGATTTTCCAATTCCATAATAACTTAATGGGTCGGTATTATGAGATTTATGCACATTTTGGTTACCTATTGTTTCATCTTTGGAACACTGAATAGATTCCAATGCTGTTTGAGCTGTGTTCTTTTTAGCTTCATGTTTGGATTCTAAAAATCTATATCTATATCTATATTTTAAAAAGTAGGTATTATCAGATTTATGAACATTCTGGTTACGTATTGTTTCATCTTTGGAGCACTGAATAGATTCCAATGCTGTTTGAGGTGTGTTATCTTTAGCTTCATGTTTGGATTTTCCAATTCCATAATAATTTAATGGGTTAGTATTATTAGATTTACAGACATTCTGGTTACCTATTGGCTCATCCAATTTATATCCTAATCCCTTTTCTATACAATTCAAAGCAACTACTGCATTTTGATAACGATTGTTACAAGTTGATGCTTCAGGTGATTTTGCAGTTTTAATTGCTGTTGTGGTGTTATCAGATTTATTATGTTCATTCTGTTTTGTTTTTAAATATTCTTGGATCTTTTTTCGATACATTTTAAAAACAGTTAACACTAACTCTACTTTGTTTCTATTAGTTATTTAAATATAAATCGCAGTTTTTTATACTATGATCGCAGTGTATTATCATTCGCTTTAGCGCGAAAGTTCGCGCAAGGCAAGTTTCCCTGGTGTCCGAAATTTGACGGCTCTCATTGGTCTCTGTTTTTGTTTCCAGAGTTGCCAATTAGTTCATAATTATTATCAGATTTTAACATAATTTTTATGGCATTCTGGTAATAATTATCTTTTTAACATACTTAGTTGATAATTTTAACATAATTTTATACATATGCCTGTGGGAATTATGTCGATAATTGGAACATAATACATTGGCCTATTATAAGATTTAAAATCAAAATAAAAGCTGACAATAATAATTACCTGTATGTAGAATTGCCTAACATAACTCTGATTTTTATATGTAGCTCGGGGAAGTACATCAAGTATAATTTGGAGAATCCCTACATCGCGCAGAGATTCCCAAATCATGAAGTATATATAGCAAATACCATTGGGATTACAATTCTGTTACTGGATTTTAGTTGTACAGTTTAGATAACGTATTACATTTGATATTCTAAAAATTAACATGCAAAGTTCGAGTAATTTAGATAAATTAAGAAGAAGATATTCTAATTCTGACTCTGATTCTAATTTTTATTTATTTATTTATTTATTGCTAATTTACAATCTACTTCAATACAGTAATAAGTAAATATGATGTATGTTCTTGGCTTGTGGCAGGTTTAGTCCATGACGACTCTCTGGAATTTACCTAGCAGCTAGATCTTCTGGCCAAAGTCTTTTTAGACGTCTGTCAACCAGTGGGGGGTTAAATAATTCGTCTATGAGATGGTTTGGATGGTCTGCGCTGCGATTGATGTATCTTCTGGAGTGGTCAGCAATCACATCATTGCTGAAGGGGATGTTGAGGTCTGCATGAAGGGTTTGGTTTGACACATACCATGGGGCTTTAGCTAACATACGAATAGTTTTTGACTGGGATGTCTGTAATATTTTGGTGTTGGATGGTTTGCTACAGCCCCACAGCTCAATTCCGTATGTCCACACTGGTTTGTGTATTGTTTTATAGATGGTCAGGTTGTTTTCTAATGAAAGTTGCGATCTTCTGTTGATTATCCAGCCTTTTAGGTCGAGGTGTCGTCGTTTGGCTGCATTACGTGATTTCCAAGTAAGTTTTTCGTCTAGATGAAGGCCCAGGTACTTTACTTCTGTTTTTATTGGTATAGGTGAATTATTTAGGTGTAGTTGTGAACATCTAATTCTTCGATTTGTGAAATTTACTTGACAAGACTTGTTTGTGTTGACGTTTATTTTCCAGCATTTAAACCAGTCTTCTGAGAGACTAAACCATTGAGATGATTTTGCAATTCGTTAAATGCTAATATTTCGTTGATGTCTGATGCTAGTATACCAGTGTCATCCGCAAATGTTGCCATTAGTGTATTTTCACTAATAGGAATATCAGCAGTGAAGATTTGATAAAGGAATGGGCCAAGTACACTGCCTTGAATTCCGGATTTTTTTTTTTGATGGTAGTTGGATAGAGCACCTTCGTATTTAACTTGAAAGTATCTGTCGGACAAGTATGATTTAATTGTTTTCCTTCTAGGCTCTCTTTTATTTTGTTAACTAATCCATGGCACTGTTGTATGGTTGAGTGATTTGACCGAAAACCAAACTGATGATCTGGGATAAGGTTTTCTATAGGTATTATTGTTTCTATTCTGTTAAGGATTAACCTTTCGAAAACTTTTGATAAAGTCGAAAGGAGACTTATTGGTCTGTACGAACTGGCTTCAGTTAGAGGTTTACCAGGTTTAGGTATCGTTATAATTTGTGCATACTTCCATTGCACTGGAAAATAGCATAGTCTCAGGAGGCTATTAAAAATAATGGTTAATAAGACGACACATTTTCTTGGGAGTTTTTTTAAGATTTCGCCAGTTATAAGGTCAAATCCTGGAGCTTTATGAGGGTTAAGCAGGTTGATTTCGTTACGGACTTCGTTTGGTGAGAAGTATTTTAGTGGTAATGATAGCTGCAGGGTGCATTAAGGAAGTCTCTAATTTTCTCGTCGTTAATATCGTTGGCCTGTGGGGTGGAGAAGACGGTTGATAGATGTTCTGCAAATTTGTTGGATTTTTCTATATCTGATCGAGCCCACGTTCCATCATTTTTCCGAATTGGTGATTTCATTACTACTGGCTTTTTGAATTTCTTTTTGGCTTTCCAAAGAGAGTTGTCGTCAAGAGAAAGGTTTGTGACATATCTTTCAAAAGATTCGTTTTTGGCTGTTTGGATAGCGGAATGAAGTCTGTGTGTGAGCCTGTTTAGATTTGTTTTATCTATCGCGTTTCTTGTTCTTTGCCATTTGCGACGGGCTCTTCTTCTCTCTTCTACTAGTGTTCTAGTGTGGAGAGGTATACTATACCTTTCATCAATGGTTTTTTCCTTTTCAGGAGTAGCTTTCCAAGCGGCCTGTTGTATTTGTTCCGTTAGATATTTTACAGCTTCTTCAATATCGTTTTTGTGTTTGAGTCGAATGTCAAGATATATTTTTTCATTGATTTCTTCTTTGAATTGAACCCAATTCGTGTTTCAGGAACATAGCCTTGATGCAAGAGTTTTCCAAATTATATTGGTACTTAAGGTAATCAAAATGGGACTGTGGTCCGAATGTAGATCAAAACTGGGGGTGATGTCGCTGTGTATTTCAGGTATTCCTTTGGTTATAGCAAAGTCTAGCAGATCAGGAATTTTGTTGTTATTAGTGGGCCAGTATGTGGGGTTACCAGTTGTAGGGTATTTCAGGTTATTATCTTGTATGATCTTTAATAGATTTCTGCCTTTTGGAGATATCAGTCTTGCTTCCCAGGTTGTATGTTTTACATTCCAGTCCCCTGCCACTAGGAAATGTGAGCCAAGTTGTTCAAAAAACTCTCTCTATTCCTCCAGATTGATGGTATGGCGTGGTGGGCTTTAGATAGAAGCTATTGTTAATGGGAAGGTGAGCGCTTGTACTTTTATGATAGTACTCTGAATTTTGTTGGTGTTATATGGAGCAAGTTCGTAATGTTTTATAGCTGTACGGATTATTACAACTGAACCAGCATGGGCTGTTCCATCTGGATCATTTGCGTACACACATAGACAGAGTAGTGTGGAAATTTTATAAAAGACCTCTTACTCTGCTATTCTAAGTGAGTTAGCCATTACGACGTTCTATTTATCACTGTTGTAAGCATGCTTAGTATCATGCTGTCTTGATTTATCAATTGTGCAAACATATTTTTAAATTCGTTGAGGAATTCTGTAAGTTTATTTGAAAGGTCTGAATTATTGTTGTTGTCTTGTGAAGAAGTATTAGTTGCTGCAACTTGAGAATATGTTACATGTGATTGGCGTATATGGTGAGCATTAGTGTTATTATTATTTAGGCTTGCAACTCTAGGTATAGGAATGCTGCTTGTTATATTTTTGTTTTTCGAATTTACTAGGTCTTTATATTATAGCACATCCTTTATAGTTTGCTGGATGATTGCCATTACATAAGGCACATGTTGCTGGTGTGTCGCGTGCTTTTTTGCAGATTTTTGTGTCACGTGATCCACCGCATTTAACACAGGCGAAAGGCCTCAGGTAGTAACTTTTTAAGTGTCCGTATTTTTGACACATTGTGCATTGAACTATTTTATTTTTTATTCTAGGTGGTTTTACTGCTATTATGCAGTTTCGTAAGTCTTGCAGGTTAAATATGTTTTTATTTTCATTGTTTTCATTTGGCTCTATATCGACAAAGAACAAGGGCAATGGTTCTTTGGTAACTCTACGTCTAACATTAATTATGTTGCGATTATGTCTAACCTTAGTTATGAAAGCGTTCCAGATGTAAATTAGTTTTATTATAGTATTTGATATTACATATATTTTGTTCATGTTTTTTTTTTTTAATTAACAAGTTAAGTTGAATAAAATAATTTTTTTCTAATGTAGTTTATTACCTTTAGAAACTACCAAGATAAAAAATGTTAACATAATTTTTTCAAAAATTTTAATATAATTTTTGGCAAAATCTGATAGTTTTAGCAGCGGCCTAACATAATTTCATATCGTGACATCGGCAACACTGTGTTTACTTTTTGTTGTTTACTCATAGAATCGAGATTCTTCTTCTTCTACTTCTTAGTCTTTTTTTTTTTGGGTTATGTAGATACAGATACAGAGATAATTTTTATACATTTTTTATTTGACAATTATTACGTTGTATAACTTTTTGATATGTACAAAAATAAAAACAAAAATACAAATAGCCTTGCCACACTTGTGCAGCTACAAAGTGTTTCGTTTCCGAAAGATGTTAATAGGTGAGTGTTAAATTAGGATTAAAATTGTGTAGGTATTACAGATTATTAAAATTATTGTGTATTAAAAAAATATTTGTATTCAAGGCAAAAATTTGGTTAATGGCATGGTTAATGATATATATGAGAAATCGATTACAACCTTCTGTAGTTCCTACAAACTTTCCTTTACTGGAGGGCACATCGTCATTTTATTTTGATCATAATTATTATTCTTCTGTAGTCCAAAACATGTCTCCCAAGATGTCCTATTAATCAAGGTAAATAAAGTAAATAATTAAGATGTAATACATAAATAAGCTTTATCTTTTCCTTTTAGAAATAGTGGAAAAAGTTCATTTATGGATATAGAGGAAAATGGAAGTATTCCACATAAACCATCCAGTATAACTGTACTTCAGGATAGTACTATTACTCCTGGTAAAAACAACATATTCCATGAAGAACCTGAACATCTAACTACATATCCAGTAACACCACTTAGTGCAACACCAAGTTCAACTCAAGGGTTGCAACAATTATCAGTAAATACTCCCCAAAAAAATGTGTTACAAACTACAGTTATACAATTACAGAAGGAAAATAATTATTTAAAAGAAAAGTTACAGTCTACAGAAAAAGAAGTATATCCACAATGTGACAATTGAAGACTATATGGCACTTACATCTAAATTTTGTCCTTCAGCAAATATAGCTAATTTCATTAATGTTCAAATTTTACAATCTAGAAAAAAGGTAAGATGTAGAAGATTTAGTAAGTAATCAATTTAAACAGAAATGTCTTTTAATGTACTTTACTGGACCAAAAGTTTATAAAAATGTTGTGTGTAACAAATTTTGTTTACCCAGTCCTAAGACATTATTTAAACACATACAACATATTAAAATTGAGCCTGGACTAAATTAAGCTTTACTTACTGTTTTACAACACAAAGTAGCAAACTTTACTAAATTAGACAAAATTTGTTTTTTGTCTTTTGACGAAATGGCAATTAAATATGTTTTACAATAGGGGGTTGGATGAAATTGTAGGTTTTGAAGATTTTGGTGATAAATCAAAAGCTTTCAAATCTGCAGCAAATGTGACAGTTTTAATGGTACAAACTAAATAAATGTTGACTGCCCACAAAACTATGCAGCAAAGCTGATATGTGAATGCTTCTCTTACCTGAACCTGAGGCAATCAAATATTATACCAAATCAATGTGGAGTATTTTTGGATCTCATTTTCCACAGTATTGAAGACTATCAGAAACTGTCAGTGTATGAGGCAGTGAACACTTTGCTTCCCAATAACTTTCATCATGTGGCATTTACTTGTGAACTTAGTTTTAATGGTAATGTTAAACAATTAGATTATAATACTACATATTTTGACTATCGTAATGCAAATTTTGTAGGTCTAAATAATTATTTTTCTTCAGTTGACTGGAATATTGTTTTTGATGATTCAAATATTAATATCTCAGTAAATAATTTTTATGAAGTTCTTTCTGAAGCAATATCACTCTTTGTTCTGAAAAAAACATGTAAACCTTCAAAATTTCCTTGTTAGTTTTCTCCAGATTTAAAAAACTTGTTATTTAAAAAAAGCTGCTCATGCTAGATTCAAGCATACTCAGTTAGCAGCTGGTTATACCTTATTTTCAGATCTTAGAACACAATGCAAAAACATTAACACATCAATGCTACAGATCTTATATCTACAACATTGAGGAATCTATTCACTCAGACTCAAAACAATTTTGGAACCATATAAACTCTTTGAATAAAAGCCACAGAATTCCAAATGTCATGTATTTTAATGACTTGTTAGCTGAATCAAATGAGGAAATAGCAAACTTGTTTGCAAGCCATTTCTCTAGTGTCTATCGCTCAGACAAAGTTAATTTAAGTAACTTCAATTTTAAAGTAAATAATTCTGTTGGCATTACATTTACCTATCCAATTTTCACTTTCTGACGTCTTTGAGTCTATAAATGGTCTAAAGGATAAACTGAGTTATGGCCCTGATAATATTCCTACATATTTCTTAAAAAGATGTGTCTACAGTCTATCCAAACCTTTACATGTATTATTTAATTTATCTTTGAGACTACACACCTTCTCTAGTAAGTGGCATGACAGTTATATAATTCCTGTATTTAAAAACGGTGACAGAGACAATATAAAAAATATAGGCCTGTTGTTATGTTATCTGCCATCCCAAAACTTTTTGAACTAATTCTAAACAAATATCTTACTTGGCATTGTAGGAATCTCTTGAAAAATGAGCAACATGGATTTAGGCAGGGTGAATCTACATCTACAAATCTTGTTTTGTATTATGATTACATTATCAGGGCTTTCGAGGATGGGTACCAAGTGGACTCCATCGATACTGATTTCTCGAATGCCTTTGACACAGTAATCCATTCTTTACTCATCTTTAAATTAAGATGTATTGACTTTCCTGAGTGGTTTTTTTATGGTTAAGTAGTTATCTTCATGAAAGAATTCAGTTTGTTTTTATAAAGGGTTCACTTTCAATTCCTATCTTTGTGAATTCAGGGGTTCCACAAGGTTCACATGTGGGTCCTCTTCTCTTTAATTTGTTTATTAATTATATTACTGAGTTAATAAAGAATTGTCAGTTTTTTGCAATTGGCTGATGACCTTAAGTTATATTTTAAAATTTCAAATCTATCTGATTGTCTAAGGATCCAGGAAGACCTTACTTCCCTGTATAATTGGTCTCTTTCGAATGGTCTCCAGTTAAATAAAGATAAGTGTTTTGTTATATCCTTTAGCAAATCTAAAAATAATGTGTTTGACTATCACATTAATACAAGCCTTCTATCAAGAGTGACTGAAATAAAAGATTTGGGAGTGTTATTTGACAGTTCCTTGTCATATATCCCCCACATCAACAATTTGTCAAATAAAGTTTACTGAAATCTAGGTTTTATCGCAAGAAACTCTCGAGATCTTTCAGTACCCACATATAGAATTTTATATCTTACTTTTGTGCGTAGCATGCTGTCTTATGCTTCTATAGTATGGTCAACATACTGTGTTAATCATATTCACACCCTTGAAAAAATTCAAAATAAGTTTCTCCGGATTTGTGCTTATAGATTAAACTTAAGGAACATGTTTTCGGTAGAACTAAGGTCAAGGCTAAATATCAGTTCCTTAGAAGACTACAGAACTAAATGTGATCTAGTTTTTCTCCATAAACTACTTGATCATACCACTGACTGTTGTGATTTATTAAGTCTTATCAACTTTAGATGTAACACTAAAATTCTTAGAGACATGCCTTTGCTTTCTATAAAACAGTATCACACTAACTATGACAAATTCTCTCCTATTAACAGGATTCAGATCCTGGGAAATGACTTTAGCCAATCTCATGATCTGGTGAATATAAAATCTGTAAGATTTAAGCACTGTTTGACGGAGTATGTTAGGAATCAAAGATGAGTGACATTAACTTGAAGTATTTATTTCATTTCATTTTATTAAGATCATTTCATTTTATTTTATTAAGATCTTCAGGAAATTTAATTTAATTTACTTAATTTAATCATTTGTTTAACAATAATTATTTAATCATTATTTAATACTTAGTTTTAGTATGTACTTGTATTATGGTTAGCATATTTTATTTTTGTTAAATTTTGTAAAATGGGGACATCCCGTAAATAAATAAATAAATAAATGATTGTGGATTAGATGTATGTGCTTTAATAAGCGATCTTGGATCATATAATTGGAAATTAGGTAATGATTTAAATGTAACTCCAAACAAGGCGTATTTTGTTTTTCGTAATAAAAAAATAATGTATATGTTTGACCCACCACATCTTATAAAATTAGTTAGAAATAATATGTTAAAACATTCCTTTGTTTTTAATGGGAAAACAACTTCCTGGGAATATGTAGAATCCTTTTATCAACATGATAAACAAGTCACTACTAGAACTACGCCCAAATTAACAGACTCGCATATTAGACCAAGTCCTTTTGAAAAAATAAAGGTTAAGTATGCAACGCAAGTTTTAAGTGCTACAGTTGTTGCCACTATGAAGTTATACACACGGTTTAAAGTAATCCCATCAGCTGCAGAAGGTACTGTTGAAGTTATAGACATGTTTGATAAATTGTTTGACATACTAATTCTTCAACAACCAGTCAGGGCAAAGAATATAATCGAGCATTTAAAAATTTAGATTTTCACAAAAAATTTTAGAAGACTGTTTTCTGAAAATTTTTAGAAGACTGAAATGTTTAGAAGGCATTTTTTGAAAATGAGAAAGACTTTTTTCAACACAATAGAAACTTTTCTTTATTGTACATTGTATTTTGACAATTTAACCGGAAATACAAACGATGATTTTACTCTCTCTGTACCTCCAGATGATATTGGTGCAGGCAATTTAAGCAATATATCCTGTTTCTCAATAACGCTATTGTCCCCCACATTCGGAAAATAAAATTTCCAGATTCCTCCTTTTTTACGCAGGAATTGAACTTCAACTTCATCAAATGAATCACACTTCAATACTCTCCCAACATAATAAACAACAGACTTTTAGTACAAAATTTAACAAACACAAAATCGTCAGTCTTAAGAATCACAGAACTATTATTCCAATCTATTTCTTCCATTTCATCCTCCTCAGAACTCAGAGATATTTCTAGATAATCATATGTATCTTGATATGGAATTTATACTTCCTCGGACAAAGACTCAGAATCTTCACAAACTTTCTTCTTAGATAGATTGCGGATGGCTACAGATAATTTACCAGACTTCTTTCTTTCTCTCTCGAGAGCTAATCTTTCGGCCTCTGCTTTTTCTGGTGGACTAGTTAAAATACGACTTCTGCCTCTCCTCCTTCCTATTCCAACTTCTTTGCGTTGTGCTGCTTTAGGAAATGGTCGGATTTGCTCAGGTGTAATCACGATTTTTATTGGCATTATAAGTTCTTGAACTCACTGTTGAAAGGGTAGATGCCAGTCTTTTGAAAACCAGCAATAATGTTCTTCTGCGTTACAGTCAAAGGGTAAGCTTGTTACACAAGATCACCTACGCAGTAGATGGATATGGTTTTGCCTGGGTGATTCAGTAGCCAATCATTACAAACTCTGTTATATTGACTTTTAAATGGAGAAAAAACAGACACATCGAGGGGCTGCAGTCTGTGACTACAATGTGATGGAAACGTTAAAAGTATAACTCCCTTTTCTTTTGCTGTCATTATCACTTCTAAGCCCACATGGTTCTCGTGTTTGTCTAACATTAACAATATTGGTTGTTCCTTAGTGCATTTTGTGTGATGAACAACCTGTCTTGTTAGTTAGTGCAATGCTGCCTGGAGGTGCACCATTTAAGAAAAACTCCTTATATCTGATTCTGGGAAACACAAGTACAGGTGGTCAAGCGTTTGACTGTCTAGGGCTAAAAAAACTCGATACGATAGATTATCATACGTTATTTCCAAGAATTCGGATATGATAATATCTGGGGAAGGAGCGATATAAACCTGTCTTCTGAAGCTAAGTTCTTCTTCTTCTTTTGGCATCATAATCCTGGATGGGTCTTTGTCTGTCTGGCTATGTCCTTCCATTCAGATCTCTCTGGGTCCTTCTCCTCCAATGTCTTATACTCATGGTTTTCAGGTCGTCTTCCACGTCATCCAACCATCTCGTCATGGGAATTCCTTCACCTCCACGCCCTCCTACCAGCTTCCACTGTAATATCTTTGTCGTTTTCGTGTCTTCTTGTCGCCGAATATGTCCCAGCCATGACAGTCTTTGACTTTTCACAAATCTTACAATGTTCATTGAGTTCATTAACCTCGTCGTTTCTCCTGATTCTCCATGTGCCGTCTTCCTCTTGCACCGGGCCATATACTTTTCTCAGTATCTTTCTCTCGAATGTCCTGAGTTGGCTTCCTCTTCCATAGTTACTACGGGTCTAATCAAAGTTCTGTAGATAGTCATTTTGATTCTTTTGTCTAATAATTTCGATGTCATCAATCTTTTATTAGCATAGTATATATGATTTCCACTGGAAATACGTGCATTAATTTCGCTACTCACGGAATTCTTCTGATTGATTTCTGTGCCCAGATATGTCAAGGCATCCACACGTTCAATAGTATAGTTGTCTATTGCTATATTATTCTCACTCTCGGGTGCTATTTTGATGGTCATGTACTTAGTTTTTGTTTCGTTTATTTTAAGCCCTCTTTTTTGTGCTTCAGGAGCAATTTTCTTGAACGTTTCCATTAATCGTGTCTTGCTTCTACTAATAATGGCGACATCGTCTGCATATGCAGTAATTTGTACTGTTTTGGTGTTTATATGGCCGGTTACATTGGTTTTTCTGACGACTGCTTCATGAACTAGGTTGAACAGCATAGTTGACAATGTGTCTCCCTGTCTCACACCCATGTTGATGTCAAACAGGGGAGACAGTTCTCCATCTACTCTAACTGTGGATTTTGAACTGATTTCTAACTGATTTATTTTTTTGATATACCTAGATTTCGGAGGTCTTCCAGCATTTTGTCTCTTCACACTATCAAAAGCCTGTTTAAAGTCTATATACATATTATATAGTTCTATCTCGTATTCATAAGCTTTTTCTTGGATTGTTATAAGTATGAATATGTTGTCTGTACTGGCTCTATTTGGTCTGAATCCATTTTGATAATCAACAATTATATTTTCGGAGTATTCTGACAATCTTGTGTAGATAATGCCAGAAAGGATTTTTTATATTTCATTTAGCAATGTAATTGGTCTGTAATTCTGGCATTCCCTCTTATCTCCTTTTTTTATATATTGGCTGTATAAGACCAACTGCCCATTCTTCCGACATTTGCTCCTTGGTCCATACCAACTTTATCAGGTAATGGATTCTTCCCCAAAGTTCGGGTCCTCCATATTTCAATAATTCTTCCGAAACTCCATGCGTTCCTGGCGCTTTACTGTTTTTTTAGTTTTTTTAGTATTTGGACTACTTCTTCATAACTCGAATTTTCAATGTGCTGCTTCGTCGTAAAATATATTGTCTCGTTTTAATTATTTCCATTGTTTGCATTTAGGTTTTCCTCAAATTGTTCTTTCCATCTTATTATAATTTTTTGTTTCTCTGTTAGTAGTTCTCCGTCCTTGTCTTTGCATATTGTCAATTTTGGTCTAAATGACTGTGCTGTCTTTTATTCTTTTATAGAATTTTCTGCTCTCGTGTCTATTGTTATGTTCTAGGATTTCTTGTACTTGTTTTTTCAAAGCCTCTCTTTTTTTCTTCTGCATATTCTAGTCGCTTGTATTCTCTTTTTGTTATAAATTTCTCTGCTACTTTTTGTGTTTCTTTGAGGTTGGTTAAGCTTAGCTTGCCTTTTTTCCTCTACTGCAGTTCTACATTCATCATCATACCATTCCGCATTTCTTTGCCTTATGGCTTTTCCGACAGTTTCCTCTGCAGATTCCGTTATTATTGTTTTTAATTATTTCCATTCTTCCTCTGCAGTATCTTCCTCTTTGATTCCATCGAGTTTTATTTGGAGAGTATTTTGATATTCTTGTGTCTGTGTTGGACTTTTGAATCCTTCAACATTCCATTTTTTAATTTGGCCATTTTTCCCTTTTGCCACTGTCGCGATTTTCTGCCGCAATTTTGCCCCCACAAGATAGTGATCTGAGCCAGAGTTCGCCCCGCGATACGTTTTAAATTAGCAATAATTTTACTTAAATCGACCGTAAATTGCAAACATGTATTTAGAAACAGGTCCGCTTACCAAGATAGTTGTGAGATCCTTATTTCTGCCTTTTGATACCAATAACTGCATGCAAAAAAGTGCCTGTTGTGTTTCTAAACCACACAAACCTTTTTTGAAACCAAACTGACTGAATGTCTCCTGTTCTCTCTTCACATGTGTTATAAATCGGCTTCTTCACAGCGATTGGTATGCTACTTTGGAATATCTACGAAAGTTGACTTCAGTCAATCTGACGTTTTTTTTTTCTCTATTGTATAATTTATTAAAGTGTTTGCATATGTGTTTGATATTGAAGAGTTTAAGTATTTACGTTGTCGGACTGTACAGCTTTATTATTTTTTAAACCTGAAATCGCACATTCCACTTCAGATTCTAATATTGCTGGGCCAGTTAAGTCTGTGTGTTTATTCGTAGTATCTAAGTTTTGATCGTCAGAGAAAAGTTGTACATATTTTTGCCAGTGTTTACAAAGTTCGTTGTATTATTTTTTAAAGCCCTAATATTGTTTTTGTAAGCTTGGAGAGCGGTTTTTCTTGGCCCACACATTATGGACTCGTGTGATATGTCAGAATGTCAATACCTCTGAAAATATGGAAAATCATCAAAATCAATTGGCTTTACAAACGGTAATCATTTCCAGGCCTTAGATTGTATTAATAATTGTTTCCCGTTATTTCGTATTCTTGTGTTGTGACAATAGGAGATTCTTTTTCACACTTTAGAATATATTGTATTTATGTACTTTTTTAATCATAGCTTTTACATCGTTTTTGTTTCTTTAGTTTTTCGCACAGAAAATGACTATTTGGTAGAATTTGGTAATTTATGGACGTGGAAATTTATTTATTTTGTAGTTAGTTATGTAAAATTTATAACAATAACGGTACTTTTTAAGTTGGAACTTAGAACAAAACTATAAATATAGAAATAAAGTTTCTAATATTAATATTATATTTATATTAAATTATTAATAATTAAATAAAACTTTCTCGCATCAAAACGATGTGTTTTATTTCAATCCTTCTATTTTTTATTACCCATAAGCAATATTTCTAAGAGTAATGGCACAGGTACACGAATAATATGACATAAAACAGAACCGCTGGAATAAATAACTGGAGAAAAGTCACGAATTAGAAGCAAAGAAGTAACTACAACCTTACAAAAGTCATCATCACTAGCTCTACAATCCTTTGTGGGACTAACATTGTTCTATAATTTTCTGCCTTTCTGATATGTTCCTTGCTTTCTTTTTTTCAGTTGTTCATTTTAGAGTTTTCAGATCTTGTTCCATATACTTAAGTATTAAGTCGACTTTACACTACATGATTTATCATGTGATTTGTCATATGATTTGGTCATAAGTGAAATTTACATGTTTATACTGTGTGATTTGTCATAAGCACTGTCATGCGGCTCGTCATAGCTTGTCATGATTTTCGGTAATAATACGGGTAACACCAACATATATTTAAATATCGCGCCTTATTCTTATGTCAATTCAGCAACATTACCTTACCGAGAGATATTCTTTATTTATTTATTTATTGTTTGTTTCATTGATATTGAACCTATTATCTAATGTGTACTATTGTGTCGTATTTTTCTTTTATTATTTATTTAGTTTATTTTATTCTTAATTTAGTGTTTTATAGTTTAGTCATAATTTTAGTTTAGTTTCTTTATTAATTATTTTTAATTTGGTATAATATCAACACTAAATTTGATATATCCTGTCCACGATTTCCATTATAATAGTTTAAAAATCTAATAGTTGATACCTATACCACTACTGTGTCTTATATCTCTATGACCATAAACAAAAAGAAAAATCAATAAAACCTCACTCATATCATAAGTCATAAAGTAGACTTTACACTACATGATTTTATCATATGACAATGAGATTTGTTATGATTCCTCGTTTCTATGATGTTTTAAAAAATCGTGTTTACACTGCATGATAAGTTATGACTTATGATATGAGTGACAATGTGTGAGGTTTTATTGATTTTTCTTTTTGTTTATGGCCATAGAGATATTAGACATAGTATAGGTATTGTTGTGAATTTATTAAATTCAATATTTATAACACTTACGGATTTAATTTATTTTTTTATTTATATTAACTTATCTGACAATAATTTATATATATCCGTACGTAACAATTAAATTCGCGAGCGCGTCTTCAGAATTAACTGTCCCTCCAAATAAAATGTCCTGTTAATATATGCCATTGCCGTTACGCTAGAACCATCGAACAGCCTTCTCGACTAGCGGCGAAATTATAACGGCAAAGGCAAACGGGTATTCTCGCATTGGTTCGACCTTTTTCTGAAAGGTCAGTTCAGGTAAATAGAAGCCTCTCGTAAAATCTAAAACATAAGCATGTGAATAAAAACATGTTTATAGGTTAAAACTATGACTCATATTTTTACGTAACATTGCCCCCCTCTCAAAAGATGGTTCCTCCTGGAACCTTGTCGGGACTAGAACTGGAACGGTATGCTGGTATCGGCAACTGGACCCTCTTATACAACTTCCAGTTGTATAAAAATGACAAGGGACGGTTTCCTCTCCGCACCAGTAACTATGCGGATTGCAACAGACTAACACCTGGACTTCGGTGTCTTTAAAGATCTCCTCCACCATATTTCGGATAACCCTCCAATCCAATTGGCGGCACTCCAACTTTGGCATGGCTAACTTTTGCACGTCGGACTCTAGTACGTGCTCTCTCAATTGAAGTAAGGCTTCCCATACATCTCGGTAGGTAGGTTGGTCACGGGCAGTGTCTTTTGTTACCAGGTAGAAAAGGTAACGTGATGCATCTTGGAGTTTCAACGTTTTACCGGGAGCTGGCACCTGGCATTGAAATTCTGCAACTCGACCAAACTTCCTTCGAAAGACGGATGCCAACCCTGGTGCGTCTTTGATACTGGCCGGGATGGCAAGGGCCAGCGAGTAGTCATCAGGGAGCGCGAGTAGATCTTGCTTTTCTTCAGTGGTAACACCATGTCTTGCTTTACCGGTACCTCCATAGGCACCCATGAATTCCTCAAACGTGAGGTCAGACACATCTTGGACTTGGTTTACTTCCACTTCTTCATCTACGTCGTGGTCACCTTCGAAAGACGCCAGCCGGTTATGGTGTACTATCATCGGCTTTCCCCTCGGAATCTTGCTTATTCGGTAGATGACATCGTTGATTTTCTCCATGACGAGGTATGGACCTTCCCAAAACTGCTGCAATTTGGGAGAACAACCTTTTCGCTTCTTGGGATTATACAGCCAGACTTTGTCGTTCTTCTTAAAGCAACCCTTTTCGGCTTGTGTATCGTACCGTTTCTTCATTCGGTCGCTAGCGATCTGAAGGTGGAAACGGACCAACTCATGTACATCGTCCATTCTTCTTCGTAATTCGATCACATAATCTTCACCTGCTACATCTTCTCCAGGTCGACACCCAAATTCTAGATCACAAGGTAGTCGCATTTCGCGTCCGAATAGGACTCTGGCTGGTGTCTGGCCTGTTGATTCGTTAACAGCAGATCTGTAGGCCATGGTGAAGAACGGAAGGTATTGGTCCGAGTCTCGCTGATGATCGGACACCATCTTTGTCAAATACTTGCCGACTCTCCTATTCATCCGCTCTACCATACCATCAGATTGCGGATGATATGCTGTAGTTCTTGTTTTCTTCATGCCTAGTCTATCACATATTCCTTGGAATAGATCGCTTTCGAAGTTCCTGCCTTGGTCACTATGTATCTCCAAAGGCACTCCAAATCGGCTGATATATTCTTGGATCAACTTATCTGCAACGGTGGCGGCCTTCTGGTCTGGAAGTGCGTAAATCTCGACCCACTTAGTAAAGTAATCCATTACTACCAACATGTACTTGCCTCCATTTTCACTTTCTGGAAATGGCCCAGCGATATCCAAAGCTATTCTTTCAAACGGGCTTCCAACATTATATTGTCTCATAGGAGCTCTCCTTTTTCGGTAGGACCCGTTACTCGTGGCACAAATAGTACATTTCTTACACCAGTCTTTTACGTCGTCGGAACTGTTCATCCAATAAAACCGTTCCCGAATTCGCTGAAGGGTTTTCTTTACACCAAAATGCCCTCCCGATGGACTGTCGTGTAACTGACGAAGTACTTCGGCTATTCTGCTCTTTGGGATCACCAACTGTCTTCTCTTCTCCGAACCGTCATCATTTTCCAGGACTCGTTTGAGTAAGCCATCTTCCATGATAAATGAGCCCCACTGGGCCCAATACGTCTTAACTACTGGTCGTCGGTTTTCCTCTTTCCATTCTCGAATTTTCTGTATAACTGGATCTCTTTCTTGTTCTTCTCTGATCTTAGTAGGCGTCCAGTCGTCGTTGACCATCGTTGTTCTTAGCACTGCTGCTTCCTTGGATTCCGTTTTGTTGCAGTGGGAACACTCTGCTGGGCATGGCCTTCTGGAAAGAGAATCAGCATTTCTGTGGCTAACTCCGGCCCGGTGCTCAATTTTAAAATCGTATTCTTGGAGTCGTTCGATCCACCTGGCTATCTGACCCTCTGGATTCTTAAACTGCATCAACCATTTAAGGGCGGCATGGTCGGTTCGGATTAGAAACTTTCTACCATAAAGGTATTGATAGAAGTGCTCTACTGATTTTACTACTGCTAGAAGTTCTCTTCTCGTGACACAATAATTCCGCTCAGGTTTTGAAAGAACTTTACTAAAATATCCGAGGACTAGTTCCTGTCCTCCTTGAATCTGAGACAGCACTCCTCCAATTCCCACATTACTTGCATCTGTATCTAAGATGAACTCTCCTTCTGGCAGTGGATACCCTAAAATTGGTGCTGTTATTAAATGCTTTTGCAAGGTCTCAAAGGCATTTTGGCAGTCTGTATCCGAGCGGTAATCTCTTGATTGATGACCCAGATAATTGACTTTACCTTGAAATAGCTGGCACTTCTTGGGGTTTAGCATCAATTGGACAGCTTTAAGTCGATTAAAAACGTTTTCTAAATTCCTCAAATGATCTTCGAATGTCTCCCCCAAGACGATTATGTCATCTAAATAAACCAGGCATGTTTTCCAAGATAACCCTCTCAACACATTTTCCATAAGCCTCTCAAATGTCGCAGGAGCATTACAGAGTCCAAATGGCATAACGTTGAATTGTCACAATCCAGATCCTGTGGTGAAGGCTGTCTTCTCTTTATCTACTGGGTCCATTTCTACCTGCCAGTATCCAGACTTCAAATCCAAAGTAGAAAACAATTTACTTCCAGCCAATGTGTCCAATGTATCGTCGATCCGAGGCAGAGGATAACTATCTTTCTTGGTAACGTTGTTCAGCAAACGATAATCCACACAGAACCTCGTCGTTCCGTCTTTCTTCTTAACCAGGACCACCGGAGAGACCCATGGGCTCGTAGAAGGTTTTATCACCCCGTCTTTCTTCATTTCCTGAACAATCGTTTCAGCTTCCTCTCTTTTCGCCTGTGGTAATCGTCGAGCTGTTTGACGAATTGGCTTAGCATTACCAGTATCAATTTTATGCTTAACAACGGTAGTTCTTCCCGTCTTTCCTCCTTTCGGTACGAAAATATCACGATACTGCCGAAGAAATTCCCTTAATTTCCTTTTCTCCATCTGGTTTAGAGACTGTCCTGCAACTGCAACCATTTGGTCGAATTTGTCGTTGGAATTATAAGATGTTGTCGCCTGACGGATTATGGATGTCACAGGTACACAAGTTCCTACTTTTGTCTCTTTCTTTATGGTCACTGGGTAGTCGTTGACATTGATAAGTCTCACAGGAATTTCCTTAGCCGAAGTCACCAATTCCTTTCCAATTATGATTCCACGGCCAACCTCATCGTCGTGGTTCCAAGGCTCCATCATAACAGGTCTCCCTTCGTCCACAAATTCCTGTAGCCGCGCTACTATGATCGTTTCGCTTCTCGCAGGCACGACTGTATCTTCTGTAATGGCTGCTTCCACAGTGTTGTCATTATGTGGATGGAGAAATACCTCCTCGTTGCCAACTTTGATTACCTTATTCTTAAAATCCAATTGGAATCCATGCATATTCATTACGTCCATTCCTAATATAACATCCTCTTCGATGTCAGCAACTATAACAGTATGGACGAACTTTTCTGCTCCAATTCCCAATTGTACCTGGATTTCTCCATGAATGTTAGCATTTTCACCTGTAGCGGTCCGAAGTCGCAACCTCGTTGGTAACAGTTTCTTTCGGCTGTTTATAACTGTCGGGCGTATAATGGTTCTGGTCGCTCCGGTATCCACCAACAACGTATGCTTTTTACCATTTATGTCTCCATCTACATATACACTATCTTCACGACATTTCAAAGAAGCTATTAGTATGAGAGGGTCTTTGGAAAAGTTCTGGGTCGAAGCTGCCCCCCTAAGGCTGACCCGTTCTAGTTTTCCTGATGGTGAGTTTCTTGATTTGCGTCGTACCTAGGGTGCTTACAGGAGCTTCGTACGTGTCCTATTTCGCCACAATTGCAGCATCTGATGGTATTCGTTTTCTTGTATGTCATGCTTTTTATCATATTAACGAGCTGGTCAAGTTTATCTTCATCTCCTTCCTCTTTTACAGTTCTAACTTTACTGTACCCGCCAGAGGCCTGCGTAGCTGACTCGTATTCGAGGGCGGCGGATAAGACATCAACCAGCGTTTTGTGACGAGCTAATCGCAGTGTTCTCTGCATTTCATGATCACGAAGACCATCAATAAACGTTTGAACGGCCAATTTTTCCATCATGTCTTCGGGAGCTGTTGGATAAGCATATCGTACTAATCTGGCAATATCTACCTCATATTCTTGAAGAGCCTCATCTTTCTTCTGTCTACGATTTTTAAGCTGTGACTGATATACATGCTCCAAATGTTCGTGGCCATATCGCATATTTAACCTCTTCTTCAGTTGTTCGAAATCATCGGTCTCCTCTACGGCTATGGTCTGAAGCACATCTAAGGCATCTCCTCGAAGAGCGATAGTCAGGTTTACAGCCTTTTCTTTTTCAGACCATCCATTTGCTCTTGCGGCTGATTCGAACTGTTTCATGTAGTTGTTCCATGATGATTTTCCGTCGAAAGTTGGGACTTTAACATGAATAGAACCTCCACTTCCTTCAAATTTCGGCCGTGTCTCCAACTTACATTTCGTCTCGTCTTCTTTTATCTCCACTGTAATCGGATTGTTTCCTCTCTCTGCTGTCCCTGTTTCCTCCAGCTTCTTTTCTATCTCTTTCCATATCTTTTCTTCGAAGGCCAACATATCGGCAGCAACTTGGTTTTTTAACGAAGATATTCTATCGTTCAGGGCAGACATCTCAGAAGTGACTTTAGAGATTTCCGAAGAGATGTTAGCAGAGACTTTGCTTTCCAGCGAAGAAATCTCGTTAGAAACTTTGTCTTCCAACGAAGCGATGTCGCCGGAAACTTTGGCTACATCAGAAGAAACTTTCGAAATATCGTCAGAAACTTTGTTCTCTAATGATGCGATGTCACCAGAAACTTTTGAAATATCGCCAGAAACTTTGTTCTCCAATGATGCGATGTCACCAGAAACTTTCGAAATCGACGAGAGGACAGCATCATGTTTGTCTTCAAATATATAAGTCTCTGGATCTAGTCCTTCTTCTAGCAAAGCGTTCTTTAGTCGTTGGACTAACTCAGCCTTTTTTCCGGTAGAAGCTAATTCTCTGTCTTCGAGATGTCTTCTTAAATTCGTCACTGTGAGCTCATAAATCGTCGTCATTTTCACAATATATTTTATATTCACTTGTATTATTATTATAAGTCTAATTTATGTTCGATCTCACTTCTTACACCATTTGTTGTGAATTTATTAATTGTTAAGTCTTTAATTTATAATGTCTTGTTCTTATCTTAATTCATTAAAAAGCACAATAACTGATATTAATTTATTTATTACATAATTTATTAGTAGGCGAGCGTAACAACAATATCGCGAGCGCGAATCTTCTTTATTAACTGTTTTCAAAATAAAAGTTCCCTCATATTTATACGAAAACAGCTGCTCTAGAACTGCATGGATGTTGACCTCAATTGACCTGGTTTCGCCTCGAATGGACAGGCCTAATTCCGGAAGATTCGAATGGAACCAGTTTTTTATTACTTGGGGTTTATGGTCGAAAGGTCTCGTATAATCTAAAACATATTAGTGAATAAAAACATGTTTACAGGTTAAAACTATGACTCATATTTTTACGTAACAGTAGCTTCATAATCATGCTGTTTGTATAATAGATGCCTTTTTGTATAAAGATCGGTTCAGTACTTAGCATTTGTCTCCATCAATGTTGTGTGATAAAAGCCATAAATACTTTCATTAGACATCATTATTTTTATTAGTAAATTTTTGTTTTTGTTTATTAATCTTATTTTTTGAGTTATTATTCTGAGAATTCTGACTATGTAATTAAACTATTATATCTTATAAAGAATACTACAAATATTTAATCAATGTCACATGAAAAGTGATCATTTATAAAATCTAAAAAAATAATTAATGTAAAAAAATATTTTATTTTTATATCAGCACCCCTCATAATTTGGCACCCGTGATAGTCATGGGCTTGTCTGCCCCTTTATCTGGCACTGCCTGGTGAGTTAAACTTTAAAGGTACTACCTCAAGTGATACATATGAGAATTTATGAAAAGTTAGAAGATATGTACTTGAGGCAGACTATTTACTATAAATGTACTCATACAACTGTTTTGATGTAGATATTGTCCTTCACATGTGTTTTGTTCACTAACAAAATATTTCGATAGAGTAGAACATGAAAACCTAATATTGATACCTATTGTCGCTAAGTGCTCGGTCAGAGTGACCAATAAGCATCCTTGGCGCGCATCGCCCCGCCTTCCTTACCAATTTCAATTTTTTCATTGGTCTTTTGGCTTGGAATCTTGTAAAATATTATGTATAAATATTAGTTGAATTCCAAGCCAAAGACAGTTCACCATTTACCTCTGTCTCTCCTAGAGAGACTAAACTAAACTAAACTAAACTCTAGGGAGACGATCACCGGGGCTCTGCCCCTGACTTCGTCACCTTAAGACTCTGAGGTTGTCTTTGTATTTTCAGCTAAAACTGTGTTTTATTTCTACAACATACAAATAGTTTTTCATGTAAGAAATTTATGCCAAGTCTTTGTCAAGACTTGGTAATAAATAAACCTATGTCCAGCTCTACCATTCGAGAAGTGCCTAGGATATATCATACACTACACACGAATATCCTAGTGCAGAGCGTACAGCGGAATAGACAATTTTAGAGGTACAAATGCTGTTGAGACAACAGAATAAGAACATTAGCAACTAAATTATAATAATATTGTAAACTGTATATTGAATTAAAGTGTCACAGAGTAAATTGATGGACAATTTTATGGACATTTTATCACTGCTTCTGTTCAACTTATATTCTGTAGAAATATTTAAAAGTACATTAAATAATGAATTAGTAACTTGCAGTATGTAGATGACACTGTAATCAATTAATGCTCCAGTGGGTGCATGCAGACTCTGACTCCGCACTTTTGTATCTTCATGTATAACTCGCCTTAATTTGTTCCTCCCACCCTGCAATGTTTTGTCTAGCTCCTGCATTCATTGATTGATAACACGGAGGCACGGCTGGAAGTGATAACATAATACTTGTTTTTGATTGATGCAGAGTGTCAGTCCACGCTCCTGACTGCAAGAACTACAAGAAGATGACAACAATTGTTTTTTATCTTTGTCTGAATGTTGCTGGAATTAACAGTCAAGTTGTTTATTATCCAAATATTACTGAAGAGAAGACCATCGTAAGACTAACATTTTTATGAGATCTAGGCTTTGCGTTACTTCAAGATCAATTGCTCAAAAGGGCATCAATCATCTCATTACCAACAACTTTGAAACTAAGAATTATGGAAATTTGTGGTTTTCAAGAAGAAGAACAACAACCAAATATATCTTTTCTCCAAAAAGGCAGATGTAAATATTGTGACTAAGAAAAATAGACCTACGAAATATTTTTGTAAAAGATGTCACAAATTTATGTGTTTAGAACATGAAAATTTTATATGCAATGACTGCTATGGAAAATAAGTGGCTTTCAGTCATTTTTTTGTAAAAATTACTGTTTTTTAGAAATTTTTTGTTAAAATTTACATGTGTTAAAAGTTTGTTCATTTTTCTATATGAAATATATCTTTCCTCTTTCGTTTCCATTGTTGACTCATTTTCTATAATTTTAGTTAAAAGAAACGCAATATTTTTTCAGGTAATTATTTTTAGTTCAAATAAAATAAGGTCATAAATAAGTGCGAACTCAGAGTCTGCATGCAACCTTGCATGTTATAAAACTGGTGCGCTCACTGAAGGTTTAAATGAGCTTAGAAGATATACAAGATCTAATGAAACGCTATTGTAAACCATTGGCTGCATGCAGGAGTGGCGCAACTCAAAATGGAAAAACTTTATACAAGTGATTAAAATTTGGTTGTCAAGAATTTTGATGAAAAATCATTTTTGATAACAATCCTATCAGTAGAAATAAAATGAATTTAATAAAATTCGTGATATTCAAACTTTAATCACTTATTATCTTATGCTTATCAGATTTTGAGGTCACTCTTGCATGCAGGTGTCGAAAGGGTGTCCAGCTTGATACACCACTGAGCTATGCTACCCCTGTATCCAAGCTTGCTTTACCTTAGTATCTTTTGAGCAAATGATTTCAAATGATGGTCAATAATTATGACAGAACAGTTTTTTTTTAGTTTATTTATTTTATTTTATTTATTTCAGATCAAACGTTCTTTGAGCAGTGAACCAGGTGAAGGAGGAATCATTGCCTTCAGGGAATACAACAAGAAATTTTCATCTCATTATTGGGACTGGTTGGCCTTTGCCTTCATGACAACACCATCATTGGTTATCCCCCTAGTTCTTTGGTACAGTAGTAAGAGTAAATATGAAAAATTGGGAAAGCCAAGCAAGAAGATACATTAAACATTGAAAAGTAGTGTTTTCATCAAACATTCATGATTTCTATCATCCTAGTTCATTGTAAAAACCTTTTTTTATAATTTTTCTGTTGCTACATTGTTTCATGTTTTATATGAATACATGCTGCGTAAAATGAGACTTAGAATAAATTATTTTGTATTTATGTACAAGACAGTGAAATAAACATGTTTTCATAAATTCAAACATTATAATTTTGATACTGCAGGATGAAAACTTGAAGGTTGGGGGGAAAATGCATGGATACATTGAAATATAAATTTTAAAGAAGTAAGTTTTAAGATTATAATTATTATCAGATTTGGTATAATGCATTTTGTCTAACAGAAACATGCAAGGATATATCTTACACAGCCAGGAGAGTTGTTTTCTTTCGAGCCAATGTTTTCCTTCTATTTTGCACTGAATGATCAACCAGAGTAAATGATATTTAGGTCCCCTTATATGACTAAAAAAACCCATCAACTTGATGATACAGGAGCTATGATTATGTCATAGGAGTGGATGGCAATGGTAAACCTGGTCTGGCAATGGTACCCAGTAAGATTATTAACTTACGCAGACACAAAAGAAAATAAAAATTAGAGAAAAGCTGAGGAGAATTCGGAAAATGAAATAAACTAGAAACAGATGTTTCTACAAACTATGTAATATGAAATCTCTGAATGGAGATAAGAGGTCAGAATTACACGCATTCATTGAAAAAGAAATCAATTAAAAATGTACAGACGATATCTTAAAAATATGGGAAGATTACACAGATAAATTTTATAAAAACAGACAATATTTAACAAGAGGTATAATAGTTGGTGGAATTATATCCCAAGGCATGGCAACTTAGCCAAAGCCAATTGGCTCGACATTCCTTTGTGGTTTTTGGCCTGCTCGCATAGAAGTCACCCCTTCCGTAATTTCCTAGCAACTTCCCTCCGCCTTCTGACAGTTAGAATCTTAAGGTCTGCTTCTACATCATCAATCCATCTTCTATACGGTCCTCCTTTATTTTTTCTGCCCTTTAAGTTTGAGAGGATCAATTCCTTTGTATACTCATTATCTTAATCCTAGCAATGTGTCCATCTCATGTTAGCCTGTGAACTTTGGTAAATTTCACAATATCTGGATCTGTGTATACTTAGTTGGTATCATTCAGTTATATCTTCATTCAAAGTTTTTGTTGGGCGGTAAATATTGTCTTTATTATTACTCTTGATTTAAGAATTGTTTCAGTGACACCTTTGATGTAAGGAAGAATAGCTTTCGTATGATGAGGGTCTGAGTCTTTCGGTTGTGATTGAGTAGGAGATTGATCTCTATTGATGTTCCTATTGATGTGATTTTCGCAGTAACCGTTTTGGACGAGGGTTTGTTTTAAACTAGAGAGATCAGTGGGTCTACTGGCATCATCGCAAAGGCGTATTGATCTGGAGACATGGGTATTAATGACTGAATTAATTTGTGAAGGTAGATGATGAGAGTTGGCATGCAAATAACGATTGCTGTGGCTGGGTTTTTGATAAACAGAATCATGAAAACCGTGGGATTGGTTTTTCTTTATGATAACGTCGAGAAACGGTTGGGATGAATTAGTTTCCACCTCCATGGTGAACTGGATACTATGATGTATACTATTCAGATGGGTTTAAAAAGACACCAAAGCATCCTTGCCCTGGGGCCAAATGACGAATGTATCGTCCAGATATCGTAGCCAACATGTCGGTTTGCGCATTGATGTGGATAGTGCTCGGGTCTCGAAATCTTTCATAAAGAAATTGGCACTGTAGATAGTGAGGAGACCATTTATTTGTCTGTCAAATTAGTTTTGGAAATTACTTAGCTAACAAACGTCTGTCTCAAAAAACTCGTATAAGGCTGTGTGGAACACTGATAGTCCCCGTTCTCACATATGGATCAGAGGCGTGGACGCTAACTAAAACAGATGAATCCGCTCTATCGATTTTTTAAAGAAAGGTGCTACGCAAGATATTCGGAGCGGTCCGTCAGAACGGAATATGGAGGCGTAGATAATATTGGTGGTAAAGATATTACCACTCTAATTAAGCGAAACCACCTGCAGTGGGCGGGACATGTAGCCCGGGCCCCTGAATCGAACATGTTAAAAAAGATTCTATCAGCGCAACCCGTGGGAATGAGAAAACGGGGTAGACCAAAGCTGAGGTGGATGGACGGGGTAACACAAGATGCCGAGAAGATCCGAGTCGGCAACTGGAAAATGCAAGCAAAGGACAGAACAGAATGGCGTAGAAAGCTTGAGAAGGTCGAGGCCCTCTAAGGGCTGTAGCACCAAGATGATGATGATATACAATGTTTAATGAGAGATACTGGTCTTGCTGAATACTGTATTTAGTTTTCAGAATGTTTAAGAGTTTTCTTTATAGGAATGTTTGTATAGAGTGGAACGATATCGAAACTTACTAGAAACTAGAAGAATTTTTGATAAGGGATGAAGCATTTTCGGCGAGAGGTTGTAGAGTTTTGGCCAATGGATATGTAGGGCAGTTGTATGCACTGACAATGGGACGTAGATGAATATCGAGTTATAGTAAACGAGGAAAAACCATATATATATACAGTATACTCCCTCTATAACGAACACGGTTATTACGAGTTTTCGCTTATAACGAGGTACATTAGATGTAACTTGAAATTTCTATTAAACTATAACCCTCTATAGCGAGGTAAATTTGCTTATAACGAGAGAAAATAAGATTGAAAAACGTGTTTTTTTACGTTTTGGCCCAACCGTAGCTATAAATAAATACCCTTTTTAACTGCCGTCCGCAATAAACTTCTTACAATTTATGATTCTTAGTCGGAAATTTACAATTTATGATTCACAAGTGTCATTGTAGGGGGTTGACCATTCACACCTAATAATATAGGTCCAAATAGACAAGATGTGGAAAGTGTTTTAAAAAACGCAAATGAAGAAGCACAAAACTGTTTCACATCTTTAGAAAATATGATAGATAGAATACTGGACAATTTAAAGCAGTCAAAAATGACAGACTTCTTCCAATTGCAGACGCCCTAGTTTATGTTATTCTTGAAAATACGCTTTATACAGATTTACAGAATACAGATTTTTTGTTTTAACGTATATCATTGACAATAAAAGTAAACAACTCTTTTTTGTTTTAATGTATTTCATTGACAATAAAAGTAAACAACTTTTTTTCAAAAACGCCATATTAGCATCTTATATTGCTCCGAATGGCTTCACTATAGAAACTTAATGTTTTAGAAAACTACATATTCATATTTATGCACAGTATTATTGTTGTTGGATATAACGAGATCCGCTTATAACGAGGTAATTAGTCTGCCATTTCAGTTTTCGTTATAGAGGGAGTCTTCTGTATATATATATATATATATATATATATATATATATATATATATATATATATATATATATATATATATATATATCCAGAGACAATGTTCAACAAAGAATCCAAATTAGCAACTCTAACAAGAATTCACTTATTTTGGGTGGCTAGTAAAATAACAAACGCGAAAAACGATGAAATAAAAACACGCATTGGTCTTCTCTCTATGGTCTTCAGAATCATCTGATACATAAAAACATAAAATGTGCAATAAAGCAAATAAGCATGAGAAATTTCAAAGATTCCTTTGGAATGGGAAATTATAAAGAACTTATATAATAGAGCAGTTGCCGAAGTTCACCTGGAAATGGAAAAGTATCGGAAAGTTTTGAAAGGCAAAAAGATATAAAAAAAGATACTGTAATCCGCTATTATTTAAGGAAAACTATCCGCTAAGGAAAACTGAAGAAACATACAGAGATTTAGACGAAATAGTTATAAAATATGAAGATGGATATAAACGAAGAGAAAAGCATGCTATTAATAACAAATAATACAAACAAAACATTAAAAATCAAACAGACAAATTGAAGAAAAGTAGAAATATAAGATTATATATAGATAAGAAGAAGAAGAAGAGTTTTACAATAGGCGTAGATTATTTAATCTAAAATAGCTAAGCGTACGAGTTGTTCAAACACAAGGTATAACACATTCTATACTAAAATGACACAAGGAAGAATACACACGATATACTGGTTGCCGACTTCTGTAAAAGTCGAGAATAAAACATTTCTGTTTCAAGAATTATTAATTATATATTTTTATTACCTTTAATATTTTTTGAGTTAAGTAGTAAAATATAAAAAACAAAATTAATTTGCTATTATTTTGTATTATTGCATACCAAAGAATCCTGGCGCCATCTATCCTCCGTGCAAATATTTTTCGAACATCTACCCATTCACTTGAATCGACTTAAATAATAAAAAAATGCATCCACAAAAAACTATAACAATACAAGTAACCTCTGTAAAAACAATTGATCATCACAGCATTCGGAAATTCCCTTCGGGTACCGAGAGGCTTATCAGGTCTAACTTATACGGTAATGTAGTTACAGGTTTCTTTTCGCATTTTGGTAATTTACTTTAAATTTAAAAATTAACTGGTTTTTTTTTAAAACAAAATTGTAGTACACACAGTAAAACGACGATAATGTGCGATTGTGTCTTAATTATGCCAAATAAGACAATAAACGTGAAAATTTCGTCCTTATACGGGTCGACAAGTACGATAAATGCAGTGAAATGCCATTATTAATATAGTAACTTTCTATATTAATATCTACTTTTGATTTTCTAAAAGGTAATATTAATACTATTTATTGTTATATATTGTATATTGTTACTTATTGAGCAACAGTAATTAATTATTTAATTTATTTTAATATTTAACAATATTATAGAGTAATTAAGTATATAAGCCAGATGTTTATTTTATTAATACTTTTCTTGTGTAATAACTACTTTTAGTGCGTTTTTTGTGTATATTAAGTTTTATTATTACTATTATTCTTCTTCATTACAGTCCTTTTACATTTGTGTCCTGTTTCGGTGCTAAAATTAGCTCAATATTTTTAAGTGACGTCTTAACTTCCTTTTCTTTTATTTTGCATTTAGTATTTCATTATTAATGAGTTGATTTCCATACATTGTTTATTATCATGTCCATGCACCTCATCAGGTCCTGGTGATATCCCATCTTTAATCCGCTTAATGGTCATAGTTACTTCTTCGTGTTATTTCGTTATTTCGGGGCCGTAGGGATTGTTTATTTCAGTCGGACTTCGTGCTGCATCTTCGAATAATTCTCATATATTCTTTCCATCTTCGTAATTTATCTTTAATGGTAGTCAAAATCTGGCCTTCAATGTTTACGACTATGTCTGTATTGCGTTGTTTTCTGGTATTCTGTATCTCTTTAATTTTTTTGTGCATATAATTTTTGTACATTTGTGCAAAAATAGCCTCAGCTGAATTTATTCGTTTTTTCTTCTCTCCTCCCTAATTTTTATATCAAGTCCTTCTTGGTTTTTTTCTCACCCATTTTTCTAACAGCTCTGTTGGCAACAGAGGTCCAACTGCTCTGGCAATTTTTCCTATAAGCCTAATCAGCCTCTTCAACAAATACTTTGTGCTTGCCAACTTGCAAGCATTTCATAACCAAATGCTCGTTTTTACGCATTTCTGTTTTGTGTAATACTTGGTTGTTTATACAGCTTCATCACTTTTATCTTGATTATTCTACTCTCTTTTTCATTATTAGCCTTTATTGTACTATTTGACATGGCATTTACTCTTAAATTCCGATTGTTATACTCCAATTTCTTTATTTGCTTTTGTTTACTATGTTTACTAAGTATTTATTAATATTTTATAGCGTAGTCCAGGTAAACAAGCCAGGGTAACATGAAGTAGTAAAATATGATATAGAATTTTTATTGTAGCTGCTACAAACACTTGAGGTTCCGTTACTTCCTACTTGTGCGGTTGTATAAAAATGTAATGTGGGTTGCCTGACAATAGTAACTCGCGTTACAAATATATGAAAGTTATGATATCCTTTTATTGTTATCTATGTTCGCTATATTGATATATGGCTAGATGCCATATATATTCATACAGGTTCCTCTGTGTTCATATTTTCTGAAGATGCAGCTGGACTTGAAATATATATATATATATATATATATATATATATATATATATATATATATATATATATATATATATATATATATATATATATATATATATATATATATATATATATAATTCGTCGGAGTATTTTCATCTCTGTTGTTTCTAGTAGTCGTCTCGTTTTAGATGTGTCAGGTCTTATCTCCTCGGTGTATGTTAATATAGGTCTTGTTTCAGAAATGAACATGTCATTTTAAAATATAAAATAAAAATATAGTTCTTTACACTTTTCTTAGTGTAGAATAAGTAAAATATTCACTAATATCAAGTTGCTCGGGATACCCGACTGATTGGCACCACAGCCTCTTAAATAGTTTTCACACCTAAATACAAGAGGGATAATCTACACTTTTACGCACCAAGTATTATTTTATTAGTTCGCTCTCACACACCGCCGTTGAGGCATGTGCATTTTAAACACTCTCAATTCATATATAAAATATTTCTCTACGCCGAAATCGGGCATTTTTCTCATAAATACGGTTTTCTCTTTTACGTGTGATAAAGAAAGAATTATTTGATATTGTACTGTCAGCTACGGTCGTTTTGAACCTCTCTACTCTAAAAATAGTTAATTATAAGTCGATAAACTAAAGGTGATTTTATTTCTCTGGAGTTAAATTTGCTCACATTAACAATCCTTATCCTTCAACGGTCACTGAAGAACCAAACCTATGGAGATACATCCACTCACAAGTCCTTTGAAGTAAGGCTTGGAATCAAAAGATTTCCAACACTCGAATGTAGGGATCCAGTTACAAGGCCCCCACAGGTCTAATTGCTGCTTTATAGATTCTTGTTTTTGTGTCTTGTCTTAGGTGTTTGTTCTTCCAGATTGTGTCATGAAGAGATCCCGCCGCTTTACTTGCTTTTAAGCTTTGTTGTCGTACTTCTTCTTCAACATCTCCGTAACTAGCTATATCTATTCCCAGATATCTAAACCTTGCTTCATGCTTTATTATTTTCCCATCAATTTTGATTTTACATCGTAGTGGGTATTTAGATGTTGTCATACATTTGGTTTTTTCTGCTAATATTATTATATTGTATTTCTTGTCTGTTGTATTGAAGATGTGTGTTAATCTTTGGAGCTCGTCTTCTGTCTCGGCGATTAATGCGGCGTCGTCTGCATAACATAATATTTGGATTTCTTTGTTCCCTATTCTGTAGCCATGACCTTTACGTACTGCTTGTATTATTTCGTCCATTATTATATTAAAGAGAAGTGGGCTTAACGAGTCACCCTGTCTGACTCCGCTTTGTACTGGTATACACTGTGTTAGTTTTCCATTTATGTTTGCCTGTATTCGATTATGGAAGTAGATGTTTTCGATGGTTTGTATAATATAGATTGGTATATTTCTTTTATACAGTAGGTGGAAGACGTCTTCGACTTGCATGCGATCGAAAGCCTTTGTCAGGTCTATAATAAATAGTAATGCTGGTTTATTGTACTCAATGGAATTTTTTGTGATTTTTCTTAGTACAAATACGGCGTCTACGCAGGATCTTCCTGATCTGAATCCTTGTTGTTCATCTGATAAAGTTGTTAGTTTATTGATTTTGTTGGTTAGGACTTTTGTGGTAAGCTTAAGTGCGGTGTTCAGTAGATTTATACCTCTATAATTGTTGGGGTCTTCTTTATCTCCTTTCTTGAACATTGGTATCATTATGCTGTTTCTCCATGCGTCTGGTATCTTGCAGTGCAATATTAGTTTTTGTTATCTCTAGGGTTATATTTTCTCCTCCGTGTTTTAGAAGCTTGTTGGTTATTCCGTCTGGTCCTGGCGACTTTCTATTTTTGAGTGAATTTATGGCTATTTCTACTTCCTGAAAACTTATTTCTATTTCGTGTCTTAATTCAGGTACGTTATTGTGTTGATTATTATTTTTCTTTACTTTAAACAGTTCCGTCAGGTATCTTTCCCATTCGTTTACTGGTATGTTATTATATTCCTTCAATTCTGTCATTTCTTTCCGTTGGTTTCTTATGAATCTCAATATTTGTTTTTGTGTACCGTAGAAGTCGCTTTCCATCCTTTTTGTAAACTGTTCCCAGTGTTCATTTTTTATTCTTCTTACCAATTGCTTTGTTTCATTTCGTATTCTTCTATAGATGTCTCGAGATTCTGGAGTATTTGATGTTTTGTATTTCGTGTAGGCCTCTCGTTTCTCTTTACATTTCTCTTTTATTTCTTTTCTAAACCATGGTGTATTGTTGTTGTTTCTAACATAGTCATGATTTACTTTATTGGGATACTCACCATGCAGAGGTTTTTTCATCCAGAGATGAGATATAAAGCAGATGTCTCACTTTGGTTTTGAAAATTAGATAGTAAATAAGCAATTTGTTTTACCATTTGCTGACCCTATGATCTTGGATGTTTATAAGTAAAGATCACTTCAACAAATAGTTCTTCTGGAAACTCTTACATCTTTTAAAATCATATTCCCCTTTCTTTCTTTGACCAATTTTTAATTTTTCTTGTATGTATGACGGATGCACATCTTCAACTTTTTTAAATTTAACTAATCCAAAACATCTGTATGTACTAACAAATATTTTCTTTGTTATAGCACTGTGTCGGTAATATCGGGGCGTTATTATCGGTAAAGGTAGGAGTATGTTTGTGGTGGAGATAATGACATACATAAAAGTTTAAATAATATAAAATAAAATACAAAATTACTGAAATAATAATTTAGGATTAACTATTGAAATATTTATCAAAGGTAGGGACTCCACAGTATAAGAGTTGAGTACGATTTTAACAATTGTGAGATGGGATCATCGACAGTTTCTGGGTCAATACGGGTGACTAATCTGTAAGTCTTTCGAGACTCTTGGGTAAGTTGTTCGAGGCTGATCCAGGTAATTCCAAAAAGTTGTCTAAAAGAGGAATTTTGGTATGAAGAGGAAAGTGGAAATGAAAATGTAGGATAAACAAAAAGCTCAACGAAGAGGAGGCCAAAAATGTAATCGCTAACATGCAAGAAAATTACATAGTAACAGCAGCACAAGTATTTATTAGGAATCATCAAAATTCTTTCTTTATACAACTTAATGGCTAACTAATAGAAACTGTTCTGTGATGGCGTGTATATAATGTCAGAATGAGTTGGTCGCCGCCGGGATCAGAAGATGTCCGGAGTGATTCACGCGAACTAGCGTTGAAAGGATGCAGAGAAAGCGCCAGTTTACGTGTAATGGATGCTGATATAGAACAGCAGAATAAGAGATATAGTTCTACGTAGATTTTGTTAAAGGTAAGTTTAAACAGTCTTGTCTATTGCTGTTAAATTGGATGTTTTCGTTATCTCATTAAAAATATGTACTTCTACCAATATATGTTAAATTTACTTTATTTAATATATAAAGTAGGTACCTACCACTTTTGAGCATTGGTTTGGATTGAGTTTATGCGAATTCTGAAATATGCACATTTCACAATTTTATTCTTTCCACTTTTTATTGTGGCATGTTTAAGTTAAATATTGTATTTATATAACCACAATTGATTCTAATAAAAATTACTGACACATATTCTTCAACGAACAAGGCGACAATTATTTCGATCTTTTTTACACATGTGTCGTTAGGACTAATGAGTTTTGTTGTCGAACCATAATTATCTAACCAGATATTAGCTATGAATTTTCTTAGAATTTTAAAATATTGCAGTACATGTCACTTAAATTGCAAGTGTCTGTGTTATAATTAATTTTTATTTTATTTTTGTTTATGTGGTTAATTTCGAGAAATAATTTTTTTATATTTGTTTTCTATCTCCAAGATTTTGACATCTCACAAATTAAATGTGTGGCCAGTTGTGTTGGAATGGTGTGCTACTGCACAAGAATTTTTCTCTGTTTTGCAATCACTTTTGTGTTGCGTTATTCTTTGTTTTAACCATTGCTATGTTTGCCATATATACTGCCCATCACATTCGATACAAGAAAGTTGGTAAATGAGATGACTCTGATTTATTAGAAGCGGTGTATGGTCTCTAAGCTTCGAGAATAAGCTGTAATTGGATATGCTGTTGTATACGTAGGGTAACTTTCTAAAAAAAGAGAACCTCCATCCTTATCACTTCACTCCTGTTCAAAATTTACTTCCAACAGATCTTCCACGACGGTTACAGTTTTGCCAATGTATGTATTCTGAATAAACATCAGCAAAAGTTTTGTGATTTGGTTGCCTTCTGTTTGCGTATAACATTCCATACCTTCTGGCTGCCGAGCGACCGCAAAAATTTTCTTGTGTAATGTGTTCTTTACTATTCATTAGTAAAATGATTGTGACGAGGCATTTCAATCAAAAAAAGTAATGATTACTTTAAAAAAATGCAACATTACACTACACTGTCACATCAAAAATAATTTACACTGAACAAATGACATTTACCAACAACAATTATCTGACAGTCTAAAGCATACTTTTCATAAATGAAATATTTGAAATCCTTTTTTAAGACTCTAAGCAGTTCTACTGCGTTTTTATCGAAAACGGTTGAAATTATCATGTTTAAACAAGAGTACCAATTTTACGTAAAAATGATGTTTACGTCATATTTTCTAATAAAAATTACTAAAAAGTTTCATCAGAAAAAGTTTAGACTCAATTTGATCATTAGGAATGATCCACGTGGCGCCCTCTATGACAAAACGTAAAATTGTAAATAAAATACTATTTCTTGTCTAAGATTATGCCTCTGTGCCAATTTTGATAGCAATTTATAAATATACAGGGAAACTATTAGCAAAAAACGAAAAACAAAAATTAACACCCTGTATCTTTTTTCTCAGCAACATTTTATTAAGGCATATTTGGCCCAATAGCCATATTGTGGTCCAAATAACCTGTCCTTAGTCTATGTCCCAACAGTTATGACTCACCCTGTATAAATATATATATATATATATATATATATATATATATATATATATATATATATTATAATAATCTAAAAATGATTATTTATCTGGCGCTACGCTCAGAAAAATTGAATTAACTGATGATTCTACAGAAATTACTACAGAGCCAATTCAGGAGACACAACGATCCTGTGAAGAAAGAATTAAACATCAATTAATTACTACACCAGGTGGGTTGCTCACTATGGAAGCAACTATAGTAAGAATAAAAACGGGAAACGATATGCTTTAAATTGCATCAGTATAGTTAGACCGCAAAATCCAATATTTAATGAAGAGATAAGTGCCATACTAGATAGAAAAACCCAAAATCATTATAGGAGATCTAAACGCAAGATCGCGTAATTTGTTTGATAGAACAACGAATCAAAACGGAAGATTATTATGTGGCTATCTCAAATAAGTAGGTACATGACACCATAGTTGTAGGATCTACAGAACCTATATACTTTCAAGGAGAAGACTGACTTCCTGCATATCTAGATACCTCAATTCTACAAACCAACACCAATTACAAACAGTAAATGAGGGCGAAGGACAACACAACCCAATGATACTGACCCTGGGAGCTGTAGAAACAAAACATTTGCGCACCTACAAAAAGAAAAGGACAGGTTGGCTAAACTACAAAAAAATTATGACTGATAACATCTAAGCAATACCAACGATAAACACAAAACTAGAGGAAAGTGTACTAAAACTAGAAAAAAAAATATATAAAATGCTGTAAATTCAAACACTACAGAAGTAAAATCAACGAAAAAAAGGAAGATTTAGGAAAATCTGCAATGAACTGAAAGAGCTGATCTAAGAGACAAACAGGTAAAGAAGAAGAGCTATTAGAACATGACACCAAGAAGAAAAAAGGATTGCGAATAAACTAAATAGGGAAGTCAAGAAACAAAACAACTACAAAATCATGGAACTTTTTTTTAACAAAATATCCCAAGGTGATATTTTTTATTATAACTGCAATCTGATCTGTAAAGATCAATAAGCAGTTTTTATCTAAGTTAAATTACTAACAAAAAGCCTTAAAACTAAAGACCTACCCCTAGCGTTCCTTAGAATCTAATAACTTAATTAAACACATTTTGACTATACTGCACTGTACTTTGCTTTATACTATCACTTCACCATCTTGAAAGGTTTCTTCCTCTTGAGTCTTCTGACCAAATTCACATTGTCAAGGAGCTGGATGGTCTCGGGGTTACTGTGGTTAAGAAGTTGTTTTTCGTGACTTCGGGCAAATCTCTCGGCGGTTTTATTAATAGTGTCTATCTCTAAGTTCCCATGGAGGTCACTGTTTTTGAGATACCAAGGGGCATTAACGATGTTCCTCAGTACTTTATTCTGAAAACTCTGGATTATGTCTATATTGCTTTTGCTAGCACAATCTCACAGCTGGATGCCGTATTGAAATTCTATTGCAGATTGACATAATGGAATGTTTTCTGAATAACCAATATACTTTCTTGTACCTTATGCCGAGCTCTTCTCATTTCTTCTTTACATGTGGTTTCCAGCGTAGCCTCGCGTTTAGATTGATGCCCAAATATTTGGTATTATTTATGCTAACCGGAGTCTGTCTTTTATTTTTATTTGTAAAGTTGATATGGATGGACTTAGTTTCATTCAACTTAATTCACCACAATTTAGTCCATTCATTAATTTGATTAATGGAAGTTTGTAGAGATTTCTAGCTGCTTCGTCGTGATCTTTGCCTAGGGTCAAGAGAGCAGTATCGTCTGCAAAGGTAGCTAGACTGTCAAGAGTTGATTCGGGAATATCACTGGTATAAAGCAGATATAGGACTGAGATCAACACACTGCCTAGTGGTACTCCTGCATTAATATCATTTAATTCGGAGTAAGCTTCTCCATGTTTGACTCTAAAAATTCGATTTGATATGTATGATTCCAATAACTGTGTATATTATATATATATATATATATATATATATATATATATATATATATATATATATATATATATATATATATATATATATATATATATTAATGCTCTCCAGGCCTAGAAGGCCCATGGCTTGGGTTACTATTCTTTTCCATTCTTTTCTGTTTGTTGCTTTATTTTTCCAGTTTGGTATTTTAAGTTTTTCTATGTCTTTTTCAACATCCTTCTTCCACCTGGTTTTCGGTCTGCCTTTCTTCCTTTTCCCTCCTATTCCTCCCATTAGCATTCTTTTTGGTAGTCTAGTGTTTTCCATCCTTTGGATGTGTCCCAACCATCTCAGTCTTTGTGCCTTTATGATCCCTACGATATTCGGTTCTCCATACATCTCCTCTAATTCCATATTTGGTCTTTTTATCCATATACCATTCTATAATTTACCTCCAAATATTTTCCTGAGGACTTTTCTTTCCCAGACTTGCAGCAAGACTTGCTCGGATTTGTTCATTGTCCATGTTTCACTGGCATATAATACAATCGGTCTTATTACTGTCTTATATATTCTTATCTTAGCCCTTCTAGATATGTTTTTGCTTTTTAATAAATTGTTTAGTGCAAAAATACAACGGTTACCGGCCATAATTCTCGCTTGGATTTCTTACTTTATATTTGGTCTTCTCGTGAATGTCACTCCTAAGTACTGGAATATTTCTACTTCTTCGAATTTATATGTTTTTTCATCTGTTATTACTGTCAGATATTGTTCTTGTAGGTAATCTCTTTCTGTCCATTCCATATATTTGGTCTTTTCTTCATTTATGTACATCCCTTTCTTTCTCGCTTTCATTTCTAATCTTTTTATTATTTCTTTTAATTCTTGCTTACTCTGGCTATCAGTACAATGTCGTCAGCGAATGCTAAGCATTGGTGTTTTCTTTGATATATAAGTCCTGACCTGTTGATTCCAGCTTCTCTGATGGTAACTTCGAGGACGATACTGAACAACAGCGATGACAGTGGGTCTCCTTGTCGCACCCCCTCACTGACCTCAAACTTATCTGTTTCTTCGCCATTTATTTTAACCCTATTCTCTGTTTTTCGGAGTGTCACTTTTACCATTCTTATCAGTTTTTTACTAATTCTTTTGTCGCCTTTTTTGTGAAAAGGGCACAGTGTCGCTTCGGTCCATTCCTTCGGTAATTTTTCTTGTTCCCATATGTCTTTTAGCAACTTTTCCAAATGCTTAATTAGTACTGGTTCTCCATATTTAAACATTTCAGCTGTTACTTCATCTCTTCCTGGGCTCTTATTATTCTTTAGTTTCTCTATTATTTCTTTTATTTCTTTTTCGTTAGGCGGCCTTTCCTCTATTCGTTCTTGATCGACATTTTCCTTCACTTCTTCTTCCTCTTCATATTCTGTTGTGGGAATTTCATTTAAAAGTTCTTCAAAGTATTCTTTCCATCTGCTCAATATTTCTTCGTCACTTACTAAATTTCTTCTACTTTTGTTTTTGTAGTGTATAGGTTTTCCTTGGTACCCTTTATTAATTTATTTCATTCATCTAGTTCCATTTTACATTCATCGTCGAACCATTCTTTGTATTCGTGTTTTATATTTGTATTACTGGCCTGAGCTGCTTTGGTCATACATACTTTTATTTGCATCCATGTTTGTTCAATATCCCCACTTTCTGCAATATTATCTAATCCTCTGCTGACTATTTTTTCATATTTATTTTGTTCCTCTTCTGTCAGTAGTCTCACAGGTTTAGTTGCTTTATACTTTTTCTTCCGCTGGTTTCTAAGCATTGGAATAAGTTGTTTCATTTGTATTCCAACTATAAAGTGATCTGAATCTGCATCTGGACCTCTGTATGTTCTTATGTTCTTTATACATTTTTGCATATCTTTTTCGACAAGCACATGATTAATTTGGTTTATGGACTGTGTATATTGTTTGGGCAAAAGCTTACTTAATTTGCATATAAGCCCCTTGTGCCAAACCTTATCAAAACCCTGCGCCACATCATGGAAGACAGTGGATCAGACTTTTCATTCTTGTAACGTTTTTTTCAATTATGTCCGTTATTCTGTAGACTTGATCTATGGTCAAGTGCCTTTCTCTGAAGCCAAACTGGTTGGATGGAATTAAGTTTTTGTCTTCTGTAATTGGTTTCAACCTTTCGAGTAATAATTTCGAACAGTTTCGAAATTACTGAAAGTAAGGAGATTGGTCTGTAGGATGAAACTTCTGTTGGTGGTTTTCCACGTTTAGCGATCACTATCACCTATGCTACCTTATACGTCGTCGGTACATACATAACTCTGAATGAGACAGTAATAAGATAGGTAAGTTTTTAAGGTAAGTTTTTTAAGACTTAAGTCTTTTCTAGAAAGTTGTTTTAAAACCGATTCGGTTACTCGATCATACCCAGGAGCTTTCTTAGGGTTAATGTTTTCTTTTATTTCATTCGCTTCTTTTGGTGTAGTTGGTCTAATTTCGTTTTCCTCCTGCATAAGGTTTCCCCAATCAAGTGTGCTTTCGCCTTCGTTTGGCTGGAAAGTCCTTTCAAGATATTCAGCAAATTTATTAGCGTTCTGTGAATTGATTTTTGCCCAACTTCCATTCCTTATTGGAGGGCTTTACAGAATCTGTCTTTTTAGTATTGCAGTGGTTTTCCAGAGTGAATAGTCTGTTTTACTGTCGGCTGAGAATTTACTTAGATAGTGACTAATTGTCTCATTTTTAATTCTTTGGAGTTCTCTCTTTAATTGCTACGTTGCGTTATTCAGTCTATTTTTGTCAGCTGGAGCTCTAGATTGATGCCATATCACGATGAATAAACGAGTTGTCTCTGGAGATAATTAATCTGGAACTCTGCTGTCAGATGGCGCCATGCTCAGAATAATTGAATTGTTTTTCCAAATTATTATCGCAAATTAAGAATTAATAAACTCGAATCTATGGAGCGCAGAATGACAGTGGAGTATGGAGAAGACGATACAACTTCGAACTTTATAGAATATTCCAGGAACCAGATATCGTAATATATGTTAAGATATGACGTCTGAAATGGATAGGGCGTGTAATGCGGATGGAAAAAAATTATCCAGCTAGAAAACCGCTCCTTGATAGACCCATTGATTAGAGAAAAAGAGGAAGACACAGAAAAAGAACCCCTTGATAACATCGAAGAAGACATGAAAAATATACTTGCTTGGCGGAGGAAAGCGATGGATAGGAACGACTAGAGAGAAATTTTTGAGGGTGCTAGGATCCACGCAAGGTTGTAAAGCTAGAAAGATGATGAAGATAATCTACAAACGATTTTCTATCAATAGTATTATTTTTTATCTAAAAAATAAGTAATTTGCATTGATGTATTGACTAGCGTCATGCCCAAAATTAATTAATTGTGAACTAATTAATTGGCCTCCAAAACAACTGACCCATTACAATAATGTACTAATTTTCTACAATCGATTGCATGCATATTCTCATTATTCTTATCAGAGAAATATAGAAAAAATAATAGAAAACGTTTCGTGCAGTATTTCTGCACTTCTTCAGTTCTAATGATTGTAAAGTCATATAAAGATGTCAAACAATGTCAAATGCATAGGTTTAAGTGTTAGAACATACATTTAAAAATGACAATAAAAATACAGTAAAAAACATATTAAGAGTTTTTTTCTAAATTTCTACAAACATTAAAAAGTCACAGTATGTTAACAAGAAAACAATATAATAAAATATTTCTATTCTATCGCTGCTGTAAAATATAACGAAACGTGAAGCCAGGAGAAAAAGTAACTTGTTTTAATTAGAACTTAAGTACACAATTTAAAAAAAATTATAAAAAGAGGCATGGAAAGTTAACTTTATTATTAGAAACACCAAAGAATTTAAAAAAACAACTTTTAACAGATAGGGCTCGACTATTGCGAAAAGAAAAACAAAAATTATTATGGCTTCCTATATATGGAAATCAGACTTCCTATGAAAAATTAACTGGATAAAAAAGTTACTCGTTGGACAGAATAGAAAAATCAAATTTTTATAAATCTGGATTAAAAAGCAAGGTTGAAAATATGAAGGTTGAATATATTTTGAAAGCCTGAATTTGAATAGTTTACATATATTTATTTATGTACCTCCTTATCTAAATTTTGGTCTTCCTTTTGACCTGCTTAGTGGCGGCTGCCTTATTATTTTCTTTAGTATATCATTCCCTGTGTCAAAAAATGTCCAATCTTTATACTTCTGATCTGTGTAGAGATTGCATGTTCCATGCCGCTTTACCTAAATGATGTTCCTTTTTCTCGTGTAGTCATCGTCGTTTGATCAGTACGGTTTCTCTTTGAAGTCTACAGCTGATTTTTATAGGATCGGTTTGTTAGCCCAGCCCCAACCTGGAGGACAAGAATTTTCTGTAGGGATTAATTTATTTCCTTAGCTGGTTTGCTCTAGGTTTAAGGCGTCCCAGACGCACTCGTTAGCTACATGAAACGTACCCCTTGATCTCCATGAATTCCCTAAAAGTCTCAGAATAGACGTGAAAGTAGGATTTGTTCGCTTATGAAAACTGAGTATTTCTTGAGAGCTTTGCTGTAACATTATGAATACTTTCCGATAATATTCATTGGTACCTCCAAGATCCCATACAAATCATTTGAACTCCTTTTAAAAAAGTAAACGTTTATTAAATAAGGGATATTATACACAGGAAAGTGTAATGGGAATACAATAGAAGTAGAAAACCGGTTATCATATAGAACTATTAAGAAGAGTACAGAGAAGGTAAGAAGAGGTAAATATACAAAATTGTAGTGTGTCAGCAGATCGCCATATTTAAAACGGAAAACACAGGCTCGGATTGAGAAATTTGTGACAATCTACTAAAGAACTATTTCGTAAAGAAAAAAAAAATCTATTTTTTAACTAAAAGTACGACATAAAATATTGCATAATATATTATGTCTATGGTTGCCATAAATAAATTTACCCGGGTCAATTTTCCTGTTCCTGAATTAACATATTATACTTGGAATGTACTGTAGTAAAATATTGGATTAAAAATAGATACATACACATGATAGATTAGGATTACTTCCATAGTAAACATAGTTCAAATATTTTTGATAGTGTGAAGTGAACTTCACCTAAGATGCAAACTTGAGGTTACACGACATAGGACGATGCTTTTCTGTTAAATATAATTGCACGGATATGCTTTTAAATTTAAAATACAAAAAATATAAGTAATTCTTAGCTGTAAAATCAATAAAAAAATGAAAACAGAATTTATTAATTCAGTGGGAAATTACTAGAAATAAAAAACAAATGGCATTCATAAATTTAATGGAAAAAAGTTGTAGATACATATGTGAATGTGAAAAATAGATATATTTTTTTAATTAGGACAAATATTAAACATGTTCTGTTCCACAGGTTTAGATATCCAATATCCTAAACCAGCTTTCTGAAAAGCTTTATAAAATATATTTTTCACAACCGAATAATTAAGCACACATTCTTTAGCGTGTGCTACAGTTAGTGGTAAAAGTTGGTCCTTTGAAATGTTGGATAATCGTCCATATAATAAGGCATATCTGCAAGCCAAAATATGTTTACAAATCGTGGAAATACCTTGCTTTGGTTTACCCATATCACATATCAATATTTCAGGTTCTTTCATGCCCAAAAACCAAATCACAGAAAAATCTTTATCACTTTTTGGTATGCGTTCCTCAATAGATGTTACCATTAACATATCTGGTTTGTTTATTCGAAATGGTGATGGTAAGTCATCTAATATATCTTCAGCCCTTCCGTAAAATGCTTCTCTTAAATGCCTTTTATTAATTTGGCTGCCAACTACTACTGACCTTAAGTACACGGGATCAATAAAATGAAGTAATAGAGATCCTTGTAGTCCCAAGACGTTCCATTTGCAAATTTTATCAGAACAGGACATAGTCTTCAGGCGTTCTTCCTGTTTAATTCCATCCCAAGTTTGAGTGACTGGATCTTTAACAGGTCTTGCACCTTCGCCAGATTCTAACTTACTTCTTAATAGACCAAAATTTGTCAGATTCGATATTCCGCTATTATAAATAGAGGCATCACCACAAGGAGATTTACTTGTATATAAATGAAACTCAATTCCCTCTTTTAAGCGATAACCATTCCCGCAAATCTTTGGTTCAAATATCGAGCTGTTACTAGTACTATCAGAGAGTAGCAGTTCAAGCTGGTCATAAAAGTAGGAAAGCAAACACCTTCGGGATAAAATTTCTGCATGCATATCATTGACTGCGGTTCCGCTTAAACATATATTCTTTCCAGAGATACACTTTGTGCCAGTTGTCACACATATTACTTCAGCAGTTGAAATATCTGAATCTTTCGTCATCACAATACCTAGAAAGAAAGAAAATCACATTATTAGTGTTATTACATTTTTCAATGGTTTGAAATCAGGGCTTAGAAAAACAGCAATGTTTAAGAAAATGTCATTGTAGAAAGTATTAAAGCAACAGTGAAATTAATTCAGACATAATAATAAAATATTAAAAGATTACATATGGTGTAGCATTTTTAAATTCTTTGGTATATATTGAAATCCCCTCGTATATGTTAAAACTCCGAAGAATTATTTCAATTCTTTTTGCGTCGCCGAGTTGATATAAACACATTTTACAGTTTGTTAATATATCACGAACGCTTATTTCTTTGCTTCTTTTTACTTCTTTAGATCTAAGCCACTTAACATTCTGCGTTTCAAATAAATATTCCCGTTGATATGTTTTGTTTATACCAAGTTGGTCGAATGAATGTCAAAAATAATTACATCACTCTCGCTGATGTCGCTGGGTCGAAGAGGCAGTGGCTTCAGTGTTGGTCCAAATTTTGCGTCAAATTTGAAATGTTTTGTATTTTTTTGTCCCTTTTCATGGAAAGTGTGTAGCAGTGTTAAGTTCAATGTATAGTTACAGTTAAAAGTGAGATTTGGAAGATGGGCCATTGAAAGCAGACATGTTTAGTTTAGTCGCAAAAAACTGGCAAATTTGTTAAAAAAATTGATTTTTACTCAATGTAATGTGTCAATTTTGGACGAGTAATAATTGTTTTTTATTTGTAAGCCGTCTCTCATTTGAGATATTTAAAAAACGGCGTTTAACAATTTAAAAAATACCCACATGGTTTCAGTTTTTTAAGAAGCCTAGAAGAGTCTAAAGTTTGTGTCCAGTGCCAACTTCAGCCTCAAATTTGTGTGTCCTAAGAAGCCGTTTCAGAATATAATTCGCAGTGTGAGATGCAGTTTTTTGTTCGTGTGGCAGAGTATAATTCCAGTTCCCAATCTCAGAAATTTAAAGTAAAAGTAACAGTTAGTGAAACCCAGGTAACTTTTTTTGTTCGAACTTTTAAAGTAAAACAGAAATTTTTTTCTAATGACAATTGCTTTCATAACAATTTATAAATTGTAATAATTAAAATTGTAAATCTTAGGGTGTGGCTTAGCTGTCATTTTATTTGTTCTCAGTTTTAAGATTTAATAGTGACATATGACAGTTAGCACTATTTTTGACATTTGGTAAACATCTAATCATATTTGAGATTTTGTTTTTGTTTAGTTTAAAAAAAAAGGTTAACCCCTATGCATGGTTTCACTTAAAAAGATATTTCTTTATTTGTAATAATTTATTTCTGCTACAAATTGTCGCCCATTAAAAATTGTAAGTTTTATAGTATCTCCAACTTCTAGAGTTTGTAAACGGATAGGACATAGTAAGTCTGTTTTTGATATTTTGTATTTTATTGTTATTATCTCTATTTGTAACTGTGTGGTGGGACAGTAATAAATGTGTAATTTTCTATAAAACATTTTGTTTATTTCTTTTATTAAAAAAGTTTATAACCCCTTTTGTGTTTTTTAGGAAGGAAGAGCCTTTTCTTTCATCCAGCAGGAAGTTTCCTCAAAGCGGCCTTATTTTAAATAGCTAGAGGAACTTCTTGTGTTTTGTTTGTTCCAGGAGATTCATGTAATCTCAATCCCAATCCAATCCCATAGTTTCATTAACTTATCCAGTTCTCCAAATAAACCCTAAGAGACGTTCGCAACAGATTCGTTTATTTTGCTTGTCCTATCTGCACCCAATAATTTCTGTCCCCAATTTTCAACCCCCTATAATAATACCCCCTGTGTGAACATTAAGGGGCGATATATAAAATACTGAAAAAAGTAATTGGTTACTCCGAACGGTGGAAGAAGAGCGAGTGAATCGCAGACGAAATATTAATAGGTAAGACAGCTTAAAAGGCTAGTAGACAAAAACAACAAATTTATTGCAGACAAGAAAGAGCAGTTACAGACTAGGAAATTTACATCAAAAATTTATTTACGGATTATGGTCATGCAACGTACACTCTTGAATTGAATGGACCAAAGATATTTGAAACTGGGGTAACAAAGGCCCTAGAACAAACTAAAGATGGGACAGCAACAGAATGAGATCAAATAGCCAATGAATTTTTAAAAATAATTATTGAGAACAATCTCAAAATTCAAGAAAGCCAGTTAATCTCGTTCTAAAGCTATTTTCTTGTGGCATTTTGACACTATATATTTGTAGGGGATGTAAGTCTTATTAGAATTTTACGTAGAGTAATACAAAAACAAATCACTTAAACTAAACTAGCGTCCTTATTGTAACGATGTTGTGATGAGACTGTCAGGGTCGATCCCCTTCTCTCTCGAGGGGTGTAAGATAAAGATCGGGTTAAATTTGACTGAAAGTATATTATACGGGGTTGCTCGAAAGTTTTAACAATTTGAAACATTTTTTAATTTTATTTAAAAAATAAACTATACTTTTATAAGGGTTTCCTATACCTAAAGACAGAATGTTCCGATTTATTTCGATTTTTCTAAAAATGTACGGTTTTAGAAGAAATTAGATATCTACTAATCTAAGCGTGCGTTCATAACGATCATAACCCATCCCTCGCTCGGGCCATGGGATGGTATCATTTAATCGATTTTTGGTAAAAGAAATGCATTACTTTAAATGCGAGCGTTCGCCGTCAGTGCTACGCTCTAGGCGAGGAGACGGTGCGATGGTCTCCTTTATGAACGCACCCTAACACTCGGTGACAAATTTGTAAATAACAAGTGATAATATGTATATTATTAACACTACCTATCGACGTATGCTTTAAAAACTCACACAACTGACTTCGTGTCAATTCAAACCTCATGTCGCATGTCAAACCGGTGGCGTTGTGGGTCAGCTCCTTTTTTTTATCTTTGGTACCTCGCGTTTTTAACAGCTGACATTTGCAACCATTTTTTCTCAGGCAACCTTATATCATCACATTAAAAAAATTGTACACTAGGTCGTACTGTATTTGTATTTTTAAAATTTAAATAATATGTGTAAAATTTAAAAACGCCATTTTATCATTTATTTATTATTTTTATAGATTTTTTTCATATTTAATATGTGCTAATTTAAAAATTTCTTACAAAGTAAAGTTCAAAGTGAAAGTTCAACTTAAAAGTTTTACTAATAACTGTTTTTGTCAAACTTTATTACAATTTTTGAACTGATAGTTGTAAAATTCCGACATTATATTTATATTAAATTATTTTACAATTAGAAGTGTATAGAACAAAACTTAAAGCCCAGTTTCATAATGACAACCTAAACTAATGTTCGCTTTAGACTAAAATACACTTAAGTGTCACACTGAGTTTCATAATACCTACAGCTCTTTTCATTATTAAAAGTAAACATGTGTTTAAATTAGTAGGTTGGTAATTGTGTTTCTATCAATTTTGCTTTATTTTTGTCGAAATAACCTTATTTTTCTCACTGTTTGTTAATTTGCGAATAAAATTGTTAATTATTATTAATTATGACTGTATCAGAAAGAAGTAGTTCTTTAATTTTCACAAAAAGGGAACATTTACATATTGAGGAATTATCCAAAAGTATAGAAACCAAGAAAAATATTAACGAAAACTGGAAGTTTTAAATAAAGAGAATAATCGATAAGAGGACAAAGAAGAGAAAGAAAGGCCAACCATGAAAGATATTAAGTAAGGAACAAGAATTAAAAATCAAAATATTAAAAATGGAATTATAATTAAAACAAAAATATTTTCAAGAAAATTTATAATAAATATACTGTACAAAAAGTGTTGTCTTTTAATGTAAAATCTATTAAATAATTAAATTTAAACTATACACAAATTTTAAGATTCTGAATCTAGACACGATAGATACCTACAAGTTGTTTCATTATAACCTAACCTCAACTCTCCAGAGTTAACCTATCCTATAAGCCCGACCACGTGTCATCACATGGTACCGAAATCCAAATCTGAAACCAAACCGAATACTTTAAGACTTAAGAGTAGAGTATAAAAATGAAATGGAATTCAAGGCAGCAATAAACTCAATACAAATGTCAGATAATCTATACGAAAACTGGAAATTCTTCATACAAAGATTTAAAAATTACCTTCAAGCAACAGAATTAACAAAAAAAAAACCTGAAATAATCCAATGCGCACAACTGTTACAAATAATAGGTGACAAAGGGTTCAAAATCCATAATACGTTCAAGTTCTCAATAGAAGAAAAAGATAAGTTAGAAGCGGTAATCACAAAAGTTGAAACACATTTCAAACCCAAAAGCAATGTATCAAACGCAAAGTATTGCCTGTTTACCAGAAAACAAGATAAAGGTGAGTCAGTAGACAAATTTATAACAGATATTATAAACAAGGCAAAAAAATTGTGAGCTAGAGCATCTGAAGGACAGTCTGATTAAGACTTGCATAACATGTGGGGTAGCAGATGAAACTATGAGACAGAGACTGTTAGAAGATGTGATGAGCTTGGAAAAAGCAATCAATCTGTGTAAAAGTATAGAAAGCTCGAAAATTAAGTGCATTTAGAATGCAAATATAAAGATAATATTGTAGCGAGATTAAATAAAACGATTGGTTCGAATTTGTATAAATATATTTATTTATAAGTTTACAGTTCGGTAATCTCTTATCAACTAACCCTACTTCTAACATTGTTACCTATATATACCAAAAGTATTATGTTCGAGAATATTCTGGCGTAGTCCCACCTCTAATTCGCCTACGTGACCGGTTATTCTCTGTCGCACTCGATACATCGCGAAACTTCTCGAAGAGTATTAGAGATGCAATGCAACCGTTACTTGGGTCATGCCGAAAGCGTGTTCGTAACAATATGTACAACATAATGTTTTATGTGGTAGAGATTAATTCACCAACGGCATTAGGTCTTCCTACATGTAAAGCTTTGATTATATTAAAAAGGGTCAATACAATAGAAAAATCTTTGTAGCAATATTTAACATTGCTACAACTTAGAAATACACCAATTGATTCAAATTTACCATCATCATCTCAACTTTTAATGTCACGAGTACTTAAAACTCAGATTTCCACTACTGACAAAATTCTAAAACCAAAATTATGTAATGCTAAAATAGTGATCAGTAATTTTCAGAAAAGACAGAACATTCAAAAAGCTTATTATGATAGTGTTATGATAAATATTAAGACGCATAATACTGTAAACATATTAACCCATTCGTCTTTTCTAGATCATAAATATACCTGCCGTCAGAAATTTCTAGGGGTACCCCTCCGATATAAAAAGACCCGTTTACCTGAATTCTGATGAGTTACCCACGATTTCCAGAAGCAGACCGAATAAAACCAGTATGAGCGACCTTCTCGGCTCTTCGATGCGGAATCGCCGGAATTCCGGAACTAACGGCATTTTATATTTAAAGAAGGAACTCTGCTGAAAACAGTTAGTTGGTTTTTGAACATCGCGTCGAGTTTTTAAAATGTAACGCACTTAGATAAATTATATAATTCTTAGTGTAAAATAAATTAGTTATATTGTACAAATAAAGACTTTAAATAAACTTATAAGTGTTATAAGTGTAGAACCTATAATAGTAAATAAAAACAATAAATTAGATTAACAAAAATATTACAAGTGGTGTCAGAAAAGTGGAATAGTAAATAATTTAAGAAGACATCTCGAGGATAGAGAATTAGCTTCTACCGGAAAAAAGTCTGAGTTAGTCCAACGACTAAAGAACGCTTTGGAGAAAGATGGTTTAGATCCAGAAACTTATACATTTGAAGACAAACATGCTACTGTTATCTCGTCAATTTCAAAACTTTCCGGCGACATCGCATCATTAGAGAACAAAGTTTCTGACGGTATTTCGAAAGTTTCTTCTGATGTAGCCAAAGTTTCTGGTGACATCGCATCATTAGAACACAAAGTTTCTAACGAGATTTCTTCTCTGGAAAGCAAAGTTTCTGCTAACATCTCTTTGGAAATCTCTAAAGCCACTTCTGAGATGTCTGCCCTCGACGATAGAATATCGTCGTTAAAAGACCAAGTTGCTGCCGATATGTTGGTCTTCGAAGAAAATATATGAAAAGAGATGGAAAGGAAGATGGAGGAAACAGGAACAGCAGAGAGAGGAAACAATTCAATTACAGTAGAGACAAAAGAAGACGAAACGAAATGTACGTTGGAAATACGGCCGAAATTTGAGGGAAGTGGAGGTTCTGTTCATGTTAAAGTCCCAACTTTCGACGGAAAATCGTCATGGAACAACTACATGAAACAGTTCGAATCAACTGCAAGAGCAAATGGATGGTCTAAAAAGAAAAGACTGTAAACCTGACTATCGCTCTTCGAGGAGATGCCTTAGATGTGCTTCAGACCATAGCCGTAGAGAGACGGATGATTTCGAACAACTGAAGAAGAGATTAAATATGCGATATGGCCACGAACATTTGGAGCATGTATATCAGTCGCAGCTTAAAAATTGAAGACAAAAGAAAGATGAGGCTCTTCAAGAATATGAGGTAGATATTGCCAGATTAGTATGATATGCTTATCCAACAGCTCTCGAAGACATGATGGAAAAGCTGGCCGTTCAAACGTTTATTGATGGTTTTCGTGATCATGAAATGCAGAGAATACTGCGATTAGCTCATCACAAAACGCTGGTTGATGTCTTATCCGCCGCCCTCGAATACGAGTCAGGCCTCTGGCGGGTACAGTAAAGTTAGGACTGTAAAAGAGGAAGGAGATGAAGATAAACTTGACCAGATCGTTAATATGATTAAGAGTATTACATGCAGGAAAACGAAGACCATAAAATCAAGAAACTCACCATCAGGAAAACTAGAACGAGTCGGCCTTGGGGGGCAGCTTCGACCCGGAACTTTTCCAAAGATCCTCTCATACTAATAACTTCTTTGAAATGTCGTGAAGATAGTGTATATGTGGATGGAGAAATAAATGGTAGAAGGCATACATTGTTGGTGGATACCAGAGCGACCAGAACCATTATACGCAAGACATCCGTAAGACAGTTATAAAAAGCCATAAGAAACTGTCACCAACGAGGTTACGACTTCGGACAGCTACAGGTGAAAATGCCAACATTCATGGAGAAATCCAGGTACAATTAGGAATTGGAGCAGAAAAGTTCGTCCATACTGTTATTGTTGCTGACATCGAAGAGGATGTTATACTAGGAATGGACGTAATGAATATGCATGGATTCAAATTGGATTTTAAGAATAAGGTAATCAAAGTTGGCAACGAGGAGGTAATTCTTCATCCACATGATGACAACACTATGCAAGCTGCCATTAAAGAAGATACAGTCGTGCCTGCGAGAAGTGAACCGATGATAGTACGACCAGAACCATTATACGCAAGACAGCCGTAAGACAGTTATAAAACGCCATAAGAAACTGTCACCAACGAGGTTGCGACTTCGGACCGCTACAGGTGAAAATGCCAACATTCATGGAGAAATCCAGGTACAATTAGGAATTGGAGTAGAAAAGTTCGTCCATACTGTTATTGTTGCTGACATCGAAGAGGATGTTATACTAGGAATGGACGTAATGAATATGCATGGATTCCAATTGGATTTTAAGAATAAGGTAATCAAAGTTGGCAACGAGGAGGTAATTCTTCATCCACATGATGACAACACTATGCAAGCAGCCATTAAAGAAGATACAGTCGTGCCTGCGAGAAGTGAACCGATGATAGTAGCGCGGCTACAGGGAATTGTTATGAAGGCTTCGGCTACGAAGGGACACCTGTTATGATGGAGACTTGGAACCATGACGACGAGGTTGGCCGTGGAATCATAATTGGAAAGGAATTGGTAACTTCGGCTAAAGAAATTCTTGTGAGACTTATCAATGTCAATGACTACCCAGTGACCATCAAGAAAGAGACAAAAGTAGGAACTTGTGTACCTGTGACATCCATAATCCGCCAGGCGACAACATCTGATGGCGGGAAGAACAACCATTGTTAAGCATAAAATGGATACTGGTAATGCTAAGCCAATTCGTCAAACAGCTCGACGATTACCACAGACGAAAAGAGAGGAAGCTGAAACAATTGTTCAGGAAATGAAGACAGACGGACCTTCTACGAGCCCATGGGTCTCTCCGGTGGTCCTGGTTAAGAAGAAAGACGGAACGACGAGGTTCTGTGTGGATTACCGTTTGCTGAACAACGTTACCAAGAAAGATAGTTATCCTCTGCCTCGGATCAACGATACATTGGACACATTGGCTGGAAGTAAATTGTTTTCTACTTTGGATTTGAAGTCTGGATACTGGCAGGTAGAAATGAGATAAAGAGAAGACAGCCTTCACCACAGGATCTGGATTGTGGCAATTCAACGTTATGCCATTTGGACTCTGTAATGCTCCTGCGACATTTGAGAGGCTTATGGAAAATGTTTAGAGAGAGTTATCTTGGAAAACATGCCTGGTTTACCTAGATGACATAATCGTCTTGGGGGAGATATTTGAAGATCATCTGAAGAATTTAGAAAACGTTTTTAATCGACTTAAAGCTGCCCAATTGATGTTAAACCCCAAGAAGTGCCAGCTATTTCAAGGTAAAGTCAATTATCTGGGTCATATAGTCAGTAAAGAAGGAGTGGCCGCGGATAAGGGAAAAATCGATTCCATTAAGGAATGGCCAGTACCAACTGACAAACATCAAGTGAGAAGTTTTCTTGGACTATGTACTTACTACCGAAGGTTTATTAATAAGTTTGCAGATATCGCTAAGCCATTAACGCGACTTACAGAGGAAGCAAGAGATTACCGCTGGGATACAGACTGCCAAAATGCCATTGAGACCTTAAAAAAGCATTTAATCACAGCACCAATTTTAGGATATCCGTTCGTCTTAGATACAGATGCAAGTAATGTGGAAATTGGAGGAGTGCTATCTCAGATTCAAGGAGGATAGGAACGAGTCCTTGGATATTTTAGTAAAGTTCTTTCAAAACCTGAGCGGAATTATTGCGTCACGAGAAGAGAACTTCTAGCAGTAGTGAAATCAGTAGAGCACTTCTATCAATACCTCTATGGAAGGAAGTTTTTAATCCGAACCGACCATGCCGCCCTTAAGTGGCATGCAGTTTATCCAGAAGGTCAGATAGCCAGATGGATCGAACGACTCCAAGAATACGATTTCAAGATTGAGCACCAGGACGGAGTTTACCACAGAAACGCTGATTCTCTTTCCAGAAGGCCATGTCCAGCAAAGTGTTCACACTGCAACAAAACGGAATCCAAGGAAGCAGCAGTGCTAAGAACAACGATGGTCAACGACGACTGGACGCTTACCAAGATAAAGGAAGAACAAGAAAGAGATCCAGTTGTACAGAAAATTCGAAAATGGAAAGAGGAAAACCGTCGACCACCTTGGCAAGAAATATCAAACCTATGCTCAGTAGTTAAGACGTATTGGGCCCAGTGGGACTCTTTTATCATGGAAGATGGCTTGCTCAAACGAGTCCTGGAAAATGATGACGGTTTAGAGAAGAGAAGACAGTTGGTGATCCCAAAGAGCAGAATAGCCGAAGTACTTCGTCAGTTACACGACAGTCCATCAGGAGGGCATTTTGGTGTAAAGAAGACCCTTCAGCGTATCGTCCGCAATCGGATGGTATGGTAGAACGAATGAATAGGACAGTTGGCAAGTATTTGACAAAGATGGTGTCCGATCATCAGCGAGACTGGGACCAATATCTTCCGTTCTTCACAATGGCCTACAGATCTGCTGTTAATGAATCAACAGGCCAGACACCAGCCAGTTCCCATCTTCAGATCGCTAGTGGCCGAATGAAGAAACGATACGATACACAAGCCGAAAAGGGTTGCTTTAAGAAGAACGACAAAGTCTGGCTCTATAATCCCAAGAAGCGAAAAGGTTGTTCTCCCAAATTGCAACAGTTTTGGGAAGGTCCATACCTCATTATGGAGATCAACGATGTCATCTACCGAATAAGCAAGATTCCAAGGGGAAAGTGCCAGCTCCCGGGAAAGCCTTGAAACTCCAAGATGCATCACGTTACCTTTTCTACCTGGTAACAAAAGACACTGCCCGTGACCAACCAACCTACCGAGATGTATGGGAAGCCTTACTTCAATCGAGAGAGCACGTACTAGAATGCCGTCAATTAGATTGGAGGGTTATCCGAAGTATGGTAGAGAAGATCTTTAAAGACACCGAAGTCCAGGTGTTAGCCTGTTGCAATCCGCATAGTTACTAGTGCGGAGAAAAAACCGCCCCTTGTCATTTTTATACAACTGGAAGTTGTAAAAGAGGGTCCAGTTGCCGATACCAGCATGCCGTCCCAGTTCCAGTCCCGACAAGGTTCCAGGAGGAACCATCTTTTAAGAGGGGGGCAATGTTATAAGTGTAGAACCTTTAATAATAAATAAAAACAATAAATTAGATTAATAAAAATATTACAATAGAGATACAATAAATTTAAAACGGCTTAAAAATAATGAAAAAGTTTATGTTAAAGATAAAAGCGAATTGAGAGAAGGTCTTATCACACATAAACTATGAGATAAAACCTACTCGATTAAATTAAGAGATTCTGGGTCAGAAATTGCAAGAAATAGACAATTTTTGGTTCGCATTCCTGCAACTGCTGATGATGAACATACAGATAACGAATCTGAAATTAGTGAGTCACAAAATCTTGAAAGTGTCTCTGATAATTATTCTGATCATCACTCTCCAATAAACTTACCTCCACAAATCTCTTCAGGTCGAATTGTTAAAAAACCTGATAGATTAGATTTATAAGTAATTTTATTATAAAATAAAGGGGATAAAGGATGTATGAAACAATTGAGGAAATTCATAAATGTTTACTTAAAGATTTGTTAAAGAAATTTATTTTTATTTTTCATTTTAAAAAGAGGTGGATGTGATGTATGTAAATAAGTAAATATTCGGAACGCACAGGTTGGTAACATTGTAAGAGTGACGTGACGGACGGGCGCAAGGAAGAGGAAATAAAACCATTCTGAATCTAGACAGGACAGATACAAGTTGTTTCATTATAACCTAACCTCCACTCTCTAGAGTTAACCTATCCTATAAGCCCGATCACGTGTCACCACACACAGTACAGAAATTGTTGAATTAATATATTTATGATTAATATATATATATATATATATACAATTATAAAAATGCAAATTACTGAAATATAAGCATCATAATATCCTATAAAATTTATATTGACAAAGGTGAAAGTAAATGTAAAACTTATACATTGTAAATGACCTCAGAAACAAAACAATTGGTTTAATAGGAGATATTTTTTTAGAAATTGTAAATCTAATTCTGCAAAATGTTGCCAAATACATAATTCACAATAGTGTCTTGCATTATCTAAACTTCCTTTAAATTGAGGGAAATTGTCTTGTTTTGTCTTCTTTTTTATGGCTTTAGTTAAATAGTTTTCTTGTTGACCTAGATTATGATACACAGAAAACAAGACTCCATTTTGGTTGCTCCAGATGTTATGAAATAATGCTGTTGCTACTATTACACTCATAGTCACTTTCAAATTTAATCTCATTCGATTTTTAAAAATTGGGTATCATCGTTTCCATATCCTTGATTTCCACAACATTCCTAGTTCGTATGGGAGATTCATTATAAAGATTATTTGCTTTTGTTCTAGCATATTGTCTAGCCGTGTCATCAAATATGATTTCAAGCTGTAACCAGAATGACCAACTATAAAAAATGGTACAAACCAAACAAAGTCTCCAGCTTTAAATCTTTGTATGCCACTATTATTAAATGTTGTTTGATCATGTATAGAACCCAGCCATATTTAAACAATATTTCTAATTTTTAAACTAGTCTCTGATTTTTTTGGACATTTAATGCAAACATTCTTTTTCTGAAAGATATATTTCTGCATTTGCACCTCCATAAGAATCAATTCGTATTAAAGTACATATAACTGTAGCTATGCATCTTAGAAATCATACAATGGCATAAAATTCTTCTTTAACTTGGGCCATTTCATCTTGTTTGATATAATTTCAATTCTCGAAGCTGTTGCCCTCGTTATACCCATATAGTTAGGTAGTGACTATTTTTATTCATCATTATATAAATATATTGATTATAAAATTACCTATATCATTATGAAATAAACTGATGATTATACACTGATCATAAACACTTTTATTTAACAATTTGTTTTTATTTTATAACACAAAGTTTTATTTAACATTATATGAACATATTTATTATAAAATTATATCACTATTATGAAGTAAACTGATTATACACTTTTTTATTTAACAAAAAGTTGTTATTTCAAAACACAAAGTTTGTAGTAATAACATTTCTTTGTATTCTCTGCACTTCTAACATCCAACGATTTTCTGCAAAAATCATCGCTCCCATCTGCTCCTTAAAACCGAAAATGAAAAATTGAAAAACGGCATAACAGCTTAAACACGCGCGATGACGCTAAAAGACTGTCGGCAATATGGCGACCCCCGCCCCAACCCTACCCGCTATGACCGTTTTCGTGCATACTGAGAGTATAAAAGCAGCTACACAGGGTAAGACCGGTCGTCACTCGACACTAAGGAGTAGGCAGATTGAGACCTCAGTGCCGTTTCATAGTTCTTGTATTTCTACAGAACAAAATACTGGTACGTCACGAATGAGGGCAGATTGAGACCCCGAACTACTCGGACGGAACCATATCCCTCTTGATAATGGCTCCATATCTATCTATCTATCTATATATATATATATATATATATATATATATATATATATATATACATTCTGAAAAATTGTAATCGCACTTCGGAGTATAAAAAATATGTTCATATTCACTTCCCATTTCTTTGCACAAAGCAAAGAAACTCTTGAGTTCAGTGGGAGAGATTTTGTGAAGTTTATAAATTTTCCACACTCTTGAATAGATTCGGTTAAAAGCAGTGGCATTTTTGGAGATCTAATGCCTCTCTGTGGATGCTACAATGCGCTTAAACACATTCTGGTCTAGGGCCTTGATCCTCAGAAAAACTCCAGTACGAGCGCCTTTCATTGACCGTGCTCCATGGCTACTTACTTCCACACTTATATTCAATTCCATTGTCATTAATGTAGCTGTTAATCAGATTAAATATTTCTTTAGCCGTTGTTCTTGTTGACAGAGATTTACAAAATGGAAATTCTTCATTAATAGTATTTTCAAAATCGTATCTTACAAAACACATTAGATTAGCTTTATCTGATATGTTTGTACTTTCATCAATTTGCAAGGAAAAATAGTTACACGCCTTTAAGTGACATAATACTTTCTTTAATCTTATCTGCCATTTCCACAATACTACGCTTTACTGTGTTATTTGATGGAGCCAGCGAATTCACTTGCCTTTCCTGCTTTTTATCACATATCCGAGACGCTACTATTTTCATTGCTCGGCAATTGTGTATACCGGTTTCAGCAAATAATTTTGATATCTCATGGGAAGCCAGTACAAGGTTTTCAGATTGAGCGTTCTGAGCAAAATGCAAAGGCATATTCTTTTTGGGAGCTATTAATTCTCTTTTTATTTATAAAAAAAGCTATTGGCTTACCACTGTATTCCTGATGCTTCAATTCCAAGTGCCGCTTCAATTTTAAATTTCTCATTTGAAAGTGCATCATAACAAATAACACATAATTAGTCATCAGTACCCTTTATAAAACCGAACTGTAAGTAATCTTCAAACTATTGTCGGGTCCAGGCCTCCTTCTTTTTTGTGAAAGTTGTAGACTGCGCATTGAGCGGCCGTTTGTAATTACCAATCGTACCTGCCTCTGAATGGACATTACTCGACTGTCTATTATTATGGCCGCTTTTATATCTTGTACCTGGCTGCAGATCACTCGACGGTCTATTTGTCTTAGAACTTGTACTTATTTTATAACAAATTTATCCATCAATTCAAGGTAATCAATAGGCACGAAAAATATGCGTTCTCAGGCCTGACAACTAAGCTTGACACTGAATGAAATAAAAGAAGCAGTGGTGTAGCGGGCGGAAATGTGTAATTTTGTGGATGTGGTAGTGGGAGGTTAAAATAAAAGCAGTGGCGTCAGGCAGAGCGCGACCTGAAAAAGCAAGATGTGAAACGGCGAGGCGAGGCGATCCAACATTTTGCTTTCGTGGCCCGGTACCGAGTCGTGACCCACCATTTGGGAAACGCTGCTCTAGGATAATCTATCTGTCTACGTCATCCTGATTTATAACTGTGTCAACCGATTTGAACAAAATCAACTTTCTTGGAAGAAAATTCAAAATTGTCGCATTCAGATCATCGACATCTGTATTTTTGGCCGCCAATATTGTTCGTCCAATTACGGTTTTTGAACTGGTTTGCTATGTCCGGAAAAACACGCTGAATAAGCTTGGCCCAGCAAATAAATAATAAATTTACTTGAGAATTAAACTGAGAAGGTAAAATAATAATAATTGTAAACGTCACTACTTTGCTCGATGCATAAACAATAATAACGCCTGAAAATTGCGTAGAGTTCTCGGAATGAGAGAAGGCTTTTTCTCCAAAATATTGTCCAAAAAATAAAAAAGAATGTTTGGGGTGGACCACCCTTACTACTTAAGCGTATGAAAAATGACCTAGTATGACCAATCGGGTATCCGTTTGGGAGGAGTACATATGGCAACTAACACTGTGACACTAATATGGCTATAAAAAAATAGAGGTTCGTGATAAAAGGATAAGCAATTAAGGGTTGTTTGTATTGTTTAATGCCAGATCAAAAAAAAAAAACAAAAATAAAAAATTTTGTCCAAAAAATTTTAAAAAATTTTTGGAGTGGTCCACCCGTACCACTTAGGGGTATGAAAAATAGATTACGACCGATTCTCAGACATGTCGAATAAACATAAAATTTCATAGAAATCGATCAATCCGTTTGGAAGGAGTATGGCAACTCTGTGACACTAATATAGCTATTAAAAAATAGAGATTGGTGATAAAAGAGTGAAAATTAATAAGTATATTGTTACGTAAAAATATGAGTCATATTAAAAACCTGTAAACATGTTTATTACTAATATCCATATTTATTCGAGTATTTCCTAGGTCATGAATACCTGACACACGATGTTATAAAAACAAAGTTCGAGGCGAGTCGATGGGAAATCCAGTTTGCCCTTACCGTTTTCACCGTCCAGTCTAGTCAAGAAGGTTTTCGACTTTTCGAGATAACGGCGATTTAAGTATATAAATAAAACATTTTTATATGGAGGAACAGTTAATTTTGAAGACGCGCTCGCGATTTTAATTGTTACGTTCGCCTAAAATAAATTATGTATTATTAAGTGGTTAAATAAATTTATATAAATTATCGTGCTTTTTAATAAATTAGAATAAGAACAATATAATAAATTAGTAAAGAATTCATAAATACAATCGAACAAAATATAAATAATTATAAATAAATAAAAGACATTACAATATGTACCTATTTTTAATTGCCACATCATGAAAAACAAAATAAAAAAATTTTATATACAAAACAAAACAAAAATGTTGGGGATGTACCAGCTTTATCACTTAGGGGTATGAAAAATAGATTACGACTGATTCTCAGATTTACCGAATAAACATATCACATTTCATATAAATCAGTCAAGCCGTTTCGGAGGAGTATGGCAACTAACACTGTAACACTGATACAGCTATTAACAAATAGAGGTTGTTGATAGAAGGATGAAAATTAAGGGTTGTTTGTATTTTTTAGTGCCACAGCATAAAAAAATAAAAATAAAAACTCGAAAAAAGTCGAAAAAACAAAAAAATGTTTGGAGTGGACCACCTTTATCACTTAGGGGTATGAAAAATAGATTACGACCGAAACTCAGACCTATCGGACAAACATAAAATTTCATAAAAATCGGTCAAGCCGTTTCGAAGGAGTATGGCAACTAACACTGTAACACTAATATGGCTATTAAAAAATAGGTATTGTTGATAGACGGGTGAAAATTAACAGTTATATGTATTATTTAATGCCACATCATAAAAAATTAAAATAAAAAAATGTCATCACTTAAAAATATTAAAAATAGATTAAAAATATTCTCAGACGTACCGAATACAAATAAAATTTCATAAAAATCGGTCCAGCTGTTTCTGAAGAGTATGTTGACTAAAGGCCCTATGACACTATGCATTTTCTTGTATCATTTCTTATATCGTTTCTGATATAACAAAAAAAAAATGGATAGTGTCATACAAGCGTATAAGTTCTTATATCAGAAACGATACAAGAATTTGTGTCCGCTGCAGTTTCTTGTACAAGAAATGCGCCAATTTGTGAGCAAAGCCGCAAAAGCAAAAACGTAAAACTTCTGTCATAATGGCGGCTGGAGGAGAACTTTGATATACAATTAGACCAAGCAGACATCAGAGAAAAGTGCCCACAAACAATAACCAAGATTAGAACAGCAGTAGCCAAATTGAAAAACAATAAATCACAGGGATTAGATCAAATAGCATCGAAACTACTGAAAGTAGGAGGAGATGTATTACTAAAAACAATACATAACCGCTTTAAAAATTCGTGATGAGTTTAAAGATTATTTTATATCTCCAAATAGGAGTAGAATTTCAAAAGAATGCCATTCAAACACATAATTTGTAAAAAAAAACAAATAAATTATTACAACCAAATTATTTATTATTTCTGTCTTCCATTACAGCCTGTTGAATATGTTCAAAAATTCTGGTTTCCAATTTAGTTTTAATATTGGGACATTTTATTTCTTTCATTTTTTAACCACAGTATTTTAAAAAATAATCAGTAGCATCTGGCTTGGGGTCCTCAGGTACTGCAGTTCTATTTTTATATGTGTCGAAATTTCGACCAATCATGTGCCGAAGCACATACAATTTCCGATAAAACAGAGCACAAATGTACGTGATGTACGTGCAAGAAACGATACAAGAAAACATAAATAACTTTCTATATCAGAAATGATACAAGAAAATGCATAGTGTCATACGGCCTTAACACTGTGACACGATATATATATATATATATATATATATATATATATATATATATATATATATATATATATATATATATATATATATATATATATATATATATATATATATATATATATATATATATATATATATATATATATATATATCCTGTGGTCTGTGAACTGTGTTTGTCATTTGTCATCTTAGTTTTAGTTAATGTCATATGTAAATGTATTTGTCATGTTATTCATTCAAACAAAACAATGCTAATTTCTTGTATATTAAAACCTAGTTTATAAAGGTTTTGCATTTCATTACAATTTAATATACAAGAAATATCAAATATGGATAAGCTACTACGACCAGACAGATTCGATGCAGATCCTAACTCTCCTAGATCGTCTCAAGAATGGATGCATTGGAAAGCTACCTTTGAAAACTTTATTTCCTCTGTGATTGATGTTTCAGAGGAGGAGAAATTCAAACTACTGGTAAATTACGTGAGCAACAATATCTATGAACTCATCTCTGATTGTAGAAAGTATTCTGAAGCCAAAAGTATTCTCGAAGCAGCTTTTGTTAAACCCAAAAATGAAATTTTTGCCAGACATATCCTAATGACAAAAAAACAACAAACTGGTGAAAATATAGGTCAATACGTTCAACATCTTAAAGTGCTTTCCAAAGACTGTAATTTTCTAGCCGTTTCTGCAGACCAAAATAGAGAAGATTATATAAGAGACTCTTTTATTAATGGCATTCTTTCTAATGGCATAAGACAACGTTTACTAGAAAACAACACTATTACTCTGCAAGATGCCATAGTGAAAGCCCAATCTCTGGAGTCAGCTTCAAAACACTCTGAGGCTTATACAACTCCTGTATAAATTATGCATTGTCCATAAACGTGAAAACATTTAGAAGTCATGCAAGCATAATAATGGCTTCAACAGCACTCAGAACGACTATCTCAGGACACCGCTTTGTTAATTTAGAAATAAACGAACATTCCTATAAAAATGTCAAATTATCAATAATTCAAGATTTATGTGCTGATGTAGTTATAGGTCATAACTTGCTTAAACAACATTCTTCTCTAGAAATCACTTTTGCTGGCTCAAAAATGCCTTTAGTTATTGATCGTATAGATAACATTTGTAGTTTGGCATACTTAAATATAGAGCCACCCAAATTATTCTCCAATCTATCAAATGATTGCAAACCGAGGGCAACTAAATCAAGAAAATTTTCAACTGAAGATAGAAAATTCATATCTGACGAGATACAGTATCTGTTATTGAATGGAGTCATAGAAGAAAGCAACTCTCCTTGGCGTGCACAAGTACTTATTACAAAAAGTGAAACACACAAAAAGCGAATGGTCGTAGATTATTCACAAACGAGTAATAAATTTACGTACTTAGATCCTTAGCCTATCATCTCCCAGATGTTGAAGATATTGTTAGAAAAGTAGCAAGATATTCTGTCTTCAGTACTATTGATCTTAAAAATGCATACCATCAAATTCCAATCAAAAATGAAGAGAAAATATACACTGCTTTTGAAGCCAACGGCCAACTATACCAATTTTGCCGGATTCTTTTTGGGGTAACCAACGGAGTGGCTTGTTTTCAAAGGGTTATCGATGGTATTATTAAATCCGAACATTTAAAAGGTGTATATGCATATCTTGATGACATTACGGTTTGTGGATTAAATCAACAACAACATAATGAAAATCTTAATAAATTTATGGAAGTAGCGAAGAAATACAATCTAACAATAAATCAAAATAAAAGTTCTTATACACTAAATTCAATCAAACTTTTGGGTTATCAAATAGAAAATCAGACCTTAAAACCTGATCCTGAAAGACTTGAACCATTAAAGAAGTTACCCTTACCCTTAAAAAGTGTTCCATCTTATTTATTGTTAACGAACATGCTCAAAGATATTTTAAATTTTAACATGCATTTTATTAAATGTACAGTTTCATCAACAATAATGTTATTTTAATATTCAATTTTATTTATGTGTATAATCTTTTAATTTCTTTACTCCCGATGAAGCTATTAAATAAATGGCGAAATATTGAGCTTTAGAAAAAACAAAGATATTTTTTTTTAATATAGACTACATACCCGATATTTCCAACATATATATATATATATATATATATATATATATATATATATATATATATATATATATATATATATATATATATATATAACAAATAGAAAAGGTTGATGTAAGTGAATAATAAAAGTAATGTAATGGCATGTCTCACAAAACAGGAAAATAAAAAACAAAATAGTATATCAATGGAAGGCAACTGTATTATGTATTTCTGACTGTAGGTCGTTTTCAGTACAGTGCAGCTAAGTTAGAAAAGGAGCATGTTAACTTTTGAAAGTATCACTCCAGGAGCAATGCAACCAATTTGTGGCATTAGAGTTAGAAAACCCTGATGGTTTTCAGGGCAACAACTAACAATAATCACAGAGAAATTTACAGCTACCTGAGGAAAGGAATGCCAAATGTTAAATAACTTGTTATTAACAACTTGTACCTAAATTTTAAAGAATTTTAAAATGTATTTTGTCCACTATTTTATATTTTATGTGTGTGTTATTAATGTTGAGTGTCTATGCTTTTATAAATAATCTCAATGACCAGTAAGTTGCACTGAAGATTTGTGTAATTTTATAAATATTTACACTTTTTTTCTTATTACAGTGTCTTGAAAAAGGAATAAAACCATTCCGAAAGCTAGACAAAAAGTCATAAGAGTGTTTAATTAACATCCCGGCCAATTTTCTGACTGCAACCCTAATAAACTGTTTTGTTTGTTTATATTGACAGTCACTAATATCCAGTATTTCTTATATATATATATATATATATATATATATATATATATATATATATATATATATATATATATATATATATATATTAGTACCAAAAAAAAGGAAAAACCATTGGCCAATGTTGCATATATATATATATATATATATATATATATATATATATATATATATATATATATATATATATATATATGTATATATGTATATATATATATAAATGTATTTTATATATATATATATATATATATATATATATATATATATTTTATATATATATAAAATACATATATATATATAATATATATATATATATATATATATATATGTATATATATATATATATAAAATATATATATATACATAAAATACATATATATATATATATATATATATATATATATATATATATATATATATATATATATTATAAGTAGTGCTGATGATGTAATAAAAATTTGAATACATCTTACCTGCAAGAACTTTACATTTAGAATGGATCACATCATTTAACATTAAATTTTGAAACTTTGCTGTCACCAGGTTTCGAATAGTATCAGACCAATGTTGATGTCTGGCATTTGGGGAAAAACTAGGTATATACAATGCTGTTTGAGCTGTGTTCTTTTTAGCTTCATGTTTGGATTTTCCAATTCCATAATAACTTAATGGGTCGGTATTATGAGATTTATGCACATTTTGGTTACCTATTGTTTCATCTTTGGAACACTGAATAGATTCCAATGCTGTTTGAGCTGTGTTCTTTTTAGCTTCATGTTTGGATTCTAAAAATCTATATCTATATCTATATCTATATTTTAAAAAGTAGGTATTATCAGATTTATGAACATTCTGGTTACGTATTGTTTCATCTTTGGAGCACTGAATAGATTCCAATGCTGTTTGAGGTGTGTTATCTTTAGCTTCATGTTTGGATTTTCCAATTCCATAATAATTTAATGGGTTAGTATTATTAGATTTACAGACATTCTGGTTACCTATTGGCTCATCCAATTTATATCCTAATCCCTTTTCTATACAATTCAAAGCAACTACTGCATTTTGATAACGATTGTTACAAGTTGATGCTTCAGGTGATTTTGCAGTTTTAATTGCTGTTGTGGTGTTATCAGATTTATTATGTTCATTCTGTTTTGTTTTTAAATATTCTTGGATCTTTTTTCGATACATTTTAAAAACAGTTAACACTAACTCTACTTTGTTTCTATTAGTTATTTAAATATAAATCGCAGTTTTTTATACTATGATCGCAGTGTATTATCATTCGCTTTAGCGCGAAAGTTCGCGCAAGGCAAGTTTCCCTGGTGTCCGAAATTTGACGGCTCTCATTGGTCTCTGTTTTTGTTTCCAGAGTTGCCAATTAGTTCATAATTATTATCAGATTTTAACATAATTTTTATGGCATTCTGGTAATAATTATCTTTTTAACATACTTAGTTGATAATTTTAACATAATTTTATACATATGCCTGTGGGAATTATGTCGATAATTGGAACATAATACATTGGCCTATTATAAGATTTAAAATCAAAATAAAAGCTGACAATAATAATTACCTGTATGTAGAATTGCCTAACATAACTCTGATTTTTATATGTAGCTCGGGGAAGTACATCAAGTATAATTTGGAGAATCCCTACATCGCGCAGAGATTCCCAAATCATGAAGTATATATAGCAAATACCATTGGGATTACAATTCTGTTACTGGATTTTAGTTGTACAGTTTAGATAACGTATTACATTTGATATTCTAAAAATTAACATGCAAAGTTCGAGTAATTTAGATAAATTAAGAAGAAGATATTCTAATTCTGACTCTGATTCTAATTTTTATTTATTTATTTATTTATTGCTAATTTACAATCTACTTCAATACAGTAATAAGTAAATATGATGTATGTTCTTGGCTTGTGGCAGGTTTAGTCCATGACGACTCTCTGGAATTTACCTAGCAGCTAGATCTTCTGGCCAAAGTCTTTTTAGACGTCTGTCAACCAGTGGGGGGTTAAATAATTCGTCTATGAGATGGTTTGGATGGTCTGCGCTGCGATTGATGTATCTTCTGGAGTGGTCAGCAATCACATCATTGCTGAAGGGGATGTTGAGGTCTGCATGAAGGGTTTGGTTTGACACATACCATGGGGCTTTAGCTAACATACGAATAGTTTTTGACTGGGATGTCTGTAATATTTTGGTGTTGGATGGTTTGCTACAGCCCCACAGCTCAATTCCGTATGTCCACACTGGTTTGTGTATTGTTTTATAGATGGTCAGGTTGTTTTCTAATGAAAGTTGCGATCTTCTGTTGATTATCCAGCCTTTTAGGTCGAGGTGTCGTCGTTTGGCTGCATTACGTGATTTCCAAGTAAGTTTTTCGTCTAGATGAAGGCCCAGGTACTTTACTTCTGTTTTTATTGGTATAGGTGAATTATTTAGGTGTAGTTGTGAACATCTAATTCTTCGATTTGTGAAATTTACTTGACAAGACTTGTTTGTGTTGACGTTTATTTTCCAGCATTTAAACCAGTCTTCTGAGAGACTAAACCATTGAGATGATTTTGCAATTCGTTAAATGCTAATATTTCGTTGATGTCTGATGCTAGTATACCAGTGTCATCCGCAAATGTTGCCATTAGTGTATTTTCACTAATAGGAATATCAGCAGTGAAGATTTGATAAAGGAATGGGCCAAGTACACTGCCTTGAATTCCGGATTTTTTTTTTGATGGTAGTTGGATAGAGCACCTTCGTATTTAACTTGAAAGTATCTGTCGGACAAGTATGATTTAATTGTTTTCCTTCTAGGCTCTCTTTTATTTTGTTAACTAATCCATGGCACTGTTGTATGGTTGAGTGATTTGACCGAAAACCAAACTGATGATCTGGGATAAGGTTTTCTATAGGTATTATTGTTTCTATTCTGTTAAGGATTAACCTTTCGAAAACTTTTGATAAAGTCGAAAGGAGACTTATTGGTCTGTACGAACTGGCTTCAGTTAGAGGTTTACCAGGTTTAGGTATCGTTATAATTTGTGCATACTTCCATTGCACTGGAAAATAGCATAGTCTCAGGAGGCTATTAAAAATAATGGTTAATAAGACGACACATTTTCTTGGGAGTTTTTTTAAGATTTCGCCAGTTATAAGGTCAAATCCTGGAGCTTTATGAGGGTTAAGCAGGTTGATTTCGTTACGGACTTCGTTTGGTGAGAAGTATTTTAGTGGTAATGATAGCTGCAGGGTGCATTAAGGAAGTCTCTAATTTTCTCGTCGTTAATATCGTTGGCCTGTGGGGTGGAGAAGACGGTTGATAGATGTTCTGCAAATTTGTTGGATTTTTCTATATCTGATCGAGCCCACGTTCCATCATTTTTCCGAATTGGTGATTTCATTACTACTGGCTTTTTGAATTTCTTTTTGGCTTTCCAAAGAGAGTTGTCGTCAAGAGAAAGGTTTGTGACATATCTTTCAAAAGATTCGTTTTTGGCTGTTTGGATAGCGGAATGAAGTCTGTGTGTGAGCCTGTTTAGATTTGTTTTATCTATCGCGTTTCTTGTTCTTTGCCATTTGCGACGGGCTCTTCTTCTCTCTTCTACTAGTGTTCTAGTGTGGAGAGGTATACTATACCTTTCATCAATGGTTTTTTCCTTTTCAGGAGTAGCTTTCCAAGCGGCCTGTTGTATTTGTTCCGTTAGATATTTTACAGCTTCTTCAATATCGTTTTTGTGTTTGAGTCGAATGTCAAGATATATTTTTTCATTGATTTCTTCTTTGAATTGAACCCAATTCGTGTTTCAGGAACATAGCCTTGATGCAAGAGTTTTCCAAATTATATTGGTACTTAAGGTAATCAAAATGGGACTGTGGTCCGAATGTAGATCAAAACTGGGGGTGATGTCGCTGTGTATTTCAGGTATTCCTTTGGTTATAGCAAAGTCTAGCAGATCAGGAATTTTGTTGTTATTAGTGGGCCAGTATGTGGGGTTACCAGTTGTAGGGTATTTCAGGTTATTATCTTGTATGATCTTTAATAGATTTCTGCCTTTTGGAGATATCAGTCTTGCTTCCCAGGTTGTATGTTTTACATTCCAGTCCCCTGCCACTAGGAAATGTGAGCCAAGTTGTTCAAAAAACTCTCTCTATTCCTCCAGATTGATGGTATGGCGTGGTGGGCTTTAGATAGAAGCTATTGTTAATGGGAAGGTGAGCGCTTGTACTTTTATGATAGTACTCTGAATTTTGTTGGTGTTATATGGAGCAAGTTCGTAATGTTTTATAGCTGTACGGATTATTACAACTGAACCAGCATGGGCTGTTCCATCTGGATCATTTGCGTACACACATAGACAGAGTAGTGTGGAAATTTTATAAAAGACCTCTTACTCTGCTATTCTAAGTGAGTTAGCCATTACGACGTTCTATTTATCACTGTTGTAAGCATGCTTAGTATCATGCTGTCTTGATTTATCAATTGTGCAAACATATTTTTAAATTCGTTGAGGAATTCTGTAAGTTTATTTGAAAGGTCTGAATTATTGTTGTTGTCTTGTGAAGAAGTATTAGTTGCTGCAACTTGAGAATATGTTACATGTGATTGGCGTATATGGTGAGCATTAGTGTTATTATTATTTAGGCTTGCAACTCTAGGTATAGGAATGCTGCTTGTTATATTTTTGTTTTTCGAATTTACTAGGTCTTTATATTATAGCACATCCTTTATAGTTTGCTGGATGATTGCCATTACATAAGGCACATGTTGCTGGTGTGTCGCGTGCTTTTTTGCAGATTTTTGTGTCACGTGATCCACCGCATTTAACACAGGCGAAAGGCCTCAGGTAGTAACTTTTTAAGTGTCCGTATTTTTGACACATTGTGCATTGAACTATTTTATTTTTTATTCTAGGTGGTTTTACTGCTATTATGCAGTTTCGTAAGTCTTGCAGGTTAAATATGTTTTTATTTTCATTGTTTTCATTTGGCTCTATATCGACAAAGAACAAGGGCAATGGTTCTTTGGTAACTCTACGTCTAACATTAATTATGTTGCGATTATGTCTAACCTTAGTTATGAAAGCGTTCCAGATGTAAATTAGTTTTATTATAGTATTTGATATTACATATATTTTGTTCATGTTTTTTTTTTTTAATTAACAAGTTAAGTTGAATAAAATAATTTTTTTCTAATGTAGTTTATTACCTTTAGAAACTACCAAGATAAAAAATGTTAACATAATTTTTTCAAAAATTTTAATATAATTTTTGGCAAAATCTGATAGTTTTAGCAGCGGCCTAACATAATTTCATATCGTGACATCGGCAACACTGTGTTTACTTTTTGTTGTTTACTCATAGAATCGAGATTCTTCTTCTTCTACTTCTTAGTCTTTTTTTTTTGGGTTATGTAGATACAGATACAGAGATAATTTTTATACATTTTTTATTTGACAATTATTACGTTGTATAACTTTTTGATATGTACAAAAATAAAAACAAAAATACAAATAGCCTTGCCACACTTGTGCAGCTACAAAGTGTTTCGTTTCCGAAAGATGTTAATAGGTGAGTGTTAAATTAGGATTAAAATTGTGTAGGTATTACAGATTATTAAAATTATTGTGTATTAAAAAAATATTTGTATTCAAGGCAAAAATTTGGTTAATGGCATGGTTAATGATATATATGAGAAATCGATTACAACCTTCTGTAGTTCCTACAAACTTTCCTTTACTGGAGGGCACATCGTCATTTTATTTTGATCATAATTATTATTCTTCTGTAGTCCAAAACATGTCTCCCAAGATGTCCTATTAATCAAGGTAAATAAAGTAAATAATTAAGATGTAATACATAAATAAGCTTTATCTTTTCCTTTTAGAAATAGTGGAAAAAGTTCATTTATGGATATAGAGGAAAATGGAAGTATTCCACATAAACCATCCAGTATAACTGTACTTCAGGATAGTACTATTACTCCTGGTAAAAACAACATATTCCATGAAGAACCTGAACATCTAACTACATATCCAGTAACACCACTTAGTGCAACACCAAGTTCAACTCAAGGGTTGCAACAATTATCAGTAAATACTCCCCAAAAAAATGTGTTACAAACTACAGTTATACAATTACAGAAGGAAAATAATTATTTAAAAGAAAAGTTACAGTCTACAGAAAAAGAAGTATATCCACAATGTGACAATTGAAGACTATATGGCACTTACATCTAAATTTTGTCCTTCAGCAAATATAGCTAATTTCATTAATGTTCAAATTTTACAATCTAGAAAAAAGGTAAGATGTAGAAGATTTAGTAAGTAATCAATTTAAACAGAAATGTCTTTTAATGTACTTTACTGGACCAAAAGTTTATAAAAATGTTGTGTGTAACAAATTTTGTTTACCCAGTCCTAAGACATTATTTAAACACATACAACATATTAAAATTGAGCCTGGACTAAATTAAGCTTTACTTACTGTTTTACAACACAAAGTAGCAAACTTTACTAAATTAGACAAAATTTGTTTTTTGTCTTTTGACGAAATGGCAATTAAATATGTTTTACAATAGGGGGTTGGATGAAATTGTAGGTTTTGAAGATTTTGGTGATAAATCAAAAGCTTTCAAATCTGCAGCAAATGTGACAGTTTTAATGGTACAAACTAAATAAATGTTGACTGCCCACAAAACTATGCAGCAAAGCTGATATGTGAATGCTTCTCTTACCTGAACCTGAGGCAATCAAATATTATACCAAATCAATGTGGAGTATTTTTGGATCTCATTTTCCACAGTATTGAAGACTATCAGAAACTGTCAGTGTATGAGGCAGTGAACACTTTGCTTCCCAATAACTTTCATCATGTGGCATTTACTTGTGAACTTAGTTTTAATGGTAATGTTAAACAATTAGATTATAATACTACATATTTTGACTATCGTAATGCAAATTTTGTAGGTCTAAATAATTATTTTTCTTCAGTTGACTGGAATATTGTTTTTGATGATTCAAATATTAATATCTCAGTAAATAATTTTTATGAAGTTCTTTCTGAAGCAATATCACTCTTTGTTCTGAAAAAAACATGTAAACCTTCAAAATTTCCTTGTTAGTTTTCTCCAGATTTAAAAAACTTGTTATTTAAAAAAAGCTGCTCATGCTAGATTCAAGCATACTCAGTTAGCAGCTGGTTATACCTTATTTTCAGATCTTAGAACACAATGCAAAAACATTAACACATCAATGCTACAGATCTTATATCTACAACATTGAGGAATCTATTCACTCAGACTCAAAACAATTTTGGAACCATATAAACTCTTTGAATAAAAGCCACAGAATTCCAAATGTCATGTATTTTAATGACTTGTTAGCTGAATCAAATGAGGAAATAGCAAACTTGTTTGCAAGCCATTTCTCTAGTGTCTATCGCTCAGACAAAGTTAATTTAAGTAACTTCAATTTTAAAGTAAATAATTCTGTTGGCATTACATTTACCTATCCAATTTTCACTTTCTGACGTCTTTGAGTCTATAAATGGTCTAAAGGATAAACTGAGTTATGGCCCTGATAATATTCCTACATATTTCTTAAAAAGATGTGTCTACAGTCTATCCAAACCTTTACATGTATTATTTAATTTATCTTTGAGACTACACACCTTCTCTAGTAAGTGGCATGACAGTTATATAATTCCTGTATTTAAAAACGGTGACAGAGACAATATAAAAAATATAGGCCTGTTGTTATGTTATCTGCCGTCCCAAAACTTTTTGAACTAATTCTAAACAAATATCTTACTTGGCATTGTAGGAATCTCTTGAAAAATGAGCAACATGGATTTAGGCAGGGTGAATCTACATCTACAAATCTTGTTTTGTATTATGATTACATTATCAGGGCTTTCGAGGATGGGTACCAAGTGGACTCCATCGATACTGATTTCTCGAATGCCTTTGACACAGTAATCCATTCTTTACTCATCTTTAAATTAAGATGTATTGACTTTCCTGAGTGGTTTTTTTATGGTTAAGTAGTTATCTTCATGAAAGAATTCAGTTTGTTTTTATAAAGGGTTCACTTTCAATTCCTATCTTTGTGAGTTCAGGGGTTCCACAAGGTTCACATGTGGGTCCTCTTCTCTTTAATTTGTTTATTAATGATATTACTGAGTTAATAAAGAATTGTCAGTTTTTTGCAATTGGCTGATGACCTTAAGTTATATTTTAAAATTTCAAATCTATCTGATTGTCTAAGGATCCAGGAAGACCTTACTTCCCTGTATAATTGGTCTCTTTCCAATGGTCTCCAGTTAAATAAAGATAAGTGTTTTGTTATATCCTTTAGCAAATCTAAAAATAATGTGTTTGACTATCACATTAATACAAGCCTTCTATCAAGAGTGACTGAAATAAAAGATTTGGGAGTGTTATTTGACAGTTCCTTGTCATATATCCCCCACATCAACAATTTGTCAAATAAAGTTTACTGAAATCTAGGTTTTATCGCAAGAAACTCTCGAGATCTTTCAGTACCCACATATAGAATTTTATATCTTACTTTTGTGCGTAGCATGCTGTCTTATGCTTCTATAGTATGGTCAACATACTGTGTTAATCATATTCACACCCTTGAAAAAATTCAAAATAAGTTTCTCCGGATTTGTGCTTATAGATTAAACTTAAGGAACATGTTTTCGGTAGAACTAAGGTCAAGGCTAAATATCAGTTCCTTAGAAGACTACAGAACTAAATGTGATCTAGTTTTTCTCCATAAACTACTTGATCATACCACTGACTGTTGTGATTTATTAAGTCTTATCAACTTTAGATGTAACACTAAAATTCTTAGAGACATGCCTTTGCTTTCTATAAAACAGTATCACACTAACTATGACAAATTCTCTCCTATTAACAGGATTCAGATCCTGGGAAATGACTTTAGCCAATCTCATGATCTGGTGAATATAAAATCTGTAAGATTTAAGCACTGTTTGACGGAGTATGTTAGGAATCAAAGATGAGTGACATTAACTTGAAGTATTTATTTCATTTCATTTTATTAAGATCATTTCATTTTATTTTATTAAGATCTTCAGGAAATTTAATTTAATTTACTTAATTTAATCATTTGTTTAACAATAATTATTTAATCATTATTTAATACTTAGTTTTAGTATGTACTTGTATTATGGTTAGCATATTTTATTTTTGTTAAATTTTGTAAAATGGGGACATCCCGTAAATAAATAAATAAATAAATGATTGTGGATTAGATGTATGTGCTTTAATAAGCGATCTTGGATCATATAATTGGAAATTAGGTAATGATTTAAATGTAACTCCAAACAAGGCGTATTTTGTTTTTCGTAATAAAAAAATAATGTATATGTTTGACCCACCACATCTTATAAAATTAGTTAGAAATAATATGTTAAAACATTCCTTTGTTTTTAATGGGAAAACAACTTCCTGGGAATATGTAGAATCCTTTTATCAACATGATAAACAAGTCACTACTAGAACTACGCCCAAATTAACAGACTCGCATATTAGACCAAGTCCTTTTGAAAAAATAAAGGTTAAGTATGCAACGCAAGTTTTAAGTGCTACAGTTGTTGCCACTATGAAGTTATACACACGGTTTAAAGTAATCCCATCAGCTGCAGAAGGTACTGTTGAAGTTATAGACATGTTTGATAAATTGTTTGACATACTAATTCTTCAACAACCAGTCAGGGCAAAGAATATAATCGAGCATTTAAAAATTTAGATTTTCACAAAAAATTTTAGAAGACTGTTTTCTGAAAATTTTTAGAAGACTGAAATGTTTAGAAGGCATTTTTTGAAAATGAGAAAGACTTTTTTCAACACAATAGAAACTTTTCTTTATTGTACATTGTATTTTGACAATTTAACCGGAAATACAAACGATGATTTTACTCTCTCTGTACCTCCAGATGATATTGGTGCAGGCAATTTAAGCAATATATCCTGTTTCTCAATAACGCTATTGTCCCCCACATTCGGAAAATAAAATTTCCAGATTCCTCCTTTTTTACGCAGGAATTGAACTTCAACTTCATCAAATGAATCACACTTCAATACTCTCCCAACATAATAAACAACAGACTTTTAGTACAAAATTTAACAAACACAAAATCGTCAGTCTTAAGAATCACAGAACTATTATTCCAATCTATTTCTTCCATTTCATCCTCCTCAGAACTCAGAGATATTTCTAGATAATCATATGTATCTTGATATGGAATTTATACTTCCTCGGACAAAGACTCAGAATCTTCACAAACTTTCTTCTTAGATAGATTGCGGATGGCTACAGATAATTTACCAGACTTCTTTCTTTCTCTCTCGAGAGCTAATCTTTCGGCCTCTGCTTTTTCTGGTGGACTAGTTAAAATACGACTTCTGCCTCTCCTCCTTCCTATTCCAACTTCTTTGCGTTGTGCTGCTTTAGGAAATGGTCGGATTTGCTCAGGTGTAATCACGATTTTTATTGGCATTATAAGTTCTTGAACTCACTGTTGAAAGGGTAGATGCCAGTCTTTTGAAAACCAGCAATAATGTTCTTCTGCGTTACAGTCAAAGGGTAAGCTTGTTACACAAGATCACCTACGCAGTAGATGGATATGGTTTTGCCTGGGTGATTCAGTAGCCAATCATTACAAACTCTGTTATATTGACTTTTAAATGGAGAAAAAACAGACACATCGAGGGGCTGCAGTCTGTGACTACAATGTGATGGAAACGTTAAAAGTATAACTCCCTTTTCTTTTGCTGTCATTATCACTTCTAAGCCCACATGGTTCTCGTGTTTGTCTAACATTAACAATATTGGTTGTTCCTTAGTGCATTTTGTGTGATGAACAACCTGTCTTGTTAGTTAGTGCAATGCTGCCTGGAGGTGCACCATTTAAGAAAAACTCCTTATATCTGATTCTGGGAAACACAAGTACAGGTGGTCAAGCGTTTGACTGTCTAGGGCTAAAAAAACTCGATACGATAGATTATCATACGTTATTTCCAAGAATTCGGATATGATAATATCTGGGGAAGGAGCGATATAAACCTGTCTTCTGAAGCTAAGTTCTTCTTCTTCTTTTGGCATCATAATCCTGGATGGGTCTTTGTCTGTCTGGCTATGTCCTTCCATTCAGATCTCTCTGGGTCCTTCTCCTCCAATGTCTTATACTCATGGTTTTCAGGTCGTCTTCCACGTCATCCAACCATCTCGTCATGGGAATTCCTTCACCTCCACGCCCTCCTACCAGCTTCCACTGTAATATCTTTGTCGTTTTCGTGTCTTCTTGTCGCCGAATATGTCCCAGCCATGACAGTCTTTGACTTTTCACAAATCTTACAATGTTCATTGAGTTCATTAACCTCGTCGTTTCTCCTGATTCTCCATGTGCCGTCTTCCTCTTGCACCGGGCCATATACTTTTCTCAGTATCTTTCTCTCGAATGTCCTGAGTTGGCTTCCTCTTCCATAGTTACTACGGGTCTAATCAAAGTTCTGTAGATAGTCATTTTGATTCTTTTGTCTAATAATTTCGATGTCATCAATCTTTTATTAGCATAGTATATATGATTTCCACTGGAAATACGTGCATTAATTTCGCTACTCACGGAATTCTTCTGATTGATTTCTGTGCCCAGATATGTCAAGGCATCCACACGTTCAATAGTATAGTTGTCTATTGCTATATTATTCTCACTCTCGGGTGCTATTTTGATGGTCATGTACTTAGTTTTTGTTTCGTTTATTTTAAGCCCTCTTTTTTGTGCTTCAGGAGCAATTTTCTTGAACGTTTCCATTAATCGTGTCTTGCTTCTACTAATAATGGCGACATCGTCTGCATATGCAGTAATTTGTACTGTTTTGGTGTTTATATGGCCGGTTACATTGGTTTTTCTGACGACTGCTTCATGAACTAGGTTGAACAGCATAGTTGACAATGTGTCTCCCTGTCTCACACCCATGTTGATGTCAAACAGGGGAGACAGTTCTCCATCTACTCTAACTGTGGATTTTGAACTGATTTCTAACTGATTTATTTTTTTGATATACCTAGATTTCGGAGGTCTTCCAGCATTTTGTCTCTTCACACTATCAAAAGCCTGTTTAAAGTCTATATACATATTATATAGTTCTATCTCGTATTCATAAGCTTTTTCTTGGATTGTTATAAGTATGAATATGTTGTCTGTACTGGCTCTATTTGGTCTGAATCCATTTTGATAATCAACAATTATATTTTCGGAGTATTCTGACAATCTTGTGTAGATAATGCCAGAAAGGATTTTTTATATTTCATTTAGCAATGTAATTGGTCTGTAATTCTGGCATTCCCTCTTATCTCCTTTTTTTATATATTGGCTGTATAAGACCAACTGCCCATTCTTCCGACATTTGCTCCTTGGTCCATACCAACTTTATCAGGTAATGGATTCTTCCCCAAAGTTCGGGTCCTCCATATTTCAATAATTCTTCCGAAACTCCATGCGTTCCTGGCGCTTTACTGTTTTTTTAGTTTTTTTAGTATTTGGACTACTTCTTCATAACTCGAATTTTCAATGTGCTGCTTCGTCGTAAAATATATTGTCTCGTTTTAATTATTTCCATTGTTTGCATTTAGGTTTTCCTCAAATTGTTCTTTCCATCTTATTATAATTTTTTGTTTCTCTGTTAGTAGTTCTCCGTCCTTGTCTTTGCATATTGTCAATTTTGGTCTAAATGACTGTGCTGTCTTTTATTCTTTTATAGAATTTTCTGCTCTCGTGTCTATTGTTATGTTCTAGGATTTCTTGTACTTGTTTTTTCAAAGCCTCTCTTTTTTTCTTCTGCATATTCTAGTCGCTTGTATTCTCTTTTTGTTATAAATTTCTCTGCTACTTTTTGTGTTTCTTTGAGGTTGGTTAAGCTTAGCTTGCCTTTTTTCCTCTACTGCAGTTCTACATTCATCATCATACCATTCCGCATTTCTTTGCCTTATGGCTTTTCCGACAGTTTCCTCTGCAGATTCCGTTATTATTGTTTTTAATTATTTCCATTCTTCCTCTGCAGTATCTTCCTCTTTGATTCCATCGAGTTTTATTTGGAGAGTATTTTGATATTCTTGTGTCTGTGTTGGACTTTTGAATCCTTCAACATTCCATTTTTTAATTTGGCCATTTTTCCCTTTTGCCACTGTCGCGATTTTCTGCCGCAATTTTGCCCCCACAAGATAGTGATCTGAGCCAGAGTTCGCCCCGCGATACGTTTTAAATTAGCAATAATTTTACTTAAATCGACCGTAAATTGCAAACATGTATTTAGAAACAGGTCCGCTTACCAAGATAGTTGTGAGATCCTTATTTCTGCCTTTTGATACCAATAACTGCATGCAAAAAAGTGCCTGTTGTGTTTCTAAACCACACAAACCTTTTTTGAAACCAAACTGACTGAATGTCTCCTGTTCTCTCTTCACATGTGTTATAAATCGGCTTCTTCACAGCGATTGGTATGCTACTTTGGAATATCTACGAAAGTTGACTTCAGTCAATCTGACGTTTTTTTTTTCTCTATTGTATAATTTATTAAAGTGTTTGCATATGTGTTTGATATTGAAGAGTTTAAGTATTTACGTTGTCGGACTGTACAGCTTTATTATTTTTTAAACCTGAAATCGCACATTCCACTTCAGATTCTAATATTGCTGGGCCAGTTAAGTCTGTGTGTTTATTCGTAGTATCTAAGTTTTGATCGTCAGAGAAAAGTTGTACATATTTTTGCCAGTGTTTACAAAGTTCGTTGTATTATTTTTTAAAGCCCTAATATTGTTTTTGTAAGCTTGGAGAGCGGTTTTTCTTGGCCCACACATTATGGACTCGTGTGATATGTCAGAATGTCAATACCTCTGAAAATATGGAAAATCATCAAAATCAATTGGCTTTACAAACGGTAATCATTTCCAGGCCTTAGATTGTATTAATAATTGTTTCCCGTTATTTCGTATTCTTGTGTTGTGACAATAGGAGATTCTTTTTCACACTTTAGAATATATTGTATTTATGTACTTTTTTAATCATAGCTTTTACATCGTTTTTGTTTCTTTAGTTTTTCGCACAGAAAATGACTATTTGGTAGAATTTGGTAATTTATGGACGTGGAAATTTATTTATTTTGTAGTTAGTTATGTAAAATTTATAACAATAACGGTACTTTTTAAGTTGGAACTTAGAACAAAACTATAAATATAGAAATAAAGTTTCTAATATTAATATTATATTTATATTAAATTATTAATAATTAAATAAAACTTTCTCGCATCAAAACGATGTGTTTTATTTCAATCCTTCTATTTTTTATTACCCATAAGCAATATTTCTAAGAGTAATGGCACAGGTACACGAATAATATGACATAAAACAGAACCGCTGGAATAAATAACTGGAGAAAAGTCACGAATTAGAAGCAAAGAAGTAACTACAACCTTACAAAAGTCATCATCACTAGCTCTACAATCCTTTGTGGGACTAACATTGTTCTATAATTTTCTGCCTTTCTGATATGTTCCTTGCTTTCTTTTTTTCAGTTGTTCATTTTAGAGTTTTCAGATCTTGTTCCATATACTTAAGTATTAAGTCGACTTTACACTACATGATTTATCATGTGATTTGTCATATGATTTGGTCATAAGTGAAATTTACATGTTTATACTGTGTGATTTGTCATAAGCACTGTCATGCGGCTCGTCATAGCTTGTCATGATTTTCGGTAATAATACGGGTAACACCAACATATATTTAAATATCGCGCCTTATTCTTATGTCAATTCAGCAACATTACCTTACCGAGAGATATTCTTTATTTATTTATTTATTGTTTGTTTCATTGATATTGAACCTATTATCTAATGTGTACTATTGTGTCGTATTTTTCTTTTATTATTTATTTAGTTTATTTTATTCTTAATTTAGTGTTTTATAGTTTAGTCATAATTTTAGTTTAGTTTCTTTATTAATTATTTTTAATTTGGTATAATATCAACACTAAATTTGATATATCCTGTCCACGATTTCCATTATAATAGTTTAAAAATCTAATAGTTGATACCTATACCACTACTGTGTCTTATATCTCTATGACCATAAACAAAAAGAAAAATCAATAAAACCTCACTCATATCATAAGTCATAAAGTAGACTTTACACTACATGATTTTATCATATGACAATGAGATTTGTTATGATTCCTCGTTTCTATGATGTTTTAAAAAATCGTGTTTACACTGCATGATAAGTTATGACTTATGATATGAGTGACAATGTGTGAGGTTTTATTGATTTTTCTTTTTGTTTATGGCCATAGAGATATTAGACATAGTATAGGTATTGTTGTGAATTTATTAAATTCAATATTTATAACACTTACGGATTTAATTTATTTTTTTATTTATATTAACTTATCTGACAATAATTTATATATATCCGTACGTAACAATTAAATTCGCGAGCGCGTCTTCAGAATTAACTGTCCCTCCAAATAAAATGTCCTGTTAATATATGCCATTGCCGTTACGCTAGAACCATCGAACAGCCTTCTCGACTAGCGGCGAAATTATAACGGCAAAGGCAAACGGGTATTCTCGCATTGGTTCGACCTTTTTCTGAAAGGTCAGTTCAGGTAAATAGAAGCCTCTCGTAAAATCTAAAACATAAGCATGTGAATAAAAACATGTTTATAGGTTAAAACTATGACTCATATTTTTACGTAACATTGCCCCCCTCTCAAAAGATGGTTCCTCCTGGAACCTTGTCGGGACTAGAACTGGAACGGTATGCTGGTATCGGCAACTGGACCCTCTTATACAACTTCCAGTTGTATAAAAATGACAAGGGACGGTTTCCTCTCCGCACCAGTAACTATGCGGATTGCAACAGACTAACACCTGGACTTCGGTGTCTTTAAAGATCTCCTCCACCATATTTCGGATAACCCTCCAATCCAATTGGCGGCACTCCAACTTTGGCATGGCTAACTTTTGCACGTCGGACTCTAGTACGTGCTCTCTCAATTGAAGTAAGGCTTCCCATACATCTCGGTAGGTAGGTTGGTCACGGGCAGTGTCTTTTGTTACCAGGTAGAAAAGGTAACGTGATGCATCTTGGAGTTTCAACGTTTTACCGGGAGCTGGCACCTGGCATTGAAATTCTGCAACTCGACCAAACTTCCTTCGAAAGACGGATGCCAACCCTGGTGCGTCTTTGATACTGGCCGGGATGGCAAGGGCCAGCGAGTAGTCATCAGGGAGCGCGAGTAGATCTTGCTTTTCTTCAGTGGTAACACCATGTCTTGCTTTACCGGTACCTCCATAGGCACCCATGAATTCCTCAAACGTGAGGTCAGACACATCTTGGACTTGGTTTACTTCCACTTCTTCATCTACGTCGTGGTCACCTTCGAAAGACGCCAGCCGGTTATGGTGTACTATCATCGGCTTTCCCCTCGGAATCTTGCTTATTCGGTAGATGACATCGTTGATTTTCTCCATGACGAGGTATGGACCTTCCCAAAACTGCTGCAATTTGGGAGAACAACCTTTTCGCTTCTTGGGATTATACAGCCAGACTTTGTCGTTCTTCTTAAAGCAACCCTTTTCGGCTTGTGTATCGTACCGTTTCTTCATTCGGTCGCTAGCGATCTGAAGGTGGAAACGGACCAACTCATGTACATCGTCCATTCTTCTTCGTAATTCGATCACATAATCTTCACCTGCTACATCTTCTCCAGGTCGACACCCAAATTCTAGATCACAAGGTAGTCGCATTTCGCGTCCGAATAGGACTCTGGCTGGTGTCTGGCCTGTTGATTCGTTAACAGCAGATCTGTAGGCCATGGTGAAGAACGGAAGGTATTGGTCCCAGTCTCGCTGATGATCGGACACCATCTTTGTCAAATACTTGCCGACTCTCCTATTCATCCGCTCTACCATACCATCAGATTGCGGATGATATGCTGTAGTTCTTGTTTTCTTCATGCCTAGTCTATCACATATTCCTTGGAATAGATCGCTTTCGAAGTTCCTGCCTTGGTCACTATGTATCTCCAAAGGCACTCCAAATCGGCTGATATATTCTTGGATCAACTTATCTGCAACGGTGGCGGCCTTCTGGTCTGGAAGTGCGTAAATCTCGACCCACTTAGTAAAGTAATCCATTACTACCAACATGTACTTGCCTCCATTTTCACTTTCTGGAAATGGCCCAGCGATATCCAAAGCTATTCTTTCAAACGGGCTTCCAACATTATATTGTCTCATAGGAGCTCTCCTTTTTCGGTAGGACCCGTTACTCGTGGCACAAATAGTACATTTCTTACACCAGTCTTTTACGTCGTCGGAACTGTTCATCCAATAAAACCGTTCCCGAATTCGCTGAAGGGTTTTCTTTACACCAAAATGCCCTCCCGATGGACTGTCGTGTAACTGACGAAGTACTTCGGCTATTCTGCTCTTTGGGATCACCAACTGTCTTCTCTTCTCCGAACCGTCATCATTTTCCAGGACTCGTTTGAGTAAGCCATCTTCCATGATAAATGAGCCCCACTGGGCCCAATACGTCTTAACTACTGGTCGTCGGTTTTCCTCTTTCCATTCTCGAATTTTCTGTATAACTGGATCTCTTTCTTGTTCTTCTCTGATCTTAGTAGGCGTCCAGTCGTCGTTGACCATCGTTGTTCTTAGCACTGCTGCTTCCTTGGATTCCGTTTTGTTGCAGTGGGAACACTCTGCTGGGCATGGCCTTCTGGAAAGAGAATCAGCATTTCTGTGGCTAACTCCGGCCCGGTGCTCAATTTTAAAATCGTATTCTTGGAGTCGTTCGATCCACCTGGCTATCTGACCCTCTGGATTCTTAAACTGCATCAACCATTTAAGGGCGGCATGGTCGGTTCGGATTAGAAACTTTCTACCATAAAGGTATTGATAGAAGTGCTCTACTGATTTTACTACTGCTAGAAGTTCTCTTCTCGTGACACAATAATTCCGCTCAGGTTTTGAAAGAACTTTACTAAAATATCCGAGGACTAGTTCCTGTCCTCCTTGAATCTGAGACAGCACTCCTCCAATTCCCACATTACTTGCATCTGTATCTAAGATGAACTCTCCTTCTGGCAGTGGATACCCTAAAATTGGTGCTGTTATTAAATGCTTTTGCAAGGTCTCAAAGGCATTTTGGCAGTCTGTATCCGAGCGGTAATCTCTTGATTGATGACCCAGATAATTGACTTTACCTTGAAATAGCTGGCACTTCTTGGGGTTTAGCATCAATTGGACAGCTTTAAGTCGATTAAAAACGTTTTCTAAATTCCTCAAATGATCTTCGAATGTCTCCCCCAAGACGATTATGTCATCTAAATAAACCAGGCATGTTTTCCAAGATAACCCTCTCAACACATTTTCCATAAGCCTCTCAAATGTCGCAGGAGCATTACAGAGTCCAAATGGCATAACGTTGAATTGTCACAATCCAGATCCTGTGGTGAAGGCTGTCTTCTCTTTATCTACTGGGTCCATTTCTACCTGCCAGTATCCAGACTTCAAATCCAAAGTAGAAAACAATTTACTTCCAGCCAATGTGTCCAATGTATCGTCGATCCGAGGCAGAGGATAACTATCTTTCTTGGTAACGTTGTTCAGCAAACGATAATCCACACAGAACCTCGTCGTTCCGTCTTTCTTCTTAACCAGGACCACCGGAGAGACCCATGGGCTCGTAGAAGGTTTTATCACCCCGTCTTTCTTCATTTCCTGAACAATCGTTTCAGCTTCCTCTCTTTTCGCCTGTGGTAATCGTCGAGCTGTTTGACGAATTGGCTTAGCATTACCAGTATCAATTTTATGCTTAACAACGGTAGTTCTTCCCGTCTTTCCTCCTTTCGGTACGAAAATATCACGATACTGCCGAAGAAATTCCCTTAATTTCCTTTTCTCCATCTGGTTTAGAGACTGTCCTGCAACTGCAACCATTTGGTCGAATTTGTCGTTGGAATTATAAGATGTTGTCGCCTGACGGATTATGGATGTCACAGGTACACAAGTTCCTACTTTTGTCTCTTTCTTTATGGTCACTGGGTAGTCGTTGACATTGATAAGTCTCACAGGAATTTCCTTAGCCGAAGTCACCAATTCCTTTCCAATTATGATTCCACGGCCAACCTCATCGTCGTGGTTCCAAGGCTCCATCATAACAGGTCTCCCTTCGTCCACAAATTCCTGTAGCCGCGCTACTATGATCGTTTCGCTTCTCGCAGGCACGACTGTATCTTCTGTAATGGCTGCTTCCACAGTGTTGTCATTATGTGGATGGAGAAATACCTCCTCGTTGCCAACTTTGATTACCTTATTCTTAAAATCCAATTGGAATCCATGCATATTCATTACGTCCATTCCTAATATAACATCCTCTTCGATGTCAGCAACTATAACAGTATGGACGAACTTTTCTGCTCCAATTCCCAATTGTACCTGGATTTCTCCATGAATGTTAGCATTTTCACCTGTAGCGGTCCGAAGTCGCAACCTCGTTGGTAACAGTTTCTTTCGGCTGTTTATAACTGTCGGGCGTATAATGGTTCTGGTCGCTCCGGTATCCACCAACAACGTATGCTTTTTACCATTTATGTCTCCATCTACATATACACTATCTTCACGACATTTCAAAGAAGCTATTAGTATGAGAGGGTCTTTGGAAAAGTTCTGGGTCGAAGCTGCCCCCCTAAGGCTGACCCGTTCTAGTTTTCCTGATGGTGAGTTTCTTGATTTGCGTCGTACCTAGGGTGCTTACAGGAGCTTCGTACGTGTCCTATTTCGCCACAATTGCAGCATCTGATGGTATTCGTTTTCTTGTATGTCATGCTTTTTATCATATTAACGAGCTGGTCAAGTTTATCTTCATCTCCTTCCTCTTTTACAGTTCTAACTTTACTGTACCCGCCAGAGGCCTGCGTAGCTGACTCGTATTCGAGGGCGGCGGATAAGACATCAACCAGCGTTTTGTGACGAGCTAATCGCAGTGTTCTCTGCATTTCATGATCACGAAGACCATCAATAAACGTTTGAACGGCCAATTTTTCCATCATGTCTTCGGGAGCTGTTGGATAAGCATATCGTACTAATCTGGCAATATCTACCTCATATTCTTGAAGAGCCTCATCTTTCTTCTGTCTACGATTTTTAAGCTGTGACTGATATACATGCTCCAAATGTTCGTGGCCATATCGCATATTTAACCTCTTCTTCAGTTGTTCGAAATCATCGGTCTCCTCTACGGCTATGGTCTGAAGCACATCTAAGGCATCTCCTCGAAGAGCGATAGTCAGGTTTACAGCCTTTTCTTTTTCAGACCATCCATTTGCTCTTGCGGCTGATTCGAACTGTTTCATGTAGTTGTTCCATGATGATTTTCCGTCGAAAGTTGGGACTTTAACATGAATAGAACCTCCACTTCCTTCAAATTTCGGCCGTGTCTCCAACTTACATTTCGTCTCGTCTTCTTTTATCTCCACTGTAATCGGATTGTTTCCTCTCTCTGCTGTCCCTGTTTCCTCCAGCTTCTTTTCTATCTCTTTCCATATCTTTTCTTCGAAGGCCAACATATCGGCAGCAACTTGGTTTTTTAACGAAGATATTCTATCGTTCAGGGCAGACATCTCAGAAGTGACTTTAGAGATTTCCGAAGAGATGTTAGCAGAGACTTTGCTTTCCAGCGAAGAAATCTCGTTAGAAACTTTGTCTTCCAACGAAGCGATGTCGCCGGAAACTTTGGCTACATCAGAAGAAACTTTCGAAATATCGTCAGAAACTTTGTTCTCTAATGATGCGATGTCACCAGAAACTTTTGAAATATCGCCAGAAACTTTGTTCTCCAATGATGCGATGTCACCAGAAACTTTCGAAATCGACGAGAGGACAGCATCATGTTTGTCTTCAAATATATAAGTCTCTGGATCTAGTCCTTCTTCTAGCAAAGCGTTCTTTAGTCGTTGGACTAACTCAGCCTTTTTTCCGGTAGAAGCTAATTCTCTGTCTTCGAGATGTCTTCTTAAATTCGTCACTGTGAGCTCATAAATCGTCGTCATTTTCACAATATATTTTATATTCACTTGTATTATTATTATAAGTCTAATTTATGTTCGATCTCACTTCTTACACCATTTGTTGTGAATTTATTAATTGTTAAGTCTTTAATTTATAATGTCTTGTTCTTATCTTAATTCATTAAAAAGCACAATAACTGATATTAATTTATTTATTACATAATTTATTAGTAGGCGAGCGTAACAACAATATCGCGAGCGCGAATCTTCTTTATTAACTGTTTTCAAAATAAAAGTTCCCTCATATTTATACGAAAACAGCTGCTCTAGAACTGCATGGATGTTGACCTCAATTGACCTGGTTTCGCCTCGAATGGACAGGCCTAATTCCGGAAGATTCGAATGGAACCAGTTTTTTATTACTTGGGGTTTATGGTCGAAAGGTCTCATATAATCTAAAACATATTAGTGAATAAAAACATGTTTACAGGTTAAAACTATGACTCATATTTTTACGTAACAGTAGCTTCATAATCATGCTGTTTGTATAATAGATGCCTTTTTGTATAAAGATCGGTTCAGTACTTAGCATTTGTCTCCATCAATGTTGTGTGATAAAAGCCATAAATACTTTCATTAGACATCATTATTTTTATTAGTAAATTTTTGTTTTTGTTTATTAATCTTATTTTTTGAGTTATTATTCTGAGAATTCTGACTATGTAATTAAACTATTATATCTTATAAAGAATACTACAAATATTTAATCAATGTCACATGAAAAGTGATCATTTATAAAATCTAAAAAAATAATTAATGTAAAAAAATATTTTATTTTTATATCAGCACCCCTCATAATTTGGCACCCGTGATAGTCATGGGCTTGTCTGCCCCTTTATCTGGCACTGCCTGGTGAGTTAAACTTTAAAGGTACTACCTCAAGTGATACATATGAGAATTTATGAAAAGTTAGAAGATATGTACTTGAGGCAGACTATTTACTATAAATGTACTCATACAACTGTTTTGATGTAGATATTGTCCTTCACATGTGTTTTGTTCACTAACAAAATATTTCGATAGAGTAGAACATGAAAACCTAATATTGATACCTATTGTCGCTAAGTGCTCGGTCAGAGTGACCAATAAGCATCCTTGGCGCGCATCGCCCCGCCTTCCTTACCAATTTCAATTTTTTCATTGGTCTTTTGGCTTGGAATCTTGTAAAATATTATGTATAAATATTAGTTGAATTCCAAGCCAAAGACAGTTCACCATTTACCTCTGTCTCTCCTAGAGAGACTAAACTAAACTAAACTAAACTCTAGGGAGACGATCACCGGGGCTCTGCCCCTGACTTCGTCACCTTAAGACTCTGAGGTTGTCTTTGTATTTTCAGCTAAAACTGTGTTTTATTTCTACAACATACAAATAGTTTTTCATGTAAGAAATTTATGCCAAGTCTTTGTCAAGACTTGGTAATAAATAAACCTATGTCCAGCTCTACCATTCGAGAAGTGCCTAGGATATATCATACACTACACACGAATATCCTAGTGCAGAGCGTACAGCGGAATAGACAATTTTAGAGGTACAAATGCTGTTGAGACAACAGAATAAGAACATTAGCAATTAAATTATAATAATATTGTAAACTGTATATTGAATTAAAGTGTCACAGAGTAAATTGATGGACAATTTTATGGACATTTTATCACTGCTTCTGTTCAACTTATATTCTGTAGAAATATTTAAAAGTACATTAAATAATGAATTAGTAACTTGCAGTATGTAGATGACACTGTAATCAATTAATGCTCCAGTGGGTGCATGCAGACTCTGACTCCGCACTTTTGTATCTTCATGTATAACTCGCCTTAATTTGTTCCTCCCACCCTGCAATGTTTTGTCTAGCTCCTGCATTCATTGATTGATAACACGGAGGCACGGCTGGAAGTGATAACATAATACTTGTTTTTGATTGATGCAGAGTGTCAGTCCACGCTCCTGACTGCAAGAACTACAAGAAGATGACAACAATTGTTTTTTATCTTTGTCTGAATGTTGCTGGAATTAACAGTCAAGTTGTTTATTATCCAAATATTACTGAAGAGAAGACCATCGTAAGACTAACATTTTTATGAGATCTAGGCTTTGCGTTACTTCAAGATCAATTGCTCAAAAGGGCATCAATCATCTCATTACCAACAACTTTGAAACTAAGAATTATGGAAATTTGTGGTTTTCAAGAAGAAGAACAACAACCAAATATATCTTTTCTCCAAAAAGGCAGATGTAAATATTGTGACTAAGAAAAATAGACCTACGAAATATTTTTGTAAAAGATGTCACAAATTTATGTGTTTAGAACATGAAAATTTTATATGCAATGACTGCTATGGAAAATAAGTGGCTTTCAGTCATTTTTTTGTAAAAATTACTGTTTTTTAGAAATTTTTTGTTAAAATTTACATGTGTTAAAAGTTTGTTCATTTTTCTATATGAAATATATCTTTCCTCTTTCGTTTCCATTGTTGACTCATTTTCTATAATTTTAGTTAAAAGAAACGCAATATTTTTTCAGGTAATTATTTTTAGTTCAAATAAAATAAGGTCATAAATAAGTGCGAACTCAGAGTCTGCATGCAACCTTGCATGTTATAAAACTGGTGCGCTCACTGAAGGTTTAAATGAGCTTAGAAGATATACAAGATCTAATGAAACGCTATTGTAAACCATTGGCTGCATGCAGGAGTGGCGCAACTCAAAATGGAAAAACTTTATACAAGTGATTAAAATTTGGTTGTCAAGAATTTTGATGAAAAATCATTTTTGATAACAATCCTATCAGTAGAAATAAAATGAATTTAATAAAATTCGTGATATTCAAACTTTAATCACTTATTATCTTATGCTTATCAGATTTTGAGGTCACTCTTGCATGCAGGTGTCGAAAGGGTGTCCAGCTTGATACACCACTGAGCTATGCTACCCCTGTATCCAAGCTTGCTTTACCTTAGTATCTTTTGAGCAAATGATTTCAAATGATGGTCAATAATTATGACAGAACAGTTTTTTTTTAGTTTATTTATTTTATTTTATTTATTTCAGATCAAACGTTCTTTGAGCAGTGAACCAGGTGAAGGAGGAATCATTGCCTTCAGGGAATACAACAAGAAATTTTCATCTCATTATTGGGACTGGTTGGCCTTTGCCTTCATGACAACACCATCATTGGTTATCCCCCTAGTTCTTTGGTACAGTAGTAAGAGTAAATATGAAAAATTGGGAAAGCCAAGCAAGAAGATACATTAAACATTGAAAAGTAGTGTTTTCATCAAACATTCATGATTTCTATCATCCTAGTTCATTGTAAAAACCTTTTTTTATAATTTTTCTGTTGCTACATTGTTTCATGTTTTATATGAATACATGCTGCGTAAAATGAGACTTAGAATAAATTATTTTGTATTTATGTACAAGACAGTGAAATAAACATGTTTTCATAAATTCAAACATTATAATTTTGATACTGCAGGATGAAAACTTGAAGGTTGGGGGGAAAATGCATGGATACATTGAAATATAAATTTTAAAGAAGTAAGTTTTAAGATTATAATTATTATCAGATTTGGTATAATGCATTTTGTCTAACAGAAACATGCAAGGATATATCTTACACAGCCAGGAGAGTTGTTTTCTTTCGAGCCAATGTTTTCCTTCTATTTTGCACTGAATGATCAACCAGAGTAAATGATATTTAGGTCCCCTTATATGACTAAAAAAACCCATCAACTTGATGATACAGGAGCTATGATTATGTCATAGGAGTGGATGGCAATGGTAAACCTGGTCTGGCAATGGTACCCAGTAAGATTATTAACTTACGCAGACACAAAAGAAAATAAAAATTAGAGAAAAGCTGAGGAGAATTCGGAAAATGAAATAAACTAGAAACAGATGTTTCTACAAACTATGTAATATGAAATCTCTGAATGGAGATAAGAGGTCAGAATTACACGCATTCATTGAAAAAGAAATCAATTAAAAATGTACAGACGATATCTTAAAAATATGGGAAGATTACACAGATAAATTTTATAAAAACAGACAATATTTAACAAGAGGTATAATAGTTGGTGGAATTATATCCCAAGGCATGGCAACTTAGCCAAAGCCAATTGGCTCGACATTCCTTTGTGGTTTTTGGCCTGCTCGCATAGAAGTCACCCCTTCCGTAATTTCCTAGCAACTTCCCTCCGCCTTCTGACAGTTAGAATCTTAAGGTCTGCTTCTACATCATCAATCCATCTTCTATACGGTCCTCCTTTATTTTTTCTGCCCTTTAAGTTTGAGAGGATCAATTCCTTTGTATACTCATTATCTTAATCCTAGCAATGTGTCCATCTCATGTTAGCCTGTGAACTTTGGTAAATTTCACAATATCTGGATCTGTGTATACTTAGTTGGTATCATTCAGTTATATCTTCATTCAAAGTTTTTGTTGGGCGGTAAATATTGTCTTTATTATTACTCTTGATTTAAGAATTGTTTCAGTGACACCTTTGATGTAAGGAAGAATAGCTTTCGTATGATGAGGGTCTGAGTCTTTCGGTTGTGATTGAGTAGGAGATTGATCTCTATTGATGTTCCTATTGATGTGATTTTCGCAGTAACCGTTTTGGACGAGGGTTTGTTTTAAACTAGAGAGATCAGTGGGTCTACTGGCATCATCGCAAAGGCGTATTGATCTGGAGACATGGGTATTAATGACTGAATTAATTTGTGAAGGTAGATGATGAGAGTTGGCATGCAAATAACGATTGCTGTGGCTGGGTTTTTGATAAACAGAATCATGAAAACCGTGGGATTGGTTTTTCTTTATGATAACGTCGAGAAACGGTTGGGATGAATTAGTTTCCACCTCCATGGTGAACTGGATACTATGATGTATACTATTCAGATGGGTTTAAAAAGACACCAAAGCATCCTTGCCCTGGGGCCAAATGACGAATGTATCGTCCAGATATCGTAGCCAACATGTCGGTTTGCGCATTGATGTGGATAGTGCTCGGGTCTCGAAATCTTTCATAAAGAAATTGGCACTGTAGATAGTGAGGAGACCATTTATTTGTCTGTCAAATTAGTTTTGGAAATTACTTAGCTAACAAACGTCTGTCTCAAAAAACTCGTATAAGGCTGTGTGGAACACTGATAGTCCCCGTTCTCACATATGGATCAGAGGCGTGGACGCTAACTAAAACAGATGAATCCGCTCTATCGATTTTTTAAAGAAAGGTGCTACGCAAGATATTCGGAGCGGTCCGTCAGAACGGAATATGGAGGCGTAGATAATATTGGTGGTAAAGATATTACCACTCTAATTAAGCGAAACCACCTGCAGTGGGCGGGACATGTAGCGCGGGCCCCTGAATCGAACATGTTAAAAAAGATTCTATCAGCGCAACCCGTGGGAATGAGAAAACGGGGTAGACCAAAGCTGAGGTGGATGGACGGGGTAACACAAGATGCCGAGAAGATCCGAGTCGGCAACTGGAAAATGCAAGCAAAGGACAGAACAGAATGGCGTAGAAAGCTTGAGAAGGTCGAGGCCCTCTAAGGGCTGTAGCACCAAGATGATGATGATATACAATGTTTAATGAGAGATACTGGTCTTGCTGAATACTGTATTTAGTTTTCAGAATGTTTAAGAGTTTTCTTTATAGGAATGTTTGTATAGAGTGGAACGATATCGAAACTTACTAGAAACTAGAAGAATTTTTGATAAGGGATGAAGCATTTTCGGCGAGAGGTTGTAGAGTTTTGGCCAATGGATATGTAGGGCAGTTGTATGCACTGACAATGGGACGTAGATGAATATCGAGTTATAGTAAACGAGGAAAAACCATATATATATACAGTATACTCCCTCTATAACGAACACGGTTATTACGAGTTTTCGCTTATAACGAGGTACATTAGATGTAACTTGAAATTTCTATTAAACTATAACCCTCTATAGCGAGGTAAATTTGCTTATAACGAGAGAAAATAAGATTGAAAAACGTGTTTTTTTACGTTTTGGCCCAACCGTAGCTATAAATAAATACCCTTTTTAACTGCCGTCCGCAATAAACTTCTTACAATTTATGATTCTTAGTCCGAAATTTACAATTTATGATTCACAAGTGTCATTGTAGGGGGTTGACCATTCACACCTAATAATATAGGTCCAAATAGACAAGATGTGGAAAGTGTTTTAAAAAACGCAAATGAAGAAGCACAAAACTGTTTCACATCTTTAGAAAATATGATAGATAGAATACTGGACAATTTAAAGCAGTCAAAAATGACAGACTTCTTCCAATTGCAGACGCCCTAGTTTATGTTATTCTTGAAAATACGCTTTATACAGATTTACAGAATACAGATTTTTTGTTTTAACGTATATCATTGACAATAAAAGTAAACAACTCTTTTTTGTTTTAATGTATTTCATTGACAATAAAAGTAAACAACTTTTTTTCAAAAACGCCATATTAGCATCTTATATTGCTCCGAATGGCTTCACTATAGAAACTTAATGTTTTAGAAAACTACATATTCATATTTATGCACAGTATTATTGTTGTTGGATATAACGAGATCCGCTTATAACGAGGTAATTAGTCTGCCATTTCAGTTTTCGTTATAGAGGGAGTCTTCTGTATATATATATATATATATATATATATATATATATATATATATATATATATATATATATATATATATATATATATATATATCCAGAGACAATGTTCAACAAAGAATCCAAATTAGCAACTCTAACAAGAATTCACTTATTTTGGGTGGCTAGTAAAATAACAAACGCGAAAAACGATGAAATAAAAACACGCATTGGTCTTCTCTCTATGGTCTTCAGAATCATCTGATACATAAAAACATAAAATGTGCAATAAAGCAAATAAGCATGAGAAATTTCAAAGATTCCTTTGGAATGGGAAATTATAAAGAACTTATATAATAGAGCAGTTGCCGAAGTTCACCTGGAAATGGAAAAGTATCGGAAAGTTTTGAAAGGCAAAAAGATATAAAAAAAGATACTGTAATCCGCTATTATTTAAGGAAAACTATCCGCTAAGGAAAACTGAAGAAACATACAGAGATTTAGACGAAATAGTTATAAAATATGAAGATGGATATAAACGAAGAGAAAAGCATGCTATTAATAACAAATAATACAAACAAAACATTAAAAATCAAACAGACAAATTGAAGAAAAGTAGAAATATAAGATTATATATAGATAAGAAGAAGAAGAAGAGTTTTACAATAGGCGTAGATTATTTAATCTAAAATAGCTAAGCGTACGAGTTGTTCAAACACAAGGTATAACACATTCTATACTAAAATGACACAAGGAAGAATACACACGATATACTGGTTGCCGACTTCTGTAAAAGTCGAGAATAAAACATTTCTGTTTCAAGAATTATTAATTATATATTTTTATTACCTTTAATATTTTTTGAGTTAAGTAGTAAAATATAAAAAACAAAATTAATTTGCTATTATTTTGTATTATTGCATACCAAAGAATCCTGGCGCCATCTATCCTCCGTGCAAATATTTTTCGAACGTCTACCCATTCACTTGAATCGACTTAAATAATAAAAAAATGCATCCACAAAAAACTATAACAATACAAGTAACCTCTGTAAAAACAATTGATCATCACAGCATTCGGAAATTCCCTTCGGGTACCGAGAGGCTTATCAGGTCTAACTGATACGGTAATGTAGTTACAGGTTTCTTTTCGCATTTTGGTAATTTACTTTAAATTTAAAAATTAACTGGTTTTTTTTTAAAACAAAATTGTAGTACACACAGTAAAACGACGATAATGTGCGATTGTGTCTTAATTATGCCAAATAAGACAATAAACGTGAAAATTTCGTCCTTATACGGGTCGACAAGTACGATAAATGCAGTGAAATGCCATTATTAATATAGTAACTTTCTATATTAATATCTACTTTTGATTTTCTAAAAGGTAATATTAATACTATTTATTGTTATATATTGTATATTGTTACTTATTGAGCAACAGTAATTAATTATTTAATTTATTTTAATATTTAACAATATTATAGAGTAATTAAGTATATAAGCCAGATGTTTATTTTATTAATACTTTTCTTGTGTAATAACTACTTTTAGTGCGTTTTTTGTGTATATTAAGTTTTATTATTACTATTATTCTTCTTCATTACAGTCCTTTTACATTTGTGTCCTGTTTCGGTGCTAAAATTAGCTCAATATTTTTAAGTGACGTCTTAACTTCCTTTTCTTTTATTTTGCATTTAGTATTTCATTATTAATGAGTTGATTTCCATACATTGTTTATTATCATGTCCATGCACCTCATCAGGTCCTGGTGATATCCCATCTTTAATCCGCTTAATGGTCATAGTTACTTCTTCGTGTTATTTCGTTATTTCGGGGCCGTAGGGATTGTTTATTTCAGTCGGACTTCGTGCTGCATCTTCGAATAATTCTCATATATTCTTTCCATCTTCGTAATTTATCTTTAATGGTAGTCAAAATCTGGCCTTCAATGTTTACGACTATGTCTGTATTGCGTTGTTTTCTGGTATTCTGTATCTCTTTAATTTTTTTGTGCATATAATTTTTGTACATTTGTGCAAAAATAGCCTCAGCTGAATTTATTCGTTTTTTCTTCTCTCCTCCCTAATTTTTATATCAAGTCCTTCTTGGTTTTTTTCTCACCCATTTTTCTAACAGCTCTGTTGGCAACAGAGGTCCAACTGCTCTGGCAATTTTTCCTATAAGCCTAATCAGCCTCTTCAACAAATACTTTGTGCTTGCCAACTTGCAAGCATTTCATAACCAAATGCTCGTTTTTACGCATTTCTGTTTTGTGTAATACTTGGTTGTTTATACAGCTTCATCACTTTTCTCTTGATTATTCTACTCTCTTTTTCATTATTAGCCTTTATTGTACTATTTGACATGGCATTTACTCTTAAATTCCGATTGTTATACTCCAATTTCTTTATTTGCTTTTGTTTACTATGTTTACTAAGTATTTATTAATATTTTATAGCGTAGTCCAGGTAAACAAGCCAGGGTAACATGAAGTAGTAAAATATGATATAGAATTTTTATTGTAGCTGCTACAAACACTTGAGGTTCCGTTACTTCCTACTTGTGCGGTTGTATAAAAATGTAATGTGGGTTGCCTGACAATAGTAACTCGCGTTACAAATATATGAAAGTTATGATATCCTTTTATTGTTATCTATGTTCGCTATATTGATATATGGCTAGATGCCATATATATTCATACAGGTTCCTCTGTGTTCATATTTTCTGAAGATGCAGCTGGACTTGAAATATATATATATATATATATATATATATATATATATATATATATATATATATATATAATAATTCGTCGGAGTATTTTCATCTCTGTTGTTTCTAGTAGTCGTCTCGTTTTAGATGTGTCAGGTCTTATCTCCTCGGTGTATGTTAATATAGGTCTTGTTTCAGAAATGAACATGTCATTTTAAAATATAAAATAAAAATATAGTTCTTTACACTTTTCTTAGTGTAGAATAAGTAAAATATTCACTAATATCAAGTTGCTCGGGATACCCGACTGATTGGCACCACAGCCTCTTAAATAGTTTTCACACCTAAATACAAGAGGGATAATCTACACTTTTACGCACCAAGTATTATTTTATTAGTTCGTTCTCACACACCGCCGTTGAGGCATGTGCATTTTAAACACTCTCAATTCATATATAAAATATTTCTCTACGCCGAAATCGGGCATTTTTCTCATAAATACGGTTTTCTCTTTTACGTGTGATAAAGAAAGAATTATTTGATATTGTACTGTCAGCTACGGTCGTTTTGAACCTCTCTACTCTAAAAATAGTTAATTATAAGTCGATAAACTAAAGGTGATTTTATTTCTCTGGAGTTAAATTTGCTCACATTAACAATCCTTATCCTTCAACGGTCACTGAAGAACCAAACCTATGGAGATACATCCACTCACAAGTCCTTTGAAGTAAGGCTTGGAATCAAAAGATTTCCAACACTCGAATGTAGGGAGCCAGTTACAAGGCTCCCCCTATTCGTGGTCCTATCGAGCACAGATTATTTGATGAAACAGGACTGAAGAAAGAAAAGGATTACACACGCCGGAGAGCAACAGGAAGAAAGAATAATGGTTTCTCGTCCCTAGAAGAAAGATTGCACAAGTTGACCTTCGTTCATGATTAGACACGTGTGTTTTGTGAAAAGTGCGTTATGTGCTGGTAAGCGACATCGGTAATTAAATTGGATACTTGAAAAACATTTGGTGAGGTTAAAACTCTTTCTATATAGTGACTATATTCTATAGTCAGCATGCAGTGACTATATTCTATAGTCACTGCATGCACACATTTATATTTGGTAGATATTTGTCTCGACTTTTATTTGTTTATTAATATTTATATTAACTAATGGCTTTGATTTGACAACAGATCTTTCTTCTCAATATCGCTAAAGATAGCTGACAATTATTTATTATACAGATTGTCTCACAGCCCGCTCTCAAGAAAAATATTTATTTATCACTCTAGTAAAAATACTCTATTAAAATTAAAATCGCGTCTTAGTTGAAAAAGACATTTACACTAAACAAAATCATTCACTCTTATTTCTCGCTCAGCATATATTTGCAAATAAATTCACTTTTAAATAAAAAATGGAAGCTTTAAAGAAAAAGCGCAAATCACTTAAAGCATCAATTACACGTATCTCAGAATGGTTTATAGCCAATAAAGATACAGAAAACGAAATACTTGATTTTGAAAATAGGAAAGAAAAACTTTTTAATTTTTTCACACAATATGAACAAACTCAATTAGAAATCGAACAGACTGATGATAGCGACCAACAATCAGCTGATCGAGCAAATGTTGAAGAAAAATACTTCAACACACTCAAAGGTTTGCAAAGAAAAATAATAGAATTAAATTTAACAGAAAATAAAGCACCTAGCTCAAATAATAATGCTGTTTCCAGTGCGAGGCTGCCTGAAATTAGCATGAAAACCTTTACCGGAAATTTCTCAGAATTCAATGAATTCTTTCAACTATTTGAAACTCTGATCACAAACAATTCAAGTTTAAATAATGTACAAAAGTTTATATATTTAAAATCCTTCCTCAAAGGAGAACCTTTAAACTTAATTAGCAGCATCGAAGTAGTAGATGCAAATTTTGCTATCGCTATAAAAACCCTAAAAGAAAGATATGATGACAAATCACGAGTGATTAGTACTCTTATAAAAAAGCTGTTAGTCTCAATCTCTAGTTAAATGCACTCCTCAGGTATTAAGAGATTTTCTTGTACACACGAAGCAAACGTTTCAAGCTCTTAGTAATCTCGAAGTTCCAATTGAACATTGGGACCTCCTTTTAATAGAAATATTTTTAGAAAAAATAGATTTTGCTTCTCACAAGGCTTTTGAATATGAAGTAGGTTCTAAGAATGTTCCAACACTCAAACAATTTTTTGAATTTTTAGAAAAAAGATGTGATGTTTTAGAGAAACTTAATTACACTGAAACTCAGTCAAAGTTTAATAATAAAGTCACTCAAAAAACTGCTCATATTTCCACTATAAATAATAATAAATCTAGCTATGAAAATTGCATATTTTGTAAACAAACTGGTCATAAAATATATCAGTGTAACTTATTTAAAGACACAAATTCTCGAGAAAGGTTTAATTTTGTAAAGCAAGCACAGCTTTGCAGAAACTGTTTTGGCACTAAGCATTTTACTGATAAATGCATCTCTAAATACACATGTAAAATTTCTGCATGAAGAAAATAATTTTTCTCACAGTCATGAAAATAATTTATTCTCTCCCACTCGAAGCAATCAAAGTGCTTCAAATTCACATGATGGTAATCAAAGTCACGCCAATAGGCAACAATCACGCTTTAATGCACCACAAATCTCTCAATCGTCCGCAAGTATACAGGGTGATTCACAAACTCGCCATAGTGCACCACATATCTCTCAAAGTCATTTTCATGCTCCTCAAAGAAGTAATAATGCCCAAGTTACTCAAAGAATTAATTCTCCACATTCATATAATGAATCACCAAACACTTCTACTCACTTAAGCACTCAGATAAATGAATATTGTCTACTCTCAGACACACAAAGTCAAAATTCATCTTGCATCTCTTCTCTCTCCACTTTCAATCCAAAAAACGAAGTTTTGCTAGCCACAGCGCTGGTAACAATTTACTCTAAAAGTGGACAACCTGTACACGCAAGATGTCTTCTCGATAATGGATCTCAATCGAGCTTTGCAACAAAAGATTTAGTAAATAAACTAAATTACTCTACCACTAATAAAAGATTACAAATTTCCACAATCTCTCAAAATTGTTCCATCTCAAATGAAATGGTAAACATTGAATTTTTCCCATATAAAAACAATGATATGAAATTTGAAGTATCATGTGCAGTTTTGGATAATATTACATGTAAAATACCTCAGGTACCTCTAGATCGTAGCAAAATAAAAATACCAGCTGGCATAAAGCTCAGTGATCCCTCTTACTCCTCCCCAGGGAGAATCGATCTCTTATTAGGTGCAGAAATTTACTGTGATCTATTAAAGGATGGTTTAATTCATATTGGAGCAGGTCTTCCAGTGCTTCAAAACACTCATTTAGGATATGTCATGTTCGGTAACTTATCTCCACAAGTTTCATCTAAGAAAAAGATGCACTCTCACTCAAACTGTAACTATTCACACTCGAATCATATTTCTTTATTTGTTCAATCTCACACTGAAGAAGAAAATATAAATAATCTTCTCCAAAGGTTTTGGGACATTGAAGAAGTTCCCGAAATAAAGCATTTAAGTCCTGATGATGAAAAGGCTGAGAAAATATTTAAAGCCACAACACAAATCCTACCGAATGGACAGTTCCAAGTAGATTTACCCCTATGCACGCCTAATGAAAATAATAAATCGGGCGACTCTTTCCAAATGGCGCGAAGGCGATTTCTAAATTTGGAAAACAAATTCTCAAAAAATGATTCTCTTTACAAACAATATAAATCTTTTATAGATGAGTATGTTGAATTAGGACATGCAAAATATGTTTCGTTGTCTCTGCAGAATGTACACTCAGAAAACAAATATTTCTTGCCTCACCACAGTGTAGAAAAGGACACTTCTCTCACAACTCGTTTGCGCGTAGTTTTTGACGCATCCATGAAAACTACTTCTGGTTTTAGCCTTAATGATATTATGTTAAAGGGTTATACCACACAACCAGAACTATTTGACACTTTAGTCAACTTTAGACTCTTCAAGTATGTATTCACATCTGATATAAAAAAGATGTTTAGACAAATCAGAATAAACCCCAACCAAACTTTCTTATTAAATATTTTGTGGCGCAACTCTCCCTCGGAGCCGTTAAAATGTATACAATTGGAAACGGTTACCTATGGAACGAAACCAGCTACCTTCCTTAGCACACGATGTTTAATTGAACTCGCAAACATGCATAAGGAAGAATATCCTCTCGCTCATGATATGCTCATTAATTTTTGCTATATTGATGACATATTATATGGTACAAATAGTATTGAAACACTCACACTTGCGCATGAGCAAATCACTGCACTGCTACAAAAGGCAGGCATATCTCTTCACAAATGGTGTTCAAATTCACCACAATTTTTAGAAAATATTTCACAATTTTCAACTGACTCCACGTATGTCATATCTCCAGAAAATCGTTCTAATAAAATATTAGGTCTTTGTTGGGACTCTAAATTAGATAGTTTCTCTATTTCAGTACCAGAAATCGAAATAAAAGATTCCTACACTAAGAGACAAGTGCTCTCGATAATCGCAAGTTTTTTCGACCCCAAGGGATTAATTAATCCTGTAATAGTAACTGCAAAAATAATAATGCAAAAAATTTGGCTTTCAAAAATTCAGTGGAATGAAAGTTTAGACTCTACACTCTTAAATGAATGGTTAAATTTTCTCCAACATATTTCAGCACTAAAACATTTAAAAATTCACAGACCTTTTTTTATTGAAAATTATATATGTACTATACAAATACACGCATTTTCCGACGCTAGTGAAAAGGCATACGCCAGCTGCATATATATTAGAGTTACTTATAGCTCAAGAAATGTCTCTTCCACACTCATCACCTCTAAAAGTAGGGTAGCTCCAATAAAAACATTAACTTTACCTAAGTTAGAACTTATGGGTGCTGTTTTATGCAGCAAACTCACTAAAAGAATAGTTGAAATTCTAAATAATAAATTAACTCAAATAGACTCAATAAACTGCTGGACGGACTCAGAAATCGTACTTGCTTGGTTAGGCTCACATAGCTCGAGATGGTCACAGTTTGTTGCAAATAGAGTTTCTGAAATACAAGGAAACCCACAATTTAAGTGGCGATATATAAAGTCAAAACAAAACCCCGCAGATATTGCGTCAAGAGACATGTCTGCTCCTGAACTTCTAAACTCAAAATTTTGGTTTCAAGGTCCCTCATTTCTACTTAATTATGACTTAGATTTAACTTCTTATGATTCAAAACCAAATGTAAGTAAAATACCCGAGGAAAAGAAAATAGTTCATCTAGCACAAGAAAGTCCAATAAGTTTCATTGAAAATTTATCTCTCAAATTTTCAAACTTCTCAAAACTACAACGCAGTATCACACTTATTCTCAGGTACATTCACAATTTCAAGTTTCCAAATGAAAAATATGTTGGACCCTTCTCTGTTTCAGAATTAAAAAATGCTGAAAATTTAATAATAAAACTTTTGCAAAAGGCACACTTTTTTCTAGAATTTTCTTGTCTTGAAAATAAGGAGATAATTTCAAATAGAACAATTTTAAAACTCAACCCATTCATAGATAATCAGCAAATGATTCGTGTAGGTGGTCGTCGAAGGTACTCAGACGTCCCATATGAACAGAAGTACCCATTACTTCTACCCTCTCATAATCATATAGTAAAATTAATGCTGCATAGAGAACATATAAGATTATGTCATGCAGGCCCTCAAAATACTCTTTCCAATTTTCGTTTAAGATATTGGTGTCTAAATGGTCTCAAAGAAACTAAAAGAATAATTAATAAATGTCACGATTGTTTTAAATTTAAAGCAAAGACAGCCACACAGTTAATGGCTGATTTACCACGGGAACGTTCATGTTTCTCCCCTCCATTTACCAATGTTGGTCTAGACTTTGGTGGTCCATTTCTTATAAAAAGCTCCAATTTAAGAAAGGCTCCAAAAATAAAATCCTACATAGCGTTGTTCGTATGTATGGTTACTCGTGCAGTGCACATCGAATTAGTCACAGGTCTCTCCACCGAAAGTTTCTTACTTGCTTTAAAAAGATTCATCAGTAGGAGAGGCTGTCCACAAATTATCTACTCAGATAACGCCACTAATTTTCTAGGAGCTAGAAATCAGTTGAGGGAAGTTGCACTATTTCTTAAACAAAAGGAAACCTCTGAGTCCATATTCAATTTTCTCTCCTCTTCTGAAATCCAATGGAAATTTATTGTAGCCCATTCTCCGTATCATGGTGGAATTTGGGAGGCGGCCATAAAAAGTGCCAAATATCACATTTTAAGGCTTTTAGGCAATACCACTAACTTTTGAAGCCTTTAGCACAGTTCTCGCACAAATAGAAGCAGTACAGTAGAGAAGACTCACGCCCTCTTTGTGCTATGTCAAATGATCCAAATGACTTTAACACATTGTCTCCAGGACATTTCCTGATAGGAAAACCAATTACGTCATTTCCTGAAGAGATAGTGACGGAAATACCTAACAATAAATTAACGATTTGGCAAAACTATATGAAGATTCAGCAATCATTTGCCAAACGCTGGAAAATTGATTACCTTAATCAACTTCAGAATCGCCCCAATTGGTTAACACCACAGAAGAACCTTGAAGTTAACGACTTAGTTCTATTAAAGGAAGATAAAATTCCACCCCTACACTGGCCATTGGCAAGAATTGTTGAATTGTTTACTGGTAAGGACGATAAGGTCCGTAGTGTTAAAATAAAGACTAGAGATGGATATTTTAACAGACCCATTACAAAACTCTGTTCTCTTCCTGTGGACAAAGTAGAAAATTAAAATTTAAAATTTTGTCACATTTATATGTATTACTGTAGTTTAGGAATAGTTATTTCTTAAATTACATTTAAGTTTGCTTACTTTCTCAAATCACTCTTTCTTTCGTTTTGAAGTAAATACTTCAACGCGGGCAGTCTATGTTCCAGAAATGAACATGTCATTTTAAAATATAAAATAAAAATATAGTTCTTTACACTTTTCTTAGTGTAGAATAAGTAAAATATTCACTAATATCAAGTTGCTCGGGATACCCGACTGATTGGCACCACAGCCTCTTAAATAGTTTTCACACCTAAATACAAGAGGGATAATCTACACTTTTACGCACCAAGTATTATTTTATTAGTTCGTTCTCACACACCGCTGTTGAGGCATGTGCATTTTAAACACTCTCAATTCATATATAAAATATTTCTCTACGCCGAAATCGGGCATTTTTCTCATAAATACGGTTTTCTCTTTTACGTGTGATAAAGAAAGAATTATTTGATATTGTACTGTCAGCTACGGTCGTTTTGAACCTCTCTACTCTAAAAATAGTTAATTATAAGTCGATAAACTAAAGGTGATTTTATTTCTCTGGAGTTAAATTTGCTCACATTAACAATCCTTATCCTTCAACGGTCACTGAAGAACCAAACCTATGGAGATACATCCACTCACAAGTCCTTTGAAGTAAGGCTTGGAATCAAAAGATTTCCAACACTCGAATGTAGGGATCCAGTTACAAGGCCCCCACAGGTCTAATTGCTGCTTTATAGATTCTTGTTTTTGTGTCTTGTCTTAGGTGTTTGTTCTTCCAGATTGTGTCATGAAGAGATCCCGCCGCTTTACTTGCTTTTAAGCTTTGTTGTCGTACTTCTTCTTCAACATCTCCGTAACTAGCTATATCTATTCCCAGATATCTAAACCTTGCTTCATGCTTTATTATTTTCCCATCAATTTTGATTTTACATCGTAGTGGGTATTTAGATGTTGTCATACATTTGGTTTTTTCTGCTAATATTATTATATTGTATTTCTTGTCTGTTGTATTGAAGATGTGTGTTAATCTTTGGAGCTCGTCTTCTGTCTCGGCGATTAATGCGGCGTCGTCTGCATAACATAATATTTGGATTTCTTTGTTCCCTATTCTGTAGCCATGACCTTTACGTACTGCTTGTATTATTTCGTCCATTATTATATTAAAGAGAAGTGGGCTTAACGAGTCACCCTGTCTGACTCCGCTTTGTACTGGTATACACTGTGTTAGTTTTCCATTTATGTTTGCCTGTATTCGATTATGGAAGTAGATGTTTTCGATGGTTTGTATAATATAGATTGGTATATTTCTTTTATACAGTAGGTGGAAGACGTCTTCGACTTGCATGCGATCGAAAGCCTTTGTCAGGTCTATAATAAATAGTAATGCTGGTTTATTGTACTCAATGGAATTTTTTGTGATTTTTCTTAGTACAAATACGGCGTCTACGCAGGATCTTCCTGATCTGAATCCTTGTTGTTCATCTGATAAAGTTGTTAGTTTATTGATTTTGTTGGTTAGGACTTTTGTGGTAAGCTTAAGTGCGGTGTTCAGTAGATTTATACCTCTATAATTGTTGGGGTCTTCTTTATCTCCTTTCTTGAACATTGGTATCATTATGCTGTTTCTCCATGCGTCTGGTATCTTGCAGTGCAATATTAGTTTTTGTTATCTCTAGGGTTATATTTTCTCCTCCGTGTTTTAGAAGCTTGTTGGTTATTCCGTCTGGTCCTGGTGACTTTCTATTTTTGAGTGAATTTATAGCTATTTCTACTTCCTGAAAACTTATTTCTATTTCGTGTCTTAATTCAGGTACGTTATTGTGTTGATTATTATTTTTCTTTACTTTAAACAGTTCCGTCAGGTATCTTTCCCATTCGTTTACTGGTATGTTATTATATTCCTTCAATTCTGTCATTTCTTTCCGTTGGTTTCTTATGAATCTCAATATTTGTTTTTGTGTACCGTAGAAGTCGCTTTCCATCCTTTTTGTAAACTGTTCCCAGTGTTCATTTTTTATTCTTCTTACCAATTGCTTTGTTTCATTTCGTATTCTTCTATAGATGTCTCGAGATTCTGGAGTATTTGATGTTTTGTATTTCGTGTAGGCCTCTCGTTTCTCTTTACATTTCTCTTTTATTTCTTTTCTAAACCATGGTGTATTGTTGTTGTTTCTAACATAGTCATGATTTACTTTATTGGGATACTCACCATGCAGAGGTTTTTTCATCCAGAGATGAGATATAAAGCAGATGTCTCACTTTGATTTTGAAAATTAGATAGTAAATAAGCAATTTGTTTTACCATTTGCTGACCCTATGATCTTGGATGTTTATAAGTAAAGATCACTTCAACAAATAGTTCTTCTGGAAACTCTTACATCTTTTAAAATCATATTCCCCTTTCTTTCTTTGACCAATTTTTAATTTTTCTTGTATGTATGACGGATGCACATCTTCAACTTTTTTAAATTTAACTAATCCAAAACATCTGTATGTACTAACAAATATTTTCTTTGTTATAGCACTGTGTCGGTAATATCGGGGCGTTATTATCGGTAAAGGTAGGAGTATGTTTGTGGTGGAGATAATGACATATATAAAAGTTTAAATAATATAAAATAAAATACAAAATTACTGAAATAATAATTTAGGATTAACTATTGAAATATTTATCAAAGGTAGGGACTCCACAGTATAAGAGTTGAGTACGATTTTAACAATTGTGAGATGGGATCATCGACAGTTTCTGGGTCAATAAGGGTGACTAATCTGTAAGTCTTTCGAGACTCTTGGGTAAGTTGTTCGAGGCTGATCCAGGTAATTCCAAAAAGTTGTCTAAAAGAGGAATTTTGGTATGAAGAGGAAAGTGGAAATGAAAATGTAGGATAAACAAAAAGCTCAACGAAGAGGAGGCCAAAAATGTAATCGCTAACATGCAAGAAAATTACATAGTAACAGCAGCACAAGTATTTATTAGGAATCATCAAAATTCTTTCTTTATACAACTTAATGGCTAACTAATAGAAACTGTTCTGTGATGGCGTGTATATAATGTCAGAATGAGTTGGTCGCCGCCGGGATCAGAAGATGTCCGGAGTGATTCACGCGAACTAGCGTTGAAAGGATGCAGAGAAAGCGCCAGTTTACGTGTAATGGATGCTGATATAGAACAGCAGAATAAGAGATATAGTTCTACGTAGATTTTGTTAAAGGTAAGTTTAAACAGTCTTGTCTATTGCTGTTAAATTGGATGTTTTCGTTATCTCATTAAAAATATGTACTTCTACCAATATATGTTCAATTTACTTTATTTAATATATAAAGTAGGTACCTACCACTTTTGAGCATTGGTTTGGATTGAGTTTATGCGAATTCTGAAATATGCACATTTCACAATTTTATTCTTTCCACTTTTTATTGTGGCATGTTTAAGTTAAATATTGTATTTATATAACCACAATTGATTCTAATAAAAATTACTGACACATATTCTTCAACGAACAAGGCGACAATTATTTCGATCTTTTTTACACATGTGTCGTTAGGACTAATGAGTTTTGTTGTCGAACCATAATTATCTAACCAGATATTAGCTATGAATTTTCTTAGAATTTTAAAATATTGCAGTACATGTCACTTAAATTGCAAGTGTCTGTGTTATAATTAATTTTTATTTTATTTTTGTTTATGTGGTTAATTTCGAGAAATAATTTTTTTATATTTGTTTTCTATCTCCAAGATTTTGACATCTCACAAATTAAATGTGTGGCCAGTTGTGTTGGAATGGTGTGCTACTGCACAAGAATTTTTCTCTGTTTTGCAATCACTTTTGTGTTGCGTTATTCTTTGTTTTAACCATTGCTATGTTTGCCATATATACTGCCCATCACATTCGATACAAGAAAGTTGGTAAATGAGATGACTCTGATTTATTAGAAGCGGTGTATGGTCTCTAAGCTTCGAGAATAAGCTGTAATTGGATATGCTGTTGTATACGTAGGGTAACTTTCTAAAAAAAGAGAACCTCCATCCTTATCACTTCACTCCTGTTCAAAATTTACTTCCAACAGATCTTCCACGACGGTTACAGTTTTGCCAATGTATGTATTCTGAATAAACATCAGCAAAAGTTTTGTGATTTGGTTGCCTTCTGTTTGCGTATAACATTCCATACCTTCTGGCTGCCGAGCGACCGCAAAAATTTTCTTGTGTAATGTGTTCTTTACTATTCATTAGTAAAATGATTGTGACGAGGCATTTCAATCAAAAAAAGTAATGATTACTTTAAAAAAATGCAACATTACACTACACTGTCACATCAAAAATAATTTACACTGAACAAATGACATTTACCAACAACAATTATCTGACAGTCTAAAGCATACTTTTCATAAATGAAATATTTGAAATCCTTTTTTAAGACTCTAAGCAGTTCTACTGCGTTTTTATCGAAAACGGTTGAAATTATCATGTTTAAACAAGAGTACCAATTTTACGTAAAAATGATGTTTACGTCATATTTTCTAATAAAAATTACTAAAAAGTTTCATCAGAAAAAGTTTAGACTCAATTTGATCATTAGGAATGATCCACGTGGCGCCCTCTATGACAAAACGTAAAATTGTAAATAAAATACTATTTCTTGTCTAAGATTATGCCTCTGTGCCAATTTTGATAGCAATTTATAAATATACAGGGAAACTATTAGCAAAAAACGAAAAACAAAAATTAACACCCTGTATCTTTTTTCTCAGCAACATTTTATTAAGGCATATTTGGCCCAATAGCCATATTGTGGTCCAAATAACCTGTCCTTAGTCTATGTCCCAACAGTTATGACTCACCCTGTATAAATATATATATATATATATATATATATATATATATATATATATATATATATATATATATATATATATATATATATATATATATATATATATATATATATATATATTATAATAATCTAAAAATTATTATTTATCTGGCGCTACGCTCAGAAAAATTGAATTAACTGATGATTCTACAGAAATGACTACAGAGCCAATTCAGGAGACACAACGATCCTGTGAAGAAAGAATTAAACATCAATTAATTACTACACCAGGTGGGTTGCTCACTATGGAAGCAACTATAGTAAGAATAAAAACGGGAAACGATATGCTTTAAATTGCATCAGTATAGTTAGACCGCAAAATCCAATATTTAATGAAGAGATAAGTGCCATACTAGATAGAAAAACCCAAAATCATTATAGGAGATCTAAACGCAAGATCGCGTAATTTGTTTGATAGAACAACGAATCAAAACGGAAGATTATTATGTGGCTATCTCAAATAAGTAGGTACATGACACCATAGTTGTAGGATCTACAGAACCTATATACTTTCAAGGAGAAGACTGACTTCCTGCATATCTAGATACCTCAATTCTACAAACCAACACCAATTACAAACAGTAAATGAGGGCGAAGGACAACACAACCCAATGATACTGACCCTGGGAGCTGTAGAAACAAAACATTTGCGCACCTACAAAAAGAAAAGGACAGGTTGGCTAAACTACAAAAAAATTATGACTGATAACATCTAAGCAATACCAACGATAAACACAAAACTAGAGGAAAGTGTACTAAAACTAGAAAAAAAAATATATAAAATGCTGTAAATTCAAACACTACAGAAGTAAAATCAACGAAAAAAAGGAAGATTTAGGAAAATCTGCAATGAACTGAAAGAGCTGATCTAAGAGACAAACAGGTAAAGAAGAAGAGCTATTAGAACATGACACCAAGAAGAAAAAAGGATTGCGAATAAACTAAATAGGGAAGTCAAGAAACAAAACAACTACAAAATCATGGAACTTTTTTTTAACAAAATATCCCAAGGTGATATTTTTTATTATAACTGCAATCTGATCTGTAAAGATCAATAAGCAGTTTTTATCTAAGTTAAATTACTAACAAAAAGCCTTAAAACTAAAGACCTACCCCTAGCGTTCCTTAGAATCTAATAACTTAATTAAACACATTTTGACTATACTGCACTGTACTTTGCTTTATACTATCACTTCACCATCTTGAAAGGTTTCTTCCTCTTGAGTCTTCTGACCAAATTCACATTGTCAAGGAGCTGGATGGTCTCGGGGTTACTGTGGTTAAGAAGTTGTTTTTCGTGACTTCGGGCAAATCTCTCGGCGGTTTTATTAATAGTGTCTATCTCTAAGTTCCCATGGAGGTCACTGTTTTTGAGATACCAAGGGGCATTAACGATGTTCCTCAGTACTTTATTCTGAAAACTCTGGATTATGTCTATATTGCTTTTGCTAGCACAATCTCACAGCTGGATGCCGTATTGAAATTCTATTGCAGATTGACATAATGGAATGTTTTCTGAATAACCAATATACTTTCTTGTACCTTATGCCGAGCTCTTCTCATTTCTTCTTTACATGTGGTTTCCAGCGTAGCCTCGCGTTTAGATTGATGCCCAAATATTTGGTATTATTTATGCTAACCGGAGTCTGTCTTTTATTTTTATTTGTAAAGTTGATATGGATGGACTTAGTTTCATTCAACTTAATTCACCACAATTTAGTCCATTCATTAATTTGATTAATGGAAGTTTGTAGATTTCTAGCTGCTTCGTCGTGATCTTTGCCTAGGGTCAAGAGAGCAGTATCGTCTGCAAAGGTAGCTAGACTGTCAAGAGTTGATTCGGGAATATCACTGGTATAAAGCAGATATAGGACTGAGATCAACACACTGCCTAGTGGTACTCCTGCATTAATATCATTTAATTCGGAGTAAGCTTCTCCATGTTTGACTCTAAAAATTCGATTTGATATGTATGATTCCAACAACTGTGTATATTATATATATATATATATATATATATATATATATATATATATATATATATATATATATATATATATATATATATATATATATATATATATATATATTAGCTCTCCAGGCCTAGAAGGCCCATGGCTTGGGTTACTATTCTTTTCCATTCTTTTCTGTTTGTTGCTTTATTTTTCCAGTTTGGTATTTTAAGTTTTTCTATGTCTTTTTCAACATCCTTCTTCCACCTGGTTTTCGGTCTGCCTTTCTTCCTTTTCCCTCCTATTCCTCCCATTAGCATTCTTTTTGGTAGTCTAGTGTTTTCCATCCTTTGGATGTGTCCCAACCATCTCAGTCTTTGTGCCTTTATGATCCCTACGATATTCGGTTCTCCATACATCTCCTCTAATTCCATATTTGGTCTTTTTATCCATATACCATTCTATAATTTACCTCCAAATATTTTCCTGAGGACTTTTCTTTCCCAGACTTGCAGCAAGACTTGCTCGGATTTGTTCATTGTCCATGTTTCACTGGCATATAATACAATCGGTCTTATTACTGTCTTATATATTCTTATCTTAGCCCTTCTAGATATGTTTTTGCTTTTTAATAAATTGTTTAGTGCAAAAATACAACGGTTACCGGCCATAATTCTCGCTTGGATTTCTTACTTTATATTTGGTCTTCTCGTGAATGTCACTCCTAAGTACTGGAATATTTCTACTTCTTCGAATTTATATGTTTTTTCATCTGTTATTACTGTCAGATATTGTTCTTGTAGGTAATCTCTTTCTGTCCATTCCATATATTTGGTCTTTTCTTCATTTATGTACATCCCTTTCTTTCTCGCTTTCATTTCTAATCTTTTTATTATTTCTTTTAATTCTTGCTTACTCTGGCTATCAGTACAATGTCGTCAGCGAATGCTAAGCATTGGTGTTTTCTTTGATATATAAGTCCTGACCTGTTGATTCCAGCTTCTCTGATGGTAACTTCGAGGACGATACTGAACAACAGCGATGACAGTGGGTCTCCTTGTCGCACCCCCTCACTGACCTCAAACTTATCTGTTTCTTCGCCATTTATTTTAACCCTATTCTCTGTTTTTCGGAGTGTCACTTTTACCATTCTTATCAGTTTTTTACTAATTCTTTTGTCGCCTTTTTTGTGAAAAGGGCACAGTGTCGCTTCGGTCCATTCCTTCGGTAATTTTTCTTGTTCCCATATGTCTTTTAGCAACTTTTCCAAATGCTTAATTAGTACTGGTTCTCCATATTTAAACATTTCAGCTGTTACTTCATCTCTTCCTGGGCTCTTATTATTCTTTAGTTTCTCTATTATTTCTTTTATTTCTTTTTCGTTAGGCGGCCTTTCCTCTATTCGTTCTTGATCGACATTTTCCTTCACTTCTTCTTCCTCTTCATATTCTGTTGTGGGAATTTCATTTAAAAGTTCTTCAAAGTATTCTTTCCATCTGCTCAATATTTCTTCGTCACTTACTAAATTTCTTCTACTTTTGTTTTTGTAGTGTATAGGTTTTCCTTGGTACCCTTTTTTCTCATTTTTCACCCCTTGATATAAGTTTCTAATTTCTCTATTTTTATAGCTCTGTTCTATACATTTTAATTTATCTTCATTGTATTTTCTTTTCTTAGATCTTATTATTCTTTTGGCTCTTTTCCTTTGTTCATTGTATTTTCTCTCTATCTCTGTTGTTTTTTCTTGCATCATTTTCATTCTTAATTTATTTCATTCATCTAGTTCCATTTTACATTCATCGTCGAACCATTCTTTGTATTCGTGTTTTATATTTGTATTACTGGCCTGAGCTGCTTTGGTCATACATACTTTTATTTGCATCCATGTTTGTTCAATATCCCCACTTTCTGCAATATTATCTAATCCTCTGCTGACTATTTTTTCATATTTATTTTGTTCCTCTTCTGTCAGTAGTCTCACAGGTTTAGTTGCTTTATACTTTTTCTTCCGCTGGTTTCTAAGCATTGGAATAAGTTGTTTCATTTGTATTCCAACTATAAAGTGATCTGAATCTGCATCTGGACCTCTGTATGTTCTTATGTTCTTTATACATTTTTGCATATCTTTTTCGACAAGCACATGATTAATTTGGTTTATGGACTGTGTATATTGTTTGGGCAAAAGCTTACTTAATTTGCATATAAGCCCCTTGTGCCAAACCTTATCAAAACCCTGCGCCACATCATGGAAGACAGTGGATCAGACTTTTCATTCTTGTAACGTATTTTTCAATTATGTCCGTTATTCTGTAGACTTGATCTATGGTCAAGTGCCTTTCTCTGAAGCCAAACTGGTTGGATGGAATTAAGTTTTTGTCTTCTGTAATTGGTTTCAACCTTTCGAGTAATAATTTCGAACAGTTTCGAAATTACTGAAAGTAAGGAGATTGGTCTGTAGGATGAAACTTCTGTTGGTGGTTTTCCACGTTTAGCGATCACTATCACCTATGCTACCTTATACGTCGTCGGTACATACATAACTCTGAATGAGACAGTAATAAGATAGGTAAGTTTTTAAGGTAAGTTTTTTAAGACTTAAGTCTTTTCTAGAAAGTTGTTTTAAAACCGATTCGGTTACTCGATCATACCCAGGAGCTTTCTTAGGGTTAATGTTTTCTTTTATTTCATTCGCTTCTTTTGGTGTAGTTGGTCTAATTTCGTTTTCCTCCTGCATAAGGTTTCCCCAATCAAGTGTGCTTTCGCCTTCGTTTGGCTGGAAAGTCCTTTCAAGATATTCAGCAAATTTATTAGCGTTCTGTGAATTGATTTTTGCCCAACTTCCATTCCTTATTGGAGGGCTTTACAGAATCTGTCTTTTTAGTATTGCAGTGGTTTTCCAGAGTGAATAGTCTGTTTTACTGTCGGCTGAGAATTTACTTAGATAGTGACTAATTGTCTCATTTTTAATTCTTTGGAGTTCTCTCTTTAATTGCTACGTTGCGTTATTCAGTCTATTTTTGTCAGCTGGAGCTCTAGATTGATGCCATATCACGATGAATAAACGAGTTGTCTCTGGAGATAATTAATCTGGAACTCTGCTGTCAGATGGCGCCATGCTCAGAATAATTGAATTGTTTTTCCAAATTATTATCGCAAATTAAGAATTAATAAACTCGAATCTATGGAGCGCAGAATGACAGTGGAGTATGGAGAAGACGATACAACTTCGAACTTTATAGAATATTCCAGGAACCAGATATCGTAATATATGTTAAGATATGACGTCTGAAATGGATAGGGCATGTAATGCGGATGGAAAAAAATTATCCAGCTAGAAAACCGCTCCTTGATAGACCCATTGATTAGAGAAAAAGAGGAAGACACAGAAAAAGAACCCCTTGATAACATCGAAGAAGACATGAAAAATATACTTGCTTGGCGGAGGAAAGCGATGGATAGGAACGACTAGAGAGAAATTTTTGAGGGTGCTAGGATCCACGCAAGGTTGTAAAGCTAGAAAGATGATGAAGATAATCTACAAACGATTTTCTATCAATAGTATTATTTTTTATCTAAAAAATAAGTAATTTGCATTGATGTATTGACTAGCGTCATGCCCAAAATTAATTAATTGTGAACTAATTAATTGGCCTCCAAAACAACTGACCCATTACAATAATGTACTAATTTTCTACAATCGATTGCATGCATATTCTCATTATTCTTATCAGAGAAATATAGAAAAAATAATAGAAAACGTTTCGTGCAGTATTTCGGCACTTCTTCAGTTCTAATGATTGTAAAGTCATATAAAGATGTCAAACAATGTCAAATGCATAGGTTTAAGTGTTAGAACATACATTTAAAAATGACAATAAAAATACAGTAAAAAACATATTAAGAGTTTTTTTCTAAATTTCTACAAACATTAAAAAGTCACAGTATGTTAACAAGAAAACAATATAATAAAATATTTCTATTCTATCGCTGCTGTAAAATATAACGAAACGTGAAGCCAGGAGAAAAAGTAACTTGTTTTAATTAGAACTTAAGTACACAATTTAAAAAAAATTATAAAAAGAGGCATGGAAAGTTAACTTTATTATTAGAAACACCAAAGAATTTAAAAAAACAACTTTTAACAGATAGGGCTCGACTATTGCGAAAAGAAAAACAAAAATTATTATGGCTTCCTATATATGGAAATCAGACTTCCTATGAAAAATTAACTGGATAAAAAAGTTACTCGTTGGACAGAATAGAAAAATCAAATTTTTATAAATCTGGATTAAAAAGCAAGGTTGAAAATATGAAGGTTGAATATATTTTGAAAGCCTGAATTTGAATAGTTTACATATATTTATTTATGTACCTCCTTATCTAAATTTTGGTCTTCCTTTTGACCTGCTTAGTGGCGGCTGCCTTATTATTTTCTTTAGTATATCATTCCCTGTGTCAAAAAATGTCCAATCTTTATACTTCTGATCTGTGTAGAGATTGCATGTTCCATGCCGCTTTACCTAAATGATGTTCCTTTTTCTCGTGTAGTCATCGTCGTTTGATCAGTACGGTTTCTCTTTGAAGTCTACAGCTGATTTTTATAGGATCGGTTTGTTAGCCCAGCCCCAACCTGGAGGACAAGAATTTTCTGTAGGGATTAATTTATTTCCTTAGCTGGTTTGCTCTAGGTTTAAGGCGTCCCAGACGCACTCGTTAGCTACATGAAACGTACCCCTTGATCTCCATGAATTCCCTAAAAGTCTCAGAATAGACGTGAAAGTAGGATTTGTTCGCTTATGAAAACTGAGTATTTCTTGAGAGCTTTGCTGTAACATTATGAATACTTTCCGATAATATTCATTGGTACCTCCAAGATCCCATACAAATCATTTGAACTCCTTTTAAAAAAGTAAACGTTTATTAAATAAGGGATATTATACACAGGAAAGTGTAATGGGAATACAATAGAAGTAGAAAACCGGTTAACATATAGAACTATTAAGAAGAGTACAGAGAAGGTAAGAAGAGGTAAATATACAAAATTGTAGTGTGTCAGCAGATCGCCATATTTAAAACGGAAAACACAGGCTCGGATTGAGAAATTTGTGACAATCTACTAAAGAACTATTTCGTAAAGAAAAAAAAATCTATTTTTTAACTAAAAGTACGACATAAAATATTGCATAATATATTATGTCTATGGTTGCCATAAATAAATTTAACCGGGTCAATTTTCCTGTTCCTGAATTAACATATTATACTTGGAATGTACTGCAGTAAAATATTGGATTAAAAATAGATACATACACATGATAGATTAGGATTACTTCCATAGTAAACATAGTTCAAATATTTTTGATAGTGTGAAGTGAACTTCACCTAAGATGCAAACTTGAGGTTACACGACATAGGACGATGCTTTTCTGTTAAATATAATTGCACGGATATGCTTTTAAATTTAAAATACAAAAAATATAAGTAATTCTTAGCTGTAAAATCAATAAAAAAATGAAAACAGAATTTATTAATTCAGTGGGAAATTACTAGAAATAAAAAACAAATGGCATTCATAAATTTAATGGAAAAAAGTTGTAGATACATATGTGAATGTGAAAAATAGATATATTTTTTTAATTAGGACAAATATTAAACATGTTCTGTTCCACAGGTTTAGATATCCAATATCCTAAACCAGCTTTCTGAAAAGCTTTATAAAATATATTTTTCACAACCGAATAATTAAGCACACATTCTTTAGCGTGTGCTACAGTTAGTGGTAAAAGTTGGTCCTTTGAAATGTTGGATAATCGTCCATATAATAAGGCATATCTGCAAGCCAAACTATGTTTACAAATCGTGGAAATACCTTGCTTTGGTTTACCCATATCACATATCAATATTTCAGGTTCTTTCATGCCCAAAAACCAAATCACAGAAAAATCTTTATCACTTTTTGGTATGCGTTCCTCAATAGATGTTACCATTAACATATCTGGTTTGTTTATTCGAAATGGTGATGGTAAGTCATCTAATATATCTTCAGCCCTTCCGTAAAATGCTTCTCTTAAATGCCTTTTATTAATTTGGCTGCCAACTACTACTGACCTTAAGTACACGGGATCAATAAAATGAAGTAATAGAGATCCTTGTAGTCCCAAGACGTTCCATTTGCAAATTTTATCAGAACAGGACATAGTCTTCAGGCGTTCTTCCTGTTTAATTCCATCCCAAGTTTGAGTGACTGGATCTTTAACAGGTCTTGCACCTTCGCCAGATTCTAACTTACTTCTTAATAGACCAAAATTTGTCAGATTCGATATTCCGCTATTATAAATAGAGGCATCACCACAAGGAGATTTACTTGTATATAAATGAAACTCAATTCCCTCTTTTAAGCGATAACCATTCCCGCAAATCTTTGGTTCAAATATCGAGCTGTTACTAGTACTATCAGAGAGTAGCAGTTCAAGCTGGTCATAAAAGTAGGAAAGCAAACACCTTCGGGATAAAATTTCTGCATGCATATCATTGACTGCGGTTCCGCTTAAACATATATTCTTTCCAGAGATACACTTTGTGCCAGTTGTCACACATATTACTTCAGCAGTTGAAATATCTGAATCTTTCGTCATCACAATACCTAGAAAGAAAGAAAATCACATTATTAGTGTTATTACATTTTTCAATGGTTTGAAATCAGGGCTTAGAAAAACAGCAATGTTTAAGAAAATGTCATTGTAGAAAGTATTAAAGCAACAGTGAAATTAATTCAGACATAATAATAAAATATTAAAAGATTACATATGGTGTAGCATTTTTAAATTCTTTGGTATATATTGAAATCCCCTCGTATATGTTAAAACTCCGAAGAATTATTTCAATTCTTTTTGCGTCGCCGAGTTGATATAAACACATTTTACAGTTTGTTAATATATCACGAACGCTTATTTCTTTGGTATTTTCTTTAGATCTAAGCCACTTAACATTCTGCGTTTCAAATAAATATTCCCGTTGATATGTTTTGTTTATACCAAGTTGGTCGAATGAATGTCAAAAATAATTACATCACTCTCGCTGATGTCGCTGGGTCGAAGAGGCAGTGGCTTCAGTGTTGGTCCAAATTTTGCGTCAAATTTGAAATGTTTTGTATTTTTTTGTCCCTTTTCATGGAAAGTGTGTAGCAGTGTTAAGTTCAATGTATAGTTACAGTTAAAAGTGAGATTTGGAAGATGGGCCATTGAAAGCAGACATGTTTAGTTTAGTCGCAAAAAACTGGCAAATTTGTTAAAAAAATTGATTTTTACTCAATGTAATGTGTCAATTTTGGACGAGTAATAATTGTTTTTTATTTGTAAGCCGTCTTTCATTTGAGATATTTAAAAAACGGCGTTTAACAATTTAAAAAATACCCACATGGTTTCAGTTTTTTAAGAAGCCTAGAAGAGTCTAAAGTTTGTGTCCAGTGCCAACTTCAGCCTCAAATTTGTGTGTCCTAAGAAGCCGTTTCAGAATATAATTCGCAGTGTGAGATGCAGTTTTTTGTTCGTGTGGCAGAGTATAATTCCAGTTCCCAATCTCAGAAATTTAAAGTAAAAGTAACAGTTAGTGAAACCCAGGTAACTTTTTTTGTTCGAACTTTTAAAGTAAAACAGAAATTTTTTTCTAATGACAATTGCTTTCATAACAATTTATAAATTGTAATAATTAAAATTGTAAATCTTAGGGTGTGGCTTAGCTGTCATTTTATTTGTTCTCAGTTTTAAGATTTAATAGTGACATATGACAGTTAGCACTATTTTTGACATTTGGTAAACATCTAATCATATTTGAGATTTTGTTTTTGTTTAGTTTAAAAAAAAAGGTTAACCCCTATGCATGGTTTCACTTAAAAAGATATTTCTTTATTTGTAATAATTTATTTCTGCTACAAATTGTCGCCCATTAAAAATTGTAAGTTTTATAGTATCTCCAACTTCTAGAGTTTGTAAACGGATAGGACATAGTAAGTCTGTTTTTGATATTTTGTATTTTATTGTTATTATCTCTATTTGTAACTGTGTGGTGGGACAGTAATAAATGTGTAATTTTCTATAAAACATTTTGTTTATTTCTTTTATTAAAAAAGTTTATAACCCCTTTTGTGTTTTTTAGGAAGGAAGAGCCTTTTCTTTCATCCAGCAGGAAGTTTCCTCAAAGCGGCCTTATTTTAAATAGCTAGAGGAACTTCTTGTGTTTTGTTTGTTCCAGGAGATTCATGTAATCTCAATCCCAATCCAATCCCATAGTTTCATTAACTTATCCAGTTCTCCAAATAAACCCTAAGAGACGTTCGCAACAGATTCGTTTATTTTGCTTGTCCTATCTGCACCCAATAATTTCTGTCCCCAATTTTCAACCCCCTATAATAATACCCCCTGTGTGAACATTAAGGGGCGATATATAAAATACTGAAAAAAGTAATTGGTTACTCCGAACGGTGGAAGAAGAGCGAGTGAATCGCAGACGAAATATTAATAGGTAAGACAGCTTAAAAGGCTAGTAGACAAAAACAACAAATTTATTGCAGACAAGAAAGAGCAGTTACAGACTAGGAAATTTACATCAAAAATTTATTTACGGATTATGGTCATGCAACGTACACTCTTGAATTGAATGGACCAAAGATTTTTGAAACTGGGGTAATAAAGGCCCTAGAACAAACTAAAGATGGGACAGCAACAGAATGAGATCAAATAGCCATTGAATTTTTAAAAATAATTATTGAGAACAATCTCAAAATTCAAGAAAGCCAGTTAATCTCGTTCTAAAGCTATTTTCTTGTGGCATTTTGACACTATATATTTGTAGGGGATGTAAGTCTTATTAGAATTTTACGTAGAGTAATACAAAAACAAATCACTTAAACTAAACTAGCGTCCTTATTGTAACGATGTTGTGATGAGACTGTCAGGGTCGATCCCCTTCTCTCTCGAGGGGTGTAAGATAAAGATCGGGTTAAATTTGACTGAAAGTATATTATACGGGGTTGCTCGAAAGTTTTAACAATTTGAAACATTTTTTAATTTTATTTAAAAAATAAACTATACTTTTATAAGGGTTTCCTATACCTAAAGACAGAATGTTCCGATTTATTTCGATTTTTCTAAAAATGTACGGTTTTAGAAGAAATTAGATATCTACTAATCTAAGCGTGCGTTCATAACGATCATAACCCATCCCTCGCTCGGGCCATGGGATGGTATCATTTAATCGATTTTCGGTAAAAGAAATGCATTACTTTAAATGCGAGCGTTCGCCGTCAGTGCTACGCTCTAGGCGAGGAGACGGTGCGATGGTCTCCTTTATGAACGCACCCTAACACTCGGTGACAAATTTGTAAATAACAAGTGATAATATGTATATTATTAACACTACCTATCGACGTATGCTTTAAAAACTCACACAACTGACTTCGTGTCAATTCAAACCTCATGTCGCATGTCAAACCGGTGGCGTTGTGGGTCAGCTCCTTTTTTTTATCTTTGGTACCTCGCGTTTTTAACAGCTGACATTTGCAACCATTTTTTCTCAGGCAACCTTATATCATCACATTAAAAAAATTGTACACTAGGTCGTACTGTATTTGTATTTTTAAAATTTAAATAATATGTGTAAAATTTAAAAACGCCATTTTATCATTTATTTATTATTTTTATAGATTTTTTTCATATTTAATATGTGCTAATTTAAAAATTTCTTACAAAGTAAAGTTCAAAGTGAAAGTTCAACTTAAAAGTTTTACTAATAACTGTTTTTGTCAAACTTTATTACAATTTTTGAACTGATAGTTGTAAAATTCCGACATTATATTTATATTAAATTATTTTACAATTAGAAGTGTATAGAACAAAACTTAAAGCCCAGTTTCATAATGACAACCTAAACTAATGTTCGCTTTAGACTAAAATACACTTAAGTGTCACACTGAGTTTCATAATACCTACAGCTCTTTTCATTATTAAAAGTAAACATGTGTTTAAATTAGTAGGTTGGTAATTGTGTTTCTATCAATTTTGCTTTATTTTTGTCGAAATAACCTTATTTTTCTCACTGTTTGTTAATTTGCGAATAAAATTGTTAATTATTATTAATTATGACTGTATCAGAAAGAAGTAGTTCTTTAATTTTCACAAAAAGGGAACATTTACATATTGAGGAATTATCCAAAAGTATAGAAACCAAGAAAAATATTAACGAAAACTGGAAGTTTTAAATAAAGAGAATAATCGATAAGAGGACAAAGAAGAGAAAGAAAGGCCAACCATGAAAGATATTAAGTAAGGAACAAGAATTAAAAATCAAAATATTAAAAATGGAATTATAATTAAAACAAAAATATTTTCAAGAAAATTTATAATAAATATACTGTACAAAAAGTGTTGTCTTTTAATGTAAAATCTATTAAATAATTAAATTTAAACTATACACAAATTTTAAGATTCTGAATCTAGACACGATAGATACCTACAAGTTGTTTCATTATAACCTAACCTCAACTCTCCAGAGTTAACCTATCCTATAAGCCCGACCACGTGTCATCACATGGTACCGAAATCCAAATCTGAAACCAAACCGAATACTTTAAGACTTAAGAGTAGAGTATAAAAATGAAATGGAATTCAAGGCAGCAATAAACTCAATACAAATGTCAGATAATCTATACGAAAACTGGAAATTCTTCATACAAAGATTTAAAAATTACCTTCAAGCAACAGAATTAACAAAAAAAAAACCTGAAATAATCCAATGCGCACAACTGTTACAAATAATAGGTGACAAAGGGTTCAAAATCCATAATACGTTCAAGTTCTCAATAGAAGAAAAAGATAAGTTAGAAGCGGTAATCACAAAAGTTGAAACACATTTCAAACCCAAAAGCAATGTATCAAACGCAAAGTATTGCCTGTTTACCAGAAAACAAGATAAAGGTGAGTCAGTAGACAAATTTATAACAGATATTATAAACAAGGCAAAAAAATTGTGAGCTAGAGCATCTGAAGGACAGTCTGATTAAGACTTGCATAACATGTGGGGTAGCAGATGAAACTATGAGACAGAGACTGTTAGAAGATGTGATGAGCTTGGAAAAAGCAATCAATCTGTGTAAAAGTATAGAAAGCTCGAAAATTAAGTGCATTTAGAATGCAAATATAAAGATAATATTGTAGCGAGATTAAATAAAACGATTGGTTCGAATTTGTATAAATATATTTATTTATAAGTTTACAGTTCGGTACTCTCTTATCAACTAACCCTACTTCTAACATTGTTACCTATATATACCAAAAGTATTATGTTCGAGAATATTCTGGCGTAGTCCCACCTCTAATTCGCCTACGTGACCGGTTATTCTCTGTCGCACTCGATACATCGCGAAACTTCTCGAAGAGTATTAGAGATGCAATGCAACCGTTACTTGGGCCATGCCGAAAGCGTGTTCGTAACAATATGTACAACATAATGTTTTATGTGGTAGAGATTAATTCACCAACGGCATTAGGTCTTCCTACATGTAAAGCTTTGATTATATTAAAAAGGGTCAATACAATAGAAAAATCTTTGTAGCAATATTTAACATTGCTACAACTTAGAAATACACCAATTGATTCAAATTTACCATCATCATCTCAACTTTTAATGTCACGAGTACTTAAAACTCAGATTTCCACTACTGACAAAATTCTAAAACCAAAATTATGTAATGCTAAAATAGTGATCAGTAATTTTCAGAAAAGACAGAACATTCAAAAAGCTTATTATGATAGTGTTATGATAAATATTAAGACGCATAATACTGTAAACATATTAACCCATTCGTCTTTTCTAGATCATAAATATACCTGCCGTCAGAAATTTCTAGGGGTACTCCTCCGATATAGAAAGACCCGTTTACCTGAATTCTGATGAGTTACCCACGATTTCCAGAAGCAGACCGAATAAAACCAGTATGAGCGACCTTCTCGGCTCTTCGATGGGGAATCGCCGGAATTCCGGAACTAACGGCATTTTATATTTAAAGAAGGAACTCTGCTGAAAACAGTTAGTTGGTTTTTGAACATCGCGTCGAGTTTTTAAAATGTAACGCACTTAGATAAATTATATAATTCTTAGTGTAAAATAAATTAGTTATATTGTACAAATAAAGACTTTAAATAAACTTATAAGTGTTATAAGTGTAGAACCTATAATAGTAAATAAAAACAATAAATTAGATTAACAAAAATATTACAAGTGGTGTCAGAAAAGTGGAATAGTAAATAATTTAAGAAGACATCTCGAGGATAGAGAATTAGCTTCTACCGGAAAAAAGTCTGAGTTAGTCCAACGACTAAAGAACGCTTTGGAGAAAGATGGTTTAGATCCAGAAACTTATACATTTGAAGACAAACATGCTACTGTTATCTCGTCAATTTCAAAACTTTCCGGCGACATCGCATCATTAGAGAACAAAGTTTCTGACGGTATTTCGAAAGTTTCTTCTGATGTAGCCAAAGTTTCTGGTGACATCGCATCATTAGAACACAAAGTTTCTAACGAGATTTCTTCTCTGGAAAGCAAAGTTTCTGCTAACATCTCTTTGGAAATCTCTAAAGTCACTTCTGAGATGTCTGCCCTCGACGATAGAATATCGTCGTTAAAAGACCAAGTTGCTGCCGATATGTTGGTCTTCGAAGAAAATATATGAAAAGAGATGGAAAGGAAGATGGAGGAAACAGGAACAGCAGAGAGAGGAAACAATTCAATTACAGTAGAGACAAAAGAAGACGAAACGAAATGTACGTTGGAAATACGGCCGAAATTTGAGGGAAGTGGAGGTTCTGTTCATGTTAAAGTCCCAACTTTCGACGGAAAATCGTCATGGAACAACTACATGAAACAGTTCGAATCAACTGCAAGAGCGAATGGATGGTCTAAAAAGAAAAGACTGTAAACCTGACTATCGCTCTTCGAGGAGATGCCTTAGATGTGCTTCAGACCATAGCCGTAGAGAGACGGATGATTTCGAACAACTGAAGAAGAGATTAAATATGCGATATGGCCACGAACATTTGGAGCATGTATATCAGTCGCAGCTTAAAAATTGAAGACAAAAGAAAGATGAGGCTCTTCAAGAATATGAGGTAGATATTGCCAGATTAGTATGATATGCTTATCCAACAGCTCCCGAAGACATGATGGAAAAGCTGGCCGTTCAAACGTTTATTGATGGTTTTCGTGATCATGAAATGCAGAGAATACTGCGATTAGCTCATCACAAAACGCTGGTTGATGTCTTATCCGCCGCCCTCGAATACGAGTCAGGCCTCTGGCGGGTACAGTAAAGTTAGGACTGTAAAAGAGGAAGGAGATGAAGATAAACTTGACCAGCTCGTTAATATGATTAAGAGTATTACATGCAGGAAAACGAAGACCATAAAATCAAGAAACTCACCATCAGGAAAACTAGAACGAGTCGGCCTTGGGGGGCAGCTTCGACCCGGAACTTTTCCAAAGATCCTCTCATACTAATAACTTCTTTGAAATGTCGTGAAGATAGTGTATATGTGGATGGAGAAATAAATGGTAGAAGGCATACATTGTTGGTGGATACCAGAGCGACCAGAACCATTATACGCAAGACATCCGTAAGACAGTTATAAAAAGCCATAAGAAACTGTCACCAACGAGGTTGCGACTTCGGACCGCTACAGGTGAAAATGCCAACATTCATGGAGAAATCCAGGTACAATTAGGAATTGGAGCAGAAAAGTTCGTCCATACTGTTATTGTTGCTGACATCGAAGAGGATGTTATACTAGGAATGGACGTAATGAATATGCATGGATTCAAATTGGATTTTAAGAATAAGGTAATCAAAGTTGGCAACGAGGAGGTAATTCTTCATCCACATGATGACAACACTATGCAAGCAGCCATTAAAGAAGATACAGTCGTGCCTGCGAGAAGTGAACCGATGATAGTACGACCAGAACCATTATACGCAAGACAGCCGTAAGACAGTTATAAAACGCCATAAGAAACTGTCACCAACGAGGTTGCGACTTCGGACCGCTACAGGTGAAAATGCCAACATTCATGGAGAAATCCAGGTACAATTAGGAATTGGAGTAGAAAAGTTCGTCCATACTGTTATTGTTGCTGACATCGAAGAGGATGTTATACTAGGAATGGACGTAATGAATATGCATGGATTCCAATTGGATTTTAAGAATAAGGTAATCAAAGTTGGCAACGAGGAGGTAATTCTTCATCCACATGATGACAACACTATGCAAGCAGCCATTAAAGAAGATACAGTCGTGCCTGCGAGAAGTGAACCGATGATAGTAGCGCGGCTACAGGGAATTGTTATGAAGGCTTCGGCTACGAAGGGACACCTGTTATGATGGAGCCTTGGAACCATGACGACGAGGTTGGCCGTGGAATCATAATTGGAAAGGAATTGGTAACTTCGGCTAAAGAAATTCTTGTGAGACTTATCAATGTCAATGACTACCCAGTGACCATCAAGAAAGAGACAAAAGTAGGAACTTGTGTACCTGTGACATCCATAATCCGCCAGGCGACAACATCTGATGGCGGGAAGAACAACCATTGTTAAGCATAAAATGGATACTGGTAATGCTAAGCCAATTCGTCAAACAGCTCGACGATTACCACAGGCGAAAAGAGAGGAAGCTGAAACGATTGTTCAGGAAATGAAGAAAGACGGGGTGATAGAACCTTCTACGAGCCCATGGGTCTCTCCGGTGGTCCTGGTTAAGAAGAAAGACGGAACGACGAGGTTCTGTGTGGATTACCGTTTGCTGAACAACGTTACCAAGAAAGATAGTTATCCTCTGCCTCGGATCAACGATACATTGGACACATTGGCTGGAAGTAAATTGTTTTCTACTTTGGATTTGAAGTCTGGATACTGGCAGGTAGAAATGGACCCAGTAGATAAAGAGAAGACAGCCTTCACCACAGGATCTGGATTGTGGCAATTCAACGTTATGCCATTTGGACTCTGTAATGCTCCTGCGACATTTGAGAGGCTTATGGAAAATGTTTAGAGAGAGTTATCTTGGAAAACATGCCTGGTTTACCTGGATGACATAATCGTCTTGGGGGAGATATTTGAAGATCATCTGAAGAATTTAGAAAACGTTTTTAATCGACTTAAAGCTGCCCAATTGATGTTAAACCCCAAGAAGTGCCAGCTATTTCAAGGTAAAGTCAATTATCTGGGTCATATAGTCAGTAAAGAAGGAGTGGCCGCGGATAAGGGAAAAATCGATTCCATTAAGGAATGGCCAGTACCAACTGACAAACATCAAGTGAGAAGTTTTCTTGGACTATGTACTTACTACCGAAGGTTTATTAATAAGTTTGCAGATATCGCTAAGCCATTAACGCGACTTACAGAGGAAGCAAGAGATTACCGCTGGGATACAGACTGCCAAAATGCCATTGAGACCTTAAAAAAGCATTTAATCACAGCACCAATTTTAGGATATCCGTTCGTCTTAGATACAGATGCAAGTAATGTGGGAATTGGAGGAGTGCTATCTCAGATTCAAGGAGGATAGGAACGAGTCCTTGGATATTTTAGTAAAGTTCTTTCAAAACCTGAGCGGAATTATTGCGTCACGAGAAGAGAACTTCTAGCAGTAGTGAAATCAGTAGAGCACTTCTATCAATACCTCTATGGAAGGAAGTTTTTAATCCGAACCGACCATGCCGCCCTTAAGTGGCATGCAGTTTATCCAGAAGGTCAGATAGCCAGATGGATCGAACGACTCCAAGAATACGATTTCAAGATTGAGCACCAGGACGGAGTTTACCACAGAAACGCTGATTCTCTTTCCAGAAGGCCATGTCCAGCAAAGTGTTCACACTGCAACAAAACGGAATCCAAGGAAGCAGCAGTGCTAAGAACAACGATGGTCAACGACGACTGGACGCTTACCAAGATAAAGGAAGAACAAGAAAGAGATCCAGTTGTACAGAAAATTCGAAAATGGAAAGAGGAAAACCGTCGACCACCTTGGCAAGAAATATCAAACCTATGCTCAGTAGTTAAGACGTATTGGGCCCAGTGGGACTCTTTTATCATGGAAGATGGCTTGCTCAAACGAGTCCTGGAAAATGATGACAGTTTAGAGAAGAGAAGACAGTTGGTGATCCCAAAGAGCAGAATAGCCGAAGTACTTCGTCAGTTACACGACAGTCCATCAAGAGGGCATTTTGGTGTAAAGAAGACCCTTCAGCGTATCGTCCGCAATCGGATGGTATGGTAGAACGAATGAATAGGACAGTTGGCAAGTATTTGACAAAGATGGTGTCCGATCATCAGCGAGACTGGGACCAATATCTTCCGTTCTTCACAATGGCCTACAGATCTGCTGTTAATGAATCAACAGGCCAGACACCAGCCTGTTCCCATCTTCAGATCGCTAGTGGCCGAATGAAGAAACGATACGATACACAAGCCGAAAAGGGTTGCTTTAAGAAGAACGACAAAGTCTGGCTCTATAATCCCAAGAAGCGAAAAGGTTGTTCTCCCAAATTGCAACAGTTTTGGGAAGGTCCATACCTCATTATGGAGATCAACGATGTCATCTACCGAATAAGCAAGATTCCAAGGGGAAAGTGCCAGCTCCCGGGAAAGCCTTGAAACTCCAAGATGCATCACGTTACCTTTTCTACCTGGTAACAAAAGACACTGCCCGTGACCAACCAACCTACCGAGATGTATGGGAAGCCTTACTTCAATCGAGAGAGCACGTACTAGAATGCCGTCAATTAGATTGGAGGGTTATCCGAAGTATGGTAGAGAAGATCTTTAAAGACACCGAAGTCCAGGTGTTAGCCTGTTGCAATCCGCATAGTTACTAGTGCGGAGAAAAAACCGCCCCTTGTCATTTTTATACAACTGGAAGTTGTAAAAGAGGGTCCAGTTGCCGATACCAGCATGCCGTCCCAGTTCCAGTCCCGACAAGGTTCCAGGAGGAACCATCTTTTAAGAGGGGGGCAATGTTATAAGTGTAGAACCTTTAATAATAAATAAAAACAATAAATTAGATTAATAAAAATATTACAATAGAGATACAATAAATTTAAAACCGCTTAAAAATAATGAAAAAGTTTATGTTAAAGATAAAAGCGAATTGAGAGAAGGTCTTATCACACATAAACTATGAGATAAAACCTACTCGATTAAATTAAGAGATTCTGGGTCAGAAATTGCAAGAAATAGACAATTTTTGGTTCGCATTCCTGCAACTGCTGATGATGAACATACAGATAACGAATCTGAAATTAGTGAGTCACAAAATCTTGAAAGTGTCTCTGATAATTATTCTGATCATCACTCTCCAATAAACTTACCTCCACAAATCTCTTCAGGTCGAATTGTTAAAAAACCTGATAGATTAGATTTATAAGTAATTTTATTATAAAATAAAGGGGATAAAGGATGTATGAAACAATTGAGGAAATTCATAAATGTTTACTTAAAGATTTGTTAAAGAAATTTATTTTTATTTTTCATTTTAAAAAGAGGTGGATGTGATGTATGTAAATAAGTAAATATTCGGAACGCACAGGTTGGTAACATTGTAAGAGTGACGTGACGGACGGGTGCAAGGAAGAGGAAATAAAACCATTCTGAATCTAGACAGGACAGATACAAGTTGTTTCATTATAACCTAACCTCCACTCTCTAGAGTTAACCTATCCTATAAGCTCGATCACGTGTCACCACACACAGTACAGAAATTGTTGAATTAATATATTTATGATTAATATATATATATATATATATATATATATATATATATATATATATACAATTATAAAAATGCAAATTACTGAAATATAAGCATCATAATATCCTATAAAATTTATATTGACAAAGGTGAAAGTAAATCTAAAAGTTATACATTGTAAATGACCTCAGAAACAAAACAATCGGTTTAATAGGAGATATTTTTTTAGAAATTGTAAATCTAATTCTGCAAAATGTTGCCAAATACATAATTCACAATAGTGTCTTGCATTATCTAAACTTCCTTTAAATTGAGGGAAATTGTCTTGTTTTGTCTTCTTTTTTATGGCTTTAGTTAAATAGTTTTCTTGTTGACCTAGATTATGATACACAGAAAACAAGACTCCATTTTGGTTGCTCCAGATGTTATGAAATAATGCTGTTGCTACTATTACACTCATAGTCACTTTCAAATTTAATCTCATTCGATTTTTAAAAATTGGGTATCATCGTTTCCATACCCTTGATTTCCACAACATTCCTAGTTCGTATGGGAGATTCATTATAAAGATTATTTGCTTTTGTTCTAGCATATTGTCTAGCCGTGTCATCAAATATGATTTCAAGCTGTAACCAGAATGACCAACTATAAAAAATGGTACAAACCAAACAAAGTCTCCAGCCTTAAATCTTTGTATGCCACTATTATTAAATGTTGTTTGATCATGTATAGAACCCAGCCATATTTAAACAATATTTCTAATTTTTAAACTAGTCTCTGATTTTTTTGGACATTTAATGCAAACATTCTTTTTCTGAAAGATACATTTCTGCATTTGCACCTCCATAAGAATCAATTCGTATTAAAGTACATAATATAACTGTAGCTATGCATCTTAGAAATCATACAATGGCATAAAATTCTTCTTTAACTTGGGCCATTTCATCATTTGTTTGATATAATTTCAATTCTTGAAGCTGTTGCCCTCGTTATACCCATATAGTTAGGTAGTGACTATTTTTATTCATCATTATATAAATATATTGATTATAAAATTACCTATATCATTATGAAATAAACTGATGATTATACACTGATCATAAACACTTTTATTTAACAATTTGTTTTTATTTTATAACACAAAGTTTTATTTAACATTATATGAACATATTTATTATAAAATTATATCACTATTATGAAGTAAACTGATTATACACTTTTTTATTTAACAAAAAGTTGTTATTTCACAACACAAAGTTTGTAGTAATAACATTTCTTTGTATTCTCTGCACTTCTAACATCCAACGATTTTCTGCAAAAATCATCGCTCCCATCTGCTCCTTAAAACCGAAAATGAAAAATTGAAAAACGGCATAACAGCTTAAACACGCGCGATGACGCTAAAAGACTGTCAGCAATATGGCGACCCCCGCCCCAACCCTACCCGCTATGACCGTTTTCGTGCATACTGAGAGTATAAAAGCAGCTACACAGGGTAAGACCGGTCGTCACTCGACACTAAGGAGTAGGCAGATTGAGACCTCAGTGCCGTTTCATAGTTCTTGTATTTCTACAGAACAAAATACTGGTACGTCACGAATGAGGGCAGATTGAGACCCCGAACTACTCGGACGGAACCATATCCCTCTTGATAATGGCTCCATATCTATCTATCTATATATATATATATATATATATATATATATATATATATATATATATATACATTCTGAAAAATTGTAATCGCACTTCGGAGTATAAAAAATATGTTCATGTTCACTTCCCATTTCTTTGCACAAAGCAAAGAAACTCTTGAGTTCAGTGGGAGAGATTTTGTGAAGTTTATAAATTTTCCACACTCTTGAATAGATTCGGTTAAAAGCAGTGGCATTTTTGGAGATCTAATGCCTCTCTGTGGATGCTACAATGCGCTTAAACACATTCTGGTCTAGGGCCTTGATCCTCAGAAAAACTCCAGTACGAGCGCCTTTCATTGACCGTGCTCCATGGCTACTTACTTCCACACTTATATTCAATTCCATTGTCATTAATGTAGCTGTTAATCAGATTAAATATTTCTTTAGCCGTTGTTCTTGTTGACAGAGATTTACAAAATGGAAATTCTTCATTAATAGTATTTTCAAAATCGTATCTTACAAAACACATTAGATTAGCTTTATCTGATATGTTTGTACTTTCATCAATTTGCAAGGAACAATAGTTACACGCCTTTAAGTGACATAATACTTTCTTTAATCTTATCTGCCATCTCCACAATACTACGCTTTACTGTGTTATTTGATGGAGCCAGCGAATTCACTTGCCTTTCCTGCTTTTTATCACATATCCGAGACGCTACTATTTTCATTGCTCGGCAATTGTGTATACCGGTTTCAGCAAATAATTTTGATATCTCATGGGAAGCCAGTACAAGGTTTTCAGATTGAGCGTTCTGAGCAAAATGCAAAGGCATATTCTTTTTGGGAGCTATTAATTCTCTTTTTATTTATAAAAAAAAGCTATTGGCTTACCACTGTATTCCTGATGCTTCAATTCCAAGTGCCGCTTCAATTTTAAATTTCTCATTTGAAAGTGCATCATAACAAATAACACATAATTAGTCATCAGTACCCTTTATAAAACCGAACTGTAAGTAATCTTCAAACTATTGTCGGGTCCAGGCCTCCTTCTTTTTTGTGAAAGTTGTAGACTGCGCATTGAGCGGCCGTTTGTAATTACCAATCGTACCTGCCTCTGAATGGACATTACTCGACTGTCTATTATTATGGCCGCTTTTATATCTTGTACCTGGCTGCAGATCACTCGACGGTCTATTTGTCTTAGAACTTGTACTTATTTTATAACAAATTTATCCATCAATTCAAGGTAATCAATAGGCACGAAAAATATGCGTTCTCAGGCCTGACAACTAAGCTTGACACTGAATGAAATAAAAGAAGCAGTGGTGTAGCGGGCGGAAATGTGTAATTTTGTGGATGTGGTAGTGGGAGGTTAAAATAAAAGCAGTGGCGTCAGGCAGAGCGCGACCTGAAAAAGCAAGATGTGAAACGGCGAGGCGAGGCGATCCAACATTTTGCTTTCGTGGCCCGGTACCGAGTCGTGACCCACCATTTGGGAAACGCTGCTCTAGGATAATCTATCTGTCTACGTCATCCTGATTTATAACTGTGTCAACCGATTTGAACAAAATCAACTTTCTTGGAAGAAAATTCAAAATTGTCGCATTCAGATCATCGACATCTGTATTTTTGGCCGCCAATATTGTTCGTCCAATTACGGTTTTTGAACTGGTTTGCTATGTCCGGAAAAACACGCTGAATAAGCTTGGCCCAGCAAATAAATAATAAATTTACTTGAGAATTAAACTGAGAAGGTAAAATAATAATAATTGTAAACGTCACTACTTTGCTCGATGCATAAACAATAATAACGCCTGAAAATTGCGTAGAGTTCTCGGAATGAGAGAAGGCTTTTTCTCCAAAATATTGTCCAAAAAATAAAAAAGAATGTTTGGGGTGGACCACCCTTACTACTTAAGCGTATGAAAAATGACCTAGTATGACCAATCGGGTATCCGTTTGGGAGGAGTACATATGGCAACTAACACTGTGACACTAATATGGCTATAAAAAAATAGAGGTTCGTGATAAAAGGATAAGCAATTAAGGGTTGTTTGTATTGTTTAATGCCAGATCAAAAAAAAAACAAAAATAAAAAATTTTGTCCAAAAAATTTTAAAAAATTTTTGGAGTGGTCCACCCGTACCACTTAGGGGTATGAAAAATAGATTACGACCGATTCTCAGACATGTCGAATAAACATAAAATTTCATAGAAATCGATCAATCCGTTTGGAAGGAGTATGGCAACTCTGTGACACTAATATAGCTATTAAAAAATAGAGATTGGTGATAAAAGAGTGAAAATTAATAAGTATATTGTTACGTAAAAATATGAGTCATATTAAAAACCTGTAAACATGTTTATTACTAATATCCATATTTATTCGAGTATTTCCTAGGTCATGAATACCTGACACACGATGTTATAAAAACAAAGTTCGAGGCGAGTCGATGGGAAATCCAGTTTGCCCTTACCGTTTTCACCGTCCAGTCTAGTCAAGAAGGTTTTCGACTTTTCGAGATAACGGCGATTTAAGTATATAAATAAAACATTTTTATATGGAGGAACAGTTAATTTTGAAGACGCGCTCGCGATTTTAATTGTTACGTTCGCCTAAAATAAATTATGTATTATTAAGTGGTTAAATAAATTTATATAAATTATCGTGCTTTTTAATAAATTAGAATAAGAACAATATAATAAATTAGTAAAGAATTCATAAATACAATCGAACAAAATATAAATAATTATAAATAAATAAAAGACATTACAATATGTACCTATTTTTAATTGCCACATCATGAAAAACAAAATAAAAAAATTTTATATACAAAACAAAACAAAAATGTTGGGGATGTACCAGCTTTATCACTTAGGGGTATGAAAAATAGATTACGACTGATTCTCAGATTTACCGAATAAACATATCACATTTCATATAAATCAGTCAAGCCGTTTCGGAGGAGTATGGCAACTAACACTGTAACACTGATACAGCTATTAACAAATAGAGGTTGTTGATAGAAGGATGAAAATTAAGGGTTGTTTGTATTTTTTAGTGCCACAGCATAAAAAAATAAAAATAAAAACTCGAAAAAAGTCGAAAAAACAAAAAAATGTTTGGAGTGGACCACCTTTATCACTTAGGGGTATGAAAAATAGATTACGACCGAAACTCAGACCTATCGGACAAACATAAAATTTCATAAAAATCGGTCAAGCCGTTTCGAAGGAGTATGGCAACTAACACTGTAACACTAATATGGCTATTAAAAAATAGGTATTGTTGATAGACGGGTGAACATTAACAGTTATATGTATTATTTAATGCCACATCATAAAAAATTAAAATAAAAAAATGTCATCACTTAAAAATATTAAAAATAGATTAAAAATATTCTCAGACGTACCGAATACAAATAAAATTTCATAAAAATCGGTCCAGCTGTTTCTGAAGAGTATGTGTACTAAAGGCCGTATGACACTATGCATTTTCTTGTATCATTTCTTATATCGTTTCTGATATAACAAAAAAAAATGGATAGTGTCATACAAGCGTATAAGTTCTTATATCAGAAACGATACAAGAATTTGTGTCCGCTGCAGTTTCTTGTACAAGAAATGCGCCAATTTGTGAGCAAAGCCGCAAAAGCAAAAACGTAAAACTTCTGTCATAATGGCGGCTGGAGGAGAACTTTGATATACAATTAGACCAAGCAGACATCAGAGAAAAGTGCCCACAAACAATAACCAAGATTAGAACAGCAGTAGCCAAATTGAAAAACAATAAATCACAGGGATTAGATCAAATAGCATCGAAACTACTGAAAGTAGGAGGAGATGTATTACTAAAAACAATACATAACCGCTTTAAAAATTCGTGATGAGTTTAAAGATTATTTTATATCTCCAAATAGGAGTAGAATTTCAAAAGAATGCCATTCAAACACATAATTTGTAAAAAAAAACAAATAAATTATTACAACCAAATTATTTATTATTTCTGTCTTCCATTACAGCCTGTTGAATATGTTTAAAAATTCTGGTTTCCAATTTAGTTTTAATATTGGGACATTTTATTTCTTTCATTTTTTAACCACAGTATTTTAAAAAATAATCAGTAGCGTCTGGCTTGGGGTCCTCAGGTACTGCAGTTCTATTTTTATATGTGTCGAGCACATACAATTTCCGATAAAACAGAGCACAAATGTACGTGATGTACGTGCAAGAAACGATACAAGAAAACATAAATAACTTTCTATATCAGAAATGATACAAGAAAATGCATAGTGTCATACGGCCTTAACACTGACACGATATATATAAATATATATATATATATATATATATATATATATATATATATATATATATATATATATATATATATATATATATATATATATATATATATATATATATATATATATATATATATATATATATATATATATATATATATATATATATATATATATATATATATATATATATATATATATATATATATATATATATATATATATATCCTGTGGTCTGTGAACTGTGTTTGTCATTTGTCATCTTAGTTTTAGTTAATGTCATATGTAAATGTATTTGTCATGTTATTCATTCAAACAAAACAATGCTAATTTCTTGTATATTAAAACCTAGTTTATAAAGGTTTTGCATTTCATTACAATTTAATATACAAGAAATCAAATATGGATAAGCTACTACGACCAGACAGATTCGATGCAGATCCTAACTCTCCTAGATCGTCTCAAGAATGGATGCATTGGAAAGCTACCTTTGAAAACTTTATTTCCTCTGTGATTGATGTTTCAGAGGAGGAGAAATTCAAACTACTGGTAAATTACGTGAGCAACAATATCTATGAACTCATCTCTGATTGTAGAAAGTATTCTGAAGCCAAAAGTATTCTCGAAGCAGCTTTTGTTAAACCCAAAAATGAAATTTTTGCCAGACATATCCTAATGACAAAAAAACAACAAACTGGTGAAAATATAGGTCAATACGTTCAACATCTTAAAGTGCTTTCCAAAGACTGTAATTTTCTAGCCGTTTCTGCAGACCAAAATAGAGAAGATTATATAAGAGACTCTTTTATTAATGGCATTCTTTCTAATGGCATAAGACAACGTTTACTAGAAAACAACACTATTACTCTGCAAGATGCCATAGTGAAAGCCCAATCTCTGGAGTCAGCTTCAAAACACTCTGAGGCTTATACAACTCCTGTATAAATTATGCATTGTCCATAAACGTGAAAACATTTAGAAGTCATGCAAGCATAATAATGGCTTCAACAGCACTCAGAACGACTATCTCAGGACACCGCTTTGTTAATTTAGAAATAAACGAACATTCCTATAAAAATGTCAAATTATCAATAATTCAAGATTTATGTGCTGATGTAGTTATAGGTCATAACTTGCTTAAACAACATTCTTCTCTAGAAATCACTTTTGCTGGCTCAAAAATGCCTTTAGTTATTGATCGTATAGATAACATTTGTAGTTTGGCATACTTAAATATAGAGCCACCCAAATTATTCTCCAATCTATCAAATGATTGCAAACCGAGGGCAACTAAATCAAGAAAATTTTCAACTGAAGATAGAAAATTCATATCTGACGAGATACAGTATCTGTTATTGAATGGAGTCATAGAAGAAAGCAACTCTCCTTGGCGTGCACAAGTACTTATTACAAAAAGTGAAACACACAAAAAGCGAATGGTCGTAGATTATTCACAAACGAGTAATAAATTTACGTACTTAGATCCTTAGCCTATCATCTCCCAGATGTTGAAGATATTGTTAGAAAAGTAGCAAGATATTCTGTCTTCAGTACTATTGATCTTAAAAATGCATACCATCAAATTCCAATCAAAAATGAAGAGAAAATATACACTGCTTTTGAAGCCAACGGCCAACTATACCAATTTTGCCGGATTCTTTTTGGGGTAACCAACGGAGTGGCTTGTTTTCAAAGGGTTATCGATGGTATTATTAAATCCGAACATTTAAAAGGTGTATATGCATATCTTGATGACATTACGGTTTGTGGATTAAATCAACAACAACATAATGAAAATCTTAATAAATTTATGGAAGTAGCGAAGAAATACAATCTAACAATAAATCAAAATAAAAGTTCTTATACACTAAATTCAATCAAACTTTTGGGTTATCAAATAGAAAATCAGACCTTAAAACCTGATCCTGAAAGACTTGAACCATTAAAGAAGTTACCCTTACCCTTAAAAAGTGTTCCATCTTATTTATTGTTAACGAACATGCTCAAAGATATTTTAAATTTTAACATGCATTTTATTAAATGTACAGTTTCATCAACAATAATGTTATTTTAATATTCAATTTTATTTATGTGTATAATCTTTTAATTTCTTTACTCCCGATGAAGCTATTAAATAAATGGCGAAATATTGAGCTTTAGAAAAAACAAAGATATTTTTTTTTAATATAGACTACATACCCGATATTTCCAACATATATATATATATATATATATATATATATATATATATATATATATATATATATATATATATATATATAACAAATAGAAAAGGTTGATGTAAGTGAATAATAAAAGTAATGTAATGGCATGTCTCACAAAACAGGAAAATAAAAAACAAAATAGTATATCAATGGAAGGCAACTGTATTATGTATTTCTGACTGTAGGTCGTTTTCAGTACAGTGCAGCTAAGTTAGAAAAGGAGCATGTTAACTTTTGAAAGTATCACTCCAGGAGCAATGCAACCAATTTGTGGCATTAGAGTTAGAAAACCCTGATGGTTTTCAGGGCAACAACTAACAATAATCACAGAGAAATTTACAGCTACCTGAGGAAAGGAATGCCAAATGTTAAATAACTTGTTATTAACAACTTGTACCTAAATTTTAAAGAATTTTAAAATGTATTTTGTCCACTATTTTATATTTTATGTGTGTGTTATTAATGTTGAGTGTCTATGCTTTTATAAATAATCTCAATGACCAGTAAGTTGCACTGAAGATTTGTGTAATTTTATAAATATTTACACTTTTTTTCTTATTACAGTGTCTTGAAAAAGGAATAAAACCATTCCGAAAGCTAGACAAAAAGTCATAAGAGTGTTTAATTAACATCCCGGCCAATTTTCTGACTGCAACCCTAATAAACTGTTTTGTTTGTTTATATTGACAGTCACTAATATCCAGTATTTCTTATATATATATATATATATATATATATATATATATATATATATATATATATATATATATATATATATATATATATTAGTACCAAAAAAAAGGAAAAACCATTGGCCAATGTTGCATATATATATATATATATATATATATATATATATATATATATATATATATATATATATATATATATATATGTATATATGTATATATATATATAAATGTATTTTATATATATATATATATATATATATATATATATATATATATATATATTTTATATATATATAAAATACATATATATATATAATATATATATATATATATATATATGTATATATATATATATATAAAATATATATATATACATAAAATACATATATATATATATATATATATATATATATATATATATATATATATATATATATATATATATATATATATATATATATATATTATAAGTAGTGCTGATGATGTAATAAAAATTTGAATACATCTTACCTGCAAGAACTTTACATTTAGAATGGATCACATCATTTAACATTAAATTTTGAAACTTTGCTGTCACCAGGTTTCGAATAGTATCAGACCAATGTTGATGTCTGGCATTTGGGGAAAAACTAGGTATATACAATGCTGTTTGAGCTGTGTTCTTTTTAGCTTCATGTTTGGATTTTCCAATTCCATAATAACTTAATGGGTCGGTATTATGAGATTTATGCACATTTTGGTTACCTATTGTTTCATCTTTGGAACACTGAATAGATTCCAATGCTGTTTGAGCTGTGTTCTTTTTAGCTTCATGTTTGGATTCTAAAAATCTATATCTATATCTATATTTTAAAAAGTAGGTATTATCAGATTTATGAACATTCTGGTTACGTATTGTTTCATCTTTGGAGCACTGAATAGATTCCAATGCTGTTTGAGGTGTGTTATCTTTAGCTTCATGTTTGGATTTTCCAATTCCATAATAATTTAATGGGTTAGTATTATTAGATTTACAGACATTCTGGTTACCTATTGGCTCATCCAATTTATATCCTAATCCCTTTTCTATACAATTCAAAGCAACTACTGCATTTTGATAACGATTGTTACAAGTTGATGCTTCAGGTGATTTTGCAGTTTTAATTGCTGTTGTGGTGTTATCAGATTTATTATGTTCATTCTGTTTTGTTTTTAAATATTCTTGGATCTTTTTTCGATACATTTTAAAAACAGTTAACACTAACTCTACTTTGTTTCTATTAGTTATTTAAATATAAATCGCAGTTTTTTATACTATGATCGCAGTGTATTATCATTCGCTTTAGCGCGAAAGTTCGCGCAAGGCAAGTTTCCCTGGTGTCCGAAATTTGACGGCTCTCATTGGTCTCTGTTTTTGTTTCCAGAGTTGCCAATTAGTTCATAATTATTATCAGATTTTAACATAATTTTTATGGCATTCTGGTAATAATTATCTTTTTAACATACTTAGTTGATAATTTTAACATAATTTTATACATATGCCTGTGGGAATTATGTCGATAATTGGAACATAATACATTGGCCTATTATAAGATTTAAAATCAAAATAAAAGCTGACAATAATAATTACCTGTATGTAGAATTGCCTAACATAACTCTGATTTTTATATGTAGCTCGGGGAAGTACATCAAGTATAATTTGGAGAATCCCTACATCGCGCAGAGATTCCCAAATCATGAAGTATATATAGCAAATACCATTGGGATTACAATTCTGTTACTGGATTTTAGTTGTACAGTTTAGATAACGTATTACATTTGATATTCTAAAAATTAACATGCAAAGTTCGAGTAATTTAGATAAATTAAGAAGAAGATATTCTAATTCTGACTCTGATTCTAATTTTTATTTATTTATTTATTTATTGCTAATTTACAATCTACTTCAATACAGTAATAAGTAAATATGATGTATGTTCTTGGCTTGTGGCAGGTTTAGTCCATGACGACTCTCTGGAATTTACCTAGCAGCTAGATCTTCTGGCCAAAGTCTTTTTAGACGTCTGTCAACCAGTGGGGGGTTAAATAATTCGTCTATGAGATGGTTTGGATGGTCTGCGCTGCGATTGATGTATCTTCTGGAGTGGTCAGCAATCACATCATTGCTGAAGGGGATGTTGAGGTCTGCATGAAGGGTTTGGTTTGACACATACCATGGGGCTTTAGCTAACATACGAATAGTTTTTGACTGGGATGTCTGTAATATTTTGGTGTTGGATGGTTTGCTACAGCCCCACAGCTCAATTCCGTATGTCCACACTGGTTTGTGTATTGTTTTATAGATGGTCAGGTTGTTTTCTAATGAAAGTTGCGATCTTCTGTTGATTATCCAGCCTTTTAGGTCGAGGTGTCGTCGTTTGGCTGCATTACGTGATTTCCAAGTAAGTTTTTCGTCTAGATGAAGGCCCAGGTACTTTACTTCTGTTTTTATTGGTATAGGTGAATTATTTAGGTGTAGTTGTGAACATCTAATTCTTCGATTTGTGAAATTTACTTGACAAGACTTGTTTGTGTTGACGTTTATTTTCCAGCATTTAAACCAGTCTTCTGAGAGACTAAACCATTGAGATGATTTTGCAATTCGTTAAATGCTAATATTTCGTTGATGTCTGATGCTAGTATACCAGTGTCATCCGCAAATGTTGCCATTAGTGTATTTTCGCTAATAGGAATATCAGCAGTGAAGATTTGATAAAGGAATGGGCCAAGTACACTGCCTTGAATTCCGGATTTTTTTTTGATGGTAGTTGGATACAGCACCTTCGTATTTAACTTGAAAGTATCTGTCGGACAAGTATGATTTAATTGTTTTCCTTCTAGGCTCTCTTTTATTTTGTTAACTAATCCATGGCACTGTTGTATGGTTGAGTGATTTGACCGAAAACCAAACTGATGATCTGGGATAAGGTTTTCTATAGGTATTATTGTTTCTATTCTGTTAAGGATTAACCTTTCGAAAACTTTTGATAAAGTCGAAAGGAGACTTATTGGTCTGTACGAACTGGCTTCAGTTAGAGGTTTACCAGGTTTAGGTATCGTTATAATTTGTGCATACTTCCATTGCACTGGAAAATAGCATAGTCTCAGGAGGCTATTAAAAATAATGGTTAATAAGACGACACATTTTCTTGGGAGTTTTTTTAAGATTTCGCCAGTTATAAGGTCAAATCCTGGAGCTTTATGAGGGTTAAGCAGGTTGATTTCGTTACGGACTTCGTTTGGTGAGAAGTATTTTAGTGGTAATGATAGCTGCAGGGTGCATTAAGGAAGTCTCTAATTTTCTCGTCGTTAATATCGTTGGCCTGTGGGGTGGAGAAGACGGTTGATAGATGTTCTGCAAATTTGTTGGATTTTTCTATATCTGATCGAGCCCACGTTCCATCATTTTTCCGAATTGGTGATTTCATTACTACTGGCTTTTTGAATTTCTTTTTGGCTTTCCAAAGAGAGTTGTCGTCAAGAGAAAGGTTTGTGACATATCTTTCAAAAGATTCGTTTTTGGCTGTTTGGATAGCGGAATGAAGTCTGTGTGTGAGCCTGTTTAGATTTGTTTTATCTATCGCGTTTCTTGTTCTTTGCCATTTGCGACGGGCTCTTCTTCTCTCTTCTACTAGTGTTCTAGTGTGGAGAGGTATACTATACCTTTCATCAATGGTTTTTTCCTTTTCAGGAGTAGCTTTCCAAGCGGCCTGTTGTATTTGTTCCGTTAGATATTTTACAGCTTCTTCAATATCGTTTTTGTGTTTGAGTCGAATGTCAAGATATATTTTTTCATTGATTTCTTCTTTGAATTGAACCCAATTCGTGTTTCAGGAACATAGCCTTGATGCAAGAGTTTTCCAAATTATATTGGTACTTAAGGTAATCAAAATGGGACTGTGGTCCGAATGTAGATCAAAACTGGGGGTGATGTCGCTGTGTATTTCAGGTATTCCTTTGGTTATAGCAAAGTCTAGCAGATCAGGAATTTTGTTGTTATTAGTGGGCCAGTATGTGGGGTTACCAGTTGTAGGGTATTTCAGGTTATTATCTTGTATGATCTTTAATAGATTTCTGCCTTTTGGAGATATCAGTCTTGCTTCCCAGGTTGTATGTTTTACATTCCAGTCCCCTGCCACTAGGAAATGTGAGCCAAGTTGTTCAAAAAACTCTCTCTATTCCTCCAGATTGATGGTATGGCGTGGTGGGCTTTAGATAGAAGCTATTGTTAATGGGAAGGTGAGCGCTTGTACTTTTATGATAGTACTCTGAATTTTGTTGGTGTTATATGGAGCAAGTTCGTAATGTTTTATAGCTGTACGGATTATTACAACTGAACCAGCATGGGCTGTTCCATCTGGATCATTTGCGTACACACATAGACAGAGTAGTGTGGAAATTTTATAAAAGACCTCTTACTCTGCTATTCTAAGTGAGTTAGCCATTACGACGTTCTATTTATCACTGTTGTAAGCATGCTTAGTATCATGCTGTCTTGATTTATCAATTGTGCAAACATATTTTTAAATTCGTTGAGGAATTCTGTAAGTTTATTTGAAAGGTCTGAATTATTGTTGTTGTCTTGTGAAGAAGTATTAGTTGCTGCAACTTGAGAATATGTTACATGTGATTGGCGTATATGGTGAGCATTAGTGTTATTATTATTTAAGCTTGCAACTCTAGGTATAGGAATGCTGCTTGTTATATTTTTGTTTTTCGAATTTACTAGGTCTTTATATATAGCACATCCTTTATAGTTTGCTGGATGATTGCCATTACATAAGGCACATGTTGCTGGTGTGTCACGTGCTTTTTTGCAGATTGTTGTGTCACGTGATCCACCGCATTTAACACAGGCGAAAGGCCTCAGGTAGTAACTTTTTAAGTGTCCGTATTTTTGACACATTGTGCATTGAACTATTTTATTTTTTATTCTAGGTGGTTCTACTGCTATTATGCAGTTTCGTAGGTCTTGCAGGTTAAATATGTTTTTATTTTCATTGTTTTCATTTGGCTCTATATCGACAAAGAACAAGGGCAATGGTTCTTTGGTAACTCTACGTCTAACATTAATTATGTTACGATTATGTCTAACCTTAGTTATGAAAGCGTTCCAGATGTAAATTAGTTTTATTATAGTATTTGATATTACATATATTTTGTTCATGTTTTTTTTTTTAATTAACAAGTTAAGTTGAATAAAATAATTTTTTTCTAATGTAGTTTATTACCTTTAGAAACTACCAAGATAAAAAATGTTAACATAATTTTTTCAAAAATTTTAATATAATTTTTGGCAAAATCTGATAGTTTTAGCAGCGGCCTAACATAATTTCATATCGTGACATCGGCAACACTGTGTTTACTTTTTGTTGTTTACTCATAGAATCGAGATTCTTCTTCTTCTACTTCTTAGTCTTTTTTTTTGGGTTATGTAGATACAGATACAGAGATAATTTTTATACATTTTTTATTTGACAATTATTACGTTGTATAACTTTTTGATATGTACAAAAATAAAAACAAAAATACAAATAGCCTTGCCACACTTGTGCAGCTACAAAGTGTTTCGTTTCCGAAAGATGTTAATAGGTGAGTGTTAAATTAGGATTAAAATTGTGTAGGTATTACAGATTATTAAAATTATTGTGTATTAAAAAAATATTTGTATTCAAGGCAAAAATTTGGTTAATGGCATGGTTAATGATATATATGAGAAATCGATTACAACCTTCTGTAGTTCCTACAAACTTTCCTTTACTGGAGGGCACATCGTCATTTTATTTTGATCATAATTATTATTCTTCTGTAGTCCAAAACATGTCTCCCAAGATGTCCTATTAATCAAGGTAAATAAAGTAAATAATTAAGATGTAATACATAAATAAGCTTTATCTTTTCCTTTTAGAAATAGTGGAAAAAGTTCATTTATGGATATAGAGGAAAATGGAAGTATTCCACATAAACCATCCAGTATAACTGTACTTCAGGATAGTACTATTACTCCTGGTAAAAACAACATATTCCATGAAGAACCTGAACATCTAACTACATATCCAGTAACACCACTTAGTGCAACACCAAGTTCAACTCAAGGGTTGCAACAATTATCAGTAAATACTCCCCAAAAAAATGTGTTACAAACTACAGTTATACAATTACAGAAGGAAAATAATTATTTAAAAGAAAAGTTACAGTCTACAGAAAAAGAAGTATATCCACAATGTGACAATTGAAGACTATATGGCACTTACATCTAAATTTTGTCCTTCAGCAAATATAGCTAATTTCATTAATGTTCAAATTTTACAATCTAGAAAAAAGGTAAGATGTAGAAGATTTAGTAAGTAATCAATTTAAACAGAAATGTCTTTTAATGTACTTCACTGGACCAAAAGTTTATAAAAATGTTGTGTGTAACAAATTTTGTTTACCCAGTCCTAAGACATTATTTAAACACATACAACATATTAAAATTGAGCCTGGACTAAATTAAGCTTTACTTACTGTTTTACAACACAAAGTAGCAAACTTTACTAAATTAGACAAAATTTGTTTTTTGTCTTTTGACGAAATGGCAATTAAATATGTTTTACAATAGGGGGTTGGATGAAATTGTAGGTTTTGAAGATTTTGGTGATAAATCAAAAGCTTTCAAATCTGCAGCAAATGTGACAGTTTTAATGGTACAAACTAAATAAATGTTGACTGCCCACAAAACTATGCAGCAAAGCTGATATGTGAATGCTTCTCTTACCTGAACCTGAGGCAATCAAATATTATACCAAATCAATGTGGAGTATTTTTGGATCTCATTTTCCACAGTATTGAAGACTATCAGAAACTGTCAGTGTATGAGGCAGTGAACACTTTGCTTCCCAATAACTTTCATCATGTGGCATTTACTTGTGAACTTAGTTTTAATGGTAATGTTAAACAATTAGATTATAATACTACATATTTTGACTATCGTAATGCAAATTTTGTAGGTCTAAATAATTATTTTTCTTCAGTTGACTGGAATATTGTTTTTGATGATTCAAATATTAATATCTCAGTAAATAATTTTTATGAAGTTCTTTCTGAAGCAATATCACTCTTTGTTCTGAAAAAAACATGTAAACCTTCAAAATTTCCTTGTTAGTTTTCTCCAGATTTAAAAAACTTGTTATTTAAAAAAAGCTGCTCATGCTAGATTCAAGCATACTCAGTTAGCAGCTGGTTATACCTTATTTTCAGATCTTAGAACACAATGCAAAAACATTAACACATCAATGCTACAGATCTTATATCTACAACATTGAGGAATCTATTCACTCAGACTCAAAACAATTTTGGAACCATATAAACTCTTTGAATAAAAGCCACAGAATTCCAAATGTCATGTATTTTAATGACTTGTTAGCTGAATCAAATGAGGAAATAGCAAACTTGTTTGCAAGCCATTTCTCTAGTGTCTATCGCTCAGACAAAGTTAATTTAAGTAACTTCAATTTTAAAGTAAATAATTCTGTTGGCATTACATTTACCTATCCAATTTTCACTTTCTGACGTCTTTGAGTCTATAAATGGTCTAAAGGATAAACTGAGTTATGGCCCTGATAATATTCCTACATATTTCTTAAAAAGATGTGTCTACAGTCTATCCAAACCTTTACATGTATTATTTAATTTATCTTTGAGACTACACACCTTCTCTAGTAAGTGGCATGACAGTTATATAATTCCTGTATTTAAAAACGGTGACAGAGACAATATAAAAAATATAGGCCTGTTGTTATGTTATCTGCCATCCCAAAACTTTTTGAGCTAATTCTAAACAAATATCTTACTTGGCATTGTAGGAATCTCTTGAAAAATGAGCAACATGGATTTAGGCAGGGTGAATCTACATCTACAAATCTTGTTTTGTATTATGATTACATTATCAGGGCTTTCGAGGATGGGTACCAAGTGGACTCCATCGATACTGATTTCTCGAATGCCTTTGACACAGTAATCCATTCTTTACTCATCTTTAAATTAAGATGTATTGACTTTCCTGAGTGGTTTTTTTATGGTTAAGTAGTTATCTTCATGAAAGAATTCAGTTTGTTTTTATAAAGGGTTCACTTTCAATTCCTATCTTTGTGAGTTCAGGGGTTCCACAAGGTTCACATGTGGGTCCTCTTCTCTTTAATTTGTTTATTAATGATATTACTGAGTTAATAAAGAATTGTCAGTTTTTTGCAATTGGCTGATGACCTTAAGTTATATTTTAAAATTTCAAATCTATCTGATTGTCTAAGGATCCAGGAAGACCTTACTTCCCTGTATAATTGGTCTCTTTCCAATGGTCTCCAGTTAAATAAAGATAAGTGTTTTGTTATATCCTTTAGCAAATCTAAAAATAATGTTGTGTTTGACTATCACATTAATACAAGCCTTCTATCAAGAGTGACTGAAATAAAAGATTTGGGAGTGTTATTTGACAGTTCCTTGTCATATATCCCCCACATCAACAATTTGTCAAATAAAGTTTACTGAAATCTAGGTTTTATCGCAAGAAACTCTCGAGATCTTTCAGTACCCACATATAGAATTTTATATCTTACTTTTGTGCGTAGCATGCTGTCTTATGCTTCTATAGTATGGTCAACATACTGTGTTAATCATATTCACACCCTTGAAAAAATTCAAAATAAGTTTCTCCGGATTTGTGCTTATAGATTAAACTTAAGGAACATGTTTTCGGTAGAACTAAGGTCAAGGCTAAATATCAGTTCCTTAGAAGACTACAGAACTAAATGTGATCTAGTTTTTCTCCATAAACTACTTGATCATACCACTGACTGTTGTGATTTATTAAGTCTTATCAACTTTAGATGTAACACTAAAATTCTTAGAGACATGCCTTTGCTTTCTATAAAACAGTATCACACTAACTATGACAAATTCTCTCCTATTAACAGGATTCAGATCCTGGGAAATGACTTTAGCCAATCTCATGATCTGGTGAATATAAAATCTGTAAGATTTAAGCACTGTTTGACGGAGTATGTTAGGAATCAAAGATGAGTGACATTAACTTGAAGTATTTATTTCATTTCATTTTATTAAGATCATTTCATTTTATTTTATTAAGATCTTCAGGAAATTTAATTTAATTTACTTAATTTAATCATTTGTTTAACAATAATTATTTAATCATTATTTAATACTTAGTTTTAGTATGTACTTGTATTATGGTTAGCATATTTTATTTTTGTTAAATTTTGTAAAATGGGGACATCCCGTAAATAAATAAATAAATAAATGATTGTGGATTAGATGTATGTGCTTTAATAAGCGATCTTGGATCATATAATTGGAAATTAGGTAATGATTTAAATGTAACTCCAAACAAGGCGTATTTTGTTTTTCGTAATAAAAAAATAATGTATATGTTTGACCCACCACATCTTATAAAATTAGTTAGAAATAATATGTTAAAACATTCCTTTGTTTTTAATGGGAAAACAACTTCCTGGGAATATGTAGAATCCTTTTATCAACATGATAAACAAGTCACTACTAGAACTACGCCCAAATTAACAGACTCGCATATTAGACCAAGTCCTTTTGAAAAAATAAAGGTTAAGTATGCAACGCAAGTTTTAAGTGCTACAGTTGTTGCCACTATGAAGTTATACACACGGTTTAAAGTAATCCCATCAGCTGCAGAAGGTACTGTTGAAGTTATAGACATGTTTGATAAATTGTTTGACATACTAATTCTTCAACAACCAGTCAGGGCAAAGAATATAATCGAGCATTTAAAAATTTAGATTTTCACAAAAAATTTTAGAAGACTGTTTTCTGAAAATTTTTAGAAGACTGAAATGTTTAGAAGGCATTTTTTGAAAATGAGAAAGACTTTTTTCAACACAATAGAAACTTTTCTTTATTGTACATTGTATTTTGACAATTTAACCGGAAATACAAACGATGATTTTACTCTCTCTGTACCTCCAGATGATATTGGTGCAGGCAATTTAAGCAATATATCCTGTTTCTCAATAACGCTATTGTCCCCCACATTCGGAAAATAAAATTTCCAGATTCCTCCTTTTTTACGCAGGAATTGAACTTCAACTTCATCAAATGAATCACACTTCAATACTCTCCCAACATAATAAACAACAGACTTTTAGTACAAAATTTAACAAACACAAAATCGTCAGTCTTAAGAATCACAGAACTATTATTCCAATCTATTTCTTCCATTTCATCCTCCTCAGAACTCAGAGATATTTCTAGATAATCATATGTATCTTGATATGGAATTTATACTTCCTCGGACAAAGACTCAGAATCTTCACAAACTTTCTTCTTAGATAGATTGCGGATGGCTACAGATAATTTACCAGACTTCTTTCTTTCTCTCTCGAGAGCTAATCTTTCGGCCTCTGCTTTTTCTGGTGGACTAGTTAAAATACGACTTCTGCCTCTCCTCCTTCCTATTCCAACTTCTTTGCGTTGTGCTGCTTTAGGAAATGGTCGGATTTGCTCAGGTGTAATCACGATTTTTATTGGCATTATAAGTTCTTGAACTCACTGTTGAAAGGGTAGATGCCAGTCTTTTGAAAACCAGCAATAATGTTCTTCTGCGTTACAGTCAAAGGGTAAGCTTGTTACACAAGATCACCTACGCAGTAGATGGATATGGTTTTGCCTGGGTGATTCAGTAGCCAATCATTACAAACTCTGTTATATTGACTTTTAAATGGAGAAAAAACAGACACATCGAGGGGCTGCAGTCTGTGACTACAATGTGATGGAAACGTTAAAAGTATAACTCCCTTTTCTTTTGCTGTCATTATCACTTCTAAGCCCACATGGTTCTCGTGTTTGTCTAACATTAACAATATTGGTTGTTCCTTAGTGCATTTTGTGTGATGAACAACCTGTCTTGTTAGTTAGTGCAATGCTGCCTGGAGGTGCACCATTTAAGAAAAACTCCTTATATCTGATTCTGGGAAACACAAGTACAGGTGGTCAAGCGTTTGACTGTCTAGGGCTAAAAAAAACTCGATACGATAGATTATCATACGTTATTTCCAAGAATTCGGATATGATAATATCTGGGGAAGGAGCGATATAAACCTGTCTTCTGAAGCTAAGTTCTTCTTCTTTTGGCATCATAATCCTGGATGGGTCTTTGTCTGTCTGGCTATGTCCTTCCATTCAGATCTCTCTGGGTCCTTCTCCTCCAATGTCTTATACTCATGGTTTTCAGGTCGTCTTCCACGTCATCCAACCATCTCGTCATGGGAATTCCTTCACCTCCACGCCCTCCTACCAGCTTCCACTGTAATATCTTTGTCGTTTTCGTGTCTTCTTGTCGCCGAATATGTCCCAGCCATGACAGTCTTTGACTTTTCACAAATCTTACAATGTTCATTGAGTTCATTAACCTCGTCGTTTCTCCTGATTCTCCATGTGCCGTCTTCCTCTTGCACCGGGCCATATACTTTTCTCAGTATCTTTCTCTCGAATGTCCTGAGTTGGCTTCCTCTTCCATAGTTACTACGGGTCTAATCAAAGTTCTGTAGATAGTCATTTTGATTCTTTTGTCTAATAATTTCGATGTCATCAATCTTTTATTAGCATAGTATATATGATTTCCACTGGAAATACGTGCATTAATTTCGCTACTCACGGAATTCTTCTGATTGATTTCTGTGCCCAGATATGTCAAGGCATCCACACGTTCAATAGTATAGTTGTCTATTGCTATATTATTCTCACTCTCGGGTGCTATTTTGATGGTCATGTACTTAGTTTTTGTTTCGTTTATTTTAAGCCCTCTTTTTTGTGCTTCAGGAGCAATTTTCTTGAACGTTTCCATTAATCGTGTCTTGCTTCTACTAATAATGGCGACATCGTCTGCATATGCAGTAATTTGTACTGTTTTGGTGTTTATATGGCCGGTTACATTGGTTTTTCTGACGACTGCTTCATGAACTAGGTTGAACAGCATAGTTGACAATGTGTCTCCCTGTCTCACACCCATGTTGATGTCAAACAGGGGAGACAGTTCTCCATCTACTCTAACTGTGGATTTTGAACTGATTTCTAACTGATTTATTTTTTTGATATACCTAGATTTCGGAGGTCTTCCAGCATTTTGTCTCTTCACACTATCAAAAGCCTGTTTAAAGTCTATATACATATTATATAGTTCTATCTCGTATTCATAAGCTTTTTCTTGGATTGTTATAAGTATGAATATGTTGTCTGTACTGGCTCTATTTGGTCTGAATCCATTTTGATAATCAACAATTATATTTTCGGAGTATTCTGACAATCTTGTGTAGATAATGCCAGAAAGGATTTTTTATATTTCATTTAGCAATGTAATTGGTCTGTAATTCTGGCATTCCCTCTTATCTCCTTTTTTTATATATTGGCTGTATAAGACCAACTGCCCATTCTTCCGACATTTGCTCCTTGGTCCATACCAACTTTATCAGGTAATGGATTCTTCCCCAAAGTTCGGGTCCTCCATATTTCAATAATTCTTCCGAAACTCCATGCGTTCCTGGCGCTTTACTGTTTTTTTAGTTTTTTTAGTATTTGGACTACTTCTTCATAACTCGAATTTTCAATGTGCTGCTTCGTCGTAAAATATATTGTCTCGTTTTAATTATTTCCATTGTTTGCATTTAGGTTTTCCTCAAATTGTTCTTTCCATCTTATTATAATTTTTTGTTTCTCTGTTAGTAGTTCTCCGTCCTTGTCTTTGCATATTGTCAATTTTGGTCTAAATGACTGTGCTGTCTTTTATTCTTTTATAGAATTTTCTGCTCTCGTGTCTATTGTTATGTTCTAGGATTTCTTGTACTTGTTTTTTCAAAGCCTCTCTTTTTTTCTTCTGCATATTCTAGTCGCTTGTATTCTCTTTTTGTTATAAATTTCTCTGCTACTTTTTGTGTTTCTTTGAGGTTGGTTAAGCTTAGCTTGCCTTTTTTCCTCTACTGCAGTTCTACATTCATCATCATACCATTCCGCATTTCTTTGCCTTATGGCTTTTCCGACAGTTTCCTCTGCAGATTCCGTTATTATTGTTTTTAATTATTTCCATTCTTCCTCTGCAGTATCTTCCTCTTTGATTCCATCGAGTTTTATTTGGAGAGTATTTTGATATTCTTGTGTCTGTGTTGGACTTTTGAATCCTTCAACATTCCATTTTTTAATTTGGCCATTTTTCCCTTTTGCCACTGTCGCGATTTTCTGCCGCAATTTTGCCCCCACAAGATAGTGATCTGAGCCAGAGTTCGCCCCGCGATACGTTTTAAATTAGCAATAATTTTACTTAAATCGACCGTAAATTGCAAACATGTATTTAGAAACAGGTCCGCTTACCAAGATAGTTGTGAGATCCTTATTTCTGCCTTTTGATACCAATAACTGCATGCAAAAAAGTGCCTGTTGTGTTTCTAAACCACACAAACCTTTTTTGAAACCAAACTGACTGAATGTCTCCTGTTCTCTCTTCACATGTGTTATAAATCGGCTTCTTCACAGCGATTGGTATGCTACTTTGGAATATCTACGAAAGTTGACTTCAGTCAATCTGACGTTTTTTTTTTCTCTATTGTATAATTTATTAAAGTGTTTGCATATGTGTTTGATATTGAAGAGTTTAAGTATTTACGTTGTCGGACTGTACAGCTTTATTATTTTTTAAACCTGAAATCGCACATTCCACTTCAGATTCTAATATTGCTGGGCCAGTTAAGTCTGTGTGTTTATTCGTAGTATCTAAGTTTTGATCGTCAGAGAAAAGTTGTACATATTTTTGCCAGTGTTTACAAAGTTCGTTGTATGCTCCCCCCGTAGCATGCTGTCTTATGCTTCTATAGTATGGTCAACATACTGTTTTAATCATATTCACACCCTTGAAAAAATTCAAAATAAGTTTCTCCGGATTTGTGCTTATAGATTAAACTTAAGGAACATGTTTTCGGTAGTACTAAGGTCAAGGCTAAATATCAGTTCCTTAGAAGACTACAGAACTAAATGTGATTTAGTTTTTCTCCATAAATTACTTGATCATACCACTGACTGTTGTGATTTATTAAGTCTTATCAACTTTAGATGTAACACTAAAATTCTTAGAGACATGCTTTTGTTTTCTATAAAACAGTATCACACTAACTATGGCAAATTCTCTCCTATTAACAGGATTCAGATCCTGGGAAATGACTTTAGCCAATCTCATGATCTGGTGAATATAAAATCTGTAAGATTTAAGCACTGTTTGACGGAGTATGTTAGGAATCAAAGATGAGTGACATTAACTTGAAGTATTTATTTCATTTCATTTTATTAAGATCATTTCATTTTATTTTATTAAGATCTTCAGGAAATTTAATTTAATTTACTTAATTTAATCATTTGTTTAACAATAATTATTTAATCATTATTTAATACTTAGTTTTAGTATGTACTTGGGTTATAGTATGTATTATGGTTAGCATATTTTATTTTTGTTAAATTTTGTAAAATGGGGACATCCCGTAAATAAATAAATAAATAAACGATTGTGGATTAGATGTATGTGCTTTAATAAGCGATCTTGGATCATATAATTGGAAATTAGGTAATGATTTAAATGTAACCCCAAACAAGGCGTATTTTATTTTTCGCAATAAAAAAATAATGTATATGTTTGACCCACCACATCTTATAAAATTAGTTAGAAATAATATGTTAAAACATTCCTTTGTTTTTAATGGGAAAACAACTTCCTGGGAATATGTAGAATCCTTTTATCAACATGATAAACAAGTCACTACTAGAGCTACGCCCAAATTAACAGACTCACATATTAGACCAAGTCCTTTTGAAAAAATAAAGGTTAAGTATGCAACGCAAGTTTTAAGTGCTACAGTTGTTGCCACTATGAAGTTATACACACGGTTTAAAGTAATCCCATCAGCTGCAGAAGGTACTGTTGAAGTTATAGACATGTTTGATAAATTGTTTGACATACTAATTCTTCAACAACCAGTCAGGGCAAAGAATATAATCGAGCATTTAAAAATTTAGATTTTCACAAAAAATTTTAGAAGACTGTTTTCTGAAAATTTTTAGAAGACTGAAATGTTTAGAAGACATTTTTTGAAAATGAGAGAGACTTTTTTCAACACAATAGAAACTTTTCTTTATTGTACATTGTATTTTGACAATTTAACCGGAAATACAAACGATGATTTTACTCTCTCTGTACCTCCAGATGATATTGGTGCAGGCAATTTAAGCAATATATCCTGTTTCTCAATAACGCTATTGTCCCCCACATTCGGAAAATAAAATTTCCAGATTCCTCCTTTTTTACGCAGGAATTGAACTTCAACTTCATCAAATGAATCACAGTTCAATACTCTCCCAACATAATAAACAACAGACTTTTAGTACAAAATTTAACAAACACAAAATCGTCAGTCTTAAGAATCACAGAACTATTATTTCAATCTATTTCTTCCATTTCATCCTCCTCAGAACTCAGAGATATTTCTAGATAATCATATGTATCTTGATATGGAATTTATACTTCCTCGGACAAAGACTCAGAATCTTCACAAACTTTCTTCTTATTAGATAGATTGCGGATGGCTACAGATAATTTACCAGACTTCTTTCTTTCTCTCTCGAGAGCTAATCTTTCGGCCTCTGATTTTCTGGTGGACTAGTTAAAATACGACTTCTGCCTCTCCTCCTTCCTCTTCCAACTTCTTTGCGTTGTGCTGCTTTAGGAAATGGTCGGATTTGCTCAGGTGTAATCACGATTTTCATTGGCATTATAGGTTCTTGAACTCACTGTTGAAAGGGTAGATGCCAGTCTTTCGAAAACCAGGAATAATGTTCTTCTGCGTTACAGTCAAAGGGTAAGCTTGTTACACAAGATCACCTACGCAGTAGATGGATATGGTTTTGCCTGGGTGATTCAGTAGCCAATCATTACAAACTCTGTTATATTGACTTTTAAATGGAGAAAAAACAGACACATCGAGGGGCTGCAGTCTTTGACTACAATGTGATGGAAACGTTAAAAGTATAACTCCCCTTTCTTTTGCTGTCATTATCACTTCTAAGCCCACATGGTTCTCGTGTTTGTCTAACATTAACAATATTGGTTGTTCCTTAGTGCATTTTGTGTGATGAACAACCTGTCTTGTTAGTTAGTGCAATGCTGCCTGGAGGTGCACCATTTAAGAAAAACTCCTTATATCTGATTCTGGGAAACACAAGTACAGGTGGTCAAGCGTTTGACTGTCTAGGGCTAAAAAAACTCGATACGATAGATTATCATACGTTATTTCCAAGAATTCGGATATGATAATATCTGGGGAAGGAGCGATATAAACCTGTCTTCTTAAGCTAAGTTCTTCTTCTTCTTTTGGCATCATAATCCTGGATGGGTCTTTGCCTGTCTGGCTATGTCCTTCCATTCAGATCTCTCTGGGTCCTTCTCCTCCAATGTCTTATACTCATGGTTTTCAGGTCGTCTTCCACGTCATCCAACCATCTCGTCATGGGCCTTCCTTCACCTCCCCGCCCTCCTACCAGCTTCCACTGTAATATCTTTGTCGCCGAATATGTCTCTTTGTCTTCTTGTCGCCGAATATGTCCCAGCCATGACAGTCTTTGACTTTTCACAAATCTTACAATGTTCATTGAGTTCATTAACCTCGTCGTTTCTCCTGCTTCTCCATGTGCCGTCTTCCTCTTGCACCGGGCCATATACTTTTCTCAGTATCTTTCTCTCGAATGTCCTGAGTTGGCTTCCTCTTCCATAGTTACTACGGGTCTAATCAAAGTTCTGTAGATAGTCATTTTGATTCTTTTGTCTAATAATTTCGATGTCATCAATCTTTTATTAGCATAGTATATATGATTTCCACTGGAAATACGTGCATTAATTTCGCTACTCACGGAATTCTTCTGATTGATTTCTGTGCCCAGATATGTCAAGGCATCCACACGTTCAATAGTATAGTTGTCTATTGCTATATTATTCTCACTCTCGGGTGCTATTTTGATGGTCATGTACTTAGTTTTTGTTTCGTTTATTTTAAGCCCTCTTTTTTGTGCTTCAGGAGCAATTTTCTTGAACGTTTCCATTAATCGTGTCTTGCTTCTACTAATAATGGCGACATCGTCTGCATATGCAGTAATTTGTACTGTTTTGGTGTTTATATGGCCGGTTACATTGGTTTTTCTGATGACTGCTTCATGAACTAGGTTGAACAGCATAGTTGACAATGTGTCTCCCTGTCTCACACCCATGTTGATGTCAAACAGGGGAGACAGTTCTCCATCTACTCTAACTGTGGATTTTGAACTGATTTCTAACTGATTTATTTTTTTGATATACCTAGATTTCGGAGGTCTTCCAGCATTTTGTCTCTTCACACTATCAAAAGCCTGTTTAAAGTCTATATACATATTATATAGTTCTATCTCGTATTCATAAGCTTTTTCTTGGATTGTTATAAGTATGAATATGTTGTCTGTACTGGCTCTATTTGGTCTGTATCCATTTTGATAATCAACAATTATATTTTCGGAGTATTCTGACAATCTTGTGTAGATAATGCCAGAAAGGATTTTTTATATTTCATTTAGCAATGTAATTGGTCTGTAATTCTGGCATTCCCTCTTATCTCCTTTTTTTATATATTGGCTGTATAAGACCAACTGCCCATTCTTCCGACATTTGCTCCTTGGTCCATACCAACTTTATCAGGTAATGGATTCTTCCCCAAAGTTCGGGTCCTCCATATTTCAATAATTCTTCCGAAACTCCGTGCGTTCCTGGCGCTTTACTGTTTTTTAGTTTTTTTATTATTTGGACTACTTCTTCATAACTCGAATTTTCAATGTGCTGCTTCGTCGTAAAATATATTGTCTCGTTTTAATTATTTCCATTGTTTGCATTTAGGTTTTCCTCAAATTGTTCTTTCCATCTTATTATAATTTTTTGTTTCTCTGTTAGTAGTTCTCCGTCCTTGTCTTTGCATATTGTCAATTTTGGTCTAAATGACTGTGCTGTCTTTTATTCTTTTATAGAATTTTCTACTCTCGTGTCTATTGTTATGTTCTAGGATTTCTTGTACTTGTTTTTTCAAAGCCTCTCTTTTTTTTATTCTGCATATTCTAGTCGCTTGTATTCTCTTTTTGTTATAAATTTCTCTGCTACTTTTTGTGTTTCTTTGAGGTTGGTTAAGCTTAGCTTGCCTTTTTTCCTCTACTGCAGTTCTACATTCATCATCATACCATTCCGCATTTCTTTGCCTTATGGCTTTTCCGACAGTTTCCTCTGCAGATTCCGTTATTATTGTTTTTAATTATTTCCATTCTTCCTCTGCAGTATCTTCCTCTTTGATTCCATCGAGTTTTATTTGGAGAGTATTTTGATATTCTTGTGTCTGTGTTGGACTTTTGAATCCTTCAACATTCCATTTTTTAATTTGGCCATTTTTCCCTTTTGCCACTGTCGCGATTTTCTGCCGCAATTTTGCCCCCACAAGATAGTGATCTGAGCCAGAGTTCGCCCCACGATACGTTTTAATTTAGCAATAATTTTACTTAAATCGACCGTAAATTGCAATCATGTATTTAGAAACAGGTCCGCTCACCAAGATAGTTGTGAGATCCTTATTTCTGCCTTTTGATACCAATAACTGCATGCAAAAAAGTGCCTGTTGTGTTTCTAAACCACACAAACCTTTTTTGAAACCAAACTGACTGAATGTCTCCTGTTCTCTCTTCACATGTGTTATAAATCGGCTTATGAATACATTTTAAGAACGCTTCCGTTCGGGCGGCTTATGAGTCCGTGGCTCATTAAGCTGATTACGCGATGTTCTTCACAGCGATTGGTATGCTACTTTGGAATATCTACGAAAGTTGACTTCAATCAATCTGACGTTTTTTTTTTCACTATTATATAATTTATTAAAGTGTTTGCATATGTGTTTGATATTGAAGAGTTTAAGTATTTACGTTGTCGGACTGTACAGCTTTATTATTTTTTAAACCTGAAATCGCACATTCCACTTCAGATTCTAATATTGCTGGGCCAGTTAAGTCTGTGTGTTTATTCGTAGTATCTAAGTTTTGATCGTCAGAGAAAAGTTGTACATATTTTTGCCAGTGTTTACAAAGTTCGTTGTATTATTTTTTAAAGCCCTAATATTGTTTTTGTAAGCTTGGAGAGCGGTTTTTCTTGGCCCACACATTATGGACTCGTGTGATATGTCAGAATGTCAATACCTCTGAAAAGATGGAAAATCATCAAAATCAATTGGCTTTACAAACGGTAATCATTTCCAGGCCTTAGATTGTATTAATAATTGTTTCCCGTTATTTCGTATTCTTTCGTTTCGTTTCAGGTCGACTCAGTCTGAATAAAAATGAGTACCTTGGGTAAAACCAGGGGTAATAATAGACGGTTGAAGCGTAGCACTGGCCATGTTACCTTCCTTGTATACCGTAGGCCCTAGATATAGCAGACTACCCTGCTATACTCCCAAAGCCGCGACAGCGGTATAAAACGGGAGACTATTATTATTTCGTATTCTTGTGTTGTGACAATAGGAGATTCTTTTTCACACTTTAGAATATATTGTATTTATGTACTTTTTTAATCATAGCTTTTACATCGTTTTTGTTTCTTTAGTTTTTCGCACAGAAAATGACTATTTGGTAGAATTTGGTAATTTATGGACGTGGAAATTTATTTATTTTGTAGTTAGTTATGTAAAATTTATAACAATAACGGTACTTTTTAAGTTGGAACTTAGAACAAAACTATAAATATAGAAATAAAGTTTCTAATATTAATATTATATTTATATTAAATTATTAATAATTAAATAAAACTTTCTCGCATCAAAACGATGTGTTTTATTTCAATCCTTCTATTTTTTATTACCCATAAGCAATATTTCTAAGAGTAATGGCACAGGTACACGAATAATATGACATAAAACAGAACCGCTGGAATAAATAACTGAAAAGTCACGAATTAGAAGCAAAGAAGTAACTACAACCTTACAAAAGTCATCATCACTAGCTCTACAATCCTTTGTGGGACTAACATTGTTCTATAATTTTCTGCCTTTCTGATATGTTCCTTGCTTTCTTTTTTTCAGTTGTTCATTTTAGAGTTTTCAGATCTTGTTCCATATACTTAAGTATTAAGTCGACTTTACACTACATGATTTATCATGTGATTTGTCATATGATTTGGTCATAAGTGAAATTTACATGTTTATACTGTGTGATTTGTCATAAGCACTGTCATGCGGCTCGTCATAGCTTGTCATGATTTTCGGTAATAATACGGGTAACACCAACATATATTTAAATATCGCGCCTTATTCTTATGTCAATTCAGCAACATTACCTTACCGAGAGATATTCTTTATTTATTTATTTATTGTTTGTTTCATTGATATTGAACCTATTATCTAATGTGTACTATTGTGTCGTATTTTTCTTTTATTATTTATTTAGTTTATTTTATTCTTAATTTAGTGTTTTATAGTTTAGTCATAATTTTAGTTTAGTTTCTTTATTAATTATTTTTAATTTGGTATAATATCAACACTAAATTTGATATATCCTGTCCACGATTTCCATTATAATAGTTTAAAAATCTAATAGTTGATACCTATACCACTACTGTGTCTTATATCTCTATGACCATAAACAAAAAGAAAAATCAATAAAACCTCACTCATATCATAAGTCATAAAGTAGACTTTACACTACATGATTTTATCATATGACAATGATATTTGTTATGATTCCTCGTTTCTATGATGTTTTAAAAAATCGTGTTTACACTGCATGATAAGTTATGACTTATGATATGAGTGACAATGTGTGAGGTTTTATTGATTTTTCTTTTTGTTTATGGCCATAGAGATATTAGACACAGTATAGGTATTGTTGTGAATTTATTAAAAGGTTCAATATTTATAACACTTACGGATTTAATTTATTTTTTTATTTATATTAACTTATCTGACAATAATTTATATATATCCGTACGTAACAATTAAATTCGCGAGCGCGTCTTCAGAATTAACTGTCCCTCCAAATAAAATGTCCTGTTAATATATGCCATTGCCGTTACGCTAGAACCATCGAACAGCCTTCTCGACTAGCGGCGAAATTATAACGGCAAAGGCAAACGGGTATTCTCGCATTGGTTCGACCTTTTTCTGGAAGGTCAGTTCAGGTAAATAGAAGCCTCTCGTAAAATCTAAAACATAAGCATGTGAATAAAAACATGTTTACAGGTTAAAACTATGACTCATATTTTTACGTAACATTGCCCCCCTCTCAAAAGATGGTTCCTCCTGGAACCTTGTCGGGACTAGAACTGGAACGGTATGCTGGTATCGGCAACTGGACCCTCTTATACAACTTCCAGTTGTATAAAAATGACAAGGGACGGTTTTCTCTCCGCACCAGTAACTATGCGGATTGCAACAGACTAACACCTGGACTTCGGTGTCTTTAAAGATCTCCTCCACCATATTTCGGATAACCCTCCAATCCAATTGGCGGCACTCCAACTTTGGCATGGCTAACTTTTGCACGTCGGACTCTAGTACGTGCTCTCTCAATTGAAGTAAGGCTTCCCATACATCTCGGTAGGTAGGTTGGTCACGGGCAGTGTCTTTTGTTACCAGGTAGAAAAGGTAACGTGATGCATCTTGGAGTTTCAACGTTTTACCGGGAGCTGGCACCTGGCATTGAAGTTCTGCAACTCGACCAAACTTCCTTCGAAAGACGGATGCCAACCCTGGTGCGTCTTTGATACTGGCCGGGATGGCAAGGGCCAGCGAGTAGTCATCAGGGAGCGCGAGTAGATCTTGCTTTTCTTCAGTGGTAACACCATGTCTTGCTTTACCGGTACCTCCATAGGCACCCATGAATTCCTCAAACGTGAGGTCAGACACATCTTGGACTTGGTTTACTTCCACTTCTTCATCTACGTCGTGGTCACCTTCGAAAGACGCCAGCCGGTTATGGTGTACTATCATCGGCTTTCCCCTCGGAATCTTGCTTATTCGGTAGATGACATCGTTGATTTTCTCCATGACGAGGTATGGACCTTCCCAAAACTGCTGCAATTTGGGAGAACAACCTTTTCGCTTCTTGGGATTATACAGCCAGACTTTGTCGTTCTTCTTAAAGCAACCCTTTTCGGCTTGTGTATCGTACCGTTTCTTCATTCGGTCGCTAGCGATCTGAAGGTGGAAACGGACCAACTCATGTACATCGTCCATTCTTCTTCGTAATTCGATCACATAATCTTCACCTGCTACATCTTCTCCAGGTCGACACCCAAATTCTAGATCACAAGGTAGTCGCATTTCGCGTCCGAATAGGACTCTGGCTGGTGTCTGGCCTGTTGATTCGTTAACAGCAGATCTGTAGGCCATGGTGAAGAACGGAAGGTATTGGTCCCAGTCTCGCTGATGATCGGACACCATCTTTGTCAAATACTTGCCGACTCTCCTATTCATCCGCTCTACCATACCATCAGATTGCGGATGATATGCTGTAGTTCTTGTTTTCTTCATGCCTAGTCTATCACATATTCCTTGGAATAGATCGCTTTCGAAGTTCCTGCCTTGGTCACTATGTATCTCCAAAGGCACTCCAAATCGGCTGATATATTCTTGGATCAACTTATCTGCAACGGTGGCGGCCTTCTGGTCTGGAAGTGCGTAAATCTCGACCCACTTAGTAAAGTAATCCATTACTACCAACATGTACTTGCCTCCATTTTCACTTTCTGGTAATGGCCCAGCGATATCCAAAGCTATTCTTTCAAACGGGCTTCCAACATTATATTGTCTCATAGGAGCTCTCCTTTTTCGGTAGGACCCGTTACTCGTGGCACAAATAGTACATTTCTTACACCAGTCTTTTACGTCGTCGGAACTGTTCATCCAATAAAACCGTTCCCGAATTCGCTGAAGGGTTTTCTTTACACCAAAATGCCCTCCCGATGGACTGTCGTGTAACTGACGAAGTACTTCGGCTATTCTGCTCTTTGGGATCACCAACTGTCTTCTCTTCTCCGAACCGTCATCATTTTCCAGGACTCGTTTGAGCAAGCCATCTTCCATGATAAATGAGCCCCACTGGGCCCAATACGTCTTAACTACTGAGCATAGGTTTGATATTTCTTGCCAAGGTGGTCGTCGGTTTTCCTCTTTCCATTTTCGAATTTTCTGTATAACTGGATCTCTTTCTTGTTCTTCTCTGATCTTAGTAGGCGTCCAGTCGTCGTTGACCATCGTTGTTCTTAGCACTGCTGCTTCCTTGGATTCCGTTTTGTTGCAGTGGGAACACTCTGCTGGGCATGGCCTTCTGGAAGGAGAATCAGCGTTTCTGTGGCTAACTCCGGCCCGGTGCTCAATTTTAAAATCGTATTCTTGGAGTCGTTCGATCCACTTGGCTATCTGACCCTCTGGATTCTTAAACTGCATCAACCATTTAAGGGCGGCATGGTCGGTTCGGATTAGAAACTTTCTACCATAAAGGTATTGATAGAAGTGCTCTACTGATTTTACTACTGCTAGAAGTTCTCTTCTCGTGACACAATAATTCCGCTCAGGTTTTGAAAGAACTTTACTAAAATATCCGAGGACTAGTTCCTGTCCTCCTTGAATCTGAGACAGCACTCCTCCAATTCCCACATTACTTGCATCTGTATCTAAGATGAACTCTCCTTCTGGCAGTGGATACCCTAAAATTGGTGCTGTTATTAAATGCTTTTGCAAGGTCTCAAAGGCATTTTGGCAGTCTGTATCCGAGCGGTAATCTCTTGATTGATGACCCAGATAATTGACTTTACCTTGAAATAGCTGGCACTTCTTGGGGTTTAGCATCAATTGGACAGCTTTAAGTCGATTAAAAACGTTTTCTAAATTCCTCAAATGATCTTCGAATGTCTCCCCCAAGACGATTATGTCATCTAAATAAACCAGGCATGTTTTCCAAGATAACCCTCTCAACACATTTTCCATAAGCCTCTCAAATGTCGCAGGAGCATTACAGAGTCCAAATGGCATAACGTTGAATTGTCACAATCCAGATCCTGTGGTGAAGGCTGTCTTCTCTTTATCTACTGGGTCCATTTCTACCTGCCAGTATCCAGACTTCAAATCCAAAGTAGAAAACAATTTACTTCCAGCCAATGTGTCCAATGTATCGTCGATCCGAGGCAGAGGATAACTATCTTTCTTGGTAACGTTGTTCAGCAAACGGTAATCCACACAGAACCTCGTCGTTCCGTCTTTCTTCTTAACCAGGACCACCGGAGAGACCCATGGGCTCGTAGAAGGTTCTATCACCCCGTCTTTCTTCATTTCCTGAACAATCGTTTCAGCTTCCTCTCTTTTCGCCTGTGGTAATCGTCGAGCTGTTTGACGAATTGGCTTAGCATTACCAGTATCAATTTTATGCTTAACAACGGTAGTTCTTCCCGTCTTTCCTCCTTTCGGTACGAAAATATCACGATACTGCCGAAGAAATTCCCTTAATTTCCTTTTCTCCATCTGGTTTAGAGACTGTCCTGCAACTGCAACCATTTGGTCGAATTTGTCGTTGGAATTATAAGATGTTGTCGCCTGACGGATTATGGATGTCACAGGTACACAAGTTCCTACTTTTGTCTCTTTCTTTATGGTCACTGGGTAGTCGTTGACATTGATAAGTCTCACAGGAATTTCCTTAGCCGAAGTCACCAATTCCTTTCCAATTATGATTCCACGGCCAACCTCATCGTCGTGGTTCCAAGGCTCCATCATAACAGGTCTCCCTTCGTCCACAAATCCCTGTAGCCGCGCTACTATGATCGTTTCGCTTCTCGCAGGCACGACTGTATCTTCTGTAATGGCTGCTTCCACAGTGTTGTCATTATGTGGATGGAGAAATACCTCCTCGTTGCCAACTTTGATTACCTTATTCTTAAAATCCAATTGGAATCCATGCATATTCATTACGTCCATTCCTAATATAACATCCTCTTCGATGTCAGCAACTATAACAGTATGGACGAACTTTTCTGCTCCAATTCCCAATTGTACCTGGATTTCTCCATGAATGTTAGCATTTTCACCTGTAGCGGTCCGAAGTCGCAACCTCGTTGGTAACAGTTTCTTTCGGCTGTTTATAACTGTCGGGCGTATAATGGTTCTGGTCGCTCCGGTATCCACCAACAACGTATGCTTTTTACCATTTATGTCTCCATCTACATATACACTATCTTCACGACATTTCAAAGAAGCTATTAGTATGAGAGGGTCTTTGGAAAAGTTCTGGGTCGAAGCTGCCCCCCTAAGGCTGACCCGTTCTAGTTTTCCTGATGGTGAGTTTCTTGATTTGCGTCGTACCTAGGGTGCTTACAGGAGCTTCGTACGTGTCCTATTTCGCCACAATTCCAGCATCTGATGGTCTTCGTTTTCTTGTATGTCATGCTTTTTATCATATTAACGAGCTGGTCAAGTTTATCTTCATCTCCTTCCTCTTTTACAGTTCTAACTTTACTGTACCCGCCAGAGGCCTGCGTAGCTGACTCGTATTCGAGGGCGGCGGATAAGACATCAACCAGCGTTTTGTGACGAGCTAATCGCAGTGTTCTCTGCATTTCATGATCACGAAGACCATCAATAAACGTTTGAACGGCCAATTTTTCCATTATGTCTTCGGGAGCTGTTGGATAAGCATATCGTACTAATCTGGCAATATCTACCTCATATTCTTGAAGAGCCTCATCTTTCTTTTGTCTTCGATTTTTAAGCTGCGACTGATATACATGCTCCAAATGTTCGTGGCCATATCGCATATTTAACCTCTTCTTTAGTTGTTCGAAATCATCCGTCTCCTCTACGGCTATGGTCTGAAGCACATCTAAGGCATCTCCTCGAAGAGCAATAGTCAGGTTTACAGCCTTTTCTTTTTCAGACCATCCATTCGCTCTTGCAGCTGATTCGAACTGTTTCATGTAGTTGTTCCATGACGATTTTCCGTCGAAAGTTGGGACTTTCACATGGACAGAACCTCCACTTCCTTCAAATTTCGGCCGTATTTCCAACTTACATTTCGTCTCGTCTTCTTTTATCTCCACTGTAATCGGATTGTTACCTCTCTCTGCTGTCCCTGTTTCCTCCATCTTCCTTTCCATCTCTTTAATCTTTTCTTCGAAGGCCAACTTATCGGCAGCAACTTGGTTTTTTAACGAAGATATTCTATCGTCCAGGGCAGACATCTCAGAAGTGACTTTAGAGATTTCTGAAGAGATGTTAGCAGAAACTTTGCTTTCCAGGGAAGAAATCTCGTTAGAAACTTTGTTTTCTAAAGAAGCGATGTCGCCGGAAACTTTTGAAATATCGCCAGAAACTTTGTTCTCTAATTTCGAAATCGACGAGATGACAGCATCTTAAGTCTCTGGATCTAGTCCTTCTTCTAGCAAAGCGTTCTTTAGTCGTTGGACTAACTCAGCCTTTTTTCTGGTAGAAGCTAATTCTCTGTCTTCGAGATGTCTTCTTAAATTAGTCACTGTCAGCTCATAAATCGTCGTCATTTTCACAATTTACAAATATTCACTTGTATTATTATTATAAGTCTAATTTATGTTCGATCCAACTTCTAACACCATTTGTTGTGAATTTATTAAAAGGTTCAATATTTATAACACTTACGGATTTAATTTATTTTTTTATTTATATTAACTTATCTGACAATAATTTATATATATCCGTACGTAACAATTAAATTCGCGAGCGCGTCTTCAGAATTAACTGTCCCTCCAAATAAAATGTCCTGTTAATATATGCCATTGCCGTTATGCTAGAACCATCGAACAGCCTTCTCGACTAGCGGCGAAATTTTAACGGCAAAGGCAAACGGGTATTCTCGCATCGGTTCGACCTTTTTCTGGAAGGTCAGTTCAGGTAAATAGAAGTCTCTCGTAAAATCTAAAACATAAGCATGTGAATAAAAACATGTTTACAGGTTAAAACTATGACTCATATTTTTACGTAACAGTATCAACTATTCATCATTTTGGCTTTACAACCCTGTGTGGGTCCTAGCCTCCCCAAGAATTTTTCTCCAGTCGTCCCTATCCATCGCCTTCCTCCGCCAAGCACGTATTTCCATATTTCTCATGTCTTCATCGATGTTATCTAGGAATCTTGTTCTGGGTCTTCCTCTTCTTCTTGACCAATAGGTCTATCAAGGAGCGTTTTTCTAGCTGGGTCGGTTTGCTCCATCCGCATTACATGGCCTACCCACCTCAGACGTCCTATCTTTATGTGTTTTACGATATCTGGTTCCTGGTATATCCTATAGAGTTCGAAGTTGTATCGTCTTCTCCAGACACAGTTTTCATTTACCGCTCCATAGATGCGCCTTAGTATTTTTCTTTCGAAACATCCTAACATGCTTTCATTGCTTTTTGTTAAAGTCCAGGTTTCTGAACCATATGTTAGGACTGGGCGTATTATTGTTTTGTAGAGTTTTACTTTTGCATTTCTTGATATAACTGTAGATTTAAAAAGGAGATTAAGCCCAAACTAGCATCTATTAGCCGTGCAAATTCTGCGGTTTATCTCTGCGGTAGTGTAATTTTCAGTATTGACGAGCGTTCCCAGGTATACAAATTCGTTAACTGCTTCGATGACGCCATTTTCTATAACAAGTGGCCGTAGTGTTTGTGGTTGCGTACCTATTTTCATGTATTTTGTTTTATTGGTGTTTATTATTAAACCCATTTTTGTAGCCGCTTCCTTTAATGCTACGTACGCCTCTCGTGCTGCGTTTTCCGTTCTCCCAACAATATTGATATTATCAGCATATGCTATCAACTGGTATCAACTATTAGATTTTTAAACTATTATAATGGAAAATAAATCTTTGATTGCATTGGCTTCCCGACTTTTAATAATAGTACGCCGACAGAACTGCGTACAGCGTACAGCAGTAAGAAGAGAAAGATCAGATATCTTTGGGCTTGCAGGTGGCTCTTACGAAAAAATCGTGGGCAGGGTATATCAAATTTAGTGTTGATATTATACCAAATTAAAAATAATTAATAAAGAAACTAAACTAAAATTATGACTAAGAAGAGTATAAAACACTAAACTAAGAATAAAATAAACTAAATAAATAATAAAAGAAAAATACGACACAATAGCACACATTAGATAATAGGTTCAATATCAATGCAACAAATAATAAATAAATAAAGAATGTCTCTCGGCAAGGGAATGTAGCTGAATTGACATAAGAATTAGGCGCGATATTTAAATATGTTGGTGTTACCCGTATCATTACCGAAAATCATATGATTTTATCATGTGGAATAGGTAAAACCGTCCGTCCGTTTTACCGTCCTATTCTCCTGTGACAAGCTATGACGAGCCGCATGACAGTACTTATGACAAAATCATATGCTTATCATGCAGTGTAACACGATTTTTTAAAACATCATAAACACGAGGAATCATAACAAATCTCATATGATATTGCCATATTATAAAAGCATGTGTAAAGTCTACTTTATTAGATTTCACTTCAATAAGAATAAAATAATAATAATCGATTAATCTCCGTAATCATCGAGTGAACGAAAAATAACGAATGAACTCGATATCGATATTGTGATGTGATTCATTTCATTCCACATTCAGTCGATGTCGATGGTGGATGTCAGTCAATTGTCACACTGAATGTGACGTGTGCTGTTTATTTATATTTTAATCTTTAAATTACCTAAGATCTAAGATGAGTCCTATCCTATAAATGATAAATAACACAGCATAAATATAATCTCAAATATGGACCCTAGTGAAGATATGTGCAAAAGTCTCGCCAAGTGGTTACAAAAAATCGTTCCCAATAAAACAAGGTCCATTCCTGAAATATGTGATGGGGTTGGAATGGTGGATGCCCTACTTCAAATCTCACCTGAACATTTTAGTAAACTTGAATCAAAAATTAAGAGGGATGTTGGAGCAAACAACTGGCGTTTAAGAATAAGCAATTTAAAAAAGATTGTGGAAGCTGTGATAGAATTTTACCAAGATGTTCTTACACTACAAGTATTAGATATAGGAGTTCCTGATGTCAATCAGATCGGGGAAAATAACGATCCTGTTCAGTTGGCAAAACTTTTGAGATTAATTTTGGGTAGGTGTCATCTTTTTATGAATCAAATTTGATTTCTTTTTCATATGTGTCATACCATACTAAATTATTATGTTCCAATCATTTTCCATATTCTTCTTGAATTGTTTGTTCTATTGATTTTAATTGCAGCTGTAGCATTGTTTAAATAGGACTAGTTAGACAATCCTTATGGAACAAACGTTTGACTTTTACTCTGCCGTCATATGGCGGCCTCTAGTCATAAATTTAAAAAACTATTAACAGAAACTTAATTCTCGGCAGGATTCTATTGGAGTATATTTTTACCTGTCTCATGACTAAGGCAAACCTGTACACGGATGCCAGATTGTGAAGAAAATATAAGACTTTAATAAAATGCTTATTGTTATTATCCTTGTATGCGTCTAGTGAAAGAAAACTTGACTATTTCGAGAGAACATTTCAAATTGTTTTTATACTTTGAGACTTGCTAAATCTAAATCGGTTAGTAATCTATTTAAATAAAGTAGGTAAATGCTGACTTTTTTTTAATTTTTATTAGTTTATCAGATATTTATTTTGGTTATATGATTTGCTAGAAAAGGATTAAATATTTAATTGAAATACACTCGATTGCTATCGTCTTAGAACACTCATGCGGAGGTTTATTTTTTATTCAAGATTTAAGTTTTATCATTGTTTAAAAAAGAAAATCTTTTTAAACAATGGTTTTATGTATGTTTTGAGAAAATTAAATTTTCAATCTTTTAATCTTTAAAATGACGTTTGAAAAGATAGTAAATTTATGGGTATGGTTTTTTGATAATGGTTTTGAAACAAATAAACACATCGATATGCCACAACAAGAGGCAACACATATTTAGGGACAAATTAATCTATGTGTTGGGATAAAAGGAATAATAATTAACAACACTTTAATAAATAGTATCCTTTATTTTATTTATTTATGTATTTTATAATATAAACACCAGTTTTGTATTTCTGTTTACATGAATGAGAAGTTTAAATGAATGAGCTGTTTATTAATGAAATAATTTTAAATTACAAAGTGATAGAGATACAATTAGTGATAAAAATTGATTGTAACATTGTTTTCATGAACTAAAATAAGCAATGTATGTAGTGCGAAACACTATTGGCACCGTGGATGGTTGTTTTGCTATCGAAAACGTATGAAAAACGCGTGGTGTCGTTAACAAACCTTCCTCTTCTACCTCACTATATTTTTTTGGTTTGCATTTACATAGTTTTGGTCAAAATGCTTACTGCATAGAAATTTTTTTTTAAATCGGGTAGCTCCAGACTTTCCAATGCAGCATTACCTACAACAATATTATTATTAACACAACTGAAAAAAAAGGCAATTTTCTGCACAATAAAGTAAAAAAACAATTTAAGTTCTGTATTCAAAATATAAATAACTTGGCAGTTATGCCAACATATTTTTAATTTTTTTGGTAGTATGGGTATGGGTATGGGATCTAGTCTTTCACCCATTCTAAGTAGCTATATCAAGGATGATGTTATCAGTGATTGTATCAACTTGCACTTTTTTCATTCCTTTTTTTAAAGATATGTAGATGATTTAGTTTTGGCACTTCCTAAACACAAAATTATTGAAATAGTCAACATTTTCAAGTATCATAATCAACATATACAATTTACAGTTGAGGAAGAGGTAGACAATTCTCTAGTTCCTTAGAGTAGGTTTCAAATCCAGTGCTTTATACAGGTTGGTGAATTGTTTGCAGTTGGTAAGTTTGGTATGGTTGATTCGTAGTTGTAATAGTCGAGGCTTCTCTTCTAGTTATGAAGTCTAGGGAGAGATGACCAATAAAAGATCGAAGTTTATGAAAAGTTGTTTTGCTCTTTTGCTCTAAGTTTTGTCAAGTATCCTCTACCGACTTTTTAAAAACGAATTTCGAGATTCGTTAGCTAGTTGAATTGGAGTGACTTCAGTCACCCCATGGTTGGTAGCTTCTTTGGCAAAATGATCTGCTGTTTTATTACCAGTAATTCCGGTGTGAGAAAGCAGCCATATGAGAGAGACTGTTACATCGTAAGCAGAGAGATTTTGGTATATGTCATGAATGTTTTGAACTAATAGGTGCTCAGTGAAAATTATATTGACTAAATGGATATATGAAAGATAATCTGAACAAATAGCAATATGTCTGTTTTGATGTGAGATGCATTTAAAAGCCAACACAATACTATATAGTTCACCTGTGCAAACGTTGCATATTAAGGGTAACCGAGATGATCTTACAAGTTCATGTTTAGTGGTTACTGCACAACCAATACCAGTGGTAGTTTTAGAAGCATCTGTATAGAGAATTAAATTCTAAAAATGCTTCCTTTATAAGAAGGTTAGAAGATTCAAGTTTGTTAAAAATAGTGAGTGAGGTATAGATTGAAGGGATATCTTTAGCCCAGAGGGGAAGTAAAGGTAGAGGAAATAAACTAGTCAGAAAAAGGTCAATATTTTTAAGTAGTGGACAAATTAATTGAGGTATAGGTTTTATGATAAGGTGTTGGTTATTGTTAGTGGAAGAAGACGGCATTGTGGCAATTAGGGAATGAACAAGATTACATGGATTTGCAGATGTTGATGCAGCATACGAAAGTAGAAGTGATTATCGTCTTGGGGTAGGAGAAAGTTCATTAGATTCACGGTATACACTCTCAATAGGACTAAAGCGAAAAGCGCTCAGACCTAGAAGTAGTTTTATTGGCACCCCATTGAAGATGACTGAGGGTTTAAAAATGTTCAACCTTTTAAAACAATTGATTTTAAGTTCAGAGATTCGATTTTTTCAATTTAATCTGGAGTCAAACATAAAACCGAGAATTTTACAATAATTAACACCAGAAAGTAGAGAATTGTTAAATAAAATTTGGGGTAAGGGAGTGAAAATCCCTATGGAAAATTTTATTAATTTGGTTTTGCTCTCAGAGAGTGATAATCCTAGTTTGTTAAATCTATCTTGAAGTAGATTTACTACACTTTGTATTAGTTTATATGAGGATGGGACATATTTAAGATGGCAGTAAATGATTAGATCATCAGTGTATTGAACATATTTGATGGGAGGCAAATTTCGTTGATGGCAAGAATGAATAAAGTTAAACTTAATGCAGATTCTAAAGGGACACCTTAATTTTGAGGAAGAGATCGAAAAAGTTTACCCTTGGCAAGGACTTTAAAGATTCTTTCAATTAGATATTTTTTTACAAATGAGAAAATATTACCATTTAAATTATAGTGGGAGTTTTTGTCAATGATTGCTTTTCTGGAGATTGAATAAAATGCCCCTTCAACGTTAAATATAGTTGCTACGACATCTTGTTGATTATAGATTACTTAAGAAATGTGTGTTTGAAAAATAAAAAAGTTATCAATAGTAGACCGATTACGTCAGAAGCCGGATTGAGCGTCGGGAATAATATTATACTGTTTAACGAACCACGTGAGTATTTCATTGATCATTGTTTCAAGAAGTTTGCAGGTAATACAAGTAAGAGAAATCAGACGAAAGATATTGGAGTTATAGAGGGCTGGTCAGGTTTTTTAATTGGAATGATTATAGAATTGCGCCAAACATCTGGGAATTTTTGTGTGTTCTAGATAAGGTTATAAATTTCGAGAAGTTTGGAGAGAGATGTATTAGAGAGATTTTTTAAAAATATATAAGGGATATCATCGGGATCATCAGCAGATTTTGTAAATGAAAACAAGGTAAATTTTAGTTTATTTAGGGTAAACAAGCCGTTCATAAACTTGACATCGTGTGGAGTTGACGAGATGGTGGAGAAAGATTGAGCGCGTAAAGAACTGGGAGTAAAAGCTATATTACTTTTATTGAATCTGTCTTCAACCCCATTAGCGAGTGTGTCAGAAATGAATTGACTGTCAGAGATAACTGTGTTGTTGAAGAAGATGATAGGAGAAACAGTTAGGATATAGGAATGAAGGATGACTAAATTCATAGGATGAAGGTTAGTTTTATTCCTTGGATTTGTGAAACAGTTTTTTTTATAAATGAGAGTGGAGTTATCATATCCACTGGTAACTTTAACATCCTAATATATAAAACTAAATAATGTAAACTAAATTGTAACATATAACTTTTATCGGGTTTTTACCCAGATATTTAGTGGCTCAAAAAATGTACACCTAGACACTGATGATGGAATATGGATTCCGAAAACAATTTGTCTTCATGACATAGCCCGTTTGGGTTTTTTAATTTATGTACCTTTTATAAAGGATTTTAACAAAATTTTTTTTTGTAATGATTTTTCTTTTATCTTAGTATAAATTAGGGCAAGATCTTTCATTAACGATTGTCAGCGGTATGTCAGTGGTAAATTTACTGGCTTCATTTAGAGGTTCGTTGGTGCCTAAGGAATTTTCGAGAAATTTTTCAAGATAATTCTAGAAAACCCTAATTTTTGTGTTTTTATAGGATTTGAGTACAGCTTTTAGTTCGAAATAGTTTATAAGAGAGTTTGGATGATTGGTATCTTGTTGTGAAACTGAGGATGAATAATGAAAGGGCGAAGGAAGAAAAGAGTATATATAGTTAGGTCCAGATTTGTTGCAAAACTTTTATTTTAAATTTTCTGCCAGAATCTTGGCTGTCTCTTAATTGTCAAGGATAACCTTTCGATTAAAAAAGAGATTGGATATTTTAAGGTTATTTTTTGTTAACAATTTATTCATTAATTTTTACATAACACAATTTTTCCAAACTAGACTTGGGCTAGTATTTGATGTACATAAAGTTTTCTTACTTAATTAAATATCGTGTCTAAATTTGGCAAAAGATGATGTAAAAATATACAGAGAGCAGAAAAAATGAATAAATGCGAGAGAAAGAGAGAAATTCTATTCATCATGTATGCTGTGATTAGATTTGACATCAGAAGATTTATCAGAGGATGCACTTATATATACTCTTGTAAGTCGGAGATAGGCTGTTCTTTTAACTTTTTTAAGATTCTAGTGATACGGTTTTTTAGTGATCTTTTCCTTGTACCTATGTAGAGCTTCAATAAGTCCTTTTGAATACCATCTATGTTGGAGGATTTTTAAGCTTCTTGTAGTGGGGTGATACATACAAAAGAGTTCTCAAGAAATGTAATAAGTTGCGTGGAATTGAGTGTAAAATTAGTCGGATTATCTTTGTAAATCATTTCTATAGCGGAAATATAATAAGGTTTCATCGAGTAATCCAATCAAAGATTAGATTTGGACATTTTTTGGCTGGTTTCGGTGGCATTGAAAATGTCGAAGGAGGAAAAGAACTTAATAGAGCAAGAATACCGGATGAAGATAGATGGTAGGAGTATCATGAGAACTGTCATTGAAGTGTCCCCTTTTTTGTCCTACTGCCAACATGGGCTTTGAATTAGTACGACGAGAGATGGATAAATCCATAATGGCAGCCAGGATGGGTATGCAGTTAACGGAGATGGACTCAATTTCCGAAGATAGAAATTCTTTTGATGAAGTTAAGGATTCAGGATTAAGGACTCCTTAGAGTCAACTGAAAATGAAGAAGAGGGAGGAGCATTAGCTGCAATGAGTGTCTGATCTGGTCAACTGGAGACTTTGCAATCAGATTCCACGGTACGACCCGTAAGCTTACAAAGAAAACACTATAGTCTGTCAGAGAATAAAAATATTTTAAAGGATGTATTTTCATGGTTAATTAACAGAGAAGATTGCACTTCGAAGTTCACCTTGTCAGCTATTTCAAATGTTACCCTAGGAAAACTCATGATATATGCCTATTGATCATCTGATGTTCCGTATTCTTTAGGGACTGCTCGATTAGGAATGCGGGATGAAAGGAGATACATTTGAAATAAGGATTCTTTTGGTCGCAGAAGGAAGCCTGCAGATAAAGATGACGGTGGAATTAATTATGACGTTCGGTGTATTAGTTGATCAACGATGTCGGTAGAAGTGAGGAAAATGCAGATTCGATTATTCGAAATGCGAGATGTAAAAGTAATATTTTTTGGATAAACTATTTCACCAATTTCTTTAATATATTTAAATAAAACAGTATTCAAAATGGAGTGCATGACAATAACTTGTTCCCTTTTAGAAAACGAACGGGAAGGAGGTCTAGAGACTGCGTCAACGACATATGATTTTGGGTTGGAATTGAAGTTGTTTTGTGTAAATGTAAATATTTAATTGCTGTTCATGATGTGTAGTCCTGGTTACCCAGACCGTAACACAATACCTAAATGTGAGTACCTAATGGACCCTCTTCCAAACTGGAAAGAAAGAAAAAAATGATCTCACCTATTTCTTGGGATTTTCACTGGTTTTCTTTAATTACACCAATATAGCCGCAATTAAATTCGACTATTGAAATATAAAACCAAATTTGATACTCGTTTTCTTATCACATTGTGATTAAAGAACTTCGCTTCGTATTGTTAACTCGTCGATGAATTACTTTATCTGTTTAACACTGTTTAAATCTTTAAAATCCGTGAGGAACTTTAAAAAGGGTGTTTAACCTTTGACAGTTATTTGACGTTTTTTGAATCGATTATTTGAAGCTTTATTTATAAACTTCAACATTTTATTAAAAAAAAAAACAGTTTGAAAAAGTGCTTTTTAGCTTCTAAACATTTATTCTACTTTTGATATTTTTCATGTCATACGGCTGTACGTAGGCTCAATGAAAAGCTGGTGTAAAAGCACAATTAAAAAAAACAGAAATTTCCATAACCAATAACAAGAAACAAGCTGAGAAATTGCAGCGGACAGATCTCGCTTGCATTTTTCTGTGGCGATATTTTACGAGTACCATTATTTTAATGTTTCAAAACTAATTTACTTCTTCACTGTGTATGCCATTTATAAATCGAATTATAAAATTTAGATATTATTTTACAATGTGTTCAATTTTCAGCTCTTAATGTTAATAAACAATGAATATATTGGCAATTTCTTAAATAAGAAAAAAAAATGCTATTTGATTTCCTCTGGGCCATAGAAGGTTTTGGTTTTTTTTTAAATGTTTTTTTTTTATTAGCTTTATATTGAGCCTACATACAAGTGTATGACATAAAAAAGTCAAAGTTATTAGAAATTTTTATATGCTAAAAATTTGTTATTCTTCAAACTGATTTTTAAAAACAAATTTAATATAATCTTGATGTTTTTTTTTAATAATTTAAAACGAAGCCATAAAAATCGATATCTGTTTACAAAATAACCCTAGAGTGACTGTTTGGACAAGTACAGTTGTTTAAATAATCGGTCTCCTGGATAAACAAATTGAATAACTCATAAACTGTATGGTCGTTCTGTATGATATTTAGCACACTTTAAAAACTCATTAACTGCCATAATTTTAAATAGTTATTACATATCGTTATGCAGAAAAGAAAGTTATTTATATTTATATTATTTATATTTATATTAACATTTATAAATTTTACTTTAAAAATAAGGGTTTTTAAATTATCTCGGTCAATTCTTTATGTATTTTAATTATAAAAATATCAATATTAGAGAACATTTTATGATCTATAACTTTTATTTTAACCATATATCTCTAACATGAATAAGAAACGTTTTATGCGCATAAACTTTTTTCACTTTTTACGATTGTTTAATAAAAAAGCAAAGCAAAATTAGCTGAAGTCTTCACATAATTGTCATCAGCTACCCCTCATATACCTTTTAGAGACTTTAAATACCTGTTTAAGATTTTTTCAGCTTTTTTAGAGTTGTAGATCATAAAAAGTTATGTAATTTTTGAGAGTATCCAAATTAAAATACATGAAACTATTAACCGAAATAGTTGCAAAAAAAACCTTATTTTTGCAGTTATTTATAAATTATAATAACTCTTTTTTGGGCAAGGACATGTAACATAGCTCCTTGAAATTATGGAAATTAATAAGTTATTAAAGTGCGCTAAATATCAATCAGAGCAAATAGTTTATAGGTTATTTAATCTGTTTATAAACATTTATAATAACGTTGATATCGTTTATGCCACAAACTTATTTAGAGGCTTATGAAAAACTGGTGAAAAACACACTTTCTAAAAAAAACAGAATCTTCTATGACCATTACTAGGCAAGAGAGCATTTTATATTTAAAACCAAAGAATTTTATTCTTAAAATCATACTTCCATTGTCTATTAACAGTAAGAGCTGAAAATTGAAGGGACCCTAAATGAAGATCTGAATTGTGCGTTCCAACTTACATAATGGTATATGCGGTAAAGAAGTAAAAATTTATAACCCGTTAAAATGATGGTATTCGTAAAATTCCGCTTCGGAAAAGTAGAATGGAGAACCATTTGAGCTCGGTTTTTTTTTTAGATTTGAACTTTTTCAAAATGAAGCGCGATTGCAGAATTTGCAATATCTTGGCTTCTGTGGCACGTAAAACATAATTTTTTTTTAAACTGGGATAGGTCAACAAAAAGTTGTTTACATAATCGCTTTTTACGATAAACAAATCCTTACTATTTTTATTAGTTACATTACATACCATTATGCAAAAACAAAGTTATTAAAATTTATAAATTTCTGCAAAATCAAGGGGTTTTTTGCAACTATTTTGATGAATTCTTTATATATTTTAATTTAGAAACTCACAAATGGAAGAACTTTTTGAATCTACAATTTTTATTTTAACTATTTTTCTGGATAAAAAACATTTATAGCCAAAATCACCTGTATGTCTTCACAGATTTATTATTAACTAACCCTCATATATCTTTTAGAACCTTCAAATATCTGTATAAAATTTTTACGTGAAACCAATAATTTTTTCCCAGATGGACCTTTGTATAAATTAGTTCTCCGATAAAGATGAACTAAAGATGATCTACTTTTCAATACAATAACTAAAAATAGCTAAAGAAATACATATTTAAATATCTAATACTTTGTTTATGTTTATTAACTTGATATTTATTCACTAATTTGTTTTTCCGAAGTTTATTATATCATAATTATAATACCAACGAAAACGTAAAATTCAAATTAATGCATCTCGAATATGACGCGTGCACCCTGGCGATAATAAAAAATGATGAATGAAAAAAAAATTAAACATTTTTTCAAGTTAATTACGTAACGGAAACGGTGTAAAATAAAAGAATATAAAAAAAGTTTCTATTTACTTACCAGAGTGTAATATCCATCTTTGAGAAGCCGAAGGATTTTTGTCGGAAATCTGAACATTCTTAATCCATGAATATTGTATGGTGATAAACCACATTTGTAATAACAACAAATATTTCCGGCCATCTGTAAAAAACCATTTATTTATTATGGAAGTAACATTATTTTAATTTAAAATCAATTTTTTCAAATATTATTGAATGTATGTAGTATCCGGTAAAATTTATTTCTAAATACCTAATTTGTTTTCTCATACAATGTTTTTTTATGTTTTAAACACATGTAATTAAAATGTTTTACTTACCTCGGACCAAATTTTTGTAATACACTTCCAAATAAAATAAAATATTTAAATTCTTTAAACTTATTTAGATATAGGAAGCCACAGTACGTTTATGTACAATTTTAGTTGACACGATATTTACTAGTTGATAGTAATAACTCTATTTTAAATGAATATCTTAAGTGATTCAAGGTCTGTTTTTTGTAACTTTTGTAAGTAAACCTGTTGCTACTATGTCAGTGAAATATTGCAACGCTGGTGAATTTAATTCAGTGGATCAAAAATGGACGTTTAGTTTAGTCCTTAACTTTTTCACATAGCACCATCTAGTATAATGTATATCAAACAAACAATGGTATATTAAAATCTATTGAGACAGAAAGAGTGGTGACATCTAGTGACTGTCTCAATTAGAATCAAACAAATTTATACATTGCGTTGGCTAACTAGTCCTATTTAAACAATGGCTGTAGTTTATATTTGTTATTACCTCTAGGAAAATTTTGTTTTATTAATTATAAATGTTTGCTCCAGGTTGTGCAATAAATTGTGAGAGAAAACAAGAATATATTACTATGATCATGGAAATGGAAGAATCTATTCAGCAAAATATTATGCAGGCAATTCAACAACTTGATGAGGTTACAGGAGGACAAGGCCGTTCAGGTTTGAGTCTATTAATTTTAGATAGTGATACAAGAGTTATGAAGCTAGTCAGTGACTTGGAATCATCAAATAAGTCAAGAGAAGCTCTAACACAACAAGTAGAAACTTTGGAACAACAAATACAAACGCTTTTAGATGAAAAGAGGTTGCTGCATGAACAAAACCAGATGTTAATTGAAAAGGAGGCTAAAAATCCCCAAGAAAACATAAGGAAGCAATTAGAATCCCTAAAAGATGAGCTCTTTAAATCTGAAGTGATAAGGGAAGACTTTAAAGGAAAACTTTTTGAACAAGAGAAACAAATTCTTACCTACCAAGAAAAGATCAACGAACTTCAAATAACTGCTAATGAATCAGCTAAATTGAAAGATGAAATAGATGCTTTAACAGAATCTGCAGGAAAGGTTGTGGATCTAGAATTAACAGTGGCATCATATAAAAAACGCCTGGAAAACTACCAGGATATAAAGAGAAATCTACAAAAGCTAGAAGAAAAACAAATGGAATACATCCAGAAAAATATGGAACTTGAAGAAGAATTGTCAAAAAACAGTACTTGGAAAGCACAATGTGAGGTATACAAAAACCAAATAGTAGAATTACAACAAAAGCTTGATGAAGAAGCTCAAAAAGCTGACAAAGCTACATTTAACTTGGATAAAATTAAAGCCAAATTAATTAGTTTACAAGGAGAAAAGGAAAGATTGATTCTAGAAAGAGATACTTTAAAAGAAGAAAATGAAGAATTAAAACTTGGTCCAAGGGAAAGTGGAGCAGCTGTTTCCCAAGAACTTACCCCAACAGAAATGGAGAAAAGACTTAAGCTTATGGAAAAAGAAAATAAAACACTTAGAAGTTCCAGTCAAGAAATGGAATCAAAACAACTACAACTTGACAGTGCTCTTAATAGGATTGAGAAACTTCAACAAAAAAATCGAACCCTAAATCAGACAGTATTAAAATTAGAAGCACAAGTGGAAGAGCTTAAAACACAGCAATCAGAAATTCAAGGAACTTCTAGTGGCAGTTCAATAGTCAAAGAGTATAGGCAAAAAATAATTGCCTACCAGGAAGCATTAGCATCTAAAGACAATGAATTACAATCTTTACAAACTAGATACAACAGAAATGTTGGAAGAGCTCGTGAAGTAGCACAACAACTTGAATTCAAATCCAATGGTGATTCTGATAATGCTTCACTAAGGCAATCTACCATAAAAGAAATAGAAGAGCGGTTGATTACTGCCGCTTTTAATAAACTAAGTCTGAATTGCCACAGAGAAAGTATGGATGAGAGATTAAGCGTTTTACATGGAGGACAAGGACAATCTTTCTTATCGAGACAAAGGCAGCCTACTCCAAGAAAACCTATACAGAGATTCAAACCTAAATAAGAAAATTACATTAGTCTATTGAGTGAAAATAATTTATTTTATTCTAGGTATGCACGAGTTGTAAAGATTTTTATTTATTATAGACTTAAGTGGGAAAGAATGTTATTCCCAACTATTTTTATTGATATTATATATATATATATATATATATATATATATATATATATGTATTGTATATAATGACAACTATCATTGCTCCAGAAGTATAATGACAACAGTAAAATGTTGAAAAATGACTTTATTGTGTTTGAAGGATCAAAACTGCATTCTCTACATATTTGTAAATTGTCATAACTGTACTTACCAATTTCGCCAAGACCAGTGATTTCATAAGTATAATTATGATGATTTAAAAATATATAGAAAATGCAGTTTTGATCTCTCCAACACAATAAAGTCATTTTTCAAGATTTTACAATAATTTTGTCATTATACTTCTGGAACAGCTATATATACATATTAAATATACAGTGGAACCTCGATTATCCGTCAGGGCACCGGACCAAGGGTATGACGGATAATCGAAAAGACAATTAAAAGAACATTAAAAAAATTCATAGTATAACTCCCAAATTTTATTTGTATGTTTTATTTGTCAATATAAGAGGGATTTATGTTAGTACAGTCGAATCAATTTGATTTAAAATATTCCGGAATTTTTGTTTGTTTTATTGTTACTTTATATTTTGCAACGGCTGAATTTCTTAATCGACGTAAAATCGTCAAATCTACCTTATTTGTTTCTTCTTGCCGAGAATTCCACTCGATGAATTGTTGTATGTGCGATGCAGCTTCTCTAGCTTCTTCACGCAAATCTTTGTGAGTTGCAATCATCAACATTGCCACCCCAGCCATACTTTTCAATTCATTCAGCATTTTTCTTTAAGATTGTTGTTCTCGGAACATTATAGCAGAAACACTTTTCTTTCGTTATGCAATAATATGCAATAATTTCTATTTTTTTTTTTCGTTTGACAAAACAACATGTTTTCTTTTTGATGCTCCAAATGTGGAAGGCTCCATTTTTTAAAACTTAATGAATCAAAGGACTAAGTGACACAATCAATATTCGAATTTGAATCAAACTGAATTATGGTGACACACAGATATTGACTGTAATAATTATTGTGCTGTGGCAATTTAGGACTAAATTTTTACTTATGTAGTCAATATAACTTATGTATGAACGCTGACGGTTGACAGAGGTGACGGATAATCGAGGTTCCACTGTATATATATATATATATATATATATATATATATATATATATATATATCTATATATATATATATATCTATATATATATATATATATATATATATCTATATATATATATCTATATATATATATATATATATATATCTATATCTATATATATATATATCTATATATATATATATATATATATATATATATATATATATATATATATATATATATATATATATATATATATATATATAATGTGTGTGTGTGTGTACTATATATTATACATTTTATATAGTCATAACACATTTCTGTTATGAATCGCTGTATATCCACTGATTCTTGGTACTAATTATAAAGAATAAGGAGGTATACCTAAGACAACACAGATATTAACCAAAAACCAAAATAAGTTTTAAACAGTACTAATTTATTAAAATTTTTTTAATAATAGACCTACCAAAAAAAAATGTTTCAATTTTTTTATTAAAATTTATTTTATTATATATTATATAAAATATGTGTCTCATTTAAAAGTAAAATAGGAATGCTTAAAAACTTTTCAAAATCTTTGTTAGTGCCAAAAATTAAAAAAGCTAGAAAATAAATGGTATTTGGATTTTTAATAATTAATTACGCAAAACTATTTTAGGAATGGAGTAGGAATGACTTTCGAAATTTGACTGTTGGCACAAAGAGAAAGTACTTAGAGAGAACGATATGGATGAATGCTGAGACTTGATTAATTGATTTTTTAACATAGTTTTCAGGTCCAGTTTACAAGTGGGTATGCTTATTGTAGGATTTTTAAAGTCATTCCTAGTTTTGACTATTTCAGTATTAAAACAGTAGGAAAAAATTCATCCTGGGAAAACATTAATTGCACATATTGTACTTCAATTATGTTGAAGTTATATTTATAATTCAATTATGTTAAAAGAAGAATTATATATTGTATTACAATATATACTAATTTGTTGGCAAATAGTGAATGTAACAGTTTAAATATAAAAGGATCTACAGTTAAGAGTTCCAATTTAATTGTCTATGTCACAGTTACATGTCTTCTTTCTTCAAACTATGTTCTCAGGGATGTTTTAAGATTTGATTTAAATTTGATTACAACATTGCAGTAATGTTTGCTTTCATTTTTGTTGTCCTTTTTCTTTTTACTGTTTTCTTAGATTTTTCTATTGCTTTTATTGTTTAAAGGATATTGTACAAATCTCATAAACAGTACTGCTTTTATTTTCTAGTTTTTTAATTTTAAATAAAATGTTATATACTCCATTAAAATCTTAACAGTATTGTGATATATTTAAAGATGCATATTATATAATAAAGAAAACTTAACTTTGACTTTGAACAGGTTGTTGTACTATTTTATAACGAATGGTATTAAATAGCTATATTTTAGATTTGTTTTGATTGTGTATCCTTCTCATTATTAGTCTAGGGTAAGATATCTTTTGCCTTAATACGAAATATATTCTAGGCACTCTAACCATTTGTACCTAATTGTAACTGTTTGAATTAGAAATTTAAATTGCTTCTAAAAGTTTTTATGATTGACATTTTTAGATGATCAGACATTTTATTATGAATAGTAGAGTATCATGAAGATATTCACGAATTAACTAAATAAATTTTATGTTTTGAGATTTTAAATTACTGGACCAAAATTAGTTATATGAAAATTTATATATTTTAAGTAAAATAGTGAATATATTTTATGTTTAAATTAAATGTGTTATATATTACAAACCTTGTATCTTTGGCCAAGTAATATAAAAACATAGACAAGAAGATTGCTGGAATAAGCCTATGATTCCATTGAGTAACTTAGATGTCATTTAATCCCAAAGCTTACCATACCATTTGGGATAGTGGAGATACAAAGAACAGAGATAAGATGCTTTTTGATTACCTTTGCACTACTGAAATTAATTTGCTGAACAATAGAATAGCAGAATCACTGATTGACTTCTATGTTCTATGGGGATTGGGGATATAACATCTAAATGACATGTGTCTGATGCGATATTCTTATCGGATTATGCACACTTATGCTTTGAGACAAATTCAGTTAAACTGTAACCGAGGTTTTATAGAAACCCTAAGGTGACTGATTGAGAATTCTTTCCTACCTCCTTGGGAAACTGAAAACCTATAATAAGACAAGCATATATTATCATCGAAGGAAAGAATTCTGTGAAAATATTAAAAGTATACCTGACAGTGCCAGAGTTAACAGTTTAACAGGATTGTTAAATGAATTGATGTGTTCACTTCCCACGGTCGACGCAGTTGACTAGAGGAAATAATCAACAAACAAACTTTAGCCGAACCGGAATCTGATGAAGAGAACTTTGGTTCTCACAAGGTCAGATGTGATATTGAAACTTTCGAACCATATAAAACTGCGGGACCAGATGGTATATTTCCCAGACTACTCCAAGAGGGACTGGAAATAATGATGGGTTCCCTGATCCAACTATTTAGTGCTAGCTATGTTCTGGAGTACCTTACCAAATCTTGGAGAAGAGCGAGGGTGGCGTTTATTCCTAAGCCAGGAAAAACCGATTATACCTTTAGCAAAATTATACAGGCCAATAAGTCTGACTTCATTCGTGTTGCAAACCTTGGAAAAAATCTTTAATGAATATAAATCTCCTTTTTTGGGCATTTTTATTATAAATCCCCTTTTCACTCCTTTGGCAATTCTTCGTCAATTTATATCTTGTTCAAAAGTTTATCTAGAATCTCTATTGATTGCTTAGAATCTGCTTTTATTAGGTCAATGGGTATAGTGTCGATTCCTGAGTCTTTTAGAAGTTTTATTGTGTTTCCAATTTCTTCCCTTGTAATTTCTCCAATATTCACTTCTAGCTCTGCTGATGCTTCTTCATTCTATAACGTCTTATTTCATGTTGGTACATATTTCCTTGGAGTATTCCTTCCATCTTTGTATTATTTCTTTCTCATGTTGTTATCTGTTTCCTTGCTTATCCTTTACTTCTCGCATATTTCTTTGTGCTTTTCCTGTTAGGTTTCGTATTCCTCTAGTCTATTTAACATCTCATTTATATAGTTTTTTTTCTGGTTTGTTTTTTTACTTCTGCGTTTTTGCCTTGTATTTTCTTTCAAGTGACCTCTCTTCTTCCGATCTTTCCTTTTGTAGGATTTCTTCTTTGATTTTTTTCCGTTCTTTTATCAGTTGTAGAGTATCTTTAATTATTTATTTTTTATTTTCTCTTCTGTTCAATCCGATTGTTTCTTTCGCTGTATTTATTATTCTTCTTGAAAATGCTTCCATGTTTCTTCTACTGACTCTCCAGTTTGTTGTGATACAGTTCTGTTAATTGTCAGTTTCCGCTTAAGTTATGTCATATGTATCCGCTTAAGTTTAAAGATAGTTCCAGTTATTACAAGTTCATTTTGTTTGCAAAATTCGATTAGTCAATTTCGATTGTCGTTTATCTATCCTATCCCCCCTTTTCCAACCACTTGTTCATGCCCTGTATTATCGTTGCCTATTTTAGCAATAAAGTCTTAAAGTCTTCGATTATTATTTTCATATCTCTTCTATATTTATTATTAAACTTATTATACGTTGTTTGTAGTTGTTCATAAAATTCTTCCTTTTCATCTTCATCGTTTTTATTTTTAGGAGCATATACATTACTACTATAATGTTATAGTATCTTGCCTTCAGTCGCGCTCATATAATCCTTTCTGATACTGGCTCCCGCTCTATTAGATCCTTTCTTTCCTTTTGGGCTAGCAGTATTGCTACTCCCTTTTCGTGTTAATCATTTACGTGTGTGTTTCCAGAGTTTATAATTAGTTGTTGGTCTCCCATTCGGGTTCATCCACTGTCATTTCATCGTATTTCACTTAGTCCAACAATGTCTAACTTGTACTTATTAATCTCTTGGCTTATTTGCTCTAATTTGCCAGTTTCTTTAATCGTTTAGACACGTTTGTGCAATGTTTTCTTACATTACATGCTGTAGGGTCCATCTGTAGGGCTGTATCACAGTGATTCCAACGAGCTTGCCAAGATTCTAGGATTTACTTTTTAAACTTAGCTTATAAGTGAGATTTTTGTTTCTCGAGGATGAAGATATTGGTATATGTCGTGTATACTCTGAACTAGTGGATGATCAGTAAATATTGATTTTAATGAGAATATGGAAGAAATGGAATTGATGCAAATTTATACATTTTTAAATGACGTGGAAATGAATTTAAAGGCTTGAAGGATGCTAAACAGCTCTCCTGTGTAAATGCTGCACGATGAGGGCAACCGAATGTAACTTATAAGATCTTTTAAAGTATTAACTGCGTGCATCCTACTTCGCAATAATTTTTGGAGGCGTCAGTGTAAAGAACTAAATCAAAAGGTGTTTTGTCTAGTATTTCTAGGAAGGCTTCCTCTATAAGAGTAGGGGTGTGTCATATTTGTTGTAAATGGTGAGGGAGGTGTTTGTTCCAGGGAGGGATGAGTGGAGAAGGGATGGGCAGGGTGAGGAATAGGTCAGTGTTCTTTAATAGACGGGCAAGTATTTGCGGAATTGGCTCTATAACTGTGCGTGAGAGTTTGCTAATGGAGTAATCACGTACAGAGGTAGTAATGTGGTAAATGGAGTTGGAAGTATTACTTGATGTAGTGGAAACATATAATAGAAGCAGATGTCTTCTAAGGGATATATGGGGCTACTACTTTCGGACTAAAGACTTTCCTGCGGGCTGGAGCGAAAGTCTCCGAGGCATAGACGAAGAGCAGTATTTAGGATATAATTTTTAGTTTTAGGTCAAATTTGGAGGCGGACACGTAAATAAAGCAGCCGTAATCTATTTTGGATTGTATCAGAGCTCTGTAGACTGTAAGAAGTACATTCTCTTCAGCATCCCAACAAAAGTGTGAAAGAGTTTTTATTAGATTGATTTGATTAAGGAAGTAGCCTTTGGTAAGATTTATGTGATATTTACAGTTTAATCGAGAATCAAAGATCATTTCCAGAATTTTACAATTATCCACTACAGATAAGGTGTCGTTGTTGATTGATATTAGTGGAGCGGGGGAGGTGGCTTTTCTGTTGAATTTAATAACTTTAGATTTATTTGGTGATAAGGATAAACCTAGGTCTTGAATTTTGTTTTGAAGGAGATCGAACAGTTGACAGGAAGTGTTAATGTTTTTTCCATGGCAATAAATAATGAGATCATCGGCATATTGAACGTATTTAATAGGATTGCTTAACTTTGAATACAGATTCTAGAGGACTTTCCAATTACAGATACTTTAAAGAATTTAGATTGCAGGAACTTTTCTATGAAGCGAAAAAAATTTTTTTCTTGTTAGTCATTAAGTGCTGTTGAAATGTGGGTTTGTAGAAGGGAAAGGTTGTCCCGAGTGGATCAATTATGTCGAAACCCGGACTGAAAATTTGGAATTTGATATACTTTTTTAAAAACCATAGGAGTCTGTTATTAATCATTTTCTCAATAAGTTTACAGGTAGTGTTAGTAAGAGAAATAGGACGATACTTTGGTAATGAGGAAGGTTGATCCTTTTTCCTTATTGGAATAATAGTAGAATCACACCATATCACTGGGAATTGCTGGGAATTCCATATAAGATTAAAAAATCCAGTAGTTTGCAAAGGGAAAAATTGGATAGCTTTTTCAAAAAAATGTATGGGATGTTATCAGGGCCTGCTGCATTGCTTCTAAAGGAGTATAAGGCTAATTTTATTTCATAGAGGGTAAAAGGTTCATTCAGGTGTATAATGTCAAGAGGGCCAATAGAATTATTTATAATAGTAGGTACAAGAGAGGAGTTGGACGCAAAATAGGAATTCCTATTTTTAAATTTTTTTTCAAAGGGAAGAGCGAAACCGTTAGAAATCGATTAGTTATTACAGATAATTTTGTAGTCTATGATAATATTAGGAACCTTATTACTAGATTTGTGACCCTGTATATGTTTTATTTCAGGTTCCAGACCTGGCTTGGGCAGGTATGATTTGTTAAGGATGAGACGTAATTTTGCCAAGAAGTTTTTTGGCTTTGTTTTAGGATATATTTAGCTTTGGTTTTAAGTTTTTTTTTGAAGTATACGATTGACCGGAGTATTGTTGTGGATTTATTAAAAGGTTCAATATTTATAACACTTACGGATTTAATTTATTTCTTTATTTATATTAACTTATCTGACAATAATTTATTATATCCGTACGTAACAAATTCGCGAGCGCGGGTCTTGAGAATTAACTGTCCCTTCCAAATAAAGTTCCGTTATTATATACCAGTGCCGTTATCTCGAAAACTCCAAAACCTTCGATGGCGAAACGGTAAAGGCAAACTGGATTTCCCTCGCATCGGTTCTGGAAGGTCGCTCAGGTAAATCGGAGTCTCTCGTAAATTCTAAAACATATTAGAATATAAACATGTTTACAGGTTAAAACTATGACTCATATTTTTACGTAACATTGCCCCCCTCTCAAAAGATGGTTCCTCCTGGAACCTTGTCGGGACTAGAACTGGAACGGTATGCTGGTATCGGCAACTAGACCCTCTTTTACAACTTCCAGTTGTATAAAAATGACAAGGGACGGTTTTCTCTCCGCACCAGTAACTATGCGGATTGCAACAGACTAACACCTGGACTTCGGTGTCTTTAAAGATCTCCTCCACCATATTTCGGATAACCCTCCAATCTAATTGGCGGCACTCCAACTTTGACATGGCTAACTTTTGCACGTCGGACTCTAGTACGTGCTCTCTCAATTGAAGTAAGGCTTCCCATACATCTCGGTAGGTAGGTTGGTCACGGGCAGTGTCTTTTGTTACCAGGTAGAAAAGGTAACGTGATGCATCTTGGAGTTTCAAGGTTTTACCGGGAGCTGGCACCTGGCATTGAAGTTCTGCAACTCGGCCAAACTTCCTTCGAAAGACGGATGCCAACCCTGGTGCGTCTTTGATACTGGCCGGGATGGTAAGGGCCAGCGAGTAGTCATCGGGGAGCGCGAGTAGATCTTGCTTTTCTTCAGTGGTAACACCATGTCTTGCTTTACCGGTACCTCCATAGGCACCCATGAATTCCTCAAACGTGAGGTCAGACACGTCTTGGACTTGGTTTACTTCCACTTCTTCATCTACGTCGTGGTCACCTTCGAAAGACGCCAACCGGTTATGGTGTACTATCATCGGCTTTCCCCTCGGAATCTTGCTTATTCGGTAGATGACATCGTTGATCTTCTCCATAATGAGGTATGGACCTTCCCAAAACTGCTGCAATTTGGGAGAACAACCTTTTCGCTTCTTGGGATTATACAGCCATACTTTGTCGTTCTTCTTAAAGCAACCCTTTTCGGCTTGTGTATCGTACCGTTTCTTCATTCTGTCGCTAGCGATCTGAAGGTGGGAACGGACCAACTCATGTACATCGTCCATTCTTCTTCGTAATTCGATCACATAATCTTCACCTGCTACATCTTCTCCAGGTTTACATCCAAACTCGAGATCACAAGGTAGTCGCATTTCGCGTCCGAATAGGACTTTGGCTGGTGTCTGGCCTGTTGATTCGTTAACAGCAGATCTGTAGGCCATTGTGAAGAACGGAAGGTATTGGTCCCAGTCTCGCTGATGATCGGACACCATCTTTGTCAAATACTTGCCAACTGTCCTATTCATTCGTTCTACCATACCATCCGATTGCGGATGATACGCGGTAGTTCTTGTTTTCTTCATGCCTAGTCTATCACATATTCCTTGGAATAGATCGCTTTCGAAGTTCCTGCCTTGGTCACTATGTATCTCCAAAGGCACTCCAAATCGGCTGATATATTCTTGGATCAACTTATCTGCAACGGTGGCGGCCTTCTGGTCGGGAAGTGCGTAAATCTCGACCCACTTAGTAAAGTAATCCATTACTACCAGCATGTACTTGCCTCCATTTTCACTTTCTGGAAATGGCCCAGCGATGTCCAAAGCTATTCTTTCAAACGGGCTTCCAACATTATATTGTCTCATAGGAGCTCTCCTTTTTCGGTGAGGCCCGTTACTCGTAGCACAAATAGTACATTTCTTACACCAGTCTTTTACGTCGTCGGAACTGTTCATCCAATAAAACCGTTCCCGAATTCGCTGAAGGGTTTTCCTTACACCAAAATGCCCTCCCGATGGACTGTCGTGTAACTGACGAAGTACTTCGGCTATTCTGCTCTTTGGGATCACCAACTGTCTTCTCTTCTCTGAACCGTCATCATTTTCCAGGACTCGTTTAAGCAAGCCATCTTCGATGATAAATGAGTCCCACTGGGCCCAATACGTCTTAACTACTGAGCATAGGTTTGATATTTCCTGCCAAGGTGGTCGACGGTTTTCCTCTTTCCATTTTCGGATTTTTTGTATAACTGGATCTCTCTCTTGTTCTTCCCTGATCTTAGTAGGCGTCCAGTCGTTGTTGACAATCGTCGTTCTTAGCACTGCTGCTTCCTTGGATTCCGTTTTGTTGCAGTGGGAACACTCTGCTGAGCATGGCCTTCTGGAAAGAGAATCAGCGTTTCTGTGGCTAACTCCGGCCCGGTGCTCAATCTTAAAATCGTATTCTTGGAGTCGTTCGATCCACCTGGCTATCTGACCCTCTGGATTCTTAAACTGCATCAACCACTTAAGGGCGGCATGGTCGGTTCGGATTAGAAACTTTCTGCCATAGATGTATTGATAGAAGTGCTCTACTGATTTAACTACTGCTAGAAGTTCTCTTCTCGTGACGCAATAATTCCGCTCAGGTTTTGAAAGAACTTTACTAAAATATCCGAGGACTCGTTCCTGTCCTCCTTGAATCTGAGACAGCACTCCTCCAATTCCCACATTACTTGCATCCGTATCTAAGATGAACTCTCCTTCTGGCAGTGGATACCCCAAAATTGGTGCTGTTATTAAATGCTTTTTCAACGTTTCAAAGGCATTTTGGCAGTCTATATCCCAGCGGTATTCTCTTGCTTCCTCTGTAAGTCGCGTTAATGGCTTAGCGATATCTGCAAACTTCTTAATAAACCTCCGGTAGTAAGTACATAGTCCAAGAAAACTTCTCACTTGATGTTTGTCAGTTGGTTTTGGCCATTCCTTAATGGAATCGATTTTTCCCTTATCCACGGCCACTCCTTCTTTACTGACTATATGACCCAGATAATTGACTTTACCTTGAAATAGCTGGCACTTCTTGGGGTTTAGCATCAATTGGGCAGCTTTAAGTCGATTAAAAACGTTTTCTAAATTCCTCAAATGATCTTCGAATGTCTCCCCCAAGACGATTATGTCATCTAAATAAACCAGGCATGTTTTCCAAGATAACCCTCTCAACACATTTTCCATAAGCCTCTCAAATGTCGCAGGAGCATTACAAAGTCCAAATGGCATAACGTTGAATTGCCACAATCCAGATCCTGTGGTGAAGGCTGTCTTTTCTTTATCGACTGGGTCCATTTCTACCTGCCAGTATCCAGACTTCAAATCTAAAGTAGAAAACAATTTACTTCCAGCCAATGTGTCCAATGTGTCATCGATCCGAGGCAGAGGATAACTATCTTTCTTGGTAACGTTGTTCAGCAAACGGTAATCCACACAGAACCTCGTCGTTCCGTCTTTCTTCTTAACCAGGACCACCGGAAGACCCATGGGCTCGTAGAAGGTTCTATCACCCCGTCTTTCTTCATTTCCTGAACAATCGTTTCAGCTTCCTCTCTCTTCGCCTGTGGTAATCGTCGAGCTGTTTGACGAATTGGCTTAGCATTACCAGTATCAATTTTATGCTTAACAACGGTAGTTCTTCCCGTCTTTCTTCCTTTCGGTACGAAAATATCACGATACTGCCGCAGAAATTCCCTTAATTTCCATTTCTCCAACTGATTTAGAGACTGTCCTGCAACTGCAACCATTTGGTCGAATTTGTCGTTGGAATTATCAGATGTTGTCGCCTGACGGATTATGGATGTCACAGGTACACAAGTTCCTACTTTTGTCTCTTTCTTTATGGTCACTGGGTAGTCGTTGACATTGATAAGTCTCACAGGAATTTCTTTAGCCGAAGTCACCAATTCCTTTCCAATTATGATTCCACGGCCAACCTCATCGTCGTGGTTCCAAGGCTCCATCATAACAGGTCTACCTTCGTCTACAATTCCCTGTAGTCGCGCTACTATGATCGTTTCGCTTCTCGCAGGCACGACTGTATCTTCTGTAATGGCTGCTTGCACAGTGTTGTCATTATGTGGATGGAGAAATACCTCCTCGTTGCCAACTTTGATTACCTTATTCTTAAAATCCAATTGGAATCCATGCATATTCATTACGTCCATTCCTAATATAACATCCTCTTCGATGTCAGCAACTATAACAGTATGGACAAACTTTTCTGCCCCAATTCCCAATTGTACCTGGATTTCTCCATGAATGTTGGCATTTTCACCTGTAGCGGTCCGAAGTCGTAACCTCGTTGGTAACAGTTTCTTTCGGCTGTTTATAACTGTCGGGCGTATAATGGTTCTGGTCGCTCCGGTATCCACCAACAACGTATGTCTTTTACCATTTATTTCTCCATCTACATATACACTATCTTCACGACATTTCAAAGAAGCTATTAGTATAAGAGGGTCTTTGGAAAAGTTCTGGGTCGAAGCTGCCGCCCTAAGGCTGACCCGTTCTAGTTTTCCTGATGGTGAGTTTCTTGATTTGCGTCGTACCTAGGGTGCTTACAGGAGCTTCGCACGTGTCCTATTTCGCCACAATTCCAGCATCTGATGGTCTTCGTTTTCTTATATGTCATGCTTTTCATCATATTAACGAGCTGGTCAAGTTTATCTTCATCTCCTTTCTCTTTTACAGTCCTAACTTTACTGTACCCGCCAGAGGCCTGCGTAGCTGACTCGTATTCGAGAGCGGCGGATAAGACATCAACCAGCGTCTTGTGACGAGCTAATCGTAGTGTTCTCTGCATTTCATGATCACGAAGACCATCAATAAACGTTTGAACGGCCAATTTTTCCATCATGTCTTCGGGAGCTGTTGCATAAGCATATCGTACTAATCTGGCAATATCTACCTCATATTCTTGAAGAGCTTCATCTTTCTTCTGTCTACGATTTTTAAGCTGCGACTGATATACATGCTCCAAATGTTCGTGGCCATATCGCATATTTAACCTCTTCTTCAGTTGTTCGAAATCATCGGTCTCCTCTACGGCTATGGTCTGAAGCACATCTAAGGCATCTCCTCGAAGAGCGATAGTCAGGTTTACAGCCTTTTCTTTTTCAGACCATCCATTCGCTCTTGCAGCTGATTCGAACTGTTTCATGTAGTTGTTCCATGACGATTTTTCGTCGAAAGTTGGGACTTTCACATGGACAGAACCTCCACTTCCTTCAAATTTCGGCCGTATTTCCAACTTACATTTCGTCTCGTCTTCTTTTATCTCCACTGTAATCGGATTGTTACCTCTCTCTGCTGTCCCTGTTTCTTCCATCTTCCTTTCCATCTCTTTAATCTTTTCTTCGAAGGCCAACTTATCGGCAGCAACTTGGTTTTTTAACGAAGATATTCTATCGTCCAGGGCAGACATCTCAGAAGTGACTTTAGAGATTTCTGAAGAGATGTTAGCAGAAACTTTGCTTTCCAGGGAAGAAATCTCGTTAGAAACTTTGCTTTCTAAAGAAGCGATGTCGCCGGAAACCTTCGAAATATCGCCAGAAACTTTGTTCTCTAATGATGCGATATCACCGGAAACTTTGTTCTCTAATGATGCGATGTCACCAGAAACTTTGGCTACATCACCAGAAACTTTGGCTACATCACCAGAAACTTTCGAAATCGACGAGAGGACAGCATCTTCAAATATATAAGTCTCTGGATCTAGTCCTTCTTCTAGCAAAGCGTTCTTTAGTCGTTGAACTAACTCAGCCTTTTTTCCGGTGGAAGCTAATTCTCTGTCTTCAAGATGTCTTCTTAAATTAGTCACTGTCAGCTCATAAATCGTAGCCATTTTCACAATCTATTTTATATTCACTTGTATTATTATTATAAGTCTAATTTATGTTCGATCTCACTCTGACACCATTTGTTGTGGATTTATTAAAAGGTTCAATATTTATAACACTTACGGATTTAATTTATTTCTTTATTTATATTAACTTATCTGACAATAATTTATTATATCCGTACGTAACAAATTCGCGAGCGCGGGTCTTGAGAATTAACTGTCCCTTCCAAATAAAGTTCCGTTATTATATACCAGTGCCGTTATCTCGAAAACTCCAAAACCTTCGATGGCGAAACGGTAAAGGCAAACTGGATTTCCCTCGCATCGGTTCTGGAAGGTCGCTCAGGTAAATCGGAGTCTCTCGTAAATTCTAAAACATATTAGAATATAAACATGTTTACAGGTTAAAACTATGACTCATATTTTTACGTAACAGTATTATTGTCGCGCAATTTGTTTAGGGCGGATTTGGATTTGCAGATAGCTTCTTTGCATGCCGAATTCTATCAAGGGACCGTTTTGCGGGTGAGAGTTTTTTTACCATTATATTTGTCAGCTGTTAAAGTGATACAGTCGGATATTTGTTTAGGGGAATGTTTGTATCTGAATCAAAAGTTTTAGTGGAGTGGATGTTTTCTGTTTCAATTGTATATTTAAAACGTTTTCAACAATTTTACCACATAACTATGAGTATTAAAGTTCCCCATAAGTATGAAGCTGGAAAATTAGATTAAACATATTCTTCTTCTTTTAATTTATGGTCGGGAGAAATATATAGACTACATATAGTAAGTTTGGTTGGACACCATGCAGTAATTGCTACAGCTTCAAGGTTAGTGGTAAGAAGAAGAAGAGAGGAGTATATATCGCTTGAAGCAAATATCGAAGCATCACCACCGGCTATAGAACAGTTAGTACGTAGGTATGCGATGATACTCTTCAAAATTTTTAAGGCGACCATAATGATTTATTTTAAAATTATTCTATTGAAAACAGTTACAGTCAGGATTGTAGATTGAAATAAGTTTTTGTATTCTTTCTAAGCGAGGATAGAATCCATCGCAGTTTAATTGGAGAATGGTGAACGCTTTATTTATAAGAACAAATTAAATGATGTATTGGAATTAATGATATATTAAGGAGGAGTCAGTGGAGTAGCATTCGTCGGTAGCAAGATACAGAAAATTTTATTTAAATTATCTAACCTTGATGCAATTAAAAGTTTCTCCTGTGGGCTGATCGCATATTTGTAATTGGTGTCTTGTTTAGTAATATGAGGTGCTATCAGCTAAGTACTTGGACTCATTCTAGACCAATCAAGTTAGTTAAAAATAAATCTTTGTTCGTCTCAATTATATAAACGAGTTTGTCAGTTGAAATATGTAGTATGAGATATTACAAAAATACTCTCATCTCTCTCATCGTTTTTTAGTCGAAATATTTTTAAATCAACAATCAAAACGCCAAACTCAGTATCTTCCTCAAAACTTAAAAACCTATTAGACTCTATTTAGAGATTTGACGTCAACAGACAACTTTTTCACAAAAAAAAATAGTTACACAAAATAAGATACGCTAAATTAAAATCGGGTGATAAACAAAGAAGTTATGGCAAAATGAACAACAAAATCGCTGTTCTATCTGGGCTCCTGAGGGTCTTTCCTAATACCCTCTTACGAGAATGGGAGTGTTATTCTATTCATGATCGGGGGATATTACCTTGCAGGTCTTAGAGCTATTAATAGTCGTTCGATTCTATTTTTTATGATGATTTTTCCGCTAAGCTTTTTTATGTAAAACTTTTGAATAATTAATTTATTTGGTGGAGGATGCGATACAATAAAAAAAACTTGTAGTAGCATATTTCCCACTACACTACAAGGTATTGAAGAAACTGTGAGAATAAGCCATGGTAGTGACTGACCCATCTTTGACAACATAGTTGACTTTTGTATTATTTTGTAAAGCACAATATACCAATAATTAATACTTGTACCAGTAAAACTCTAAATTGTCCATTTATAGATTTTATTACGCATCGAAAATATCTACAAATTTACCTATGTACTCGGTACACTTGTTTACTTACGTACAAAAATATTTTAACACTGCAGGGAAATCAAAGAATCATAAAAATGCACATAAAGTTTTCTACCAAGAATTGTTAAGTGCAACTTTGATACTAAAAGTAAGATATTGGATTTTTACGTTTAAAAGAATAAATAAACAAATATTTTATAATATAATTTTACACTGAAAAGAATTTGCTTCAAGCAACTCGTTTTTACATTAGAAAATCGAATGTGGTAGATCTCATGAAACTGATTTTTTATTTAGAAGTAAGTCCCAACTCAATATTTTGTCGTCAGCGTTGGTAGAATGAACCGAAAAAACATGCGAGTATATTGCAATGTTTTATATATAATAAGTTTATATCAAAACACCATCTAATACTATGACTGTACGATCTTATCAAATTCCACAAGGAACGTGTTTCTTTAAAATCGATTTCAACTGCAATTGGTTTTTCTATATGTACCTACAATATCAGAAAGTTTCTAAAGTCTTTGCTAACATCATCCATTGACCAGTTGGAACTTACATCAGAGGTTCTACACACTTTATTGAGAAAATAAATAATATTACCTTAAAATCTAATGATAGACTAGTGAATTTCGTTGTAGTTTTATTTGCTTAACAGCGTACAGAATTAGTTTTCAATTACACATATGTCCAAAAGTTTGGAATATTGGAATATTTCAGCATTTTATTGATTTTTATATATAAAATCTTCTGAATAGTTAAACATTATTTTGTTTTAATACTCAACAATACTAAATAAATCTCAAAACCAGATAAATGATATGCAAAAAAATTCTTTATTCTATTGGAGTGAAAAACTTACAATGTACAACTTACATTTAAAAATAAATTAGTATAGAAAAAAATAATTTTTAATAAAACTAATAATTAGTATTTCCTCCATTGGCCTTTATGCATGCCTGTAGGCGATTTGGCATGCTGCCCATTAACTGGTCGAGCTGGGCTTGCGGAATTCTCTCCCATTCTTCACGAGCAGCATCTTTTAGTTCTTGAAGTGTAATAGGAGGATTGTTTCGCTTCTTGATGCGTGTTTTGAGAATGTCCCAAGCATGTTCAATAACATTCATGTCGGAGGAATTCGAAGGCCACTGTAATGTAGATATTCCTTCTTCTTCCAGAAAATTTTGTACTGCTGCTGTTCGATGAGGAGGTGCGTTGTCATGCATAAACACAAATTCATCACCTACTGCTCCTCGGAATAGACGTACGACAGGATTTAAAACTTCCTCGATGTACACAGCACCAGTGACTCTTCTCTCCAGAACCAGCAGTGGCGTCCGTGTACCACTCATAATACCACCCCAAACCATAATACTGCCACCTTCAAATGGGACACGCAGTTTTGCTGTTTCTAGTCGGGCTTGTCGTCCTGGGGCTCTCCAAACCAGTGTTCTTCGCGAATCAGATACCAAGCCAATTTTTGACTCATCAGAGAACATCACGTTATTCCAGTTAGGACCATGATGTACCATTTCTCTAGTCCATTGCAACCTTACTATTTTGTGTTGGTAGGTTAGTTTAGGAACACGTAGCGGTCTTCTACGATACAAATTTAGCGCATTTAGTCTACGTGTTATTGTTTGCCGTGAAATATTCAGTCCTTGAAGCCTAGAAATTTCTCTGGATATACCACTTGTAGATTCCAGACGATTTCTACGAGCTATCAATGTTATTTGCCGGTCTTGTGCTGCTGTTGTACATCGACTTCTACCACTTCTGGGTCGATCCTTGACGTCATTTGTATCTTGGAATTTTTTTTAAATTTTTGATACAGCACTCTGAGTAACATCAACAATATTCGCGATATAACTTTGACTAAAGCCCTGTTGTAACAAAGCAATTACTCTAGATCTGTCAAAATCAGATATCACGTTTCTAGGCATTTTTAAACGGCTCAATTTAAATTTAAACAAAGACTGAAATAATGTGTAAATACGCTAATCAGTTGAATGTGACCAAAATCATACAAAAACGATTCAAATTTTTTATCATTTTCATTTAAAAACGCTCGAGAATGAATATCAACAACAGGTTTAAAACCACAATAGGCGTAGATATATTATTTGTAAGTATTCCAAACTTTTGGACATGTGTGTATTGTAAAATGGTAAAATTGTAAAATAAAAATAAGTTTTTTCTGCAATTGTTTATCTTTAAATAGTTCCTGTAATTTTAAAACTGCCTGAGAAGAATCACTTATGTCTAAAATTAATTCTTTTAAAGCATCGTAATGTTTGACATAAAAAACTGTTACATCAAGACAAGTTTCCCATCGTGTTATAACAGGTTGAGGTGGCAATTGTAGATCTGAAACTTTTCCTTACTACTACTACCACTACTTGTCGGTTTATAACGTTCTCCGCCGTTTATCGACTTCCAATCGCCACTTAGTCCGGTTGTTCCATAGGTCTTCTTCTATGGCCCTCTCTCTCAGTTCTTTATTTATTCCTTCGCTCCAACTTTTTCTCGGTTTACCTCGTTTTCTCCTTCCTTCCGGTTGCCATTTTAATATCTCTTTTGGTATTCGTTGTTCATCCATTCTTTGTGTGTGTCCGAACCAGGTAAGTTATTTTGTTGTTAGATAATCTGTGATTGTTCGTTTGATTCCCATTATTTCGCTAATGAGTTCGTTGGTAATCCTTTCTCTTCTAGATCTTCCTGTGGCTCTTCTCTAAAAATCAATTTTCGTTACTTTCAGCGTTTCCAGTGTTCTTTCTTTCAGTGGCCATACCTCACAGCTGTATAAAGTGATACTTTTTACTATAGTCTCATATATCCTCTTTTTATTTTCTTTGCTGATGGATAGGTCCCATAAAATACTGTTTAACATTGTGATGGCTTTTCTCCCTGACGCATTTCTCTCTATTATGGCTTTGTCTAATGTTCCATCTTGTGAAATAGTGATACATAGATATTTGTAGTCACAGCAGTGCTTTATCGTGGTGTTATCTTTTTGTTCTACTCCAATGCACAGGTATTCGGTTTTCTTTTTATTTACTTCTAGACCCATATGTATGTATCTCAATTCTGCCAAGAGACCGATTTTATTGTCGCGAATACTTATTATGATCTGCCGCTCAGGAGACTTTATACATGGAAATCTCCAGCAGACAATCAATATAATGTCATCGGAACCCAAATTGACTACCTTCTCATCTGCAAACGATACCGAAATTCCATAAAATCAGTAAAATCATACCCCGGAGCTGATGTGAGATCAGATCACAACCCAGTTGTAGGAAGGTTTAGAATTAATCTAAAAAAGCTTGTGGCTAAAACTAAACGAGAGAGGATACAAGTATCTCGTTTGAGAGATCCATCAACAAAAGAGCAAGTCACACTAAAAATTAAAGAAGAGCTCACCAAAATAGTGTTACGTAAAAATATGAGTCATAGTTTTAACCTGTAAACATGTTTTTATTCTCTAATTCTGTTTTGTTGTAGAAGTTTCGGTGGAGGTCTAGAACCAAAATTATGGTGAATGAGCCCGGCTAAGCTTCTCGATCTTTCGATGCAAGACAACGCTACTCTCGAATGTTCTAGTATATCAGGATTTCGTATATAAATACAACATTTTTATATGGAGGGCCAGCTAAGTCTAAAGACTCGCGGTCGAGAATTTACTTGTACCGTTCGGATACATAAATTATGTAATTATTAATCAAATAAATTGTTGATATAAATTATCGTGCTTTTCAATAAATTAAAATAAGGACCTTTTGATAAAGACATTATAAATTAAATAGACATTGAAATAAAATCATCACAGTGGTGTCAGAAGTGAGATCGAACATAAATTAGACTTATAATAATAATACAAGTGAATATAAAATAAATTGTGAAAATGGCTACGATTTATGAGCTGACAGTGACTAATTTAAGAAGACATCTTGAAGACAGAGAATTAGCTTCTACCGGAAAAAAGGCTGAGTTAGTCCAACGACTAAAGAACGCATTGCTAGAAGAAGGACTAGATCCGGAAACTTATATATTTGAAGACAAGCATGCTGCTGTCCTCTCGTCGATTTCGAAAGTTTCTGGTGATGTAGCCAAAGTTTCTGGTGAGATCGCATCATTAGAGAACAAAGTTTCCGGCGACATCGCATCATTAGAGAACAAAGTTTCTGGCGATATTTCGAAAGTTTCTGGTGATATCGCATCATTAGAGAACAAAGTTTCCGGCGACATCGCTTCTTTGGAAGACAAAGTTTCTAACGAGATTTCTTCGCTGGAAAGCAAAGTCTCTGCTAATATCTCTTTGGAAATCTCTAAAGTAACTTCTGAGATGTCTGCCCTCGACGATAGAATGTCTTCGTTAAAAAACCAAGTTGCTGCCGATATGTCGGCCTTCGAAGAAAAGATTAAAGAGATGGAAAGGAAGATGGAGGAAACAGGGACCGCAGAGAGAGGAAACAATCCAATTACAGTGGAGACAAAAGAAGAAGAGACGAAATGTAAGTTGGAAACACGGCCGAAATTTGAAGGAAGTGGAGGTTCTGTCCATGTGAAAGTCCCAACTTTCGATGGAAAATCGTCATGGAACAACTACATGAAACAGTTCGAATCAGCCGCAAGAGCAAATGGATGGTCTGAAAAAGAAAAGGCGGTAAACCTGACTATCGCTCTTCGAGGAGATGCCTTAGATGTGCTTCAGACCATAGCAGTAGAGGAGACCGATGATTTCGAACAACTGAAGAAGAGGTTAAATATGCGATATGGCCACGAACATTTGGAGCATGTATATCAGTCACAGCTTAAAAATCGTAGACAGAAGAAAGATGAGGCTCTTCAAGGATATGAGGTAGATATTGCCAAATTAGTACGATATGCTTATCCAACAGGTCCCGAAGACATGATGGAAAAGTTGGCCGTTCAAACGTTTATTGATGGTCTTCGTGATCATGAAATGCAGAGAACACTACGATTAGCTCGTCACAGGACGCTGGTTGATGTCTTATCCGCCGCCCTCGAATACGAGTCAGCTACACAGGCCTCTGGCGGATACAGTAAAGTTAGGACTGTAAAAGAGGAAGGAGATGAAGATAAACTTGACCAGCTCGTTAATATGATGAAAATTATTACATGCAAGAAAACGAAGACCATACAATCAAGAAACTCACCATCAGGAAAACCAGAACGAGTCGGCTTTAGGGGAGCAGCTTCGACCCGGAACTTTTCCAAAGACCCTCTTATACTAATAGCCTCTTTGAAATGTCGTGAAGATAGTGTCTATGTAGATGGAGAAATAAATGGTAAAAAGCATACGTTGTTGGTGGATACCGGAGCCACCAGAACCATTATACGCCCAACAGTTATAAACAGCCGTAAGAAACTGTTACCAACGAGGTTGCGACTTCGGACCGCTACAGGTGAAAATGCCAACATTCATGGAGAAATCCAGGTACAATTGGGAATTGGAGCAGAAAAGTTCGTCCATACTGTTATAGTTGCTGACATCGAAGAGGATGTTATATTAGGAATGGACGTAATGAATATGCATGGATTCCAATTGGATTTTAAGAATAAGGTAATCAAAGTTGGCAACGAGGAGGTATTTCTCCATCCACATAATGACAACACTGTGCAAGCAGCCATTACAGAAGATACAGTCGTGCCTGCGACAAGCGAAACGATCATAGTAGCGCGGCTACAGGAAATTGTAGACGAAGGGAGACCTGTTATGATGGAGCCTTGGAACCACGACGATGAGGTTGGCCGTGGAATCATAATTGGAAAGGAATTGGTGACTTCGGCTAAAGAAATTCCTGTGAGACTTATCAATGTCAACGACTACCCAGTGACCATAAAGAAAGAGACAAAAGTAGGAACTTGTGTACCTGTGACATCCATAATCCGTCAGGCGACAACATCTGATAATTCCAACGACAAATTCGACCAAATGGTTGCAGTTGCAGGACAGTCTCTAAATCAGATGGAGAAAAGGAAATTAGAGAATTTCTTCGGCAGTATCGTGATATTTTCGTACCGAAAGGAGGAAAGACGGGAAGAACTACGGTTGTTAAGCATAAAATTGATACTGGTAATGCTAAGCCAATTCGTCAAACAGCTCGACGATTACCACAGACGAAAAGAGAGGAAGCTGAAACGATTGTTCAGGAAATGAAGAAAGACGGGGTGATAGAACCCTCTACGAGCCCATGGGTCTCTCCGGTGGTCCTGGTTAAGAAGAAAGACGGAACGACGAGGTTCTGTGTGGATTACCGTTTGCTGAACAACGTTACCAAGAAAGATAGTTATCCTCTGCCTCAGATCGATGACACATTGGACACATTGGCTGGAAGTAAATTGTCTTCTACTTTGGATTTGAAGTCTGGATACTGGCAGGTAGAAATGGACCCAGTAGATAAAGAAAAGACAGCCTTCACCACAGGATCTGGATTGTGGCAATTCAACGTTATACCATTTGGACTCTGTAATGCTCCTGCGACATTTGAGAGGCTTATGGAAAATGTGTTGAGAGGGTTATCTTGGAAAACATGCCTGGTTTATTTAGATGACATAATCGTCTTGGGGGAGACATTTGAAGATCATTTGAGGAATTTAGAAAACGTTTTTAATCGACTTAAAGCTGCCCAATTGATGCTAAACCCCAAGAAGTGCCAGCTATTTCAAGGTAAAGTCAATTATCTGGGTCATATAGTCAGTAAAGAAGGAGTGGCCGTGGATAAGGGAAAAGTCGATTCCATTAAGGAATGGCAAAAACCAACTGACAAACATCAAGTGAGAAGTTTTCTTGGACTATGTACTTACTACCGGAGGTTTATTAAGAAGTTTGCAGATATCGCTAAGCCATTAACGCGACTTACAGAGGAAGCAAGAGAATACCGCTGGGATACAGACTGCCAAAATGCCTTTGAGACCTTAAAAAAACATCAAATAACAGCACCAATTTTAGGGTATCCACTGCCAGAAGGTGAGTTCATCTTAGATACGGATGCAAGTAATGTGGGAATTGGAGGAGTGCTGTCTCAGATTCAAGGAGGACAGGAACGAGTCCTCGGATATTTTAGTAAAGTTCTTTCAAAACCTGAGCGGAATTATTGCGTCACGAGAAGAGAACTTCTAGCAGTAGTTAAATCAGTAGAGCACTTTTATCAATACCTCTATGGCAGAAAGTTTCTAATCCGAACCGACCATGCTGCCCTTAAGTGTTTGATGCAGTTTAAGAATCCAGAGGGTCAGATAGCCAGGTGGATCGAACGACTCCAAGAATACGATTTTAAGATTGAGCACCGGGCCGGAGTTAGCCACAGAAACGCTGATTCTCTTTCCAGAAGGCCATGCCCAGCAGAGTGTTCCCACTGCAACAAAACGGAATCCAAGGAAGCAGCAGTGCTAAGAACGACGATTGTCAACGACGACTGGACGCCTACTAAGATAAGGGCAGAACAAGAGAGAGATCCAGTTATACAGAAAATCCGAAAATGGAAAGAGGAAAACCGTCGACCACCTTGGCAGGAAATATCAAACCTATGCTCAGTAGTTAAGACGTATTGGGCCCAGTGGGACTCATTTATCATCGAAGATGGCTTGCTCAAACGAGTCCTGGAAAATGATGACGGTTCAGAGAAAAGAAGACAGTTGGTGATCCCAAAGAGCAGAATAGCCGAAGTACTTCGTCAGTTACACGACAGTCCATCGGGAGGGCATTTTGGTGTAAGGAAAACCCTTCAGCGAATTCGGGAACGGTTTTATTGGATGAACAGTTCCGACGACGTAAAAGACTGGTGTAAGAAATGTACTATTTATGCTACGAGTAACGGGCCTCACCGGAAAAGGAGAGCTCCTATGAGACAATATAATGTTGGAAGCCCGTTTGAAAGAATAGCTTTGGACATTGCAGAGCCATTTCCAGAAAGTGAAAATGGGGGCAAGTACATGTTGGTAGTAATGGATTACTTCACTAAGTGGGTCGAGATTTACGCACTTCCAGACCAGAAGGCCGCCACCGTTGCAGATAAGTTGATCCAAGAATATATCAGCCGATTTGGAGTGCCTTTGGAGATCCATAGTGACCAAGGCAGGAACTTCGAAAGTGATCTATTCCAAGGGATATGTGATAGACTAGGCATGAAGAAAACAAGAACTACCGCGTATCATCCGCAATCGGATGGTATGGTAGAACGAATGAATAGGACAGTTGGCAAGTATTTGACAAAGATGGTGTCCGATCATCAGCGAGACTGGGACCAATACCTTCCGTTCTTCACAATGGCCTACAGATCTGCTGTTAACGAATCAACAGGCCAGACACCAGCCAAAGTCCTATTCGGACGCGAAATGCGACTACCTTGTGATCTAGAGTTTGGGTGTCGACCTGGAGAAGATGTTGCAGGTGAAGATTATGTGATCGAATTACGAAGAAGAATGGACGATGTACATGAGTTGGTCCGTTCCCACCTTCAGATCGCTAGCGACAGAATGAAGAAACGGTACGATACACAAGCCGAAAAGGGTTGCTTTAAGAAGAACGACAAAGTATGGCTGTATAATCCCAAGAAACGAAAAGGTTGTTCTCCCAAATTGCAGCAGTTTTGGGAAGGCCCATACCTAATTATGGAGAAGATCAACGATGTCATCTACCGAATAAGCAAGATTCCGAGGGGAAAGCCGATGATAGTACACCATAACCGGTTGGCGCCTTTTGAAGGTGACCACGACGTAGATGAAGAAGTGGAAGTAAACCAAGTCCACGATGTGTCTGACCTCACGTTTGAGGAATTCATGGGTGCCTATGGAGGTACCGGTAAAGCAAGACATGGTGTTACCACTGAAGAAAAGCAAGATCTACTCGCGCTCCCCGATGACCACTCGCTGGCCCTTACCATCCCGGCCAGTATCAAAGACGCACCAGGGTTGGCATCCGTCGTTCGAAGGAAGTTTGGTCGAGTTGCAGAACTTCAATGCCAAGTGCCAGCTCCCGGTAAAACCTTGAAACTCCAAGATGCATCACGTTACCTTTTCTACCTGGTAACAAAAGACACTGCCCGTGACCAACCTACCTACCGAGATGTATGGGAAGCCTTACTTCAATTGAGAGGGCACGTACTAGAGTCCGACGTGCAAAAGTTAGCCATGCCAAAGTTGGAGTGCCGCCAATTAGATTGGAGGGTTATCCGAAATATGGTGGAGGAGATCTTTAAAGACACCGAAGTCCAGGTGTTAGTCTGTTGCAATCCGCATAGTTACTGGTGCGGAGAGAAAACCGTCCCTTGTCATTTTTATACAACTGGAAGTTGTAAAAGAGGGTCCAGTTGCCGATACCAGCATACCGTTCCAGTTCTAGTCCCGACAAGGTTCCAGGAGGAACCATCTTTTGAGAGGGGGGCAATGTTACGTAAAAATATGAGTCATAGTTTGAACCTGTAAACATGTTTTTATTCACTAATTCTGTTTTGTTGTAGAAGTTTCGGTGGAGGTCTAGAACCAAAATTATGGTGAATGAGCCCGGCTAAGCTTCTCGATCTTTCGATGCAAGACAACGCTACTCTCGAATGTTCTAGTATATCAGGATTTCGTATATAAATACAACATTTTTATATGGAGGGCCAGTTAAGTCTAAAGACTCGCGGTCGCGAATTTACTTGTACCGTTCGGATACATAAATTATGTAATTATTAATCAAATAAATTGTTGATATAAATTATCGTGCTTTTCAATAAATTAAAATAAGGACCTTTTGATAAAGACATTATAAATTAAATAGACATTGAAATAAAATCATCACAATAGAAATTATTTCTACTGAAGATGCGAACAGGAAATGGCATATGTTAAAAGTTGCTCTTATACGCACATGTAAAACAACACCAACACCTAAGCTGATCAAGAACAAAAATGAATGGATGACGGATGAGATTCTGGATCTCATGGAAGCAAGGAGATCCTATAAAACCAAAGACAAAAACATGTATAATATTATACACACAGAAGTAAGTAGAAAGATCAGAGATGCAAAGGAAAGATGGCTTAGTGACAGATGCGAAGAGATTGAACAGTTGGTAGAGAAACATGATAACTTAAAACTTCATAAAAAAATTAGGGAAATAACAGGCACTAAGATTAAGAAAAAATCAAACATAGTGCTGGATAAAACGGCAAAATAATTATAGACGTCGGTGAAAGGCTTAAAAGATGGCAGGAATATATTCAAGAGCTATTTAAAGACGAACGAACTGAGATAGTACTAGAACAGGAAAAGTTCGACAACGGCCCAGACATAACAGAAGATGAGGTATTAGAGGCGATAAAGCGAACAAAGAACAACACGGTAACAGGTTCTGACGAAATACCTCTAGACGTAATACGGTTAATAGAAGAACAGCAAATTGGAATATTGGTCGACTTATTCATAATACACAACATTCATAACACTACCAAAAAAACCAAATGCAAAAGAATGCCAAGACCACCGGATAATAAGTTTAATGAGTCATACGCTCAAAATATTTTTAAAAATTATACACCGGAGAATACACAACAAACTTGAGCAGGACATAAGTGACACACAATTTGGATTTAGAAATGAACTGGGAACGAGGGAAGCCCTGTTCGCTGTGAATGCACTTGTGTAAAGGTGCATGGATGTTAATCAGCCAGTATATATGTGTTTCTTGGATTATAACAAAGCCTTTGATAAGGTCAGACATAACCGTCTTATCTAATTACTTGAAAAGAAAAACTTATATATGAGAGACATCAGGATCATTAGCGCTATCTATTATAATCAGATCGCTGTGGTAAAAGAGAACAACGTCTTCAAATGAAATACAAATTGAGAGGGGCGTCAGGCAGGGCTGTGTCCTGTCTCCTACTTTGTTCAATTTTTATTCAGAGGAAATAATCCAGGAAGCACTAGAAGAACTAACTATGGGAATAAAAGTAAATGACCGACCAATCAATAATATACGGTTTGCCGACGACACTATTTTATTAGCGGAATGTCTTGAGGATTTACAACAAATGGTTGACAGAGTGGTAGAAGTCAGTAAAGAAAACGGTCTGTCCCTAAACACAAAAAAGACAATTTATGGTAATTACAAAAGCCCAACAGCGCCAAGAAAACATAACAATACATGGAGAACAAATTTAAATGTTGAAATTATTTCCATTCAGGTAGCCAACGAGTAAACATTACCTTGCCTTAACGGTATAGTCTTAATTACCTTCTCGATTTCTACCAGTTTACGAACCAGTTCTTATAGTAATAATTATGTGATAATTCGAATTATTTTGTGTGTTATGGAAACAGCGATTATTATTGGACTATAATATTATTATATTCAACTCACGGAAAACTGCAGATACAGGTAACTGTCATATTCCTATTATTTTATCCACAGTGTCCTACTAGGACGTCTGTTGCAATAATAAAAATTAAGTGAAGTGTTTTTGGTATCCAGAAACACTCATAAAAATGAACTCAAATCAAAACCTCATAACTCCACAAGTCCACCCCACGAAATCATATGTCGCTGCTACTTTATTTAAACCTTTACCTTCTACTTTCCCACGTAAGAAGCAAGCCATTTTAATACACGCTATTCAAAATACTGTTTTATTTGACTATGTTAAAGCTATAGAGGACATTGTTATCCTAAAAAACATTACCTTTGCATCACGTATCCCAAATAACCGCATCTGTATTTATCTTTCCTCGCCTACAGTTGTCGATTACCTTCTAAAAACACATCAAAATATCTCTCTCAACTCTAAAGTAGTTCCCATCAGAAGACTTATCACCTCAGCTAAACGCCTTCTTATATCTCCTCTCCCAACAGCCAGAACAACCATCTCGGTTGCCCCTTATCTCTTCAACTCAAGATTCACCTTCAATTTAATCCAATGGAACTGCGATGGGTTCTTTCCCCGTATTAAAAGAATTCAACAACTAGTGACAGAAAAACAACCCGATATCATATGTTTACAAGAAACGAACTCAAAAATATCTAAGCTTCCCACACTAAAAAAGTTCGAAGGATACCATTATATCAGAACTAATTGTAACAGAGCCAGTGGTGGGACATCTATTTTTATTTCCAGTGAAATATATTCATCCCATCTCCTCATCACCACGGAACTCAAGGCTATCGCCGTAACTACTTGGTGTCCAAATAAACTTACGATATGCAGTGTATACATTCCTCCTAACTACCCCCTTAAAGAAATTGAAATTCTAAATCTTATCCTACAGCTCCCCGCTCCATATACTCTAGTAGGTGACTTCAATGCTCATAACTTTATGTGGGAGTCAAACCACACTAATGGCAAAGGTAAAACTATAGAAAACGTTATCAATTGCACAGGCTCCTGTCTACTAAATACAGGCTCTAATACGCATCTGAACTTTTCCTCTGGTACATTTTCGGCGATAGATCTTAGTTTTAGCGACCAAAAACATAAACTTCACTAACTTGGAAAACTTCCGATGATCTATATGACAGCAACCACTTTCAAATATTTGTATCATCTGATATCTCCAACCATGAACCAACTATAACCAGAAACTTCTGGCGGCTAAAAATGCCGACTGGAAAGACTATACTTCACAAACAGATAACACCTTACAATAATGTATTGAAATGAAATTTATTTAACTGCTATGTCTTTATTTAATTTATAATATCTTTATTAAAAGGTTCTTATTTTAATTTATTGAAAAGCAAGATAATTTATATCAACAATTTATTTGATTAATAATTACATAATTTATGTATCCGAACGTAACAATTAAAATCGCGAGCGCGTACTCAAAATCAACTGATCCCCTTCAATTACAGTTCCGTTATTATATATGAAGTCCTGTTATTTGAGAACGGCGGCGATCTCCCCAGAAGCTCAGACCGGTTTTATTTCGGCTTACCTGGACACCTCGAATCGAAATGATTCATCATAATTTGGGTATAGATCCTTCGCCGAAATTTCTACAACAAAACAGAATTAGTCATAATATATTTACAGTTATTTTAGGCCATGATATTTATCGTAACATTGCCCCCCTCTTAAAAGATGGTTCCTCCTGGAACCTTGTCGGGACTGGAACCGGAACTGTATGCTGGTATCGGCAACTGGACCCTCTTTTACAACTTCCAGTTGTATAAAAATGACAAGGGACGGTTTTTCGCTCCGCACCAGTAACTATGCGAATTGCAACAGACTAACACCTGGACTTCGGTGTCTTTGAAGATCTCCTCCACCATATTTCGGATAACCCTCCAATCTAATTGGCGGCACTCCAACTTTGGCATGGCTAACTTTTGCACGTCGGACTCTAGTACGTGCTCTCTCAATTGAAGTAAGGCTTCCCATACATCTCGGAAGGTAGGTTGGTAACGGGCAGTGTCTTTTGTTACCAGGTAGAAAAGGTAACGTGATGCATCTTGGAGTTTCAAGGTTTTACCGGGAGCTGGCACTTGGCATTAAAGTTCTGCAACTCGACGAAACTTCCTTCGAAAGACGGATGCCAACCCTGGTGCGTCTTTGATACTGGCCGGGATGGTAAGGGCCAGCGAGTGGTCATCGGGGAGCGCGAGTAGATCTTGCTTTTCTTCAGTGGTAACACCATGTCTTGCTTTACCGGTACCTCCATAGGCACCCATAAATACCTCAAACGTGAGGTCAGACACATCTTGGACTTGGTTTACTTCCACTTCTTCATCTACGTCGTGGTCACCTTCGAAAGACGCCAGCCGGTTATGGTGTACTATCATCGGCTTTCCCCTCGGAATCTTGCTTATTCGGTAGATGACATCGTTGATTTTCTCCATGATGAGGTATGGACCTTCCCAAAACTGCTGCAATTTGGGAGAACAACCTTTTCGCTTCTTGGGATTATACAGCCAGACTTTGTCGTTCTTCTTAAAGCAACCCTTTTCGGCTTGTGTATCGTACTGTTTCTTCATTCGGTCGCTAGCGATCTGAAGGTGGGAACGGACCAACTCATGTACATTGTCCATTCTTCTTCGTAATTCGATCACATAATCTTCACCTGCTACATCTTCTCCAGGTCGACACCCAAACTCACAAATCACAAGGTAGTCGCATTTCGCGTCCGAATAGGACTCTGGCTGGTGTCTGGCCCGTTGATTCGTTAACAGCAGATCTGTAGGCCATTGTGAAGAACGGAAGGTATTGGTCCCAGTCTCGCTGACGATCGGACACCATCTTTGTCAAATACTTGCCAACTGTCCTATTCATTCGTTCTGCCATACCATCCGATTGCGGATGATACGCGGTAGTTCTTGTTTTCTTCATGCCTAGTCTATCACATATTCCTTGGAATAGATCGCTTTCGAAGTTCCTGCCTTGGTCAGTATGTATCTCCAAAGGCACTCTAAATCGGCTGATACATTCTTGGATCAACTTATCTGCAACGGTGGCGGCCTTCTGGTCGGGAAGTGCGTAAATCTCGACCCACTTAGTAAAGTAATCCATTACTACCAACATGTACTTGCCTCCATTTTCACTTTCTGGAAATGGCCCAGCGATATCCAAAGCTATTCTTTCAAACGGGCTTCCAACATTATATTGTCTCATAGGAGCTCTCCTTTTTCGGTAAGGCCCGTTACTCGTAGCACAAATAGTACATTTCTTACACCAGTCTTTTACATCGTCGGAACTGTTCATCCAATAAAACCGTTCCCGAATTCGCTGAAGGGTTTTCTTTACACCAAAATGCCCTCCTGATGGACTGTCGTGTAACTGACGAAGTACTTCGGTTATTCTGCTCTTTGGGATCACCAACTGTCTTCTCTTCTCTGAACCGTCATCATTTTCCAGGACTCGTTTGAGCAAGCCATCTTCCATGATAAATGAGTCCCACTGGGCCCAATACGTCTTAACTACTGAGCATAGGTTTGATATTTCTTGCCAAGGTGGTCGACGGTTTTCCTCTTTCCATTTTCGAATTTTCTGTATAACTGGATCTCTTTCTTGTTCTTCTCTGATCTTAGTAGGCGTCCAGTCGTCGTTGACAATCGTCGTTCTTAGCACTGATGCTTCCTTGGATTCCGTTTTGTCGCAGTGGGAACATTCTGCTGGACATGGCCTTCTAGAAAGAGAATCAGCGTTTCTGTGGCTAACTCCGGCCCGGTGCTCAATCTTAAAATCAATTCTTGGAGTTGTTCGATCCACCTGGCTATCTGACCCTCTGGATTCTTAAACTGCATCAACCATTTAAGGGCGGCATGGTCGGTTCGGATTAGAAACTTCCTTCCATAAAGGTATTGATAGAAGTGCTCTACTGATTTTACTACTGCCAGAAGTTCCCTTCTCGTGACGCAATAATTCCGCTCAGGTTTTGAAAGAACTTTACTAAAATATCCGAGGACTCGTTCCTGTCCTCCTTGAATCTGAGACAGCACTCCTCCAATTCCCACATTACTTGCATCTGTATCTAAGATGAACTCTCCTTCTGGCAGTGGATATCCTAAAATTGGTGCTGTGATTAAATGTTTTTTTAAGGTTTCAAAGGCATTTTGGCAGTCTGTATCCCAGCGGTAATCTCTTGCTTCCTCCATAAGTCGTGTTAATGGTTTAGCGATATCTGCAAACTTCTTAATAAACCTTCGGTAGTAAGTACATAGTCCAAGAAAACTTCTCACTTGGTGTTTGTCAGTTGGTTTTGGCCATTCCTTAATGGAATCGATTTTTCCCTTATCCACGGCCACTCCTTCTTTACTGACTATATGACCCAGATAATTGACTTTACCTTGAAATAGCTGTCACTTCTTGGGGTTTAGCATCAATTGGGCAGCTTTAAGTCGATTAAAAACGTTTTCTAAATTCCTCATATGATCTTCGAATGTCTCCCCCAAGACGATTATGTCATCTAAATAAACCAGGCATGTTTTCCAAGATAACCCTCTCAACACATTTTCCATAAGCCTCTCAAATGTCGCAGGAGCATTACAGAGTCCAAATGGCATAACGTTGAATTGCCACAATCCAGATCCTGTGGTGAAGGCTGTCTTTTCTTTATCTACTCGGTCCATTTCTACCTGCCAGTATCCAGACTTTAAATCCAAAGTAGAAAACAATTTACTTCCAGCCAATGTGTCCAATGTGTCATCGATCCGAGGCAGAGGATAACTATCTTTCTTGGTAACGTTGTTCAGCAAACGGTAATCCACACAGAACCTCGTCGTTCCGTCTTTCTTCTTAACCACGACCACCGGAGAGATCCATGGGCTCGTAGAAGGTTCTATCACCCCGCCTTTCTTCATTTCCTGAACAATCGTTTCAGCTTTCTCTCTTTTCGCCTGTGGTAATCGCCGAGCTGTTTGACGAATTGGCTTAGCATTACCAGTATCAATTTTATGCTTAACAACGGTAGTTCTTCCCGTCTTTCCTCCTTTCGGTACGAAAATATCACGAAACTGCCGAAGAAATTCCCTTAATTTTCTTTTCTCAATCTGATTCAGAGACTGTCCAGCAATTGCAACCATTTGGTCGAATTTGTCGTTGGAATTATCAGATGTTGTCGCCTGACGGATTATGGATGTCACAGGTACATAAGTTCCTACTTTTGTCTCTTTCTTTATGGTCACTGGGTAGTCGTTGACATTGATAACTCTCACAGGAATTTCCTTAGCCGAAGTCACCAATTCTTTTCCAATTATGATTCCACGGCCAACCTCATCGTCGTAGTTCCAAGGCTCCATCATAACAGGTGTACCTTCGTCTACAATTCCCTGTAGTCGCGCTACTATGATCGTTTCGCTTCTCGCAGGCACGACTGTATCTTCTGTAATGGCTGCTTGCACAGTGTTGTCATTATGTGGATGAAGAAATACCTCCTCGTTGCCAACTTTGATTACCTTATTCTTAAAATCCAATTGGAATCCATGCATATTCATTACGTCCATTCCTAATATAACATCCTCTTCGATGTCAGCAACTATAACAGTATGGACGAACTTTTCTGCTCCAATTCCCAATTGTACCTGGATTTCTCCATGAATGTTGTCATTTTCACCTGTAGCGGTCTGAAGTCGCAACCTCGTTCGTAACAGTTTCTTACGGCTGTTTATAACTGTTGGGCGTATAATGGTTCTGGTCGCTCCGGTATCCACCAACAACGTATGTCTTTTACCATTTATTTCTCCATCTACATATACACTATCTTCACGACATTTCAAAGAAGCTATTAGTATGAGAGGGTCTTTGGAAAAGTTCCGGGTCAAAGCTGCCCCCCTAAGGCTGACCCGTTCTAGTTTTCCTGGTGGTGAGTTTCTTGATTTGCGTCGTACCTAGGGTGCTTACAGGAGCTTCGTACGTGTCCTATTTCGCCACAATTCCAGCATCTGATGGTCTTCGTTTTCTTGTATGTCATACTCTTAATCATATTAACGAGCTGGTCAAGTTTATCTTCATCTCCTTCCTCTTTTACAGTCCTAACTTTACTGTACCCTCCAGAAGCCTGCGTAGCTGACTCGTATTCGAGGGCGGCGGATAAGACATCAACCAGCTTCTTGTGACGAGCTAATCGTAATGTTCTCTGCATTTCATGATCACGAAGACCATCAATAAACGTTTGAACGGCCAATTTTTCCATCATGTCTTCGGGAGCTGTTGGATAAGCATATCGTACTAATCTGGCAATATCTACCTCATATTCTTGAAGAGCCTCCTCTTTCTTCTGTCTTCGATTTTTAAGCTGCGACTGATATACATGCTCCAAATGTTCGTGGCCATATCGCATATTTAACCTCTTCTTAAGTTGTTCGAAATCATCGGTCTCCTCTACGGCTATGGTCTGAAGCACATCCAAGGCATCCCCTCGAAGAGCGATAGTCAGGTTTACAGCCTTTTCTTTTTTAGACCATCCATTCGTTCTTGCGGCTGATTCGAACTGTTTCATGTAGTTGTTCCATGATGATTTTCCATCGAAAGTTGGGACTTTCACATGGACAGAACCTCCACTTCCTTCAAATTTCGTCCGTATTTCCAACTTACATTTCGTCTCGTCTTCTTTTGTCTCTACTGTAATTGGATTGTTTCCTCTCTCTGCCGTCCCTGTTTCCTCCAGCTTCTTTTCCATCTCTTTCCATATCTTTTCTTCGAAGGCCAACATATCGGCAGCAACTTGGTTTTTTAACGAAGACATTCTATCGTCCAGGGCAGACATCTCAGAAGTGACTTTAGAGATTTCCGAAGAGATGTTAGCAGAGACTTGGCTTTCCAGCGAAGAAATCTCGTTAGAAACTTTGTCTTCCAACGAAGCGATGTCGCCGGAAACTTTGGCTACATCACCAGAAACTTTGGCTACATCAGAAGAAACTTTCGAAATCGACGAGAGGACAGCATCATGTTTGTCTTCAAATATATAAGTTTCTGGATCTAAACCATCTTGCTCCAAAGCGTTCTTTAGTCGTTGGACTAACTCAGCCTTTTTTCCGGTAGAAGCTAATTCTCTGTCTTCGAGATGTCTTCGCCTGTCTTAAATTCGTCACTGTGAGCTCATAAATCGTCGTCATTTTCACAATTTATTTTATATTCACTTTTGACACCAATGAAATGAAATTTATTTAACTGCTATGTCTTTATTTAATTTATAATGTCTTTATTAAAAGGTTCTTATTTTAATTTATTGAAAAGCACGATAATTTATATCAACAATTTATTTGATTAATAATTACATAATTTATGTATCCGAAGGTAACAATTAAAATCGCGAGCGCGTCTTCAAAATCAACTGATCCCCTTCAATTACAGTTCCGTTATTATATATGAAGTCCTGTTATTCGAGAACGGCGGCGATCTCCCCAGAAGCTCAGACCGATTTTATTTCGGCCTACCTGGACACCTCGAATCGGAATGATTCATCATAATTTGGGTCTAGACCCTTCGCCGAAATTTCTACAACAAAACAGAATTAGTCATAATATATTTACAGTTATTTTAGGCCATGATATTTATCGTAACACTATTATTAATCACAGATTCCATACTTAAAGCTGCAAATTTGCACATAGGCAAAAATATTATTTTCCATAAAAGAAAGGCAGTACCTTGGTGGAATACATCTTGCCAAACCGCAACAGAACAACAAAAATTAGCTCTTAAAAATTATTTTAAAAACAAAAATCTGGAGAATCTCATTGAACTAAAGAAAACCAGAGTCAAAGCCCGATTTATTATAAAACAAAGAAAAAAATCATCTTGGGGAGAATATGTATCCTCTATTAATTCAAGCACCAATCCGGCGGATCTCCGGAAAAAGATTAGTCAAATCCAAGGAAACAACACCAACCTCAAAATCTCTAGTATTGCTGTAAATAACACTACAATCACTGACAATCAAGAAATCGGCGAAACCCTAGCAACGTACTTCGACACTAAATTCAAAAGTAAAGTAGATACCTCCTTACGAAAACCATTACCTAACGCCCCACCCTGTTCCTCACCCGAAACAATAATAGACATCACACATCTTAATTTTCCCTTTCTTTGTGAAGAACTAGTATCAGTTATTCAAACTTGTAAAAACAATGCCGCTGGTCCTGACGACATTTCTTACATATTTATCAAAAAGCTCTCCAAATGTAGCCTACTCAAAATACTTGAGATGTATAATTTAATCTGGTCATCTAACCAATTTCCCAAACAATGGCAAAACTCTATCGTAATACCCATTAAAAAGCCTAACCTAGACCGTTCCTTGGCTAACTCTTATAGGCATATATCACTAACTTGTACTATGTTCAAAATATTCGAAAAAATGATTAATAAAAGACTCCTATGGTTCATTGAAAAACATAAGATATTTGCTAGTGAACAGTCATGATTTCGTCGGAACCGTTCAACCCAAGACAACCTTATAATCCTCCAAACTCATATATCAGAGGCCTTAAACAAAAGACAAGAAGTCGTAGCTGACATTTGTTATTGAAATTGCTTTTGACACTATAAGTAGGCCATGTATA